>NC_136482.1:123763314-124218314 GCF_053919585.1 Euprymna scolopes | reverse complement strand
TTCTCCCTTGAATGTGCTGCTGCCATCACGCACAGTAATCTCTTTTTCCATGGTTACCAACGTAATAGATGTACTGAGACTAAAGCTGCTTTCAGGACTGCCAGCAACCACTGTAAAAAGAGTAATAAAACATGCAAGAGAACTATATGCTCAGTCTGTTAAATCCAACGCAGCTGAGCAGCGGCTTGGTTCCCACAATTTTTTGGCAGATAGCAAACAGGACCTTGAACAGAAGCGTGCGTTCTATCCCAACTATCACCAATGGACCTGAGGTCATCTCGTCAGACAAGGCCAGAATATTTGCCAAGAACTTTGCAGCTAATTGTACCCTTTGCAACAATAGCGATCACCTCCCTGTATTTCCTCCTATAACAGACAACACGCTATGCAACATTCAAATATATGTGCGTGATGTCGCCAAGCTAATCAAGAACCTTGATTCCAGTAAAGCAACTGGCCCTGACGGCATTCCAGTTATAGTGCTGAAAAAGCTCCAATCAGAACTTGCCCCCATACTTAAAAACTGTTTAAGCGCTACCTTAAGGAGAAGTGCTATCCAACACCCTAGAAAACCTTAACAATATGCCCTATATTTAAGAATTCAGGTGAAAAGTCATCTCCCTCTCAGTACAGACCAATAAGTCTCCTGTGTGTCATGGGTAAGTGGTTGGGATCCATATTAAATAAAGAAGTAGTCAACCACCTCAACAGAAACAACCTTCTTAGTGGCATGCAATATGGTTTCCGCTCTGCAATATCTACAGATGTGCTTACGGTTATATCACATAGGATTAGTTAACCTCTTGACAAAGACTTCCTTTCCAGGGCAATGTCTCTTGACATATCAAAGGCCTTCGACAAGGTATGGCATAAGGGCATAATTCACAAGATTTCTAGCTACGGTATTACTGGAAATGTTTTTTTTTTTCAATCATTAAATCATTTCTCTCTGATAGGTTCATAAGAGTAGTGATTGATGGGCAGAAATCAGAGGCCCACAGTATTAATGCTGGAGTCCCTCAGGCGTCCACCATGGAGCCAACTCTCTTCCTGATCTACATCAATGATCTCCCAAAACACATACTTAAATCATTCGTTGATATCTATCCTGATTATACGACCATCTATGGCAACACGTCAAAGGCCGTAAATGACAAAGTTCTCTCTAATTCTCTCTCCTCTGATCTCGAGCGCGTTGTACAATTGGGGAAGAGGTGGCTGATCACTTTTAATGCATCCAAAACCAAGCTTCTATCTTTACATCATCAACGCTCTGATCCCCATCTGGCATCAACTGAAATGGATGGCTCTCGTCCTGGGGAGGCTCCATGTTTTGACAAGCTTCTGGGTTTGACCTTTACTTCTGATCTGAAATAGAACACGTACATAAAATCTGTTGCCAGGGACACTGAGAAAATGGTGGGATCTTTCTACCGCTCCAGAAGATATCTCACTACTGAAGCAATTCTCTATCTGTATAAAAGCCAAGTACATCCAAGGATGGAGTACTGCTGCCACATCTGGGCAGGAGCTGCTAAAAACAGCCATTCCTGCCTTTACAGAGTACAAAATAGACTTCTTGGTTTGGTGGAGGATGCTCTTTTCTCTTCCCTGCAGCCTCTGTCCCACAGAAGAGACGTTGCGAGCCCGTCATTGTTTTATCGTTTTTTCCATGGCAAGTGCTCGTCTGAGCTCCAATCACTCGTCCCCCTCGCCAATCTTTCACGAGAAACACCCGTCTGGCTGAAACTACTGTCAATAATTTTCCCCACTTTTATATGTGCCTAAATCAAAACGTAGATATCATGAGCAGAGCTTCTTTCTCAGAATTGCACGATTGTGGAACTCTCTTCCGTTCGCCTGTTGCCCACCTGACTACAACTTGGATGCCTTCAAATCCAACATAAACAAATTACAGACAACCCGCCCCCTTAAGTAAGACACTCTATCAAATCTCTAATACTAATTATTACTACAATACTATCTCACTGATTACTGTACACGCAATAACCCTTATCCCTGAGTGGCCTCCGGGCCTTGATAAGTGGTGACCATCATTTAAAAAAAGTATATATATATATATATGTACGCATACATATATTTATTTTATATTTGTGTGTGATTGTATGTGTGTACATATATTTATATTTGTGCAGCGTATTTACGTTGACACGTCAGATCCCTGAAGTTAAGCTGCGTAGGGTCTGGCTAGTATCAGATGGTGGATATTTGTTTATTCTCGGCGTTGTGTGTGCTTTCCGCTTATCTCGGCATTGTTACTAGTCGTCCTGAACATTCACTTGTTACTGGTATTCAACAGTGTCGACTCAGGGGAGGTGTGGTTTGAGATTTCGCAAATATTGCCACGAATGTTTCACGCGCAGGCTACCTTTCTGTGGGTATCTATAGTCTGCCAAGACGAAGAAGGCTTTTTTACGCGCGTGCACACACACATACACACACACACATATATATATCTATATATATATATATATATATATATATATATATGCATATATATAAATATATATGTACATACATACAAACACACATCTAAATATAAACAATAATATGCTATTATATAAAAGGAGTTCTGTATGTATGGAAATTCTTTCTCTATACATTCGGAAACGGTTGAGTCGAGTTTTTCTGAAATTTCACAGTAAGGTACTCCATGTGCCTAGCCGTGTTCTTTAAGATTATTTTTTGTTGTTGTGGGAATGTCTTCGATAAATATCGAAAATTGATAATCCATATAATCATATGAGATAAGGAACGGCAGATGTTGATCAAATTTAACAGCTTACACAGGGAAACATCACAAGACCATTTGAGATGTTTATTACTAAACAAGCTGAAAGGTCTAACAAATAAAATCTATAGTAGAATGTTTGATATGAAAGGGTGCGTTGAATATAATCTTTGTGTTTAAACCAATTATTCAGTTGTACTTGACATTTTTATTTTTAACTAAATTTCAAGCCATTATAAACGCGGGAACAGTAACGCCAGGCATATAAAATCAGTGGTAAGTTCCTTGATATAACATCGCGCATTCGAAATTAATGTTTCTTTTCAGAAAGATAATGTGCATTTACATTTAAAACTTAAATAATGCAATCAGGGTATATGAAAATATTTTATAATATTAAGAGAAGTTTTACTAAAGTGCAATGTACACTACGATAAATGTTAAACTTAATGTATGCGAAAGGTGTGTATTTCATGTGCATTGAGAGTGATCTTAAATTAGATCACCCAATCAATCGATTGGCTTGAAAAATTTTCATCGATTTCGTTGACAATAAAAATATAAATGGGTTCAACATTCGTTACCATCATTCAATTCCGGGAAACGCCTGGTTACTTTATATATATATATATATATATATATATATATATATATATATATATATATATATATATATATATATATATAACGGTAGTCGAATGGAAAATAGTAAGACAAGGAACTACCTGTACAGACCTGGACGACCCATGTAGATTATGCCTTCATGAAAGATTTGCTGGCCTGTACTTGAACCCCCCCCCCAACATCTATTAAACAGTAGGAGAAAAAAAGCGAACAACTGTGTTCATAGGATAAAGATTACTCTACAATAGAGATACAAATAACTTTAAAACTAACAAAAACAATAGAAAACAAACAAATAAATAAATAAATAAAATAAACATCCATATACAAAAACTATCATACATATGTATGTATGTGTGTATCTCTCTCTCTCTCTCTCTCTCTCTCTCTCTCTATATATATATATATATATATATATATATATATATATATATATATATATATATATACTAGCTGTACCCTGCCACGCGTTGCAGTGGCTCAATTTGGTGTAATGTAAAAAATTAATTAAAAGAGAAAAATGCATGTTTCTTATATTCTTAGTACAGCAATCCACTCCAAAAAGTGAAAAAGAAGACGAAAATGAAAAAAAAATGGTACTCTCGCAAAATTTGATCTGGATCCTCGGGAGTTTCTGTCAATTATTCATGGTTTGGACTCGACCAACAATCACGTAGCAAAAATGTTGAAACGCTAAATGTTTTTTGTTGTCGCTGTAGTTTTCTGTGTACAAAAATGTGTGTAAGTAATTAATATTTGGTTGATAGGGGGGTTACTATACACATATTCGAAAAAGTTGTCCAAAAACAAATAAATGAAAGAAAAGGTAAGGTAAGTTACGTTTCTACCTAACTGAATAATTGTTTACTGTTTTTA
Organism: Euprymna scolopes; assembly: GCF_053919585.1. Classification (NCBI taxonomy): domain Eukaryota; kingdom Metazoa; phylum Mollusca; class Cephalopoda; order Sepiida; family Sepiolidae; genus Euprymna; species Euprymna scolopes. The sequence goes on along the minus strand of NC_136482.1, from coordinate 124,214,062 downwards.
TGTAATGTAAAATGTTTAATCGGTTCGAAAAACAGAAATGGTCGCAGACTCTGTTGAATACGTTAAGTTTGGGAAAGTAAGTTGAAAACTAAAAATATACAAACCAGTGTCTGAAACCCCACAAATATATGGTATCATGAGATAGGCTGGCATAATCGGTGAGTTTCTGACAGTATTTTGTATAGTTTTTTTTTTTTAGTTTTAACTCACTTTCTTAAAGTAATCACTTACTTAAAGTAATCACTTACTTAAAGTAATCAACAGTGTCCGCCACCATTTGTAGCTTTCAAATACACCGATAAACACTGTTTTTCAAGCCGACTAAACGTTACATTAAATGAAAAGTGTCAATATTACTAAACACAGATACAAAAAAGTTGTCAAAAATAAATATATAACAAATAAATGTTACCAAAGGCAAGAAAAGTAAATGTTCTACCTAACTGGATAAGATTTTAATGATTTATGTCATGTATAATGTTTAATCAGTTCAAAAACATTCAATGTTTATCGGTATATCTGAAAAATACAAATGGCGGCAGACTATCGAACACGTTAAGTTGGGGAAATTTTGGGAAAATGAGTTTAAACTAAAAAACTATACAAAATAGTGTTAGTAACTCACTCAATATTTGTTGTCATGACGTAGGCTGACATATAATCAGTGGTTTTAAATTTTTGCTCGATGCAGGTGACGACTTTTAAGAGTCCCTTTTCGTGATTACCTGGTTTGAGGATATTTGTACAACTAAACGGCAAATCTGCTCCAAAAAATCCGGTATTATTTTACTTTAAGGCCCGTTTTACGTTCATATATAACGAAATATTTTATTGTAGATTTCGGTGTGCTAAAAACGAATCAGCAAACCGTTTTCGTAGCAAAAAAAAAAAGTTTTCATGATATTCATGAAATTACTTTTTCGAAAAGTGGGTGATCACTTTCCAATGTAAATTTAACATAGAATGAGCACCCACTTTCTGGCCACCTGAGAGAGGGGCAATTTTCTGGGTTTCTTGGCTAAAAAGTGTTTTGTTTGATTTCTTTTGCATGGTAATAACCCCTGAACTCTGGGACTATTTTCCATTTCACAGCCGTAGCCTTCGTTTACCCTATGCGTGAGCATAAACGAAAGCTGTTTAGCCAATAAACATGTGGCTTGAAAGTGGGTGCTCATTTTAAGTTAAATTCACATGGAAAAGTGATCGCCCACTTTTCAAAAAGTAATTTCTTCATATCATAAAAACTATTTTTTGCAACGGAAACGTTTGCAGATTCGTTTTTAGCACACCGAAGTCTACAAGAAAAATGTTGTCATATACGAAATGGAAAATTATATCAAAAATCCGGAGGAAAATAATTTTTAATAAAAACAGCAAATGATTTCGATAGAAAAAAAATGGATGCTATGTTTGTTTTTTTAAATTTTCTGTGTTTTTCTTGGCTAAAAAGTGTTTTGTTTGATTTATTTTGCATGGTAATAATCCCTGAACTATGGGACTATTTTCCATTTCACATACGTAGCCTTTGTTTATGCTACGCGTGAGCATGAACGAAAACTGTTAAATATGGACTCGCCAACCAAACTGCCTTGTCAAAAAACCTTTAAGGCAATAAACACGAAAATAAATTCCCCTTTCCCGGGTGTCCAGAAAGTGGGTGCTCATTTTAAGTTAAATTTACAGGGAAAAGTGATCACCCACTTTTCAAAAAAAATGTCTTCATATCATGAAAACTATTTTGGTACTCATTAGGCGTTGATTTCCATGGCGACCCGCAGAATTATTATATGATCGTTCCCTTAGTCCCCCCTAGTCAAGGCTAACGCATGTGCACGTAACATTTTTTATTTATTTACTTACGTGGCGGAGTTATACAACCATCACCCCCATGCGAATTTCTATACTGATAGGTGTTTTGAAATTTTTTCACTGGATTATTATTGATTGAACACTAACCAGATTATGAAAAAAATTGATAAAAAGAATTATTTCAACATTTGAAAGGGGTACTCACATTTTAGCTACCACGTTCTGGTAAATCGGTCACCCATTTTTTTTTTTGGGGGGGGGGCTAAATACGGAGTGTCTTCGGGAGATATAAAATGGTCGCATGTTGACGAAGCAATGTATCGGGAGGCGTATGGGATGGAAAATTATTGGTAAATTTTTAGATTAGGGCCACCTCCTCAATTTTCTTTTAAATGACGACTTGTAATGGTTTTCGACTATGTTGAATACGAAAATCGCATTGAAATTTTGCAGAAATAAGTAGTTATCAAGATATAAAAAGTTGTATTATGCATTGTAATCTTTGGCGGCCATCTTTTTTACGCCGTGCATTTGTTTATGGTGCGTGCGCGCGTAAAAAGATGGCCGCCAAAGAATACAGTGCATAATATAGCTATTTATATCTTGATAACTACTGATTTCCGCAAAATTTCAATGCTATTTCCGTATTCAGCATACTCGAAAACTTAGAAATGTCGTCATTTAAATGAAAATTGTGGAGGTGGACCTAATCTAAAACAATACCAAATTATTAAACATTTCGGTACTCATGCAGAGAGTGATCCGTGCTGAAATAATAATGTTATTATTTTAAAAGCTATTCTTAACATGGGGAGGGGAGGGTGTTTTGTACCTATTCTGTACTTTTACCTTAAATTGAATAAAAATCATATCATAAAACTTTAATTAACCGTGGAAATACGGTTTAAAATATAGCGCGGATCACTCTCTGCATTAGCACCAACATTTCTCCAGCATGTTAGTGAAATTTATAATACTTAAAAACTTTTTAAAAATCACAAAGTTTGGAAAAAATTAAAAAAACCCTCTCCTTTCATAAAAAATTATAAAAAAAACAAAAAAACACCCACAAACTGACTTTTAACTAAATAAGTAAAAAAAAAAAATAAACTACTAGAACCTTTATGTTCATAAAAACAATAAAAAAAGTCATGTTCAATCTATTTTTTTCTTTGAGAAACAAATATATTTCTGACTTACAAATGCGGTAGGGACTCATATTATTTTTACTTTCTATGATTTTGATATACCGCGTTTTTATTGGTTACAAAATGGGTGACTGATTTATCAGAACGTTGTAACTAAAACGTGAGCACCACTTTCAAATGTCGAAATAATGATTTCTTTTTTAATTTTTTTAATAATCTGTTTAATTAGTGTCCAATCAATAATAATCCAGTGAAAAAAATTCCAAAAACCTATATGTATAGAAATTACGCATGGGAGTACAACTACAGCACTTTCGCACTTACTTTTACAAAGATTATTTACGTTAAATCTTTTCATAAATAATTAAAAAACAAAGTAACTAAACCATTTATTGATAATTTGTCACGTGTACAAACATTTATTTATTTATTTATTTACGTAGGCTTAACTCTTTTCATGAATAAGAAAAGTTTTACTCTTTAAGAATAATAAAAGGAAAAATGCAGAGTGATCCGCGCTATTTTTAAATCATATTTCCATGGTTAATTAAAGTTTTACGATATGTTTTTTATTCAATTGTAAGGTTAAAGTACAGAATAGGTACAAACCACTCTCCCCTCCCCATGTTAAGAATTTTTTTTTTTAATAATAACGTTATTATTTCAGCACGGATCACTCTCTGCATGAGTATCATAAAAATTAATACAAATAATACATATCTCAATAAGGGAAAGGCTCATTTCTACCGGAAATGAAATGGGAATAATCTCGCAGTTACGAAAAATATTGTCATTTATAATTTAATATTTTTATAATTCGCAATGTTAAATTATTTTAATAACATGCAAACATTCTTTGACTTTAAAAATAGATTTTCTGAAAATTTCAATTAAATTGGTAACGTAGAAAAATGGTTTTATTCACTTTTAACGAACCAAAAATTACATTTATATATATATAAATAAAACTAACATGAAAACAAAAAGCAAAAAAACCTAACCTAGATTTAAAACAGGTCAAGGCACGAGATATGCAGGCTAAATAAAAAACAAACAAAGCATCATGTCAACTAGAGGTCAAATGTGTCTTTGTCCTATAAGTGCATGTCCATTGGCTGACAGGAAGGGCGCGGGGGATACTAGAAAGCTGATTGGCTAACGAAAAATCTCAATAGAATGTGCGTATATAAAAACGACAGACAACCACAAAATTCGTCCACAAGCCTGAAGAATCCTAGAGTGGATGCAACGCGGAATATTCAGTGTAGCTTAATCGCCATATATATTTTATAAATTACTATATATATATATATATATATATATATATATATATATATATATATATATATATATATATATATATATATATTGTAGGTTTTTCGAACTTTTTCTATTTGTTAATATTTTTAAATATTTTGTAACGGTTTTCATCCTGGTTGAACCTTTGACCTAACTGACCGCTACTGGTGACAATAACTCTCAGATTAGCATTCATCAGAAAATAACACTCAGTGTTGGCAGATATTAAATAGTTTCCAAAAAAGTCTTAACTTTAAATTAAAAAAAAAAATCTGTATATAAAAATATCTGCAGAGGGTTGAAGAAAGCCTCAAACACGTTATGAAAATATTAAAATTGATAGAATTCTGAAAAACCTATTTTTGATGGGCACACTCTTTTGAGCATACGTATATCTATATGTAGATATATATATATATGTATATAAATATATATGTGTGTGTGTGCGTGTGTGTGTGTGTGTGTGTGAAGTGACCATTCTAAGAAGCGGAATGCCGGTCAGATATAATTGCTTTATTGTTCAGTATTGTTGTATGCCCGGACGACAGCAACAAAACCCTGCTGAAAGAAAGTGTAAAGTTACGAAGGTTATTTTCTTTTATAAAACAGACATATAAATGTTATTGTTTGGTGGAAGACTGGCAACATATGTACCCTTGAGTATGGGTAACGGAAATGCATGTCATGAGCCTGGTCTTTTTAGGGCCTGAGAATTCGGCCGATCCCAGACACACACGCAATGAATCGGGAATTCCCCTGAGACCACGTGACTAGCGGTGATTAGTCTAGGCGGAAGCTCGACCTACCCCAACACATCATTTCATAAACTGCTCCCAATGGGACAATCGGCAGATAGATTGAAACCAAGCTGACTGTTGGAGCTGAGTTTTAAGCGAACCTAATACTAATCGAAGAGGCGTTGCTACCTCTCTCTTCCCGTCCATCACCCCCTAAAACTGATTGGGAGTCAATAGTGTTTTGTCAAGAAATCAACAACTGAACCATTTTATATTTTGTATATCTAACTTCAGTAAACCACGTAGAATAGATATATCTGAATATGTCTTTCTTTTGCGTGCATCAAAATCTATTCCCTAACAACGTGACAGCGATATATCAACCGGGAGGAGAAATCGACTCCGACAAAATCGAACATCGAATCCTACTGCGCAGAGGGATCTTGCGAAAAATTCGCTGCGAGAACGAGTACAGCGAGGATTGACTCCTATGTAACAAGTAGATCCCTTTATGGGATCGGTGAGGGTTCACACACACATACACGCATATCTATCTATCTATCTATCTATCTATCCATCTATATATATATATATATATATATATATATATATATATACATATATATATACATATAACCATACTCAAATTTATGAAACACTAATAAAAAAAATCGAAATAAGGATTTAAATTTATATATTTAAATTGTAAGAGTGGTAGAATAAACACCAATAAATGTGTTTTAACAACAATCAATATTTTGCGTGTCCTCAGTTTGAGAGGCCTTATTCGTGTCTTGCATATTACTGAATAAATTGTCGCAGGGGGTAGGATCTATTTCGTGCTAGGCGTCATTAAGTTTGGCCTCTCTTCCTTATTTATTTATTTTTTTTGCTTTGATGAACATTTGTGCAATCTCACCCATGTCCCTAATGGGACCACAAATTTCAGGTGTGATTTTGATCTTTGGATTGAGAGGCCACTTCATCACTGTAATCTTATTTTCCTCAAATTAACCTATTTTGATGCATGACATAGGGGAGTTGTCTTATTTTAAGATAATTTTACTTGGTATCATATTATTAAATATTTGAACTAAATGCTTGCTTGGAGGTATATTCAATTAAATATACTATTATAGACCCAATGCGACACAGCTTTTAGTATTACAATGTATGATTTTCAATATTAGAATAATTAAGTAGAAAAACGACTAAACACTTAAAAGATGCTCTAAAGCAAATAAATATAGCACTCTACTCTGAAATATTTTACATTTTTATTTGTCATCCTAACCACATCAAATGAATTTTGTTTACCATTAAAGAATTGAAACAAAGTTCCCTCTTTAATCTCATGAACCACAAATCATAGTTTTTCAGATATATTACTTGCCTAATAGTCTAATATAATTTTACAGTTTTAATTGTACTTTTGTGTGTCTCAGAAATGCTTCAGAAAGGACAGAAATCGTCTTTTAAAAGACTTGTGTTTTGACAAAAGGTTATATTAATTTAATGGAAACGCTAGAAAAATCTGCGATGTCACTTCATGAATCAAATGTACACAGCGATCAAACGTAAATAAATGAATAAGGAAACGACAACAAGAATAATGGCTTACGGTGCATTTTGTCACAAATTTAAACGTAGCCAATTCACGCATATTTCAATTATAGCGCGAAAGAGGAAACCATTATTGCACACATGGGACACTCCCCCGACAATCCAGTGACCAATGGAATGAAATGTAAAGGATAATGTCCGCTAGTTTATGGCTTTGAATAACACGTCTCCTTTTAAAACAGACTCATAGAATTTTAATTGTAAATTACAAATGATAACAATAAAATTATTTGTGTTTTTGAAAAAATATGTGTATCAGCGTAATACACGGAATAGCGATATAAAATATGAATTATAGAGAAAGAATAAAATGTATATCGCACACTTTTATTTAAGAATATTGCAAATCAGTTAATGCATATCTCAGTGTATATGTGTGAAAATTGCCGTTTATTCTTAAAAAGATCGAATACATCCTGTAAGTCTTGCCGTGTAATGTAATTATAAACAAGAAATGAATAATCAAAGCCAAACTAAATTGGCAATGTTTGACAAGGAGAACTTTGGGATGACTGAAAACGATGTCGGGATAAATTAAACGCGGACACAGCACCATGTATGTGTGCATATACGATTAAAATAATTGGACATGTTTTGTCAACTTACAAAATCTGATAAAGTATGAACCAAGAGAGATTCGGAACTGGCAGTAATTTGCTAAGGCACGACGCTAAACAACTTAGGTTAGACCCGCTAATAGAAGAAAATCTGACTTTCTTTTATGTCATTTGGTTATTTTCATTTGCAGTTATCTATTACATTTCATTATTTATGCCGGAAATAGTTTTTTGTAATGCTTAAGTGGATAACATATATATATATATATATATATATATATATATAGATAGATAGATAGATAGATAGATATATGTGTGTATATATATATATATATATATATATGTTAAGAATAGTTTTCTATCTATATCTCTTTCGACCAATAACAGTTGATTAACCTTTAAGCTAGAAATTAAACTTGATTCTGTCTAAGAAATGGAGTTGACTATATAATCCGTATAATTATAATTCATAAAAATAAAACTGGAAATAAATAAATAAAAATCCCGGTTGGCATGTTTTTCTCTTTAAAAAATGGTGTCGGAACAATCATAATAGTTATAAAAAATGGTGTCGGAAAAAATGGTGTCGGCACAATCATAATAGTTATAAAACACTGGTGTTTAAGCACCAGTGTTTTATAACTATTATGATTGTTCCGACACCATTAAAAGTCTCAATCGGTGTACACATTTCCTCTCCGATCCTACGCCGGCCGTATACAACCATTTCTCGCTATCACATTTACACGTCCATATTGTTCGACGCCGAATTCTTTCTCTCCCAAGCACATGCTACGAATTTTTTTCTTTCGTTAAACGCCAGATCGCGCACACTTTCTCATTGGCACAGCCAGTATTAACCCTAATATGAATATCTATTTTGAATTTGGAAACATACAAGTCTCACAAGTAACGAACACATTTTTTATAACATGAATAGGCTAGCCAAATTAATTAATACCAGGAAACAAGATCTAATATCTGTAAAGATTTTTGTTCTTGTAAATTAGGGAGATGGTGTTTGATCAACCCTGCTGGGTAGCCATGATTTAATATACTGTTTTTTTTTAATCCCCGAAACAGTTTCATGGTAAACAACTGATGACCACTTAAATTAACACAAGACTATAGTGAATTCCATGTTCCCTAGAGATGTCTGTATAGTTTTTAAATATTTGTATTCGCTGTTTCTCGAGACATATTTTACAAATTTCCATATAACACAAATACGAAATATACATAAAGGTATGAAAATATATTTGGATCTCTATAAAATATTTGTTGATAAAATTGATCACTAGAAACGGTATATTTTGTGTAGATGATTAGAGTATTTGAGAATTTTATATATAAAATAATTGTATGTTTGCCTTTGTGTGAGAGTATATGCTTGTTGCGACAAAAAAAAAAAATTAAAACAATTTTATTTTTTTTCCAAAATAATGTTAAGTCATCTAACTTTTTGATAAAAAATTTCAGTGACATATTTATGACTTTCTTTACATCCCTCAATTAACTTTCCATAAACATAAGTAACATTAGTAAAACATTTTCGATTTTCGTTTTGTTCGTTTCATACAACGTAAGATTATTAATTGCATAATTAGCGCACACACGAACACAGGCACACATATGTATATACATTTTATATCAACACACACACAAACGCACACACACACACACACACATATATATATATATATATATATATATATATATATATATATATAAACACCCACTAGCAGGGGAATCCGACGTCTATTGGGATTATATGAGGACCAACAAATATTGCACATTTTTATTTTAATCGAAACTAGTGTGAGATCGCCTATTTTTCAATCAAATACATTTACTGCTTTTTGGAATAAGGATTCACACGCCTCCTTCTAGTGACGTCGTCCACAATACATTGTAATCTACATTGCACTGTAGAAGCTTACTATTGATTTTAATAAATTATTTTAGATAATGGCTTCAATTAAACTTTAAATGCAAAGGTCATGTTTCATACTCAGTTGTGAGGAGAATATCCTAAACAAACCTATATATGTCTCCAGATTGCACTTGCTCACACTACTGCGATTATATTTGCTCTCTATCGGCCGTATAATAGAGGAGTTAATATCTTTAAGAGCAAATCTTAGAAAATTGATGACACCCTCTCTACTCATTCTTCGTTTAGCATTCACGTCTGTGGAGATTTCAATGTTCACAATGTTGTATGGTTAACCCACTAAAACAAGACCGATCATGAGTGAAGATTCTGTTACGATTTTTCCATTGCGTATGACCTCACTCAGATTGTTAACCCCCCCCCCCCGTGTGCCAACACTGACGGCCAGTATGCAAGTCTTCTAGACTTTTTTCTCACAACTTTCAGTGAGCTATATTCATCTTCCGTTCTCTCCACTGGGGACTTCCGACTATTCTGTTGCATCAGTTAAGATAAAAATTAAGTGCAATAAGTCCTCAGACTTACCTCTCCATTTTATAGTATGTTTATACTCTATGCCTGACTGGAATAGCTTCCTCACATTTATATCAGATCAACATTTGCGTTCCATGTTTACAAAGGATATTTTCTCCATGATATCATACCTGGCCCTATGGTTAATTTACGATATAGCCCGTTTAAACCCTCGAAACAATTCCAGCAAAAACCTAACAGCGAGCCATGTTTCTCTCCACAATGTGCTGCTGCCATTGCTCACAGGAATCACTTTTCTCATTGCTTCCAGCGTAATAGATGTACTGAGATTTAATCTGCTTTCAGAACTGCCAGTCATCACTGTAAAAAAATGATAAAAAACGCGAGAGAGGGGTATGCTTAGTCTGTCATATCTAAAGTACCTGAGTAGCGGCTTGGTTCCCACCAGTTTTGCAAATAGCACACAGGATTCTGAACAGAAGCGACTGCTCTATCCCAACCATCATCAATAGACCTGATGTAATCTCGTCAGTTTCAGACAAAGCCAAACATTTTTCCGAGAACTTTGTAGCTAATTCTACCCAATGCGACGAGGGCCACCAGCTCCGGTATGTCCGCTAGTATCAGGAAACAGGATATTCGATATACAAATATCTGTGCTTGATGTTGCCAAGTTAATTAAACATCTTGATTCCAGTAAAACAACTGCCTCTGACGGCATTTCTATTATAGTGTTAAAAATCATCCGAGACATAGCTCTCATACTTCCAAAGCTGTTTAATCGTTGTCTTAAATACAATCGCTTCCCAACACACTGGAAAATCTCATCAATATGCCCTCAATTCAAGTATTCAGTTCATCAATTATTATGTGTGTCATGAGTAAGTTGATGGAATTCTGTTAAATAGAGTAGTCAACCCCGTGTGAAATAAAACCTCTTTAGTTAAATGCAATATAGTTTTCGTTCTGCTAGGTCTGCAGCAGATGTGCGTACGGTTATATCTCATAGAATTATCGAGGGAGGCTTCCATTCTAATTCAATTAGTTTTACATATCAAAGGTCTTTGATAGGGCATGGCATAAAGGTTTTCTTCACAAAATCACCAGCTACTGAAATGTATTTTCAATTAATCAATCTCTCTATCTAATAGGTTCATAAGAGTAGTGGTTGATGGACAGAAATCTGAAGCTCACAGTATTGGTGTTGGAGCTTCTCAGGGGTCCATACTTCGCACACCTGTCTTTCTGATCTACATTAATGATTTTCAAAATCACATCTTTTGATCATTCGTATATCTTTTGACTGACGACAACACATCAAAATAGACATATTATCCTATTAGGGGATGCTCTTTTCTCTTCCTCGCAAGCTCTTTCTCAAAGAAGAGACTTCCGAGCCTGTCTCTGCTTTATCGTTATTTTTATGGAAAGTTCCCGTCTGAGCTCCAATCTATATTTCCAACCTCGCCAAACTTTCAGGAAAAGCACTCGTCTAGCTGAAAACACTGTCAATAATTTCCCCCCGCTCTTCATCAGTTACTAAACCTAAGCGTAGATTCCAAGAATAAATCTTCTTTCTTATAGCTTCACACCTGTGGAACTCTCTTCCATTTGCCTAGACTCCAGCTGACTGCAATATAGTCGTCTTCTTTACTTTGATAAGTGGTGATGCCTATGTGAAAAAAATTCCAACGTAAACAAGTTCTTGATGAGCCGTTTCCCTTTATAATCGAATTGACCAAATTTCCACTGCAAACGATTACTACAATATTATCCCATTGATTACTGTACACTTATTAACCCTTATCTTCGAGTGGCCCTAGAACCTTGATAAGTAGTGGTTCTTATTAAAAAAACGGATATCGTATAACAGTAAACGGTGCAAGACGCTTAAGTTTATTATGATAGCTTTATTAATGAATTTCTGCGATTAATGACAATAACTGTCTGTATACTAGTAAGGTCTAAATCCAAATATTATTGAATAGTATACCAAGCTAAGTATATTTTATAAACAAAAGAACTATTAACTGCGATTATTCAACCTGATCTCTTATTTTAACTATGTTAAGTATCAATTGAACTAGAGATTCTATTCTCACTAGATCAATTTCTTCAATGCAAAAGATGACTGTCTGAATTAGTTCATTATCGTCCGTAAATTTTTGAATAACATAATTGTTTAACATGTTTTGCTTAAGACCGAAATGTTGTTAAGAGAAGACTAAACATAAATGTAGTGTTAAGTTCATTTTTAGATGGCAGTATCAAATACATCAATATGTAAGTAATGTATTGGGGGTCAAGTACAAACACGTAGCATACCACTATGTGCCTTGGTCATACTGTATAATAGAAATACTTCACAAACGTTTGGTGGTTTATATGATTATATTGAATTACAGGATGAAGTTAATAAGCTAGTTCTGCTAAAGCAAGCGGGAATCCCATGATGCTTGACCTTCTCATACGACCTGAAACGCCGGCTGCAATAAGACAAACACCAGAGCATATTACTTGAGACTCATTCAACACAAACTGGGAGACTTTGAAACCGACACCGTTGTGTTGGCAAACAGAGAGTAGAAGGCATCACTTTCGAAACGGAAATCAACATGCACGTTAGGTTAGAGCAGCACGTGTCTCGTTATCTTACTTCCATTCTCTCAGGGTCTTTCTTTTTCAAGTTCTCCAACGCTCAAAGAAGTGAGGACGATAGAGTGAAAGAAATAGATGAACAAATGAAGAAGAGGGGAGAAAGGGATTGAGTAAATTGGAAATCTCACCAGCCTTCTTTTTAATTCTTTCCTCGATTACATTTCTATTTCTTTATCCTCCCATATTTTTTCTCTTAAGGGATTTTGTTCTTCTCTGTTTCATAGTGTACTCAAAAGATGCGTCCACTTGATTTGCACGTTTCGCGGCCGATTGATATAGGAAGTTCCAGAACCATACAGTAGCAGGAGTCATACACAGGGAAAACGAGTCTTGTATACCACCTTGTTTCATAAACTCTTATTTACACGGAGAATGGATCAGGAATACGAAATGCATCCGAAAATATAGTAAACATCCAATAGTTATGAGGACGAACTAACAGGATTTCTGCTTGTCCTGTTCCATTAACTTTATGAAAATGTTATTACAATGCTTAAAGACAATGACAACTCACTCCAATATCATCCTTTTGCGGTAATCAAATCAATTAGTATTGTTTAAATAAAAATAAAACGCTTAGATAGCTTTGATATTGCATTTGAAAACAAACCTCGTATATATATATTTATATATATATATATATATATATATATATATATATATATATATATATATTTGTATCTGAGATAAACGATTTACACCCGTTTAACCCGGTTTCGGACTTTTCTTTTTAATGGTCGCTTAGTATGGTATGGTACATAGGGCATCATATAATTTTAATCTGACAATTCACTGACAAAATGAAATTGTACTTTAGAAAAAACCCGTAATATGACGAAATGCAGAGTTCCTTATAGTGTTGTTCATACGTGTTTCCATTCTCTTTAATATATGTTCTTTTACTTTTTATTGTCATGCAGAATCCAGATAGAATTTTCACGTAAAATTAAAGTTTAACGATATCTTTTTTTACGCTATTGAATTGTTAAGCAAATATAAAGAACGGTAAAAATATACATCAATGTAAAAAATGGATTGCTAAGTAGTAATGTTTTATGCAATACTGTGCGTAGTATACATTGTTCATTCACTTTCATTTATGTATTCTAAAGAGTTCTTCCTTCAATCTACAATAGCTTCGTAGTAAATATGTCTATTTTTATAACTATAATTAGGCAACCGAAATACATTCTTTTTACATCAAAACAAACTGTCATATATCATATTCTGATACAATATAATCAAATTGAAATACTTACTATAGTTTAATAAACAAAATATAGCGATGGCACAATAGAGTTGACACACCGGTTCTCCTCATATTACTGACGATAGGCAACGTTTAACCTGGTTGTGACTATTTGGGAATTCTAGGCGGTGTATGTTCTCTCCGTAAATCTCAGTATTTGCTTCCAGTCGTCCTGTACATACACTTCACTTGCCACTCGTACTTAACAATGTCGACTCAGGAGAGGTGTGATTGGAGATTGCGCACCTACTGCCACAAAAATTTCACGCGCAGGCACCACTTCATTAGTATCCATATTCTGTCGAAGACTGAAGGAGCTCTATAGCGACGTATAACATTGCAAGTAGCAAACGGTGTTAAATTCGTTAATATTAAATATTGCATGTGGAAATGCGGCGAAAGCGAAAAACAAGGAATACCTCTTCAGCATTTAGTTCAGATAAACCAGCGCATAAAGATACGTCTTGTTACAACGGAACGACCGTCAACTGTGAGAAGTTTTGACGAAGCGTTTCGTAGGGATTAGGCATTATCTTATTGCATATTTCTTAAATAATATAGAAAGACGCATACTTTACTGAAGAGTGCACAGTAAGTATTTGCATTCGCATAAAAATGAATGGGAGCCCACAAGGACTCGTACTGACGACATGGGCGCCCCAGGTTAGAATCTAGTTAATTCCCTAAAAACAGTTTAATTTAGTATGTTGACAGATTTCATGTGCGCTTTCCAGTATCTAAGTTATTTAATATTTCTGACTATAAAAACTAGTGAAAGTATGTTATTTAGTAAGCGTTATAACGTTTCTTTATTTGTTGTCGGCTACTCAAAAGTTAGCATTTTATTTCATTCGTATATTCATTCATACTGGCGAAATATTGCAGAGGCTCATAACATACATGGACTTCCTGAGCTGTGCGTACGGGTTCAGCGGTTTTTGTTTATTTGTTGTTCAACCAATATTTTTTCTATATTTCTCTAAACAATGTGTTACTTCTTTGCTTTGTGAGTAGATACATTATTTCTTCCGTAGTACCTTGTTTCAAATATACATCGCGTATTTGTCGTAGACGACTCCACTCACACAAATAAATAGTGAGAAACGATATGAGTTATATTATTTGAATGTAAAATTCCGTTACGAAACCAGGGAAAATAGGCTTTTAGAGATGTGTCTCTGGACTCAACTGGCGTCCATTCTAAATACTTGCGTAACAAAGGTGATTCTATTTCAGACTTTAGGATAGATCATGTTAAATGGAAATAGAAAATTTAATGTGACTGTCGATCGACAAACAGAACTCCATATAAAAAGTAATTAAATTATTAAAATAAATTAAGTGTGTTATATATACGTTTATGCTTAGATTTCATTTCGGATGAAAACGTGACAGACGGACAGATTTACAATAAAACGATGAATAGTAAAAGACGAATATTCTAATTACAGAAACGAGAGAGAGAGAGAGAGAGAGAGAGAGGGAGAGAGAGAAAGGGACACACAAAACGTCAACAACATCGTCTTTTTTTCTTTCTTCCGTCAATGTAATCCAGCATTCCTATCATGTCTCCTCTATTTCCTCTTGTACAAATTAGTTCTCTCTTCAACAATCGACACGAGTGCATTCTTATAAATATTTGAGAAACTCGCCCTCCTTTCCGTTTTAGTTTCTGTCATTTTTACATCTTTACTTTTTTTATTACGGAAGTCAAAGGTAAAAAGATGACCGGAAGTCCTTAAGAAAAAATACACAACCGAACAAGTGCAAACTGGCCGTGGGGGAAATGGGACAGTGCGACAAACACTCGAAATGGCGGCTTCCTGATATTATCTGTACTTAAGGGGGGGACACTAATCGAAAAATGAAATGCTGAAATAGCTAGGGATATAACGGAAGTAGAAAATAATTGGTTATTTGGAGGCAGAAGTGAGCTTTATGTAAAGAATAGTAGTATTAGAAGTAAAATTAGTAATACTGTAAGTATTAACGTTGTCATTATTAGTAACGATTATATTATTATACTTATACTTATTGTCTTTCTTCTTATTATTATTTTGTATTATTATTATTATTAGTAGTAGTAGTAGTAGTAGTAGTAGAAGCATTAGTAGTAGTAGTAGCAGCATCAGTAGTAGTAGTAGTAGTAGTAGTATGATACTTATGGCTCTGCAAATGTCGTGTTGGCACAAACATAAATTAATACAATACGATTATTGTCATGCCGAGAGAATACATAATACGTAGAGGACTTAAATGTGGCAAACGTTTCAGGGAAAATCATTAGCTGTTGTCATCGATAATAAAATACTAATCAACAGGCCAGATACCTAAAAAAAAAATATTTTGCAACATTAACACCCCTTAACACGTTTCCAGTCATTTTAGAGAATAATTTGTAAATACGTGTTGGCAGCAAAATTGGCCGCTAGAACAGGGAATTTTGTGGTGCGTTCGATAGGATGAAAAGATCAGAGGGAAAGCATCTTTAGAAACCTCGATGTAATGTGTTTACAAGGAAATAAAATATATTGTGGTTAATTTAAAAACGCATTCTCAAGTAAATCCTCTGCTATTATTAGCGAAAACTCAATAATAAGCCACATATGAGCGCAAACAATTTATGTTCAATGATGATTGAAAGGGTAAAGAACCACTAGAATTAGAGGAGACATATTCTGCTAATAACGTGTGTGATAACTCTAAGAAAGTAGAGATATGTACTATTAAAACCTAGATTATTTTTCGCGAAATGAGTCCATTTAAACAATGTCGTAGAATATAATATTTTTACCCGTAGTCACCCAAATAAGATGCATTGTCACTTAGACGCTACAACTGAAAATCATGGCTAAGAGAGTTTGTAATAAACGAGTTATCTGTTCACAGTAAATAAAAATGGTGTATGCCAGTAGAATCAACGTGGCCGAAAACATTAGAAGGATTAAAATCTCTAATAGTCCAATGGAAAAAAAACTATTAGGGAAGAAAGCATTCTAAAATCTAGGAAGTTAACAGTAAAAGGGTCATAATTTTGATGATATTTGTGTGGGAAAAGAGACTCTATGTCAAGAAAGCCGCAATACCCTCAGCTTATCAGGGCATGTGCTTTAAAGTACTGAAGGCACAGCGAAAGACATGCAACACTGTTTAGATCTTGAATAAAAAAAGAAAAACTAGCGGCCTATACACTCCTGCTATGGAAACTATACATTATAATAGATAATGCGTGGAACAATGTTGGTTTTGTAGAGTTATAAGCTACTCTAGTGTTTTAGTAATATTCCAGTACGTTAGAGGAAGTTTACCTTCTTTGCAGCAGACTTTATAATGTCATTAATGTACATAATACAATTTATGTTGCCTGTTAAAGTTGAATCAGCTAACTGCGACAGTGAGCTGTTCGGAAGGTTGTTATCATATTTGGCATGCGACTTTTAGAAGAAGAAGTGCTTGAAAAAGTGAAAGAAAAACTAATTAATTTTTTCAGTGTATAATAACTGTCTGTATGAAAACCATTTCAATATCCAATAGTATATATATATATATATATATATATATATATATATATATATATATATATATATATATATATATATATATAAACTGCAATGATATTAAGTTACTTTAATAAGTATAAGTATATAAAGAAAGAAAATTATAAGTAAAGGAAAATCTTTCTACAGAGACACACGCACGCCAATATATATATATATATATATATATATATATATATATATATATATTCTTCTAAATATATATATATATATATATATATATATATATATATATATTCTTCTAAAAGTCGCATGCCAAATATGATACATCTAAAAGTCGCATGCCAAATATGATAACAACCTTCCGAACAGCTCACTGTTGCAGTTAGCTGATTCAACTTTAACAGGCAACATAAATTGTAGTATGTACATTAATGACATTATAATATATCCTGATTGCTTTTTCATCATTATCGTCATCACTCCTACGACTCTCATTATTGCTACGAATATGATTATTTCTATTATATTTTTTTTGTTTTAATAGTAGTATCTTTTTTTTTTTGTTTTTTTTACACAGTGATCACCACTTATCAAGGCCCGGAAGTCACTCAGGGATAAGGGTTATTGCAAGTACATTACGTTAGTGAGGAGATTTGCTGAAATGTTTACTTAAGGGGGCGGTTCATTAGGAATTTGTTAACATTGGACTTGAAGACATCCAAGTTGTAGTCCGGAGGGAAGCAGGCAGACGGAACAGAGTTCCACGGGCGTGCAGTTCTAAGAAAGAAGCTTTGTTCATGAAATCTGCGTTTTGATTTAGGCACAGATATAGAGTGGGGGAAATTTTTCACAGTGGATTCAGCTAGACGGGTGTTTTTCGTGAAAGATTGGCGAGGGGGGATCAGAGATTGGAGTTCAGACGAGCATCTGCCATGGAAATAACGATAAAACAAGGACAGGCTCGCAACGTCTCTTCTGTGGGAGAGAGGTTGCAGGGTAGAGAAAAGAGCATCCCCCACTAAGCCACGAAGTCTATTTTGTACTCTGTCAAGGCAGGATAGGCTGTCTTTAGCAGCTCCTGCCCAGATATGGCAACAGTATTCCATCCTTGGACGTACTTGGCTTTTATATAGATAGAGAATTGCATCCGTAGTGAGATATCTTCTGGAGCGATAGAAGGACCCCACCATCTTTCCAGCGACCTTGGCAACAGACTTGATGTACGTTATATCTTTATAATTATGTTTATTATAATCGCCATTTTTTACCGCTTTATTATTATTATTATTATTATTATTATTATTATTATTATTATTATTATTATTACGAAATGTGTTACTATCATTACTAAGATTGCTATGATTATTAGTGTTTTACTGTTGTTATTATTATTATTATTAATATTATTATTATTTTTATTATTATTATTATTGTTATTATTATTATTATTACACGTGATTCTTGACATTTTCTTTCTTATTATTATGTTTATCGTAGTTATAAGGGATAAGATTGTTATTGTTAATAATGATTATCATTGAAATTAGTTTTACTATTATAAGCATTACATTACATTTATTATCATCATTGGGATAATTTGTCATCATCACCATCAGTAACATCATGACTTTTCGACATCCTTTTAATTACTAATAAGGCACGCTTAAAACTTTCAAATTCTCACTCCCCGCCATTTTTATATTGATATTTAATTGAAATAATTTACAGAAAGAATTGTTTCTGTCTGTCTAGACAATATCCGGTTAAAATTATACAAACTTACACGTGCTGACCTCTATTTTTTAGGCTGATCTTATTTTTCTTTTTAAATTAGTCTGAAATCACCTATTTTAATTATGCCAGCGATGACAGATGGCATGCTGTTTTTCTCTCTTTTTTTTATTTCTCGATCCCACTTTATTGAACAACTCCCATGATAATAATATTGGAAACCGGTTCACTAATAATATCCCCGATAATTCACTCGCATCCTGTCCTAGCATTCATCACATTTTAATACTAACTACCAGCAATAGTATCAACAATACTCCCAAAATATACACATACATCGGATCCACTTCTACTTTATTAAAGCACAGATATCTTTAATCGCACATCATCTTTTAGCAATAAAAAAAAACACAAATAACTACCAGGAAATTTCTCTGCCGTCTCTAATAAAAAAATGGAACTAAAAATATGATTCTCAGTTAATTGGAATATTACATGTAAATCGCAATCTTATGCCCCCTGGATCTAAATATTGTAACGTCTGCGTATCTGAGGCAGTTAGGATAATAACATCTCAATCCAAGAATGTAATTAATACAAACAGTCAGCTGATTTTCCAATGGAAATATAGGACAAGATAGAAGTAGTGCAATTTTGAAATTACCTAGTCTCCCTGTTGAAATAGTATTACGTTAGAATTTTTTATCACAATTATTACTATACATTCTTATTAAAATCATTTTTCAGTCCGCTGTACCAGCCTTTATCCTATTGTCTAGTTAATTGCTTGTATTCTGAGAATTATAATCAGTACGACTATCGTCTGTTATAATTTTTTTTTTAATTATTAAGATAAATTTAATTTAACTTGGTATCTTTTATTATTATTATTGGTTCACATGGAAAATTCACACATGTCATCGTAGGTCTGATTGAAAACCCTGTGATGTTTCGTGGAAGCTGAGAGACAAGACTCCCCAAGGTCCCGCGCTTGTCCAGCAGAGGTCTGGTCAGCGCTCTCTCCTCAGTCTTTCCCTCCTCCTTGACATTCTCGGTTCTTTGGTTTCACACATTTATGGGAGGGAACTGTGATGAAGCAATGGGAGAGGATGCGAGATGGGGATGCAGAACTTGTTGATATGCAGCATCATTGTGCGCCATTCCCTGTAAAGCTTCTTCATGTTTTTCTCCGCAGCATGTAGTCTGGTTCACGCATTCAAGTGTTTTCCTTAATATTTCAGTCATTTTCCATATCATTAATCGTTGTATCTTTGCAGTCATTTCTCTGGTTCTAACTTTTCCCATTTTTTTTCAAGTTTTTCGGGATTTTTCCTAGTGCTCTTTATATTATAGGTATTATTTTATAGTTTTATATAGTTCTTCATCATCCAAATCCCTTTTAACTCTCTGACTAGCTCTGTGTATTTGTTCGGTTTCTTATTTTATTTAATACTCACCCTGTGGCCAGCTTGGTCAGGAAATCTACGAGTTGACAGATTTTTCTTTCTTATTTATTATTACGACTTCTGTTCTTCTTGCTTGGATGAGTTTGTCCGTCTGTATGGTCATGCCCCATTGGATTTTGTGGTTCTCGTTTTCGAATTTCAGATTTTATCATTTCGTTACGGTTCCTTTATATAATAGCATACGTTTCGATAGGATTGGGGTCTGAAGATTGTGCAGGCCAATCTATCATGGTCTGCAAAGAGCCTCTTGATATTGCCAGCTGTGTGAGTAGGAGCATTATCCTACAGGCAGATGGGGTTATACAAATTCCGGCCAAAACATTTCAAGCGAACTATAGGTCCTGGACCATAGGCATTAATAATGCTCCACACCAGTATTGAACATCCACAACCTGGCAGCTTTGAAACTGTTAACCTGCGATTAACTATACATGTGTGTGTGTTTTAAGCGTCTGTTAGCTATCTCTAATAAATGAATTAAAAATTATTTAAATTTTCCTTCATGCTTTAAAAATATATTGATAGATGTGTAACTCTTTGTATTAAACCCATTCTAAAATTAAGAAAAGCGGCATCCGTTTTACGTTTGACTGCTCTGTCCGTTAATTATGTAGAATTGATAAGATGCGCTTTTGTTAGATAAACGCGTACATGCAAAGCATGGTCTTGGAACTAACACTTAACAACGCGATATCAAAGTAACATGGTTGAGCACGATTAGACGTGATCGTCAGTTATTGATCGATATTTGGTTATTCAGCAAGTGTTTCCGATAGGAAATCAAGAAGTAAGATAATTCATTGATCAGTGTTTGCAGATAAGCTGTAGAGTAAAACTAATTACTCGTGATGTGCAAATCGTAATAACGTTTCATGTTGGCTGTTTTAAGTAGTGATATATATATATATATATATATATATATATATATATATATATATATATATATATATATATATATATATATATATACTAGCTGTACCCTGCCACGCGTTGCTGTGGCTAAATTTGGTGTAATGGAAAATTCTAATAAAAAGAGAAAATGCATGTTTCTTATATTCTTAGTACAACAATCCACTCCAAAAAGTAAAAAAAAAAAGCGAAAATGAAAATAAAATGTTACTCTTCCAGAAATGGATCCTGATCCTCGGGATCACCGTCAATCATGGCTTGGGCTCGACCAACAATCAGTGGATAAAGCTGAACATAGCAAAAATGTTGACACGCTAAATGTTTTTTTTTGGTTTTGTTTTTTGTTCTGTATACAAAAATGTGAGTTAGTAATTGATATTTGAGTGATGGGGGGAGGGTTACTATACATAGATTCGAAAAAGTTGTCCAAAAACAAATAAATGAAAGAAAAGGTAAGTTATGTTTCTACCTAACTGGATAATTGTTTAGTGTATTTTTATGTGATGTAAAATGTTTAATCGGCTCGAAAACAGAAATGTCGCATACTCTGTTGAATACGTCAAGTTTGGGAAAGTAAGTTGAAAACAAAAAACTATACAATACAGTGTCAAAAACCCACCGAATATGTGTCACCATGACATAGGCTGACATAATCCGTGGGTTTGTAACAGTATTTTGTATAGTTTATTTAGTTTTAACTCACTTTCTCAAACTTAAAGTAATCAACAGTGTCCGCCACCATCTGTATCTTTCAAATACACCGATAAAGAGTTTTTCGAGCCGACTAAACGTTACATTAAATGAAAAGGGTTTTTTATTACTAAACACAGATACAAAGAAGTTGTCAAAAAATAAATATATAACAAATAAATGTTATCAAAGGCAAGAAAAGTAAATGTTCTACCTAACTGGATAAGATTGTAGTGTTTTATGTAATGTATAATGTTTAATCGGTTCCAAATCATGCAGTGTTTATCGGTATATTTGAAAAATACAAATGGCGGCAGACTGTATCAGACACATTAAGTTTGGGGAAATTTGGGGAAAATGAGTTTAAACTAAAAAACTATGCAAAATACTGTTAGGAACTCACTCAATATATGTTACTGTGACGTAGGCTGACATATAATCAGTGGTTTTAAATTTTTGCTCGATACAGGTGACGACTTTTAAGAGTCCCTTTTAGTGATTACCTGGTTTGAGGATATTTGTACAACTAAATGACAAATCTGCTCCAAAAATCCGGTATTATTTTACTTTAAGGCCCGTCTCATGTTCGTATATAACGAAATATTTTATTGTAGATTTCGGTGTACTAAAAACGAATCTGCAAACCGTTTCCGTCGCAAAAAGAAAGTTTTCATGATATGAAGAAATTACTATTTCGAAAAGTGGGTGATCACTTTTCAATGTAAATTTAACTTAGAATGAGCACCCACTTTCTGACCACCTGAGAAAGGGGCATTTGTCTGTGTGTTTCTTGGCTAAAAAGGTTTTTGTTTGCTTTCTTTTGCATGGTAATAACCCCTGAACTCTGGGACTATTTTCCATTTCACAGCCGTAGCTTTCGTTTGTGCTACGCGCGAGCATAAGCGAAAGCTGTTTAGCCAATAAACATGGGAAGGCCTACCCTCTCTCAGCTGGCTAGAAAGTGGGTGCTTATTTTAAGTTAAATTTACATGGAAACGTGATCGCCTACTTTTCGAAAAAGTATTTTTTTCATATCATAAAAACTAATTTTTTACGACAGAAACGGTTTGCAGATTCATTTTTAGCACACCGAAATCTACAAAAAAATGTTTTGTTGGATACGAAAATGGAATATTTTATCAAAAATCCGGGAGAAAATAGTTTTCAATAAAAACAGCAAATGAATTCGATAGAAAAAATGGATGCTATTTTTTTAAAATTGTTATGTGTGTTTCTTTGCAAAAAATGTTTTTTGTTTGATTTCTTTTGCATTTTGAAATTAAAACAGGTAATTTTAAAGGATTTTCCAAGGGTAAAAAGAAAGCCCCCCCCCCAACAAAAAAAAATTTTATGTTAAATTATTGTGGAAAAGTGATCCTCCACTTTTTAAAACCAACATTTCTTCATATCTTGGAAACTACTCGTTTGCCTTAATAGGAATTGAAAAATCCTTTAAAATTACCTGTTTAAATTTCAAAATGCAAAAGAAATCAAACAAAATCCATTTTTGCAAAGAAACACGCATAAAAATTTTAAAAAATGGCATCCATTATTATAGCGTTATTTTCGTTTTCAGCGACCGCGAAAACCTATAAGAGTGGTAATTTTAAAGGAATTTTCGAGAGTGGAGTAATTCTTCATATTTACCCCCCCCCCAATGAAATAAGAAATTAAGAATTAGACAAATTTATTTTAGGTTGGTTTCGCAAGGAAAGCTTCTAAAAATAAAAAAAATAAGATAAGCAAATGATGCTAAGTAGGTGCTTATTTTAAGTTAAATTTACATGGAAAAATGATCGCCTACTTTTCGAAAAAGTAATATCTTCATCTCATAAAAACTATATTTTGCGACGGAAACACTTTGCAGATTCGTGTTCAGCACACCGAAATCTACAAAATCTTTTTTTTGTTATATACGAACGTGAGACGCACGCATGGAAAATTTTATCAAAACTCCGGGAGAAAATAGTTTCCAATAAAAACAGCAAATGAATTCGATAGAAAAAAATGGACGCTATTTTAAGATAAACAAATAATGCTAGTGCACTTACCGTACCGCGCTATTTTTTAAATCGTATTTCCAAGTTTAATTAAAGGTTTATATGTTTTTTTTTGTTCAATTGTAAGGTTAAAGTACAATATATATATACATATATATATATATGTATATATATATATATATATATATATATATATATACTTTAAAAAGTAGGGATTTTTTTACCCATCTATTAATTAGAAAGGTAAATGTTGTAATTCGAAAGTCGTCCACATGTAGTGCACGTAAAAGGCTAATTTCTACCGGACATGGCGAATAGTCCCGCAGTTACGAAAAATATTTTTATTTTATTAAATATATTTTTATAATTTGCGATCTTAATGGGCTTAATTTATTTAAATAACATGCAAACATTCCTTTACTTTACAGATAAATATATCGAAAAACAAAAAAATAACTCAAAAAGCAAGCGACAAACCTTTTTTCCTTTATATGATAAAGAAAAAATGTGTAAATTTAAAATATTGGAAGATAAACAAATTATTTTTTTGTTTTTTTTTACTTATCGAGTAAACTGGAAATGAACACTACTTCGTTTCGTCAATTCGTGGTTGGGAAATGAATCGAACCGGAAGTTCAGTTTTATCAATAAAGCAGGTTCGCATTAACAGTTAAAAAATATATTTATTTTATTTACTATTTTAATAATTCGCGAGGTAAATTTATTTTAATAACATAAAAACATCCCTCGACTCTAAAAATGGGTTGTCTGAAAATTTCAAATAAATTGGTAACGTAGAGATATGGTTTTATTCACTTTTAACGAACCAAATTTACATTTATATATATATATATATATATATATATATATACGCACACACACACACACACACACATATATATATATATATATATATATATATATATATATATATATATATATATATATATGATTACATGAAATGTTCGAATACAGAGAAATATTTGATTTAATTCGCTGAAAAATATAGAGTAGCAATCAAATGTTTATACGACCTGTTGGAACTCAACACACACGCACACATACACGCACACCCATACTATATATTAGTATGTATATAATTGGCAATTGCTCGTCTGAGCTCCAATCTCTACTTAATTGAATCTTTGGAACGAGATACAGAAGAGGTCAGCCTGCTCTTTCACTTTTTATTTTTGTATTTATTACGTTAAAATTTGGTATGCATTGAGCAATATATGTATGTATATATATATATATATATATATATATATATATATATATATATATATATATATATATATTTACCTGTTTAAATTTCAAAATGCAAAAGAAATCAAACAAAATCCATTTTTGCAAAGAAACACACATAAAAATTTTAAAAAATGGCATCCATTATTATAGCGTTATTTTCGTTTTCAGCGACCGCAAAAACATATAAGAGTGGTAATTTTATATATATACATTAATTTCCACTATTAATGTTTACTAAGATATTGTTCCATTGACTACAGTACACTCATTAACTCATTGATATCCAGGCCTTGATGAGTGATGGCACCTTTGGAAAAAATACATAAAATTACATGGTCGCGATACTGGATATGATAATGTTTTGGAGAAATGTCGCTTCAAATCAGAAGTTCTCGAACAGTTTTAAATAAAGGGTTATTTTCTACAAAAGAAACCAGTCTTCAAATTTTTAGGAGGGGTTTCTCATGCGGAAAGCAACTATTTTTTCCTGCATCAACCACTCTTTATTTCCTGAAATGAGAGTAGTATTATAGCATAACTTTGTTTCTACAAAGATTATTGTATGCATATATGTATACTAATTTCAGATTCGATTTCTTAAATAAGAAAAAAGAAAATTAATCTCCGCTGAGATATTTCTGTACACGGGTACCTATTATTTGTTTTGTGTCTGCAGAAATAACAAATTTGTAACACGGTATGTAGTCAATTCCCTATGCATTTATAAAATACATTTTAAATCAAGTGCGCAACGGTTAGTTGTGGTGTAAAAATATAAATCATAGAAATATTTTCGACTAGCAGGACCCGGGTACCGGATTTTCGTGGTGGAAGCATGCCCCGCCATTCAGCTGTAAAAACAAACAATGAACTACGGTTGTTGCTGGGAGCCACTGCTGACCAAGTTTAAACACGGGCACTGGGCGCGAGTGACCAAACTGAATGTAACATGCCTAAGTAACAACATTAGTATCTATAAATGCATTCTTAACATGGGGATTTTATTATGTGATGTGATTATTCTGTGTTTTCACATATCGTGACAAAAATGTAGGTTACTGTGACCTATTCCATAGCAGTTTTTTTTTATTGTGTACCGTAAATGTATAATGAAAATAAAAGATTGAATTAAAATGTAATTATAATCAAATGCATTTCTACCGGAGAGAATCTTGTGTCACGAGGAAAAGAAACAATCAAAACACACTGCGGCCAACCTGAACAATGATTTCCGTATCCTTTAAATGTTGCCTTTTAACTTTGTCGCAAATTTTTCGATGATTATCCTTGAGTACAGACACAATTTACAAATTAAACGATTAAGTTTAGGTAGCATTTTAATAACTGTAATAGACGGGGATTACATTATAATTATAACGTTCTAATAAATGGAGCACAGAGTTTTTTTTGCCACATCCGTTGTTAATGCTGATCATTGCAGTTACATTTTTCACTTTTATGATAGAAACGTGTACACAATTTGTTCTACGGTATTTTTGTAATTCTAGAACTAAATGTGCAATATACAAGAAGCACTGTAGAAATTTGCACAACATTTCAACAAAAAAATCTAAATGATAATTGCAGCATAAACAACTGGAGTGGCCAAAAGTGGATGTTCACTGTAGTAGAAAGTTATAATTCCAAATTTATGCAAATTTTAGGCTGATAATAGTATGAAAAAAATCACACCACAGTGAAAAATAAAAACGTTAATATTAGGAATAGCATTGTTCAGGTCCACTTCTTCTTTTTATTAAAATTATTTTTACATCAAACTGTTATGTGTGTTTAAAATTTTCCAATAGTAGACCCTAATTCGGTTCCCAAACTATGCTTATTATTTCAGAAATAGAAACCGAAGTTAGTAACATTAGCATGTTTTTTGCCAAAAAAAAACAAAAAAAAAAACAAGAAACAAAAGTGCCAAATTAAAAAAAAACGAAGAGTGTGTGCTAAATATATGAAACTTTATATATTTTACACGTCAATATTGATATATTTTTTTACTTTTGTATATTGGTTGTGTTTTTAACCGACGTGTTATATATATATATATATATATATATATATATATATATATATATATATATATATATATATGTATACATATATATATATTGATGAGTCTAATTACCAAATAATCGCGTCTTTTTTATTACTATTCCTTCTGAAAATAAATTACACAATTTTATTAAAAGATATATGTTGCGTAAAAAAAATTATTAGGAAAAAATTTGTTTAATTTCATTCAAGAAACTAGCGTATTTCTTTTTATTACGGAATAATAATAATAATGATAATAATAATAATAATAATAATAATAATAATAATAATAATAATAATAATAATAATAATTCATAATAATAAAACGAAAATATTTGGAAGCTCCAATTTAGTCCAGCGTTAGTATTTTAATATAGTTTTATGCTTTATATATTATCAAGATAATGTTGAGAGTTCAAAATGTTAACTTGGTTGTCTCTCAACTTCTTCTACATTCACCTTAATTTGATTACATTTATAGGTTTTCGGCTAATCTGTCAACCTATAACACATGTAAAACTATCGCTGACTAATCGTCTTGCCATACGGCAAACAATGCAAGCAACGTTATTACATAAAAACTATATATCATCGACAATGTTACATGTGATATTTATTGTCCTAATATCGGAAAACCTATAAATATCACCAAATAGACGCTGGGTAAAATAATACGTCTCGTAATGACGCATTTTTAATGTTAGTAAGCGTTCCTTTATTAAGCGAAGGACTGTATTCCGGAATATAAGAATTTTCAGTGCTTAGACAATGAGAATGAACGGATTTTGGCAAGAGAGTCGTTGTTATTTATAGATAGGGCATGGAAAAGCATACGCTAAGCTTTTGTATGCATGAACCATTAATTTTCGACGTAATCAGGAAGTATGTGCAACGTGTAGAATCCCTCCCGGCTAGCAGTGGAAGAACTAAATATTTATATAGAAAATAGGGACTCCTTCCTATAAATATGTAGATATTGTGATAATGTTAGACGCAGAATGCAATGTAGTATTTAATTATTACGATTAAACGTGTCTAAATAGTGTTCGAAAGTTACATAATTTTGTGGCTATTAGCCTAGATGTATTGATTTTTTTTAAGTTGTATCTGATGATGCAGTAGGGGAATTTCTGAAGTTATGTTTATTTATAGAGAGAATATACGACTGAAATAATATTCATCTGAAGTGACCTTATATATATTTCTCATCCAAATAATATTGCATACAAATTTATGTTTTAAAAACATAATGAGTAAGCTTTACCGAAACGCGTCCCCTACAAAAATGCCTATAATATACGTCTTTCTCTGTCGTTCTTTCTCTCTCTCTCTCTCTCTCTCTGTATATATATATATATATATATATATATATATATATATATATATACATATATATACATACATACATAGTTAGGATTTTCACGTTCTGACATTGGCATTAAAAGCCTAGTATCTTTATTAAAACCTCGTTAAATCGAATTGCTTAATATACTCATTAATGGTCATGCAAGCGTCTTCAAAAATGTTAACTAATTGGCATATTTATTTGCAAAACGAACGGTAATGCATTAATTATTCATTTTATATAGTTTTCCTATTAGATGCTTGATTAAAATTAAATATTACAATTAACTATTACAATTAACTATTACGCTTGATTTCTGTTATATATAATTTTTACATTGTGCAAAATTGCGTTATTTTTCCTGTCTGTGTGCAAAACATTTTCTCCAGACACCCTCTGAATAGTGTATCTAGACTTAAACTTGATATATTGGTACATTTGACAACGGAAATCTTTTTGCTTTCGTTTGTAGCCTGTAACAATAACTGCTTAGAGATGAAAAGTTAAAATAAAAACAATCATTTTTTTTTACCTAGGCAGGAGTAAATGGACTTCTACGCACGCCTATATATACCATTTTCCTCTGAAAAAAATAATGTTGCTGTATTTTACTCATCAGGCGAGTTAGGTTCGATTCTAGCTGATTAGTATACTATTGAGTACAATATAATTATAAATATATAATTCACTTTATAATACTAAATACAGAATCTGCATGAATTTAATTGTATTATTTATACTAATTTGGCGCCCAAGCCATTTTTAAAGTATGAGTAATGGCCAACCGTATGGCGCGTTCGTAATGTTAATAGTTGACGGATATGCTAACTCCATATCCATATTAGATAATATTGTAACATATTGAAGGTACTCTGACGATTTACAAATCCTACTTCTGAAATAATGGTAAATAATTATTAACATAACATTGTATAACTATGAAGAGCGATCCGTCGGGTTAGTGGATGCAATACAATATTATACCATGTGCATACTGCTTAGTTTTATGCATGCACAGCCAATTCGTAATCAAGTGCTATTCTATAATATATGGACGTTTTATTCAAATCAGTTTTATTTCATAAGAACATTAACTAAAGCGATAAGATATAATGGTATTAGATACATTACTTCATTTCTGCTTCCATTAAACATCATTACAAAGAGATAAAACTTCCCTCATCACTTTTACGCTGACTTTGAATATTTATGTGACTTTTATTTTTGACGGACATTTTTAATTAGTTTTCACAATCAATCTTAGGTTATCATGTCGGTTTTTGTTTTCTTTTTTACCTTTACAAGATAAAACATTTCTCAACATTTTGCTTTTTTTTTGCCTTTTTTCAATTTTTTTGTAAACATTTTTATTAATTTTCCACTGATGTTAATCTCAGTTTATATCAGGAGACTATTTGATATGATTATATCAATTTGTCAGGGAAAGTACGCAAATGGGCTTTAGTGACTCTATGTAAGGTTTTGTCTACCATAACGCCCCTCTGCACGGATTTAGTTTGGAAAAATGTTATCAAATAGCTATGTAGTATTACAGATCGATTGTTCTTTGATATGACGGGAGCGCGATCGAAATGAATGTTTCTCTGTAGAGCACAGCCGAATCATGTTACTAGACTTTGCATTTATAACATTAAATTATAAATAAACCAATATATGTGTGTAGGGCTACCAGAATTAATTTGGAAAAACATTGATCTTTTAGGATTATTATTAAATAAAACCTTTCAATGGTTCATCATATTAAGATTTCAAATATTCACTTATTGCACTTAAATTGTCTGAGATATAATTGTTGTCGGATTTGTAAGGATAACAATTGCAAATACAACCGCTTAGCTTCATAAAATACATTTTTAAATAGAATTGTTAGGCTCAGGTGGCAAATAGAATTGTTCTTCATCTTTTCTGGTTAAATTAAAGCATTGTAATTTGCATGGTCATGACACACTTATATTGTAAAGTGCTGATAAAGTGTACGACCAAATTTTCGAAAAATCTGTTTCGGTTGCTTTAGAGAAGATTATATAAACAACGAAAAGACTCCAGTCAGCAACTGACCGATGATTTGTTGAATTCATGTCTTTATCCAATGTAAATAATACCTTCCACTTTAGAAAAAAAATGAGAAATAAAAGGGGATTTTACTTTGACATCGCGTGATAAAAATCATTTTCAGTTATCAATTATGATCTTATTGAATGAGTTTCACTATTTTGTTGACGATAATCGTCTTTTAACATCTTATTGCCTCATAGCTTTGGAATCTTTCGACTGCTAACCTGACATACTGGAGGATTCTGGCACAAAACTTCCGAAGATAGGGTCTTAAATTGAATAAATGCCCATTTCTTTCAAGACTTCATGAGTACATTAAATGGTGTTTTTCTTAGTCAGTTACAATTTTATTTTTAATACCATGTTAATAAGTGGATGTTTAGATTAAACAGATGCATTTTAAGCAAATATATTTTTGCATTAAGCAATTATTACGTCTTTACGACTGATTCTGTTTACTTTTCTATTTCAACTCCTGTCGCCGCTTATTGATTACTTGTGTATTTCCTCCCTTAATAATAGTCCTATGTTTCGTGTGTGTCCTATATTACTGTAGGTTCCAATATTTAACTTTTTCCAATTCCTTGTGTTAAAAAGACCGAAATAATATCCTCCCATTAGAAAATGCTACTTTTCTAATAGAATCGTGTTATTTTCTTTACTTCTTCGCTTCGTTGCCTTTACATATTTTTATTTTAAGGAGGATAGGATAATAATAATTTCTTCTTTCGTGCATTTCTCAATTCATAAAAAAATATTTTATTCTTGGCAGTGTTTCAGCAGTTCTGTATACAACATAAGAAACTTACACTATCGCAAACAGTTTTGGATTTGAAATTCTTTATTCACCACTAGAGGAATGTGTCACCATGCACCCAGGATGAAGAACATCTTACGCTATGTATCACCAATGAAATTAGTAATGCAGATAAACTAGAATTTAAATAAGGAATACCAATATAAATAGTATAAATGTAGACATTTTACTATTGTAAAAAACTGCAAACTAAATATGAGTAAATTCCTCGAGTCCTTTCCTTTTCGATAATTAAATTTGAAACTTTCTTAGCTTCCCCATCTTATTTAGCATCTTGTAATATTTTCAAATTACTATTATTTAATGATGAAAATATGTACACGTACAAATATCATTAAAAAGTGAATATCTTCCATATTATAAACTACGTTATCAGTAGTAATTTTCGGAGAAAATGAAGCAAATGAAATTCATATGCACTTATAAAATTGATTAACTTAAAATAAAAATGTTGGACTCTGATATTTTGATTAGTTACTAGTGGAATTACGAATTGTGTTTTCTATAGAAAACTATGCATGAATAGCTTCCAAGAATAAAGAAGCACTTTTAATACTACAGACATAAATATTACGTGAATACGTAGTTGCATATTGTTTTCAATATTTTAACAGTACATTGATTTTCTTATATGTAGACTTACTGATTTGTCAGCCTACTTAAACAAAACAGATGATAAGGGGAGGTTCCGTCATAATGTATTCATAGCTTATGACCTAACTCAAATGTTTAACTAAATCACTCGTATGCCGGCAATATGCTAGTCTCGTAGACCTTTTTTTCTTACAGCATGGCAGGAGCTGTGCCCATCCTCCGTTCTGTCTCCACTGCGATAATCTGACTGTAGTTTTGTCTCAGTTAAGATAAAAACAAAATGTAATAGGTCCTCAGAGGTAGCTCTAGAACGTAGAGTACATCAACACTCTATTACTCATTAGAATAGCTTTCGTACATTTATACCAATCTCTATGTTAAAATGAGCATGTCCTTCATAGTATCCGACCTGCCGAAATTGGTCGATTGTTGGTAGAAAATGATACATACCCTAACAAAATTCCAATTGAAAACATAACAGCTAACCGTGGTTCTCTCCATAATATGCCGCTGACATTGCATACAGATATCACTTTTTTCTCATTGCTTACAACGAAATAGACTTTGCTAAGTATTTTTTTCAGTTAAGTCTGTCTTTGCATTGAGTGCCGCCACATCCACGTATATCCTCCAGTGTCTTAAAACACGTAATGCGACATACAAATATATGTGCGTAATGTTTTCAAGTTTATCAAAAACATTGACTCCAGTAAAGCAACTGACCATTACATCATTTCTATTATAGTTCTCATAAATCTTAAACTAGAACACAATCCTATATTTACAAAGTTATTTTAACGTTGTCTTTATGATAAATACTTCCCGCCGCCTTGGAAAAACTCACAAGTCAGTCCCGTATTAAAAAAAATCCAGACAATCGATCGTATTCCCCTCAGTACGGACCAATCAATGCCGTGTACGTCATGAATAAGTTAGTGGAACCCGTGTTAAACGGACCAGTGGCCAATTACCGTTGCAAAAATACTATTCATTTCGTTTCGTTCTGACATATCTACAGCTGATGTTTTAACAGTAATCCCTCCTTGTATAGGTGAATCTCTCGATGCTAACTTTGTTTTATTGGAAGGGGGGCAATAATCTTGATACATCTAAGGGGTTTGATAAAGTATGACATGAAGTTCTACTACACAAGATCTACAACAAAGATATAGCTGTAAATATCATCCCAATTATTAAATCATCCCGCTTATAGTTTTATAAGAGCAGTGTTTGATGAGTAGAAATCAGAAGCTAATGCTGGCGTGTCCCAGAGTTTTATTCTAGACCCAAAACTTTTCCTGATCTACATCAAACTGTTTATTAAATTATAGTGTGAAAAAATCGTCTACATTTATGCAAGCTACACTAAAATCTGTCGCAACAGGTCAAACGTTGTAAATCCCAAAATCTTTCTGGCTTCCTCTCCTTTTATCTGGAGCACATGGTGCACAGGAAAATGTTGCTGGTTAATTTCATTGCATCAAAAATTAAGCTGATCTCATCAATCATCTAAAACACATCTTGACCCAATAAAAATGAACGGGTCTCTTTTTGAGAACGCTTCATGTTTAGACATGGTTCTTGGTCTGTCCCTCATCCCGATCTGAAATGGAGCACATGCATCAAATCCATTGCCAAGGTCGCTGCTAATATGCTTAACGTATTATATCGCTCTAGTAAATATATCACTTCCGATACACCCCTAATATAGCTACGTCCTAAAATGGAGTACTATTGACACATTTCAATAAAGCTGCTCGAACATTCTAACACGAGTTAACATAGTTACACATCGCCTTTGTAATTTAGTAGGTCAACCACTTTTCTCTTCTACGAACGGTCTTTTTTTCTACAGAAGGGGCGTTAGGAGTATGTCTCTGCTGTATCGTTATTTTCATGACAAGTGTTTAAATGAGGTTCCATCTATGATCTCTCTTTTTCGATCTATCACAAAAAAAAACATTCGTCGAACAAAAATCCCTATCAAAACTTTATCCCATTCTCTATAAAAGTGGGTTTCACGACAAAATTTTCGATGATAGAATTGCCCGTCTGTAGAACCCTGTTTCGCGACTCTGCTTTCCTTTAGCTACAATAATGTCGTATTTAACTTCAACGTAAGCAAGTTATTATCAAACCGTTATCTGAAATAATCAAATTATTGCAAATTTGCAATAGAAGCAATCGCTACGTTATTCTCTCAATTACTACTATACACAAATTAACTCTTTACCTCGAGTGTCTTTTGGACCTTGATATGTGGTAGTTCTTTTCAAAAAACGGGTTTAAAAAGATAAAACCTGATTCGACTATAAATCATTAACTAGCTTTATGCATGAATCAAGTATTGTTTCTTCTCAATAAACATTGGAAACCTGAATAATCAAAAACAATTCTATTTTCTCATTAATTTGGTGCATATATAAACCATTAAACATGACTTACTCACTAAAAATCTACTATTGACATATCACGTTTAATTACTCACTTTCTTATTGTAATTCTTAATTTGAAACTTAAATTAATTAACTTTTACTCAGTAAATATATTACTTATTTATTACGTAAGCTGAAATTCTCCGGGTAGATGACGCTCCTATGAGGTTAGTGGCATTTATTCATTCATATATTATATTGTGGTATATGCTTATTTTTACATATAACTATGCAATATGTATTGTATAATTATACTGATTTCTTAATAACAATAAATTATATACTAAATATTTTAGGAACAATTAACAATTAAAAGTTTGCGAATTTGTATGAAAACGCTAACAATCATTACATTATACAATATTAAACTTTTAAATATGTATCGAATTATATTGTTAGCTTTTTGTTTGGATTAATTATGAAATGTTTGATATTTTATATGAAAATGCAGTTATTATATGCGCCCGACAATATTTTGCGGGCACTAGAAGAAAGTACTCCAAGGTGGTTACTAGTGCCAAAATCTTTTGAGGTTGTAAGTACGTAGTTGAGGAGTGAAAATCCACTACTTGTGTAATCAATTTTTAGATAGCTTCAGTATTTTTAATTTTACAGATACTTTCTCGACACTATTTTTCGGACATGAGAAAAATCCTATTTTATTCAGAACTAAGTTTATGCATATATTGCTGTAGGCAAATTTTCTGCTTGTACACTTAGTTGTCATTATTAGAACTAATTATCTATTCTACTGAGAAAAATATTAAGTTAATGAGGTAAAATGCATTCAAAGGAAGCCGTTTGTTTGGCACGAAACAAGCGGGAAGATGGTATCAGCATCAAAAGGATCGCCATGGATGTGAAGCTGTCGAAATCAACGGTCGAATACGTGCTGAAGACAACCTCCGAGCGACAAAAGAAGAATGGACGGAAAAGATCAATTGGCAAGAGGACTAAAAGAGGAATGAAGAGGACTGTGACACGGATTTTGACATCTGGAGAAAAAATATAACAAGAAAAGTGAAGGAGAAATGTGAATTGGATGTAAACGTCCGAACAGTACAACGAACCCTGCATGGGGTTGGTTTGAAGCATGCAAAAGCTAAGAAAAAATTACACTAATTAAGAACACAAAGGAGCAAGACTTGAGAGTGCTAGTAAGTTATTAATAAAGTATGTTTACTTTAAAAAAGGTATATTTACTGATGAGAAGGTTTCAAGTTTGATGGGCCTGATGGATGGTGCACTTGGTCAAAAAGGGGTGAGCCTGTTGCACTGAACAAACGAGAATTGGGAGGAGGAGGAGTTATGGTTTGGGGTATGATATTTGCTAATGAAAATATATGGTTGAAGTGCTTGAAAGGACGACAAAACAGCGAAAGCTAAAACCAGCTGCTGTCTGAGAAAGCCCTACCAACGATAAGAAGAGAGATGGGGAATGATTTTTCTCTACAGCAAGACAATTGCGGCATCCATGTGTCAAAACTCATGAAAGAATAGATGGCTGAAGTGAATATGACTACTTTGGAATGACCTGCAAAAAGCACAGATATAAAGTTAATGGAAAATGTTTGGGAAATACTTGCTCAACTTGTATATGATGGACCTGAAAGAACGAAAGAGGCTCAACTATGAGAACGAATAGTAGATGCCAAAACAAAAAACTAATAGAAACATGTAAAGATGTTATTGTGCATATGTTTAACCATTAACTAATATTCCTGGTGAACCAAGTGCAAAAGAGATTAAGACAATTGCACTTAAGGGAACAGCGAGGATACTAAAAAGAGCTCTCGGTTGGTTTCAATAAAAAAGCGGGGCAATGTTGACAGCTGGTTTGGCTGCCCCGCACCCAGCATTAAAATCTTCAAAGGAAGAGAAATAAAAAAGAGAAATTCATAAAAGTTATTGAGAAGAAGGTGATATTACAGACTATTAACAGTTTTTCAATGGTGACCGAAAAATATGCCGCGTGTGTTTTGTAAAAAATGAAAAAAAATTAAATATTTTCCTTACCTAATCAATTTTCTTCCATTTTTATTACAGGTATTGTCTTTATGTGTTTATGCTATTCTATTGAAGAAATTTCGCTGCTCTATTCTACTCGGAAAGTCGAATACTAAAGTGTCCGAAAAATATTGTCGGGCCTTTGTATCTATATTAGGGATTAACGTGTTTATCTTTTAATTTTTATTTTCATTTACAAACAGTCCTCTTCGTAACACCATAGTATTTTCATATTATTAGGTTTACAAACAACTGTAAACAAATATTTTATCTGAAATCAATATCCTTTTATATGAAGTCTCATATTTAGAAGTAAATTGTATTTATTGTTAAAAATTTTATGTATATTTTGTAGAAAATGTATTTTAATTAATCTTTTATTTTCGCATCATATGATTTGTATTGTGTCAGTTTGTAAATACATGTATATAAACATTTCTTTAATATAACTTCTAAATTTATGAATTGCATTACCTTCCGTTGTTTATTAATTTTTATCTTAATTGTTGTTCTTTGACCGAAAATACTATGGGTTGTTTTCTTTAAATAAATGATGTTACAGTGGGTTCTATTAATACAGCCTTCGAATTTCATCAAAGTTTATTCTGTCGCATTACATTTGAACGCAATATATTTGACAGAATATTAAATAAGGATTTCTAAATAAACTTACGTCTGATTTAAATATGATATAACCTTTACATAGTATTGAAATTAATTCTCTAAAATTATGTAATTGCCTCTCATATATCTTCAAAAGAATGTAATAATTCATATCAGTTTAAAATAAGTTTTTTTTTTCTTTTTTTTACATAGACATCACCACATTATCAAGCCCAAGAGGCCACTCAAGGATAAGGGTTAAAGAGTGTACAATAGAAATTGGACAATATGGTAATCATTAGTAATGAAAATTTGGTAAATTTGATAACTTATATGGAACGGCTCATCAAGAACTTATGTTAAGTTACAGGTAAAATAAGACATTGCAAGTAAATATTTATTTTGAATTTCTTATTAAGGCCAGATAATAACGGCGGACGTTTAGGAAATTGACGCCACCTCTAAATTCTACAATGTACACTTTTTTTTTTCTTTTTTCACGTTTATTTCATCGAGTCGCAATATTTTCCTCGGTGGTCACAAAGTACGCGTTCAATTTAGTAGAACGTTATAAGTGGAAAGTGATCCCGAGGATAAAAGTAATTTTTTTTTATTTAAATCTGAAAGTTATGTTTGTAATTGATTAAAATAACGTAAAAAAAGTCAATTGTGTAATTTCCTGGTGAGGATAAACTCCCTAAACACCCTCCCATTCAAAAAATTATATTTTGAATTATCAATTTTTATTTATATGACTGGGGATTATGTGGCCCAATACTCTCGATCCCTCTATTATCATGAAATAAACATAATTTCCTAATCCCCGTCATGTTACTATGCCAACAATATATGAAATTGATATCGGCAAGTTTACAGTTTTATATAAGCACAGCTTACAACTTTTAAAAGTGCTAACACTTTGTATTTATTGTAAACAATATATAAGAACTTTTTGGAGAAATTTTAATATAAAAAGATGTATATACTATTAATACTATAAACCTTTTTCTTTTTCATTTAAACAAATACAAGCAGAATAGTTTATTAATGGGTTTTTTTAATTGTAAACAGTATAAATAGAACATTTATAATTTTAAACGGTAAATTCTACTTGCTTTCTTCCTTCATATTCACCTTCAAAATGAAAACATCATAAGTTTTCCAGTATGCTAAAAACGAATATCGCGTTTAAATTTTCTGCAAATAGGTAGTTAAGCAATATATTTTTGTTTAAAATGGTGGTAATTGTTGTGCACTAAGAATATACACACTTTCGCGTAAAAATATGGTGAGCACTTTCACATAAACAATTATACATTGCGTCAAATCCTGAAAACTATTACATTTACATATCCGAAACCCTATTAAAGTCGTTATTTTAAAGAAAAATGTAAAGATGAAACTCCGTAAATATTTACCATAAACTCTTAACATTTTAAACTATATAAAAGTTTTATTTAAAATCGCTATCGTTCACAAGTGTTTTACGTACATGTAATTATTTCATGAGAATAAGTATGTAAAAGTCCATGTATTTCTTTTTATTTCACTGAAGGTAAATACGTGATCCACAATTCTCTTTTTGCTGGAATAATCCATTATTAGACAACATTAAGTAATTTAATTTTTTCAACAAACAAAAAAAAAGAGAAGACACGTGTTTAATTAAATTTTAGGCGATTCTACACTATTAGGGCAAACTTTCGTAGTCGATAAATTGAGTTTTCAGATAAATAAAAACAATGGTCTGTACTGATTATTTTTTCAATTCTAATAAATTACAATGGTAGATTTCAAATTCTGCAGTCGAAATTACCTGATTATTTCTGAATTATAAAAATCAACATTAATTGTGTTAGCAGCTGAAAAATTGCGGCCGTATTAATTAAATCGAAACTGAAATAACCTCCTATTTTAACTCCCCTTACTCTTCCGATCGTTTTAATTAAATTCTATTTTTATATTTTTAAATAATATTCTACCTTATTGATTTTCATAATTTATCTTAAACATATAAAAATGTTAAAGAAATATGTATATGTGTGTATGCGTGTATACTTTTATATTTGTGCGTGTATTCTAATGTTTGTATACAATGAATACCCTACATACCTGTATATGTTATATTAGACGTGTTAAGTATTGCACATATAAAGATATACATGAAAAGATGCTCAATTCTACCGTCAAAGTATTTTTCCGTGTGTTTCGGTACCCATTAACCCTTATCTTTGAGTGCGCACCGGACCTTGATAAGCGGTGACGATATTATGTAAAAAAAAAAAAATAGCAAAGTTTGTCTGCCCCTGATATTTAATATCTGTTTCAGTTTACTTGTATCCAAATCGATTTCATTATCGGCAACGTTCTTTACGTTTAAATAGAAAACTGACTTTTGAAAACAGACGTTTTTTGCAGCAACATACAAAGCATGCAACAAACGGAAAGATACTTTTGTCGAGCAATGGCTCTAATCAGGCTTAAAGATAAACTCGATCATTTTTCTCAAGTTCTATCTTATCTTACATTTTTCACTTGGCTCGGTCAAGCTTGTTAATATCCGCCACCAATGCTCCAAGGAAATCGTTTCCACTCACAAACGTATAGGAACATGGAGGCTTACCGCCGTTAGTATACTACAAAGGCATACATATGTAATTGAGCAAAGTGTCTTATAAGGACATGCACGTAACTAACTCACCGGAAATGTATGTTTCTTAATGGACATCGGCGAGTTTGATAAGAGGAGACGCAAAATTGCGATCACAACTAATCGTTATGCATGGAAAATGATGAATTATATATCCGTAGTGACACATATTTAAATTATAAACACAACTTTCAGCATGCCATATCTTTTATTAGAACAATTATATTAAAATAAAACCTTTCTTAATATATACCTAAACCATCATAATTTTAGAATAAATACGGACTTTATTAAGAATGGATTAATCAGAATGATTATCTATGCATTAATGTTTGCACAATCAGATATGATCTAATCTTAGGCCAAAACTAATTATATAAACATGTGATCGAATTCTTAAATATGTTATAAGCATGCGGTTTCACTGTGACCTAATATACATTTGAAAAGGAAATGCTAGTAATATTAAAAAATTAGCCAGGTGGTATAATTTTCCGTGGGTTCAGGTTAGTATGATAATTCTGTGTTTCTAGTTGTGCTTTCGAAGATTTATTTTATTTCATCTCTTATGACGTTACTTTGTGACAATAACTGAAGCTTTTCCCTACCTATCCTAGTCCTTTTCAGGAAATTCCTTTCAGACAATTCCTTTTGTCACTGGATTAAAAGAGCTGAAACGTCACACTTCATTAACACCTAATCAACGGAAATTGTTAGTAAAAATATGTTTCGACCCGGAAAGCAGCACCCGTTTGTGCGTGAACTTAAAAAAATAAAGTACAACGAAGGAAAACGAGGATAACGAGGTTACTGAAATAAAAGAGACTTGAGTTATGAAGCTGGCAAAAAAAACAAAAAAACAAACAAGTTCTATTTTCTATTGTCTTTGCAATCCGTCTTGTACTTTTATAGCGTAAATATTTTCTTTCAAATATTGATGGATGTTCCATAATTATCACGGGAGCTTTAGATTCGACGGCGAATCATTTTTCAGGTGGAATTTATTGGGTTAATGAGTTAGAAAGTGAACTGGACTCCGAATGGAAAGTGGAAACGTAAAAAGTCAAATATGTAATACATTTTATTGAGTGAAGAGATGTTTAAAATACATAAAAAGTCGATTATATATCAGTGAAAATCTAAGTAAATTCATGAACGAATCCATGTGTCGACATTGCCAAGGACCGCCAAGTATGCGCTACGCAAGACATGTTGATACATGTTGTTCTTTTAAGTTCACGAGGCTCGAATTTATCCTGCTTGTTGTTTTGTATAGACACGTGTTCGACATATTATTGAACATATCCGTAAGAACGTCAATAAATTTTTATTTTGTTACTATTCTATTCTATTGCACACTTAAGGATTGAGTTGTTTAAAGCGGCTGTTTAGTTTGTACATCGGGCTTTTTTTTTCGTTAAAATAAATATGTCGTCTAAGCAATGTATATATCTAAAAACATTTATATTTTAGATACTTTATTGGCTAGATCTGCGATATAGAATCTATTAGGATCTGTCTAATCACTAATCCTATTGCAACTCTTTCTATGTGGGTATACATTTTACCGTTTGGGGCATAGAAAGATACTTGCGTAGTACAGATAACAATATATTTTAAATATTTTTAATCATTTTAAGTAAGTGGGGGAGTTCGAATAACTGTAATGTTGTTAATAATTACATCAATGGTTTCTTCTTCAGCTACGTTGGGAATGAAACTATTTACATCGAAAGAAGTAGTAATTTGGTTTTTCGGTTCCATCGTTTTTAGTATCTGTATAAGTTAATATGTGAACTTAACACTATATTTGTTTGGAATATACGTGTAAATAAGTTAGATTATTGGTTTTTATAAAAAGGTAGAGAGAGGTTGAAATTTGGGATATGATAGGTCTGATTTGTGTATCTTAACCTCCCCTATTAAGATAGCCAGGTTTATAGTCTCCAAGTATTTTGTGAAGTTGATAATTATTATTTGTGCGTAATTTGCCGTATATTAGATTGTCAAAATGAATTCTTAATACGTTTATAAGATTTTTATTATTTCCTTAATTCAATATGGTCGTGAATATATTGTAATGTTTTTTTCCTTATAATCAGATTTATTAAGGAAATACAAAGATATTCGTCGTATCGGAATGTTTATAACAATATTATGATGGTTACCGAGATTTTAGCAGCTTTATGTTAGATCGGGGGTTGTTATTGAATTATTAAGTTGTATTTTTGATCGAATCGAACTTTTATGCCTCATACTTTTAGGATATAAAGTAAGCCCGAATTAGTGGTGATTTTGGTTTCTTTCTCGAGTTAGTTATGCGTTTATAGAATAATTCTTTTTCAGCTATTTGGTGTTAATAGTAGAATGGTCGTGTGATATATATATATATATATATATATATATATATATATATATATATATGTGTACGTATATATATATATATATGACTACTCAATTTACTCACATAAAATTAATATACGAAAGTATAAATTTATGCGTAAACTTTAAGTATGTACTTTAAAAGTGCTCAATACGTAGGTAGAGCTACTAAGTAAGTATATTTATCACCGCATCTTCTACTGAGATTTTAGTTAGCCAATCAGCGTTCTAGTTTCCACTGCGTCATTCCTATCAGCAAATGAGCATGCGCTTATCGGACAAAGACCTATTTGACCTCTGGGTGACCTGTTCCTTTGTGTGTGCTCTATTTAGCCTGGACACCTAGTTTCTTCATCTGTTTTAAATCTAGGTTAGTGTTTTTTACGTTAGTTTATATAAATATATATATATATATATATATATATATATATATATATGCACATACATATATGCACATATATATACATGTATATACAAACATATATGTGTAATCGTTTATGTATATTTATGTTTATTTAATTTATATATTTGTTTATTTTCTATGGTTTTTGTTAGTTTTAAAACTATTTTGTATCGCTATCCTGGAGTAAATTTTATCAGTTGTTTGCTATTTCTCTTCTACAGTTTAATAGATGTTGGGATTGTTTAAAGTACAGGATAGATACGATTTCATGAAAGCATAATCTACATGGGTGGTCTAGGTCCCTATATATATATATATATATATATATATATATATATATATTATATAAAAACTAAC
Organism: Euprymna scolopes; assembly: GCF_053919585.1. Taxonomy (NCBI): domain Eukaryota; kingdom Metazoa; phylum Mollusca; class Cephalopoda; order Sepiida; family Sepiolidae; genus Euprymna; species Euprymna scolopes. Next base: position 124,171,292 of record NC_136482.1, on the reverse strand, counting down.
ATAAAAAACACTAACCTAGATTTAAAAGAGATCAATAAACTAGATATCCAGGCTAAATAGAGCAAACACAAAGGAACAGGTCAACCAGAGGTCAAATAGGTATTTGTCCGATAAGTGCATGCTCATTGGCTGATAGGAAGGGCGCGGTGGGTACTAGAAAGCTGATTAGCTAACTAAAATTTCAAAAGAAGATGCGTATATAAAAACGACAAACAACCACAAAATTCGCGCATAAGTCTGACGAATCATAGAGTGGATTAAACGCCGAATATTCAGTGTAGTTTAATCGCCATACATATTTCATAACTTACTATATATATATATATGTATATATATATATATATACATACATTTATATATATATATATATATATACATATATATATATATATACATTTATATATATATATATTTATATATATAGGTTAAAGGTCATAATATTCTCATATATAAACACACAATTATATATGCAATTTACACATGTATATATATATATGTATATATTCCCACATATATATATATATATATATATATATATATATATATATATATATATCCACACAATTATATGTACAACTTACACACACACACACACGTATGTTATATATATATATATATATATAGGGGGTTTCATTTTAAGAGTCTTATTATAAGTTATGCTTTTTCTTAGTGAGAGATGCTTATCTTAGAGAGAGACGCTTAGAAGGTATGTTGATGTACTCAGAGAAAGAGAGAGAGAGAGAGAGAGAGAGAGAGAGAGAGAGAGAAACGGCACCAAAATACTGTTTGTTATATATAGGGGTTTCATTGAGAGAGTCTTAGGAAGAGATGAGCTTAGAAAGAGTCTTATTACAGTGAGGGATGTTGTAAGACTCAGAGAGAGAGAGAGAGAGAGAGAGAGAGAGAGAGAGAGAGAGAGAGAAGAGAAGTTGTATAAGTTGTTGTACGGGAGACTTAGAGAGATATTGTTCATGTTAGGAGAGATTCTTATATATTAAAATGTTCATTCCTTAATTGTGTTGAATGGAAGAAGAAGAAAGCTCTTGGAGTGAAGGGATAGTGTTCAGACAGTTCAGGCATTATGATGTTGAGACGTGTATGTATATACATATAACACAAATATATAATACAATTGGACTTTATCTTATATAGAATCACAAGACAAGACGAGCTTTACAAAACACATAATAGTTTATTCTTCACACGGCCGTGTTGCATCACCAAGTATTCAAAGTCTCACATTTTCCTTGAAGTGACGTCTCGCTCCAAGACGTATGCCTCCCTCTGAGTTTTCTCACTGACTGTTTAACTCTGAAGTTTTTCTCTATCCCTCGAACTTTCTATTTTTCGTGACGTCATACACATGTTACAACATGTGCATTCTTTTACGTGTCCTGGACATACGTGTCCAAAACTTTTCCTATTTCTCAGTAACCTATTTATCCAATATGTTAAAAACATTATCTTATAAGCTGCATTATTTCAATTTAAAATTTCATAATAAACTTGACAGCTCACATTCTTTTCTTGAATATTTATCTATATTCTAAACAGATGTTTCGTTTTACATTTTTAAATTCTTACACGTAATCTATTTCTAAACCCAGATTACGAGGTTCGAATTCCGCCTATGCTATTTCATTTTCATTTTAAACTAAATTCTCCATTTTTATACTTACATGAAAAGGGGACATCCCTTATCATGTAACACACACACACACACATATATATACATATACATATATATATATATATATATAGAAGAACAAGTAGTTAACGAAACTTGTTAAAACCCCTTTGAAAAAGAGTTAAAACGTGTTTGATTTTAAAAAGAAACACAAAATATGTGAATTGTCCTTAATCCACGGAGTTTCGACGAAATACTTTCTTTTATATATATATATATATATATATATATATATATATATATATATACACAAAAGCCTACATATGCAGACATATATATATATGTGTATATATATATATATATATATATATAATACCAATAATGAAATCAAAAATAGAATCTGGTATACGGCGAAATACAATCAAATGTTAAAAACAAAACTTGACAAGAAATTTCTAGATTTCATCGAAAATCACCTCCCCGTAACCAATCCCTTTACACAAAATTTCACTGAAAATATATCATTATCATACAGCTGCAGCGAAAATTCATGCATGATAATTTAAGCACATAATAACAAAATATTAAATACATGCAATGAAAACAATAAACAAATAAACAATAAAAATGGAAACCATAACAAAATAAAACTAATACAAAGGACACATATGTAACTAGTAGAAATATAATAATAATAATAATAATGATAATAATAATAATTAATAATGAAAATTATAATAACAAGTAATATTAAGTAGGTATGTCCTCCTTAGATTGCAAAAACGCGATATTTTGACCACAAAATACATTCAAAAATTAAGAAAACAACGAATGAAAACAACTCCAGCAAACAAATACTGGGATTTAAAAGAAAGCGGACGTCGCCGGTAGTCGACTGGAAAATAGTAAGAAAAGCAAACATGTACAGACCTAGACGATCCATGTAAAGTATGCCTTCATAAAAATGTTGCAATCCTATACTTTAAAGAACACCCATATCTATTTAACTTTAGGAGAGAAATAGCGAACAACCGTGCCCACAGGATAACCGTTACTCAAGGATACCGATATAAGATAACTTTAAAATTAACAATAGCAATAGAAAATAAATAACTAAATAAAATAAATATATATATATACATATATATATATATATATTATAGACTAACATAACATTTAAAAAAAACACATTTAACCTTGGTTTAAGATAGGTCAGAACACTATATATTATATGAATATCTATCTATCTATATATATATATATACATATATATGTATATATATATATATATATATATATGCGTGTGGTTATATTGCCCCAATGAGTTCTAATCTGACATCCGTTAAACTTATAGCAATTCATTCTCATGAAAAAATAAATTACCCTCGGTTAAATGTATGATAAAATGTTTATGAACCAATACATATGTATGGCTCTAAAATTTGTGTCCGATGTGACGGATTTGATAGCACTGTACAAGGGTGCATATATATATATATATATATATATATATATATATATATAGATAGATAGATAGATAGATATATTTATATATATATATAACTACTTCATTTACTCACATAAATTTAATAGACGAAAGTATAGATTTATGCGTAAACTTGAAGTATTTACTTCAAAAGTGCTCAATACGTAGGTAGAGCTAGTTAGTAATTTATAAAATATATATGGCGATTAAGATACACTGAATATTCTGAGTTTCATCCCACTATAGGATTCGTCAGGCTTATGCGCGAATTCTGTGGTTGCTTCTTGTTTTTATATATGTTAAGGATTTCTAGTTAGCCAATCAGCTTTCTAGCATCCACCGCGTTCCTTCCTATCAGCCAATGGGCACGCATTTTATCAAACAAATTATCTGTTTTAGAACTAGGTTAGTGGTTTTAGGTAGACGTTCTCCTTTATATATATATATATATATATATATATATATATATATATAAATACACGTCTGTGTACACACATACATGCATATATATATATATATATATGCATATATGTGTGTGATCGTTTATGTATATTCATGTTTATTTAATTTATTTATTTGTTTGTTTTCTATTGTTATTGTTAGTTTTAAAGCTATTTTGTATCGCTCTCCTAGAGTAAGTTTTATTTTGTGAACACAGTTGTTTGATATTTCATGCCCACAGTTTAATATATTTTGAGGTTCTTTAAAGTACAGGATAGCAAATTTTTCATGGAGGCATACTTTACATGGGTCGTCTAAATGTCTGCACGTGGTAGCTTGTCTCATTATTTTCCATTCGACTACCCGCGAATGTCCGCTTTCTTTGAGTTCCCGGTATTTATTCGCTAGTGTTGTTTTTATACGGTTTTTTTTTATTTTTGAATGTACTTTTGTGGTCATTAGATTTCAAAACCCGATACTATGACCACAAAAGTACATTCAAAAATAAAAAAACCGTATAAAAACAACACTAGCGAATAAATACTGGGAACTCAAAGAGAGCGGACATTCGCCGGTAGTCGAATGGAAAATAATGAGACAAGCTTCCACATGCAGACATTTAGACGACCCATGTAAATTATGCCTCCATGAAAAATTTGCTATCCTGTATTTTAAAGAACCTCAAAATATATTAAACTGTAGGCGACAAATATCAAACAACTGTGTTCACAAAATAAAACTTACTCTAGGATAGCGATACAAAATAGCTTTAAAACTAACAATAACAATAGAAAACAAACAAATAAATAAATTAAATAAACATGAATATACATAAACGATCACACACTGATAGGAAGGAGCGCGGTGGATACTAGAAAGCTGATTGGCTAACTAGAAATCCTCAACATATATAAAAACAAGAAGCAACCACAGAATTCGCGCATAAGCCTGACGAATCCTATAGTTGGATGAAACTCAGGATATTCAGTGTAGCTTAATCGCCATATATATTTTATAAATTACTATATATATATATATATATATATACATATATATATATATATATATATATATATATATATACGTGTATATATGTACATTTATACATAATTTTATTATATGTATGTATATATTATATCAGGGATACATGCATAATATAACAAGGTCGTAAAATGTATGGTGCGAGAATTCTAGTATTTACGTCAACGGTGATCCATACATTTGTTTAGCTTCAATATTAATGTTATTTTTTGTTTTTTTTAATTACAGTTTCACCCCAAACAAGGCACATTGTCACTTTGGTGTAGTGGGCTACTATCAGGGGAAACATCTACTGGGGTACTATGTAGGGATTAGGGCAGCGAGATGTTGGTTCACGTTGCACTTGAATTTATGTATGTCAGTACAGTTGGGGAAACAGTGACCTGGAATGGAATCCCAAAGTCAAGTAGTTCTGGGGAAGAAACTACTGGAGAAGAAAGATCTTTTACATCTAGGGATCTCTAAAGTGTGGGGGTGGGATTTTGCAGCTTGTCGGGTCTGTCGAGGGTGTTCACGTCGTGGGGGCACAAGTACTTGCAGTTCTTCAGAGCATTCACCATTATAATACTTGTAGAACAGGCAGAGGGATGCAACGTTTCGACGATGGGACAGAGGCTGAAGTTTAGATGCCAGTTTAGGGCCTATCAGATTTGCGACTTTCTTTTGAACCCTGGCTATCGATACGTTATACACCGTATCGATAGTCTAATTTCACTTATATTATAATAATATGCATATATATATATATATATATATATATATATATATATATATATATATATATATATATTATATTTAACAGTAAATGTAGAAAATATCGGACTTAATCAAGAAGAATATATTGTAACTTCAGACGAAATATGTTCATTTTACACAAAATAGAACTATTTTACGATAGTTAAATGCATATCTATCTCTCTCTCTCTCTCTCTCTCTCTATATATATATATATATATATATATATATATATATATATATATATATATATATATATATAATAGCATATCGGTGATAAATATAACCGACGAACGCAAGAGGTTTCTGTTTGCTAGTCCATCAGATTATTAACTTTACTTTAACCAAATAAATATAGTAATTGTAATAAACTAAGAGTATATCAAGTATTCCCATTCGTGTATAGAAGCAAAACGGTCAGATATTTTACAGCATAAATTACATATTTCTTAGGTGTACAACTACATAGGTAAAGAATATGGAACGTTTAAGAAAGGATAACTTCTCTCGTTTGTTTCAAGGATAATAAAGAAGGATAGAAACAAACATCGAGCATTAAGGTCAATGACCTCTTTAGTCCATTAATTTGGCGACTGTTCAAATAATAAACTATTATAATATAAAAGTCGAATCGGTTTGTTTGGGCGTTTAAACTGTTCATCCGGTTTACAGCTTCCGGTATGAATAATTCTGTGCATCTGTAAATAAATATAAACGAAGTCATGTAAGCCTATTTAAAATTGTTTGCTTTATATGTTATTCATTTGGAAATAGATTCATGCATGTTATTTAATTATACTTCTGAGATAAATTAAAACGAATATAAATAAATAAACCAAAAAAATATTATAATTTTAAAAATTAGTTTGCGTTACAATTAAATGAAATCGTTCTGATTACGGTTTTTACTGTTTTCATTAAAAGAAAAAATAAGCAAATAATCTATCGACATTTCCTTCTATTTTTCTGTCTTGTTTTTTTTTTTACTTATAATTTTGTTTATTACTTAAAAAAATATAATATGAACATAACGATATAATACGGAAGACAGTAAAAGAGTTTTAACGTCATAAATTTTTCAAACAATTTTTTGAATTGTAATTTTCTTGTTAGTTGGAAGCGATTAAAATAAAACAAAGCAAGTGTGTTTTCTTCATTAAAAAAAAGAAACAGACAAAAATAATGCTTGACCAATTTACATATAAAAAAACGTATTTACTATTTTTACGACGAAACTCAGCGTAATTTGCCTCTTAAGAGAAACAAACATCAACTTTTTTTGCTAATACGTTTCAACGGCCATTAAAGATAATATAAATGTAGTCAATTTTAAAAGATAAAGAATTAAAATTTTAAAGTAGATCAATTTCTTATCTAAATTTCACGTAAAATGAGCACGTACTTCTTAGTCACATAGTATTAAACGGGACATGTAATCCTGTGCATTATTTTAAGTTCAGGGGGGCAAGAACATGGAGCGGACTGGATTATAAGTTACAAACGTTTTAAACATACACAGACACTCTTCCAAACGTTTATGTGTAAAGAGGACATTTCATTTTAAAAATTTTGCTTTGCTAATGTCTTACAGACAAATATTCATTGATCAATGAATTATTTGTCCTGGTATTCGTAAGGCTGTTAATAAAATAACTATGTGGAACTGAACAATACCTTTCCTTCTCTGTATTTTCTCTGTTCGTCCTATTTTAAATTTTCAACGGATTTCAATAGGCAATGCTGTCAGATCTTATTATTCAATGTATTCAGTATTATTTTCACTGGCTATCATGTGGTTTACGCGTGCGACATCAATTTCTTGTATTTTTACATTAATTCTGTATACTCACATAAAAATCTAAGTCGATTAATCAAATACTCATTAAGTTAATATTGTCAAGGTGCGGCAGATATGCGCTATGATAGACATTTAAATACGTTGGTGTATTTTTAAGTTCAGGAGGCTTGAATTTATGCTGGCTGTTATTTTGTATAGACATATGTTGAACATGTTATTGAACATACCTCTAGGAAAGTCAATAAATATTTATTTTGTTATTATTCTCTTCTATAACGAACTTAACGCAGGATTAAATAGGCAGAAGATTACTTAATTTTGTCTCTGCATTATCGTTATTTCCCTTGCAAGAATTCTCTATACTCAATGTTTAATAGCTATCAAACGAACCAGAGAATTTAAGAAGTTTTTAAGATAACGGAACCCCACAATTAATTATATTTTCTCATCTATTTTGTGTGATCAAAACAGAAAACATCGTTCATGACTCTGATTTTGTATAATAATCAAATAAAATGCACTATCGCTGATGTAGCAACATTTATTAATTGAATCATTCAAAATTATCTATTTCCAGTGATTTAAAGTTTATTGTTATTCATTTTTTTATTTTTCACACTTTGTCAACTTACAATGCAGTTTGGCATAGGCATGTTTGTTTAATGAGATTCTACGTCACGATAAAATAAGAAACATAAGATTAAATAGGTGGCAAATTACTTAACATCCAATTATCCAATAGTTTTGTTTTTACATTGATATTAATAACGATCGTGTCGTGGTGTTGTATTTGACTCAACAGATATGATGGTTTATGAAGTGAATATTTGTTTGTTGTTTTTATACAAAGAGGATTCTTTGTGAGCAATAGGGGCATAGACGTCGAGAGAAAGGATAGAAAAATCTTCACTGTGGTTGTAACTAGACGAGTTCATGGGAAACAGATATTTAAGCTTGTTTAAACAATTACCATTTATTTTCATATGATTTTGATGGAGACTAGACAATGAATTGTGAATGCGTTGTCGGGAGCCTCCGTAACTCTGGCTTGCCCTAATTTGTCTGTGTGTCTCCGTTAAAAAATGAGTGATTTTTCTGTCAAAGGATGAAGAAAAAGCTGTATTCTAGGTAGCAGTAGCTTTACGTGAACAGTCGTCTTAGATGTCAGAATTTTTCTGTTTCTATTTCGATCCTTGTAACCATGTCACTAATAAGGGTGCTGGAGGTAAACGTCTTACTGGGTTGACGTTATCCGCCTGATAGTCATGTACCTGTATCTAAACTAACCATAAATAGGCCGACTTAGCTGCAGGTGCAAAGTACTTGGACTGCTATACTACCATTTGGTAAATCGATTCTTGGCAATGCAGTTGCTTTTAGTGGGGCTTCTCGATGCCATGTTATTGGGTAATTCGTGCGGCTTTACCATATCATGGTCTAAAATATATGTCTTCACTTCTTTTCTCCCGTCATTTCCCTTTCTGTTATGCTCTAAACAGGTCAGTCAGCCTATTACACAAATCCTAAAACTCCATCATGAACAGTCTCCAAATAGAACACGCGATTAAACCTAGAACTACACATTTCAACGTAGACACTCACTACCATGTCTCTTTCTACATCATAAGAAGTCTACGTTCCAATCTTCCGGAGATTAAAATTCAATTACAGGAGACCAAATCAGACTTATTCTTTCCAAGCGAAACAGCTATTAGCCGTACAATTTCCCTAAATGTGTTCGTAATCAAACGATATTCTAATTAATAATCCAAATGTAGGCCACATAACCGCCATAGGTATGCAATATATGCCTAAAATAGAGATGTCTTTCATTGTGGTAGGAAAATCTCCATAAAAGACACTAAATTATCATATATGTGCTTTCGGATTGCAATTGGTCACATGACTGCGTGTATATTCGACCTCTGTTGCTCCAAACCATTTAAGAGAATATCTGAAAAAATTGACCACATCCTTCAGATGTCAATTCTAGGCCCCACTCTTTTCGTGGTCTGCATCAATTATCTCACAAATCACATCCTTAGATCATTCGTAGACATTTATTCTAAATACACTACCATTTATGACAACACTTTATAGGTTAAAACGACCAAGTTCTCTCTAATTCCCTCTTCTCTGATCTTGATCACGTTGTACAATGAGGAAAGAGGTGCCTGGTTATTTTTAATTCATCTAAAACCATACTGCTATATTTATATCATCAACGCTCTGATCCACGTCTGGCATCAATCGAAATGTATGTCTCTTATCTGTGGGAGACTCCATGTTTTGACAAGCTTCTGTATCTGGTCTTTACTCCTGATCTGATATGGAACACGTACAACAAATCCGTTGGTGGGGTCGTTCTATTGCTCCAGTAGTAGTAGTGCTTATGCAATTCTTTACAAATATAAGAACCAACTACGTCCATAGATGGAGAACTGTTGCCACATTTGGGCAGGAAGAACTAGAAGCAGCTTAACCAGCTTTGACTGGGTTCAAAGTAGATTTAGTAACCTAGTTGGGAATGCCCTTTTCTCTTCTCTGCAACCTCTTTTCCACAGAAGAGACGTTGCGAGCCTATCTCCGTTTTATCGTTATTTTCATGGCAAGTGTTCGTATGAGCTCAAATCTATGGTCACCCTTGGCCCAATTTTAATACCAATAAAAACACCCGTTTATCTGAAACCACTATCAATAATTTCGCCCATTCTTTATCTGTGCCTACAGGTAAACGTAGATTCCATGAACAAAGCTTTTTTCTTAGAACTGAACTCATTTGGACTCTGTTCTGTTTTCCTGCTTTCCAACTGACTAAAATCTTGTCGTCTTGAAGTCCAAATTCAACAATATTTTGATTAAATAATCTTATTTTCCGATTGCCAACTACTAATGATTAGTACATTTCCTTATTGACTACTGTACATTCATTAGCCTAGAATGCCCCTCTAGCTTTGAGTGCTGGTTCCTCTGTGAAAGAAAGTAGTAAACGATACAAAAAAGAGACTAGCACAATCTTTTTTAGTAAGAAGGGGCTGCTAAGTATGGAAAAATTATATCCTTCTAGATTAAAAATCGTTATTTTTACTAAATATAGCCAAAAATTGCTCCGAGCTACACCTCCAAATATAAGAGACCAATACTCATATCATCTGCCGTTCCTTGCTTACTATTTTTTTGTATAAAACATCACAAAGTCATAATAGTGTAAACTAGAAACCAAACCAAAGAGTTATATTATCTGGACGGCTTCTAGTGCGAAGATTTCCCATCTAATTTTGGATATATCACCTATATAGTACAATGGGTATTCCAAAAGTAAATTCTCACGTTTTTAATTAAAAAAACAACAACAGTTAAGCATCCAAGAAGACGGTAGTGTGTCATTTGAACGAGCAAATTTTTTGTGCTTCAGAAGTTACAACGATTCTCAGTGCTTTTTCGCCAGGAAATCAATCACTGATTCCGAAGCAAGTTGGTGGCAGATTTTTTTTCTTAGGGATCCATACCGTCAATATCGACAACAGAGATAAAAACGTCCAGGTCAATGCATGTGTTTGCTAAAACTAACAATGCAATTTACAATCTTCGTTGATCCATTCGGCCGGCATAAAAATAGGAGTCTGTCTCTCAAATATACTTTTGTTTTTTTAGTTGAGTCTATTTCTTGTTCTTGTCATGTTTCTTTAAGTCCATTACTTTCTACGTCCGGGCCTTTCTTTCGCAAGTTTTTTTAATGTTTTTTTTTCTATACATTTGTCATATTTTTTTTATTTCTCATTTGATATATTTAGTTTGCATTTTATTAAGCAAATAACCCTAATTTTTTACGATGCTTCGATTTCGATTTCCTTCGTCCTAATTTGTAAATATGCTATCGTCTCATTTTCAAGACATGCTTTCCGTTGTATCAAGTTTCGCACTGCTCATCAATTATTCCTTTTGCGTCTCTTCCGTTTTTTTGTCTTTCACTTTTCCTGGTCATCGTTATTTTCCCCGGTGTAAATAATCTCCTATTTATTCTTCTGTTATGTCGTTCTTTTTACTAGCTCTCCATCTTCCATTTGTTTGTTTTATGTGTTTATTGCTTTTTGTTTGTCGTAGTTTTGTGTTTTGCTTTGCATTAATTGAGCATGTCCTAATTGTTTTGTAGATTCATATTTTTAGCCGCCATTTTTATCATTTGTATGTTGGGAATGCTAACCGCATTGCCCGAAACTTTATTTCTACTTTGCTATTCATTTATACGTGAAGAACAGAACTTGCAGAAGTGGGTATTGATGAGCTGGATGTGCGATTTCCAATCTTATGGGAGCAATGGCATAGTTTTCTTGATAAGTGTTATCCGTCTCCAAGTGGTCCCTATATAACTACACGATCCTAGATATAAGGTTGACAAGAAAGTTTTCGCGGTTTTAATTTTTAAATTCAGAAAAACATATCCTTGCGTAAACAAAAAAAAAATATAGAAATTAGTACCATTAGAATCCCAACACATTTGTCATCGCAAAACAGGTGTATTTATCCCATTGACCTAAAAAAAAAAACTTGCGTTCTAGTTATGATGAAGCGTTTTTCATATTGCTTAGTGTTTTCTAGAATGTTTATACCGAAAGTTGTCGAAATGCTTGAAAAAGTGGTAGTCGTTTGATGAAAGGACTGGAGAGTATGACAAATGAGGCAGAGTTTTGTAATCCAATGCGTTCAACTCCTACAGGGTCAGCATATATAGTAAGCATATTGTAACGGAAATATATTTGAAAATACGTGATTTGAAATTGAACTTAATAATTGCGTAAGAAGTTTCTCTTTAACATAATAAATGTGGAAAGAGTAAAGCTACTGTTTTCCAACTATTTGAAACCTGATATTATCTGGCTTAACATTATTGATTTTAAATCGTTAGATCCAATGCATTACGCTCTTTAGTTTATAGTAAACACCAAGTAATACGATAAGACAATAATAAGACAGTGAGAAAAATGCAAACATACACAGTTTACTTGTAAATCTATAGGTTAATTCTCTCTCTCTCTCTCTCTCTCTCTATATATATATATATATATATATATATGTGTGTGTGTGTGTGTGTGTGTGTGTGTGTGTTTGTGTAATATTATATAAAAGGAACTTTGCATGTGTATGCGTTCACTTTCTATAAACTCTGAAACGGCTGGGGCGAGTTTATAAAAAAACATATAAACGTATGCTATGTATCTGGTAGTGTTCTTAGTTTTTCTATCGGAATATCTTCAACAAGTATCGATAATAGATGATAGAAAAATCCGATGAAAGCAGGAAAAGACGATTTTGACCGAAGTTAACAACTTTAGCTGCCTACCATCACAGTACGTTTGAAAAGCCTAATTATGACATAAACAACAACAACAACAACAACAGCAATAATAATAATAATAATAATAATAATAATAATAATAATAATAATAATAATAATAATAATAATAAAATTACATAAAGTACTTTTGATATGACAGGGACGAGTTCTAAATGCATGTTTCTGTTAAAAGTAAATTGAAACATTATAATTGAATTCTTAATTGTAAACTTAAATCCAAGCTATCACCGTACAGTCAGAAAATACTGTCATATAAAATATATAGTAAGATGTTGATATAACATGGATGTGCTTGAAATGAATATTTTTGCTTAGAGCAAAAATAAACCATGATGCTTGACTTTTGCAATTAAACTTTAATTCAAGCCGTTACATATGAAAATATTTTATAGAACTAAGATACGATTTTTTTATGTGAAATGGAGACTAGAATATATTGTGGACTAAGTTACTGCGGGAAAGCCTGTGAAGCTATTTTCAAGTTGTTGCTTACTAGAGCAGAAAATTAATCTGTAATTGAAAAATAGAAAATAGACGGTTCTACCGATTTCTATGACAATAACACAACGGATGTGTGTTGATCATCATTCAATTAAGGATAAACTCCGGTCGTCGGGCTTATATATATTATACATTAAAATACACTCTGCTATTTAGCAATCTGTTCTAATTCTCTTTACACATATATATATATGTATAAATATATATATATATATATATATATATATATATATATATATATATATATTTAAAGGGGATTAGAACAGTAGGCTAAATAGCAGAGTAATGTAATTAAAATACAAGCAAAACAGTGCTCCTTGTAATGCAATATATAGGAAGCTCAATAGGCATATACATCCTAGAGCTATTTTAATATTTAGTAAGATGATTGATAATCTATAATTAAAATTAAACATTAAAAATCGGTTTCATAAGGAGGAACACAATAAAGTAATAAATTGTACGATTGTTTCGGAAACGATGTTTTTATTGAGATAGACATTAAGTCATTGACAATAATTTTAACATATAGTTTTTTGAAACAAAGTCTTCTTATCAGCAAAAATATAGGGTGGTTTTTGTTAAAGACACCAAAAATAAACCTAACATTTTTTATGTAAGGCAGATGTATCTGGAAAATATTTAAATATAAAGAAATTATTTACTTTTTGATGTTGATAAACGAAGTAAAATAAGTTGGGAATAAAAATTAGACTAAAATCATAAAATTAAATTGGGTTTAAATGTAAGGTTAAAATAAGATGTTTTTAAGAAAATTTAACAAATATATATATATATATATATATATATATATATATATATATATACCTTATAACGATCGTACAATTTATTGACTTTCTTGTGTTCCTCCTTATGAAACAAATTTTAATTTTTAATTTTAATTATAAATTATCTATCATCTTACAAAATATATATATATATATAATATAATATAATATAATATATATTTATATATATATATATATATATATATATATATATATATATATAGTGAGTAAATGACAAAAGCCTATATTCTAAAGTTCATGATGTTGAGCATATTATTGTTTATTCTTTTAATTCAATTGACATTAACAATACTTGAAGGAATTATTCCGTAGCGCAATATGTTTCCATTGCGTCATTTTGCAGTCAAAATGGTGTAATGGAAACATATTGTAAGGTATTTACCGCTACTTTTTCTATTTTCGGAATTTACTCATGTCAAAACGCACTTTATTTTCATTTCACGGAGTGATAGTTGCTATTACTTCTTATTAGTTAAGGGCAAAATAGACTCAGATATTTATATGATAATTAAATGATTGATTTTGTGCTACGAAACAGATACTATCAAGAATTGCTAATGACAACTGAATGAAAAGAATAAATTATAGGATGATCAACAACATGAACTTTGGAACATAATTTTTTGTCATTATTTGCTCTTTAATTAGATTGAGCTTCACACATAAGGATTGATATATACGATAAGGAAATAAAGTATACATATGTGTGTGTTTTTGTTTGAAGAAAGCAGGAAATAGACTCAGAAGCAATAAACATACAAACACCTATTTCTCTAAAATTCTACGAGAACAAAGTTATTTTACAAATCCACACACTAAATACTCTACTGTAAAACGTAATGAAGAGTACATTTTGTCTGCAAAAAGGCCAGCAAACACTGACCAAAAAGAGTTCTATGAAATAATTTCGAAATTATAATCTTAAGTCGACAGTGCCAGCAGGGGAAGATGGAGGGGGGATGTTAGAATGTTTTCGATTGCGGCAGAAAGTCTCATGACGTATCACTTTACGCGCTCCTGATCACGTGGTCCGCATATATCTCTTACGTCAATTACTGCCAATTTCCTTGCACGTAGCGAACTCCTAAATGACCAACTGCAACCTGGTTCTCATATCGGGTGTCATGCGCCTCGAGAAATAATACAATCTAATATCCTTACGGTACAGATAGGATAGCTATGACACAATGAAAGCTGATTCGGCCCTGGCGGTCTAGTATTATCCTTTCGGTCCTTCCGTTAACTTTGGGCGGTATTACTTGTTTTTGTCTGTAATTTCCCTGACCGTCTTTTTCTCATGTACATGTTACTACTAGCGTCAACGAAAAATAAATAAATACGCTATAAAACTGAATTATGGAGCTAATTTTATTTGGGGAAAATGAAGAACTAAAACATTATTTCCACTGCGACGAATACTTCAAAGTGCTCTTACATCTTTAGAGTTCGTTAGTACGCATACAAAAGAAGAAATACTGGTCAAACCAGAAAAAGGCTTGTGCAGTTGATGCGTTTTATTTCTTTTTTTCCTAGTTTTAATTGCCTGTATTTATAGATGTTAGTACTACAGGTCATTATGTTTGACTATATATATATATATATATATATATATATATATATATATATATATATATATATATATATATATATATATATATATATTTATATATATATATTTATATATATATATATATATATATAATAGAACAACAAGAGTATGAAATGAAGACACAAAACTATAGGTAGATAGAGAATGGATCATTTATTGAATAATGGAATACAGTAAAAATTTGGGGGATAGAAGGGGATCTTTAGGCCAGGGCATTTCGAAGCCTATTGCTTCTCATCAGAAGAGTAGAGAAGGTGCTAGAAAGCATGGGGGAGATGCGGCGTCTAGCGTAAGGTTCATTAGGGATGAAAAAAATTTAGAGGAATTATAGAATTTTGGGGGAAGCTTTATTGAATTCTAAATAAATAATGATAAGAATATTATATATAGTATGACATAAAAGAATATATATGGTCTTTAACATAGTATTGAGATTAAGGGGTATATGTATTATGGTTAAGTAGGGGGTGTATTGTTGCTGTGTGGTAATATATTTTAACGGTGTGTGGGGTGTCTATTTTCTATGGAGTGGGTAATTTTGATTTTTTTTTGGGGGGGAGGGTTATGTTAAGTTTTAAAACTGAAAGGGAATATGCGGCAATATATTTATAAGTTTCTACTAAAGATATAGAGAATATGATCATAAGGGGGCGGTCAGAGATTAGGGTGGCAATGCCTATGAGTGCGTATAACTTTACATTAAGCTATATATATATATATATATATATATATATATATATATATGCGTGTGTGTGTGCGTGTGTGTGTGTGAATAAATAAATACATATGAAAATGGATAAGCAAATAATAAAAAAATAAAAGCATTACTCCCCCCACACTAGGTCGCAGTTTAAAATGTTTAAAATGTTTCTGTCTATAACATTTTGAAATCTATTTTGTGTTATTACCGCTAACATATTTCTATTGCAGATATTTTATTTTTCCTTTTCTGTTCTTATTGCAGCTTTGACTTAAAACTCAAAACTTTACTTTACAATCTTGTCTTGTTTTTCTTTTTTTTTGTTCTGAAATCTTTCTGGTAAAATATGCTATTAACAAATTTACCGAATATGTGCTTCCTCGTTGCACTTGCTTAAACCACTGAATTTATATTTGCCCTCTATCGCCCCCACAACCGCGAATTTACTATCTTTAAGAGTATATCTGAGAAAATAGACCACATTCTGTCTGCACATCCCACGGCTAACATTCACATATGTGGTGACTTCAATGTTCAAAACGTGTAATGGATGAAACATTCAAATAAGACATGATGAGGAAAGGTTCTGTCATGATTTTGCCATTGCCTGTGACCTCACACAGATTGTTCGCATGCCAATCCGTGTGCCCGATATTACGGGTCAGTATGATAGCATTCTAGACCTTTTTCTCTCAACTTCCCTTGAGCTACAAGGGGCGTGCAATAAATAATGCCCCTGACACACGTCAAGTTGTCTGACCTAGCTGACATTTTGCATGTGCAATGATTTATATCTCTACGGGTTATGTGGCAAATTACAACTCTGAACTAATTGTGGTTTCTGTTTTACCGGTGATTGAACTGAGTCAGGTGTGAAATGAAGCCTGTTGAATGTAAAGCAGTGATCCGGTTCTTGTATTTGAAAGGACGCACACCACAGGAGACTTTTGATGAAATGAAAGAAACTTATGGTGATAATGCCCCATCTTATGACCTTGTAAAACACTGGCATCGTGAATTAAAACATGTCCGGAAGTCTGTGGAAACAGCTCCCAGACTTGGTCGCCCCCCCCTTCTGCCATTGATGAGGCATCTGTCCGTCAAGTTGAGACTGCCATTTTGGAAGATCGGCGCATTACTATTCGCCAAATAGCTCAAGATGTCAATATCAGTACAGGTTCTTTGGAAACTATTATTCAATACCATTTGCATATGTATAAGGTGTCTGTCAGATTGATTCCCAGGTGGGTCAAACAATTTCAGAAGCGAGAACGCGTTGTGTGCTCGAGGATGAATTTGGAGATGTGCCAAGAAGATGTCAAAGTTTTTTAAAAGACTGATTATACAGGATGAAACCTGAGTCAATCACTATGATAAAGAGACCAAAGCTCAGTCATAGAGGGCCAGTGGAAGAACTTGGACTCGCCACCTCCAAAAAGACAAGTGTGCAGCCCTCCGTGCAAGGTTATGCTCACAGTCTTCTGGGACCTGGACAGAGTAGTGATGGCAGATTTCCTGGCAAAGGGTACCACAATTATAGGATCCTATTATTCTTCATTTTTGAGGAAAGTAAGGAAAGCTATCAAAATCAAGAGACGGTGCAAGGTCAACAAAGGTGTCCTCCTCCTGCAGGACAACGCTGCTATCCACAACTCGCATGTCGTCAGATCAGAAGTACGGGCGTGTGGTTATGAAATCCTCCCTACTCTTCTGACCTTGCACTTTCTGATATTCACCTGTTCCCAGCCATTAAGTTATTTTTGAAAGGAAAGCGTTTCCCAGATGATGCAGCCTTGATTACTGAAATCCCATCGTTTGGATGACCAACCTGGGCTGTTTTACAAAACGTTCTCCAGAGCTGCATGAAACCATGGGAGAAATACATAACGCTGGTGGTTGCTATGTAGAGAAAGACTAATTACTGTGCCAAGTTTCGTTGCTCAACTATGGAAAGTGAGTCAGTGGCATTGCTTATTGCACGCCCTTCGTATGTTCATGTTGCGCTCTATTTCCTCTAGGGTATTCCGACCATTCGGTTGTATCAGTTAAGATAAAAATGAAATGTAATAAGTTCACAGACGTACTCCTCCACTGTACTGTATACCGATACTCCATGGCTGACTGGGATATCTTCCGTACATTCATATCTGATCTACATCTGCATTCCATATTTTATAAGGACGTACTCTCGATAGTATCAGACCTGACTGAAAGGTTAATTGTAGGCATAGAACGATTCATACCATCCAAAAACATTCCAACAAAAACCCAAAAGCCAGCCATGGTTCTCTCCAGAATGTGCTGCTGCCATCGCGCACAGAAATCACTTTTTCCATAGCTACCAACGGAATAGATGAACCGAGACTAAAGCTGCTTTCGGGACTGGCAGTAACCACTGTAAAAGAGTAATGAAAAATGCAAGAGAGTTGTATGCCCAGTCTGTTAAATCCAAAGTAGCTGATCAGCGGCTTCGTTCCCACCAGTTTTGGCAAATAACAAATAGGATCTTTAACAGAAGTGTGCGTCCTATCCCAACCATTATCGATAGACCAGAGGTCATCCTGACAGCTTCAGACAAGGCCAAACTATTTGCCAAGAACTTTACAGCAAATTCTACACTACACGCCGAAGGCCATCAATTCCCCGTATTTTATCCTATATCACACAACATGCTAAGTAACATACACATATCTGTGCATGAGGTCGCCAAGCTAATCCAGAACCTTGATTCCAGTAAAGCAGCTGGCCTTGACGCCATCCCAATTATAGTGTTAAAAAAAGCTTCAAGCAGAACTTGCTCCTAAACTTACAAAACTGGTTAAGCGTTGTCTTAAAGATAAGTGATTTCCAACACCCAGGAAAACCTCATCAGTATGCCCTGTATTTAAGAATTCAGGTGATAAGTCATTTTCCTCTCAGTACAGACCAATAAGTCGAATGTGTGTCATGATTAAGTTGCTGGAATTCATATTAAATACAGAAGTAGTCAACCACCTCAGCAGAAATAACCTTCTTAGTGACACGCAATATGGTTTCCGTTCTGCAAGATATAGCTCAGATGTACTAATCGTTATATTTCATAGGATAAGCGAATCTCTTGTCAAAGGCTTTCTTTTCTAGGGAAATTGCTCTTGACATATTAACAGCCTTTGACATGATATGGCATAAAGGCCTACTTCACAAGAGGTCAAGCTAGGGTATAGCTGGAAATGTTTTCTCAATCATTAAATAATTTGTCTCTGATAGGCTCAGAAGAGTAGTGGTTGATGGAAAAAATCAGAGGCCCGCAGTATTAATGCTGGAGTCCTTCAAGGGTCCATCCTGGGCCTAACTCTCTTCCTGATCTGCATTAATGATCTCCCAAAGCACAAACTTAAATCATTCGTAGCAGCCCTGCTGAGATACGACCGTCTACGGCAACACATCAAAGGATGTAAATGATAAAGTTCCCTCTGATTCTCTCTCCTCTAATCTCGAGCGCGTGGTACAGTGGGGAGGGAGAGAAGGGTGGTTACCTTTAATGCATCTAAAACCAAACTCCTATCTTTACATCATCAACGCTCTGATCCCCATCTGGTATCAATTGAAATGGGTGGCTCTCGGCTAGGGGAGGCTCCAAGGTTAGACAAACTTCTGGGCTTCACCTTTACTCCAGATCTGAAATGGAACACGTACATCAATTTTGTTGCCAAGGTGGTTGGAAAGATGGTGGGATGCTTCTACCGCTTCAGAAGATATCTCACTACTGATGCAATAATCTATATTAAAGCCAAGTACGTCCAAGGATCGAATACTGCCCACATCTGGGCAGGAGCTGCTAAAAACAGCCTATACTGATTTGACTGAGTACAAAATAGACTTCGTGGCTTAGTGGGAGATGCCCTTTTCTCTCTCACAGAAGAGACGTTGCGAGCCTATAGTTATTACCACGGCAGGTGCTCGTCTGAACTCTAATCTCTGGTCCCCCTCGCCAATCTTTCACGATACACACCCGTTTAGCTGAAACCACTGTCAAAAATTTCCCCCACTCTTTATCTGTGCCTAAATCAAAATGTAGATTCAATGAACAAAGCTTCTTTCTTAGAACTGAACGCTTGCGGAACTCTCTACCGCTTGCCTGTTTCCCTCTTTACTTCAACATGGATGTCTTCAAGTCAAACATAAACAAATTCCTGGGGAACCGCCCCCCTAGGTAATGGCACTTTTCCAAATCTCCAATAATAATGAATACTGCAACACTAGCCCATTGATTAATGTACACAAATTCACCCTTATCCCGGAGTGGCTTCTGGGCCTTGATAAGTGCTGACCTTCATGTAAAAAAAATTTATATATATAGAAATATCAATACATTGTGTGTATATAAATGTGTGTGTGTTGAGTGTTGCTGTTTAATATATGAATATATATATATATGTATATATATATATATATATATATATATATATATATATATATTACAGTGGAAAATTAGGTCAGATGAAGCTGCTTCTCTAAAATTCTCACAACATAGATATGTATGTAAGCATGTAGCCAAGATGTTCGTTTAAATAAAAATACTATTATTAAGAATGTGTTTTCATCGGGAACTTTTTTTTAAATTCATGTGTTTCAGTGTATTACATACAGAAAACTTCATCTTCAAAAAAATTACATGCATACGTTAACAAGCCCCTGCATTTAACGATTTTAATGATCATGCGGGATTAATTGAGTTTACATGTGTAGAAACAAACCTATCCAAATATATATTATTATTATTATTATTATTATTATTATTATTATTATTATTATTATTATTACATTTTCACACCAAACAAGGGACATTGCCACTTTGAGGTAGGGAGCTACTATTTGGGGCATTAGGTACAGGGGTACTGTGTGGAGAGTTGGGCAGCAAGATATCGGTTCATGTTACACTTGAACTTCTGCATGTCAGTACAGTTCGGGAAGAAGGAACCCGGAAATGAATTCCAAAGTCTAGCGGTTCTGGGAAAGAAAGTACTGGAGTAGAAGTCTCTCTTACATCTAGGTGGGGACCTCTACTGTAAAGTGGTAGGATTTAGCTGCTTGTCTGACTTATCGGGCGTATTTACGTCTAGGGGGTACAAGTGCTTGCAGTTCGTTGGAGAATTCACCGTTAAAGTACTTGTAGCACAGGCAGAGGGATGCTACATTTTGTTGATGGGACAGAGGCTGAAGCTTAGATGACAGTTCAGGACCTATTCGGTTTCGACTCTCTTTTCAACCGTGTCTAAGAGCAAGAGACAAGTAGCAGATGCGCCAGCCCAAATATGACAACAATCCTCCATACATGGGCGAATGGTGGCCTTATAGATTTACAGGATACTGTCGGGCTTTAGCAGCTTTTTATCACGGTAGAGAGAACCTTCCTTCTTCGCTGCAGTTGGCGATGCTCTCAATGAAAGTGTTCCAGCTCATGTTTACTGTGAACTTTAGTCCGAGTAGTTTAAAAGATGTACTTTCAGATAAAGCGTCTTTGGCCATTGCTAACTGTGGTAGAGATGGCTTATTGTAATTATTGGAGGAAACAAGTTTAGTCTTGGCAGCATTGAATGTGACCATCCATTTGTGTCCCCATTCACCTACAGATTAGAGGTCATCCTCTAGTGTTTCTGCCATTTCTTTTGATATGTGTTCATTTGTTTTTCTACTGTGCCTGTTATAGAGCGTGGTCTCATCAGCATATACACCCATCTCACAGACACTTTTGTCAGGGACGTAATTTATGAATATTAAGAATAATAAAGGTCTAAGGATAGATCCTTGAGGCAGCCCCGCATTTATATCATATTGTTTAGATGTAAGACCGTCGAGGACAACCTGGATATAAAAAAGATTTAATTATATTAAGTCTTCTTCCAGTGATACCGTATGATCTAATTTTCCAGAGAAGAACTTCATGCAATACTCTGTCAAAATCTTACGATATATCTAGATATACCGCTCTACGCTCTCCTGATTTGTCAAGGAGATGGTATATACCTTCACAGATTACAGTTTGAATTTCTGCTGTGGAACGGGCTTGCCTAAATCCATATTGTTAGTCAATCAGAAGTTTAGCATCTGTAAGATGATGGACTAGAGCTTTGTTAATTATGGACTCAAATATTTTGTTTAAAAGTGGGAGGAGGCTAATGGGGCGATAATTTACTGAGTCAGTTTTTTTCGCCCGAATTGTTGAAAACTGGTACCACATAAGCAGTTTTCCATCAGGCAAGCATGATTCAGTAAGGCATTTGTTGTAAAGTTGGGATGAGATCAGGTCCACATCCTTTTGAAGTGTCAAGATTTTTTATGATAGCATGCACTTGAAAATGGGTGACTTTCAGATCGTCTAGTGTGGTGGAAAGTCAGGGAAGGGGTGATTATCCGGGCCCAACGTTAAGTTGCAGGCAAACCGACTGGCAAGCATGTTAGCCTTTTCGGTTGCAGAGCAAACAAACCCATGATTGTTGGATAGTGGGGGAATTGTTGATTACCCATTATTTAATATATATATTTAGGGTGCCGGCTGACGCGAAAGCACTCCAGATCATTAAAGACCCTCCTCCACTATGCCGATTGAAAAAGTCTCTTTGGGCAAATTTTTATCATGCCAATTGTGTTGAAATCCATTTGGACCATCTAGATTAATTTTTTTTTCATCGGACAAAATTACATTTTCCCACTTCTCTTCATCCAAGTCTGGTATTTGGATTTTAGTCGATTAGTTTTGTGCTGTTCAAGAAGTCGTAGTTTCTGCAGTTGCTTTAAATGATTGAAACCCTTCATTTTCAGATGCCTTCTTGTGGTTTTAGGACTACATTCTGCTGCTGTTTGGCTTTTCAATCGACTTGATTTCATACTGGAGTATTTTTTAAACTTCTTCTGATTTAGCGATCCAGTGACGGGGTTATTTTTTTGGTCGACCTGAATTCATTTTGTGCCCATATTGATCTGGATTTCTTCAAAAAATTATGATGACCGTTTGTCTACGATTCACTTCGTTTGCAATGGATCTATGGGAGAGTCCACCCCTATAAAGCACAAAAATCCTTCCTCTTTCAAACTCTGATAATGGTTTCGTTTTTGCCATTTATAATTTAGTAAGATGGTTTTTTTACCCACTAACAAGTTGTTTTTAGTAACATAGACAGCTTTTGGTATTCACTTTTTCAAAACTAGCCGATTTTATTAAAGTGGTCTTATCATTAATTAGAGTTGGGGCCGTTTTTTTAGTCACCCTGTATATATATATATATATATATATATATATATATATATATATATATATTTAGTCACCCTGTGTATATATATATATATATATACATATATATATTAGTCACCCTGCATATATATATATATATATATATATATATATATATATATATATATATTAGTCACCCTGTGTATATATATATATATATATATATATATATATATATATATATTTAAAGGAGATTAGAACAAGAGTCTAAAGAGCTGAGTGTATTTCAATGTAACAGTGAAATTACTAGTTTAATTAAAATACAGGAAAGAGAAAGTGCTCGTTGTAATTTAGATATATAATAAGCTCGATAGGTAAATATCCTAGAGCTAATTCAATATTAAGTAATGTAATTGATAATTTAAAATTTAAAATCAAATTATGATTAAATTAAAAATCCGTTTCACAAGAAGGAACAACAACAAAATCAATTATCTGTACGATCGTTTCGGAAAACAATGCTTTTTATTGTGGTAGACATCAAGTTACATACAATAATTACGTATAGTTTTTTAATAAGCAAGTTCTCCTCGTCAGCAAATTTGGAAGGGTTTTTATTAAATTTAAAAGACACCATGAATAAACCTAGCATTAAAAGTAAGGCAGATGTATTTTGGACGCCGGTTCGTTTTAATTTGTAATATTCTGTCCGTTTGCGTAATTCTGCATTGGAAAAAGTTCGGTTAAAAATTATACCGGTGTAAACTTTCATGGATTATTTCCCTGTATATATATATATATATATACATATATATATATATATATATATATATATATATCAATTTACATGGTTTTCTTTCTGTCTATTTTGTCGGTCCGCATGTCATGCTATTCTGCGAAATCTCCATGGCTTAAGCATATTTCAAAGATATGAAAATTGACAGAACGTGTCGATCTATCTATGCGTCGGTCTGCACATAATTTGCGCATTCAAAATCTTCATTTTAATGTCCGTCATGCAAGTTGTATTTTTTCATCAGAGATTTTCCCCCATTAAAATGTTCACCCTCTTCTACTCTCTTCTCTCGCTTATTTTAATATTGATTCTCTTTTGTTATTTCTTTGATTTTTTATGTGTTTTTTTAGAATCTCTCTTTTCTACTTTGTTTTTATTATTCACATATCACATTCAAATCTTTTTTTTTCGTTATTATTACGGTTTTTTTTCTATTATGTTATGATATGCGTTTTTATTTTAATATTAGCATATTTTTTGTTTGTTTTTTTCTCTCTCCCTGTACTTCTCGTCAAAAGCCTTGCGCAGACAGCCGCGTGACAGAAACGTTATCTGCTCGTCTCCATCTTATGTTGATATATTAATTTTCTTCACACACTCGACGCTCATCATAAGCCTCCGATAACCGTAAATAGATAGAGATGCATCCGGCGCGATCACGCATATCCAAACACGAAACTCATTTCCAACGCTTTTTTTTTAAACTCCGTACCTAAAACTATACCATAGCTCCAACAATGCAGTGATCATTTAACGGAGAAAAACTAGGACGTATTTTAGTTAATGAGCGGAATTTCATTATTTTGAAAGATTAATATAATTTCAAAAAAATTAATATCATAACTAACGTTTTCGTTATACAACTGAAAGATTAAACATATAATGAACATTTTAAATATATATAAGTCATTCTATAAAAAAAAAACAATCCTTGGTAATTATTAAATTTGCATCAATAAAGACAGTCTTTGAGTTTGGTAATTGCGGATAGTTTATATAAATTATAAACAACCCAAGATGTTGAAACGTTTAACAAATCAGAAGACTAGGAAAATAGATTATAACTCTTCGGTTTACAGGGTGGAACGATAACATTAGCGCCCCAGGAAAGACGGCATGATTCTATTTCCGTTCGAAAAAAAACGGTTTTCATTTTTTTGTTCCAGACCATCTACTAATTAGCCAGTTGTTTACAAATCTCAAGACCGATAGAAGCCTGCTATCATTTCTTAAAGTTACACAGTATTAAACGAGCGAGATCGGAGATGCGCCACTGCAGAACTTGTGCTCTCTACCGATCAAACTTATGAAAATAGTAGCATTGCCATCACCCGCGAAATGCACATCTGGGCAGTTCCTCGCTTGAGGACACAGCTAAGTGATATTTCCGGCTATGCTAATGGTATTTGGTGTAGTTTCACGCGGGAGACACATTGTGCTAACTCACACTTTCGAATTCGGCCTGAAAGTCAACACCTAAGTGTACCTGAAAACACGAAAGAATGTAGTAATACCCTGGAGCAATCAGGTAGTTTCTGGCATGCCCTAGGTTTTGCAGTAGGACTCGGTATCGACGTAAAAGTCCAAAACCACCCAGATTTTGCTTCAGTAGGAGTGCTACAACTTTTTTACCTTTTTTCTAGTTCGCCCTCCACCATCGTCAATCTGAGCCCGAAGAAGTTCGTTTTTTCATACGTCAAAAACATCACCAACATGACCTCTCTCAAAACGAAAGTCAGCCTGATACAGTATTCGCCGAACTCTCGCCGCTGCTTGTGGAAAAGACATGTTTCCAGTTCCCGAACCCAACTGAATCGGTAATCGAGACTAAAGGCGACTACCTTGGATACATATCAGCCGTATTACAAAATAAACTTTTTCATTAAATGTTTTCACATAAATCTGTAATGATTTTGTATTTATGGCGACAAATTATTCGTTCCGCCCTGTTCAATCAAGAAAAGAAACGATACTCAACAGCAACGCCGAAAGCCTCCTTCACTAAATAAAAAATAAATCCGAAAATGTAAGAAAATAACAAATATGTTCGAAAAATAAATAGTATTACAACTAACTCTGAAATAATCCTTCTCATGGCATAACATTGTCAGATATAAACATTTCCTAAAGTTGTACCATTCCCCCCTCACTAAATAAATAAATTTATCGAACAAAATTGTATTTTTCCTTCTTATATCAAAAATAAATTTGCAGAAAAAAATACAGTACGCATTTTTCATCATTTTTCTGATCATAATTACAATTCCTTCTTTAAAGTCAACCGGTACTTACGAGCGGGGCCACGGCAATATGTCCATAATCATAAGTGTAAGTGATTTTTTGAGAACGAACTGGGTTCGAACTCAGAATGACTAGGACGTCTGATCTTCCTGTTAATAACTTTACCATCCTTACTTCTTATATTTATTTTTATTTTACTTTTATTTTGCTGATATAAAACCGCACGTACAGTTCTTTTTCATGGATCACGTTTTTTTTTTGTGTTTTGCCTTTTTTGTCTTTTTTTGTAAATAAAAGTCGTTTTTTATGGATTAAAAAGTTCAGCAGGGCACTTAATTTCAATTACTAATTGATAGTGAATCCATAAAGAACGATTCTGTTATTTCTTTTGTTTTTTTTACTGCTAAAGGTGTTTATTTTTATTATAAATACCAGACACTTCCCTTCTCTATGTGTTAGTACATTGGTATTATTATTTACCATATTTGGTAAAAAAAAATATTCAACAAGTAAATAAACGATTTAATGACAATTATAGTATGATGCATAATGCTAAGTGGGATATCTAGTTTAAGAATTTCACTGTTAAAGGTAAAATATTATAAAACGCCCAGCGATAAATTAAAAAGCATTAACAAAAAAATAATTTCAAATAATCTTTGATATTTTATTAGCGACAATCGTACTAATCTCAATACAGTTTAAACAAATTGCGTCTGATTTATTGTGGCATAGAACGTATAAATATTTGATAACGATTTCACAAGCGGCAATCGATACTCATAAATACTAGTAACACTTGTAAATTTGCACACAATTTAAAGCTTATGAGTTACAGCCTCCCGATGACAGTTTGAGGATTCATTTGAAAGTGCTTGCGAAATAATAAAACAAAATGAGAATATGGACCGTATTTACTACAAAAAATACCAAATACGACCATATTCAAATGAGAAAAACTGAAAAAGTGAATAATCAGAGACACTTCATGTTATTAAATAATATCTAAATCGAAATAGGTTTCCGAAATATACACGATTCCAATTGCACAATACATCTGCACAAAACCAAATCAATACTTGGAACTTCAAACTAAACTATATTTAACTATAAATTGCCATATCCTATTAAATTATCAATAAGCACAGCTATTAGGTATTCCAGCTATAAATCTACTCAAAATGATAAGCGCTGATCAATGTAACAGAATACACCTCAGGCTCTTTGACATTCTCAATAATTTTGAACTCACGCATAGAACAGTTTTGCAAATTAACGCCTTATACAAAGGATTTCTATTACTCCCTCAACAAACAAAATTATACAAATCCATTCAAGCAAGATCTTACCGAACATTAAAAGAGGTTATTAAACTTGACCATAATTTCCATCAATGAACACAACGACCAACAAAGGATAGCTGAATTAGAACTCGTATATGTAAACCTAGTTAACATTAACAAATGAACAAAAAACACCACGCATCCAGGAATAAAGGCTTACCAAATGCTGAGGATATGTAAAATAGATTTCACAAATACAATACAATTGTGAATAATTATCTAAAAAAATGTCGTCAGTTAACTTCGAAACCACTGAATGGTTAGGAAAGTGACAAAACAAATATATACATAGTTCTTAATAAGTCCGACTTTTTCCAAAACAAAATCACACCGTTTTATATAGTCATAGAAGGGTTAGAAATGCTTAATAACATCAATGATCTTACACTCAAGAGACTCCTCTTAATAATTGGTGATTACAAACCTGGGTACTTATACAACAATGAAAAACAAAATACATCTAACTCCCACACCTCCCACAACCTTACAATTAAAAAAGCCTAATAATAAAACTAACTATAATAATTATAAAATTTATGAACTCATATTTATTCTGTGAACCTCTTGATGAACAATTCCTCAACAAGATAGGATTAATGCCTCTCTGGATGTCAAAAAGCTTCCATTAATGTCCCATTTAGGGAAACATTTGTAATAGGTTATCCGCCATAAATCTCGGTTTGAAAGCATCAGAGTTCAAGAATTGGACCTTTGAGAACTCTACCAAACTCCTCCGCCAATTTTGGGTCTAAACGCATGAAAGTTTAGATATAGGTTACTTGGACATGGATCTAACTTAATAATTTAATTTTAGTCCAAAACAATAAGTTGTACGGCTGTCATAATTGGGATCAATGTTTAAAAAAATTGACTTCTGCTGTCTCTACACATTTACTTAGCAAATTTTTGGTCTAAACGTTATAAAATTTTACATAAAGTGTATTCAGACACAGGGTAAGCTTTTTAATTGTTTTTATTTTTCTAAAGTTTTTGCTTCCATGTCGTCAAAGTTCAAAAGAGTTTTCCTTTGCTGTCTCTAGCAAACTATTAAGCCAATTTTGTGTATAAACATGTGAAAGTTTACATAAAGTGTATTCAGACATGCATCAAGCATTTTAAATCAGTTTTGGGGCGACAATTTTGCTGGCAAGAGGTCAAATGTGAAAGAGTTGACCTTTGCAGACTCTACCAAACTCCTCTGAAAATGTTGGGTCTAAACATAGAAATTTTAGATGTAGGTATGTATGCTTCTCTGAACTCCAATCTCTGGTCCCCCCTCGCCAATCTTTCACGAAAAACACCCGTCTAGCTGAATGCACTGTCAAAAGTTTCCCCCACTATTTATCTGTGCCTAAATCAAAACGCGGATTGCATGAACAAAGCGTCTTTCTTAGAACTGCACGCCTGTGGAACTCTGTTCCGTCTGCCTGCTTCCCACCGGACTACAACTTGGATATCTTCAAGTCCAACGTTAACAAATTCCTAATGAACCGCCCCCTTACGTAAACACTTCATCAGATATCCACACTAACGTAATGTACTTGCAACAACCCTTATCCCTGAATGGCTTCCGGGCCTTGATAAGTGGTGATCATTATGTAAAAAAAAAAGGTGACTTGGACATGCGTTAAATATTTTAATTCAATTTGAGCTCGAGACAACAATTATCAAGAGGTCAAAATTGGGGTCAAGGATTTAAAACAATTTACGTCTGCGGTCTCTGCCAACTTTTCTCTCTGGAAGTTAAGGAAGCCTATTATATAGAAAGGCTTAAGCGTACATATTCACACTTTTTAATAAATACATATGTACATAAAGTTATTAAGAGTTCATAGGGCCCGAGAAAAAAAAAACAGAAAAAAACATCGAATTCCACCACTGCGGCCACCACATAATGGAATTCTACTATATATATATATATATATATATATATATATATATATATATATATATATATATATATATATATATATATATATATATATGGTAGAAATATGCATTTCTCGCTCTAAAGAAAACAACACTCACAATTTATTTTAAATTTTCTTTTCAAAAATCAATTAACGTACCTTGATGATGTAGTAATGCTGTCATCTGTTTAATCTAGCAGCTTTTAGCTTCGATACAAGTTCAGAACTGAGACCATGCAGTTTCCACAAGTACCGACTGATACTCGAGTGATATTGACGATCATGCTGGGAGGTCTTAATGGGAATGTATGAACAACGACTAGTCCAGTGGGTTTAGCTCGTGGTGAGGAACGAGGAAGGCAATAAGGGAAAGGTTCAAAGTCGTAGCACTCTTTCTGAATATATGAGAGCCGGTGCCGTGTCCTGCTATCCGCAACCTAATTGCACCAGATGCTCACAACACTCTTCAGAAAACCCAGGTGTCCTTTGGTGTTGACTTTCAAGCCGATTTCGGAAGTGTGAGATTACATGATATAGGACTCACATGAAATCACACCAAAACCTATAACCGTGGCCGAAAACTTTGTTGAACCGTGCCCTCAGCGTTTCCCGTCCAGATTTGCATTTCGATGGTGATAGCATTAGTCCTGTTTTCATAAATTGGATCGGTACAGAGAATGAGTTCTGCAGTCTCCTTACTTGGATCTCACTGGATGATAATTTTGTCACTTTCAGGCATTATTGTAAGCCCTTACCGCTCCAGGGATTTGTACACACCTGGCCAACTTGTAAATGGTCTGCAACAAGAAAAAAAAAACGGTTTTCATCAAAGCGAAATGAAATTACGTCCTCATTTCGAGAGTGACATTTTTATAGTTCTACCCTGTAGAGATTTATCAGAATACGAGGAGAATATACATATAATGAAATTATACACAAGACAAAATAAATATCGAGATATATTAATATATTTGCCAGTTCAGTAAAGGAAAACAGCAATAGTAAATGGGATTATCTTGATGCATATGCATTCCGAAGTATAATGCTTTTTATAAGAAGAATAGAAAAGAAGCTAGGTTACAAATATAAGAAACCGGACATATAACTTAAGTTCCATTGGGAAGGAAACGCATAATACACTTTAAAACAGCATAAAATATAGAAAATATATAAATTGTGTACATAAATTAAGAATGAAGGAGCAAAACAAAACAAAGTGTAGGGGGCAGCCTGTTGATTATGTTTAGATACTGGTTTGGAGAACTTGTCTGTTTTGCTCTTAGAAGCGAAAGAGAGCACTCTGTTAGTGGTATACATTCCTCGTGCCGCACCTACTTTCAATAATTCTACTTTCCATGCGTACGCATACCTAAATAGAAACTCGATAACAACACATTATTTGTCTGTGGAATACCCTAGTGCAAGTCTGTTTCCTGAGTGACTAGAATATTGTTGTTTCAAGTCTACTGTAAAAAAAAATCAATTGAGGTGTTCTATTTAATAATCAAATTCTAACCAATTTCTGCTACTACCAATCATCACGGTATTGCCTCCCTATATACTAAATGTAATAGAGCGCGGACGCGCGTATGCAAATGTTTACGAAAATCGAAATGACGTGACTGTAAGAAGAATACCGAAGGGGATGTCTTTTTCTCTTCGCTGCATCCTCTTTCTCACATAAGAGATGTTGCGAGTTTGTCTCTGCTTTATCTTTATTTTCATGGCAAGTGATGTGCTGAGCTCCAATCTATGGTACCCCCTGGCCAATATTTCACAAGAAAAATTCGTTTAGCAGAAAACACTATCAATAATTTCCCGCACTCTTTATCTGTGCCTAAACCTAAACGTAGATTCCGTGAGCAAAGCTTCTTTCTAAGAACTGTGCGCCTATGGACTTGTCTTCCGTTGTCCTGCTTTCCAGCTGACTACAATATGGTTGTCTTCAAGTCTAACGTAAACAAGTATTGTATGAGCCGTTCCATATTAATTAACAAATTTACCGAATTTCCATTACTAACGATTACTATATTGTCCAATTTCTACTGTACACGCTTTAAACCTTATCCTCGAGTGGCCTTTTAGTCTTGATAATGGATGATGCCTATGTAAAAAAAGCGATAGACCAGGTATGGTAGGTTAGCCACGTTAGAGACGTGGGTGACGTCAAAGCGGTTATGCGAAGTAACGCCTACAGGAAAAATGAGGGAATAAATGTTGTTGTTACAACACGAGACTATGAGATATGAGAAGTTATTCTTTTTCTTGGTCAACCTTGAGATCTAGACTGCATATAATGTCTTTAAACGTGTGCACAATCATTAATATCTATTCATAAGGGGCCTTTAGGCATGTATAAATTTGAAATCTCTTGTAAAATATCATAAAATTTTTTTTTTAATATTCTAAAAATGTTTCAGATAAATAAAAGACACTAAACTTTTCCTATTAGATGAATAAGCATATACTTCTGTCGGCGAAATATTTTCGCTCAATCAATTAGTTCTTGTACTATTGGCACCATAACTGAAATATAATCATGATGGGTGGATAGTGCTGGGCGGAACCTGAATCAATTTCGTCTTCTACTAAACATACACGACCATTCCTCGTCTCTGAGAACAATCCATCTATTAAACACAACGCAGTTGAACTGCTTTCCAACTGACTATGAAATGGTTGATTTCAAGTCTAATGTAATTAAGTCATTGTTATGCCTTCCTCTTTAAATAATTATATCTTAATCAATTCTAACATTATCGATTATCACTATGTTGTCTCACAGTTAAACTGGCATTCTTTAACCCTTATCCTCAAATGGATTTGGAGCCTTAATAAGCAGTGATTATAAAAAACTAAAGAAACAGTGAAAAGTCCTTCAAAAATATCCGCGATTATTTATTTTATTTTTATTTTTTTTGCCAAATTCTGTTTAAATAGATTTAGTGTTATCCTAATTAAACCCTTATCCTCAAGTGGATTTGGAGCCTTAATAAGCAGTGATTATAAAAAACTAAAGAAACAGTGAAAAGTCCTTCAAAAATATCCGCGATTATTTATTTTATTTTTTTTTTTTTTTGCCAAATTCTGTTTAAATAGATTTAGTGTTATCCTAATTAAACCCTTATCCTCAAGTGGATTTGGAGCCTTAATAAGCAGTGATTATCAAAAACTAAAGAAACAGTGAAAAGTCCTTCAAAAATATCCGCGATTATTTATTTTATTTTTTTTTTTTTTGCCAAATTCTGTTTAAATAGATTTAGTGTTATCCTAATTAAACCCTTATCCTCAAGTGGATTTGGAGCCTTAATAAGCAGTGATTATAAAAAACTAAAGAAACAGTGAAAAGTCCTTCAAAAATATCCGCGATTATTTATTTTATTTTATTTTTTTGCCAAATTCTGTTTAAATAGATTTAGTGTTATCCTAATTAAATGTGTCAGTTAAAAAATCATTCAAGACGAAATGTTTGCGATTTCTATTTCACTAGACGACAAGTAGCGTAAATGTAATGTTTTGTTTTATGTTAACATTTTCTATTTATTCTTGATGGATAATTTGAAATCTTTTTTGAGCTAGTTTCTTACGATGCTTCAGTTTGAAATGAAAATTTTAAAATACAACAGCTCGATGGTATGAGATTACGGCGCCTTCATTATCATTTTAAAATGTTTTAAAACGTTGAAAACAGTGAATCGCTGACGGAACAGAAATGGCAAAAAATGTTTAAAACACACAAAATGTAAACAGTGTCTGGCAAGTATCCATTACTGACAGTGTTTCCTTCGTTGTTTTAACTTAGTTTTTTTTTTTAATTTTGCGTATTTTCAAACATTATATTCTCCTATGTTTTCCTGTCGACATTCATATTATTTTCTTATTCTACTAATATTATTGATACTTTTATACAAGAGAGCTATATCGTTCAGAATGTTCTTAAGTGGCATTTCTACAATATACAGGAAATGTCCGAAAACTTCCGGAAAAGATGATTAGGGTTTTTTTTTCGCCCCAAACAGGGCAAAAGAAACTGATGCGAGTTGAGTGTAAATGTTTCTATTCGCATTATATTTAAACGTCTGCAGGCGTATCTGACTGTACTGCCATGAAAACAGAAATCAATGGAGAGAGAATTCGAAAGTCCGGTAGGCAAGAGGTAGAAATTAAAACATTACAAGGCTTTCCGGTACCTAGAGAAAGGTGTGAAAGTTTATTTCTTGTTGGGTCAATTAGAAGTGTATGTATGTGGACGTGACACATAATTAATAAGTTCATCTCAGGACACATTTGTAACAATAATAAATTAAAAAAAATAAACCTGATTAACGTCTCCCCTCGGTGCAAGTTATAGTTTATACGATTTGCTTCTGTTTTCGCTTTTAAAGACTCTTCAACGTTATGATACATCTCACATAGTAGCTGATCCTGATGATTTAAATAGAACGCTCAAACCATTATCAGGAATCGTACATTAAGTTCTAAACAATATCACATGAAACCCTACCTTTCCTATAGAACAAATCTCGGTTTGTTACAAAGGTTTACTTGTCATTTGAATAATAACAAAAAAAAGAAGAAGAGGTCAGAAAATAATTGCCATAATCCTCTTATGTTTTAGACTAATTTCGCACGAAAGTTCATATATTATGGACATACAATGATGCACCCATTGCTACTCCACCCGAATGTATAAGAAGGGAAATTTTAAATGGTATTTTTATAACTGAATTTATGCATACTTTATCTGAAAGTGTTATCACTCAGTTGCGGATATTAACGGTCTGAAACTAAGAAAGCATCCACTATTATAGAAGCGCGTCAGAAGCAAAGGAACCTAGTGAATTCTTGGAAAAATTGCCTTTATAACGATTGTTTACATGTGGGGCATTAGTTTTCGAACACAAAAGGCTTCTCCTTTTAATGGCATCACTCCAGTTTTCGTAGCTCTTCATCCTTGTGTTTTAAAGAATTTAGGATACTTTACTTTTTATATTACACATTTACATTTAAGAAATCTTATTGCTTAACTGTAAATAGTTACTCTCTCTCTCCCTCTCTCTACATACACACACGTACATATATATCGCTATATTTAGTATTCATCATCTAATTTCTTTTGTTGGGTGTGTTTACATGGTATACAGACAAATGTATATAGATTCTATGAGGATGCTGAAAAAGTAACAGATTCATTAAAATCTCAGGAGTTTATAAAAATAATAAACAGTGTTTGAATCAAATGCCGTTTAGATAACGTCATAGAAATACATACGCAACTTGAAGGGAGATGAGAAGTAGGTAAATAAATGTTTAATCACAAGAAAATAGAACAATTTAAACATTATTTATAAACACAACTTCAGAAAAGCGTGATTTTGTCTTTAAATACTTAGATAGGAAAACCTTTATTACTTCACATTTATCATAGTATAAACTATAGATCATTGTTATTCACGAGCGAGAGTTACAAGGCTGCTTAATAACTCTAATTTTGTCCTCACATTTCATGAGCGAATATTCTGTCAAAGAAAGAAAGATTTTAAGTGCCTTCAATCAAGTTGATTCTTGCTTTGTTGAGAAAGATTTACATTAAAAATATTAAATTCAGATTTGAATAGGAGAAATAGTATTGGTTAGTATATTTTTGTTTGTATAACTATAATACAACTTGTACAAACAACACGTAATATATTATTCAAATGATATTCACATATATGTGTATTAAAAAATAACACCACTGTTTAATCAATTTATGCTATTGAAAATAATTTAAAAATTCATACAATATGAATATTTCACTCAGAATAAATTGAACATTATTTTGTAATGTGATAAGTAGGAGAAAGAAATATATTAGTGACTGTTTGTATTATCTTGTTTTATTCTTTTAGCATCTTCTTGTGTTCGTTTTAATTCCTGATAGAGTATAATGAATTCACGAGAGTTTAAGACAAGTCTGCAATTTCATTATTCTAAAGTGCAGCAGTAATGCAAGCTGCTGCGTTTCATCGTTATAAACGCTTCAATTTTATAAAATAATTTATTTCCGGTCAAGTGTTTACTTGACCGCCACACAGTTTTGTTTTCCATGTACTTCAAAATTAAAACGACTTTAATTTGATTACTACCGGCTTCGAATTTTTATAAATCTAAGTAACAAATATCTGTAGACAGTATAAAAACCTCACAAAAATACCATTATGTATACGTCGCTCAGAATTTTTTTTCAGTTTCTTATTAAACATTACTTTTCTTTCATTTCCTATTTGTATTTATTATATTTAATGATTTTTTATTCGATTATATATGGCCCATCAGCTTAGTACAAAATTACTACTCTTTAAAGGTATTAAATCGGACACATTTTTTATTTTTTTCTTTACTGAGCACAGCATGCATTATATTTATTTGTTCACGAGTTATAATTTGCTAAACATTTACCCTAGTCTTGCAAAAACCGACAATTTTTTAAAAGTAGTAATCCGTAAACAATAATAAATGTAGATATTTAGCTATTCCATTTATTTGCACTACAACTATCATTGACGGAATACTAGGTCCCCACAAAACCTTCTGGAGCAGCAAAAATTAATACATGACACGACTAGAGTAAATTCACAAGTGAGCACCCCAAAAAAATCAGCGAACGAAGTACTTACCGATTTTTTCCCAAATATACTTCTCTTGTTTTTACGTCCCTTCTTTTTGACTGGAATTTTACGTGATAACATTACTTTTCCCTATTTATTTTATTTATATCTTTTTCAGTAAAAATGATGAAATGTGAGTTATTTGATTGGTATATTCATAATGAAGTAGACATACAAGACAATTTATGAAAGTTATTATTTTAGCAAAAGGTGGCGATTATTTGGGTTACTTCATTAAAAATAATCCTCGAAATTAGTAATATATCCAAGAATTATGAAAAATAATATACTGTGAGTTACTTTGTTGGTGGGTTTGTAATGAAATACCCAGCCATACAATGTCTAAAAGTTATTATTTTAGTGATAGAAGGGGGCGATAATGTGGATTTACTTATGAAAAATGATAGCAGAAATTAGTAACATACCATAGCCTATGTATCAATGTTTTTATTTTAGTAAGAGTGGAGGCAATAATGTAAGTTAAATCATGTGACATGGTTGTTGAAATAGTAACATATCAAAAAATTATAAAAAATGATGAAATTTGAGTTATTTGGATGATGTGTTTGTAATGAAAAACCAACCAAGACAATGTCTTAAAGTTATTATTTTAGACAGGTGAGCGATAATATGGGTTAAATTGTCGAAATGTGTAACAATCCACGAATTATGGGATTCAACGAGATACGTTAACATATATACTTACAGATTACCAGGAGTCACCCTGCATTCAATGAGATACATGCAAATGTATGCAAGCAGAATACATTGTCAGCTGGGATGTAATGAGATAGATGCAAATATATACTAGCAGAATACTTGGCGTTTCCTTGGATTGAACTAGATGGATTGAAATATATACTAACAGAATACCTTACGTCGCCCAGAATTTCATGAGATTGATTGAGATATATACTAACAAAACACCCAGCGTTGCCCGGGATTGAATAAATAGGTGAGAATATATATTAGCAAAATACCTTGCATCGCTTGTAATTTGATGAGATAAATGTGTTGCATATTATGTGTCCTTGCATATACATGCTGTAAATTACCTACCCTAGGTAAGATACAATTATTTCATATGTGTAATACCCGTCTTATGTAGGTAAAATATTATTTTGCTCGAAATAGCAAATGATACATAAACATACAAAATTACTCTCTCATAAGAATAATAAATATATTACAAAATCAAATTCAATTTTTTCATTGTGTATACGGCCCCGCGCAACGCCGGGTAGCCCCGCTAGTACAAAATAAAAGAAAGAATGAAAATCGGACTCATCAGTCTTAAAGTGAAAATTAAAAACATTTATTCTTAGTTCTTCTAAAAATAATTAATTTCATTAATTTGAAAACAAAAATTCGCACGCACATGCGTTTAACAACGCTCTGCAATATAACATGTGCTTTTTAAAATATCTCACCCTGCCATCTGACGCTGGCCATAACCAAAGCGTTCGCGCTCTCGACATCACACGTCCCTCTTTCACAGTGCCCACTTTGCTTAGCTTTTTGCTAAACTACTTTCCTTCCTGGTTCTTCTTTTGTATTTCTCTATGCCGTCTCATCAGAGCTTGCACACCTGCTTTATTTGCATATGTTCTAAGGCGGCTGCCCCTGCTAATATATTTTCTAGTCAGCTATACTTCGCCTGCTGATTTGCTCACACGCCCGTCATACGTGCAATACTATTTTAGCTCATAACACAAGGAATGCTATTTTTTAGCGCGGGGTAATCTTCTTACCATATTTCCTGAAATTGTAGTAATAGATTTTATTTTTTGGTACCCATTCTTTATTTTCATTTTTATGTTCATGCTTAGTTTTTAATTTGAATAGGTTTGTTTTAATTTGGAGTTGAAAGTTTTCCTGTTGCAATCTAGCTCTCATAAATTATGCCTAATTATCAATAGTTTTGTATACTCTGGAAACATATAACAATGAGATATATCTATGATTTATATGTATAATAGTAAAACTATCAAAAACGTGTATATTTTCTAGTAAATCACCTGTCTACAAAAAAGGATCCGTCATACACTCAGAACGCAGACACAAAAATTAATTACTGTAACAATTACATTTTAGTGATTAAGCATAGATTACTTAGTAATACTGCAGTTTGTTCTTAAGTGTATGGACCAAATATTCATGTGTTACTTTTATAAAGATTGTTGTAAATAATAATATTATTTTGATGTAAGACGGACATCTATCAAATCTGTATTTCTTTCTTGGCTATTATGTAAAAACAGTTTTGTGTGTATATGCGTATATGTATGAGCTAGTTCCTTTAGATTTTACCTATTATATTTTTTTTAATTTTGCATGAAAATATTTGATATGTCTTCTAGTGTTCGTACCGAAATTTGATATGTCTTCTAGTGTTCGTATCGAAATTGGTAGGAGAAGTATCTCAAATCTATAATCGATAAGGATCCTATTAAATAAGAAAGTCTGATTTAGACCAAAGTTAAATCTTTCATACAACATACGTACGCTACATGTGCATTTATAAGGGTTTATGACGGTACAATCAGAGAGCCGCAAACTACAAAATCAACTGTAGACAGGGTCGCGTTCGAAATGAATGTTTCCTTTTAGAGCACAATTGAACAGCAATACGTGACGAGTGTCCGTTTACTTTAAACATAAGTGATTATGTAAAAATAATTTGATAACATCAACAGTTAGTCGTTTGATAGGACGAAGCTGTTCGGAATGATTTTTCTGGTTACAACACAATCTATTCATGGTACTTGATTTTGTATTCAAAACTTGACTGTTATTCACATATATTTTTTAATGAAAACAACGGTAGATCTTTTTACATGACGATGGCGACTACACATTTTTATCGATAAAATCATTGTTCGAAAACATAAGGAGCTTCTTCTCCTTACACTGGGATAAAGTCACCTAACTAGATAAGGGAATCAACCAATATAATTTTTAAAATGACGATTTCAAATATTTTATGACAATTTATGCATGGAAAGTTGAGGCATGAATTGATACTTATTCAATCCCAGACAACACTATGTCCATCTGCTAATTAATAAAAGATGAGATACTTACGAACAGGTTGTGTATGCTTTGAGCTATGTATATTTATATGTGTGCATCTACTTGCATTTTTGCAGCTAAGTCCCGGCAAAGTTCAGCAACTCTACAAGAGTCACATCAGTATCTTACACCGTCACATCACGAATATTACGAATTATTTGGTTTAAAATAAAGATAAACATTATTAAAGTTTTAAAATAAACAAAAATATGTAATTAATACAAAATATATTATATATTTAATATTCAAAAATATGAGAATTTGTTCCATTCCCATCTAATGGAATAGTTGTGGAGACGGCGTGAGAAAGGGCACGCATTTTCACT
Organism: Euprymna scolopes; assembly: GCF_053919585.1. Classification (NCBI taxonomy): domain Eukaryota; kingdom Metazoa; phylum Mollusca; class Cephalopoda; order Sepiida; family Sepiolidae; genus Euprymna; species Euprymna scolopes. The sequence goes on along the minus strand of NC_136482.1, from coordinate 124,131,641 downwards.
AATTATTAAAAGCATAAGACAACAATACACTCTTTAAGAAATGTGTAATTTTGTATATATAAATTTATATTTTGTTACTTGGTTCATTACTTCATATTTTATTTTGTCGTTTTTCTTTTAAGACAATAATAGACTTTCTAAACATTGTTTCATTTTTCTGTTAAATAAATACTTATAAATATATAAAAATGTATATTTTGTACGTTTATTTTATTTCATCAATGCGTACTTCCAATATTAAAATAATAGCTTGTAGTGTAGTTTTAGTTCTATGTGGAAAGAAAGTTAAAAACTGATCGTTAAGTTATACAAAATATTGAACATGTAAATTTAATATTTTGTTGCGTAGCCTCTGTTTTATATAAACGCTTCCAGACGCTTTATTTAGTTGGTCTTAATTTTTCATATTCATACACTGTAAATTTATTTTATACATCCTTGCATAATTCCTCGTATTGCTTGATATTTTGTGAATTTCGGATTATGAACTTCAACCGTTCAAATTATTCACAGTTCTTAATTGGATTCAACAGTTAACTGACTCGGTCAATTGAGAGTGCTAACAGCATTTTTCAAGCAATGTTATCATCAGTTTTGTTATATGTTTAGGATAATTGTCGTCTCGGAACACGAAATTTCAACCGTGTCCTAAAGAAGAAGGATTTTGTGTGGTTATTTTTAGGACTGATAACTTTTAACTCACCAGCCAGTTCTCATGGATGAAAAGCTTTTCGATACCATAATAGAACCAAACTAACATTCGACTGTTTTGATGGTATTGTGCTTGTTGTATGAAGTGCCAGAATTTTTACAAACATTGTGTTTTTCCTAATTGTTCAACATTTGTTTCATCCGATCAAGGTTCTTTTTCCTAAAACTGCATTTTTTTTCATAAGTTCGATAAGTTATAATAAGATTTTAACATCTTTAGTTTCGCTAAAAACACGTTTTCAGTAATATGAACAACAGTAGAGTATGAAGCTCTTTTTTTGGCACAGATAATGAGTGGGGAAAATTTTTGACAGTGGTTTCAGCTAGACGGGTCTTTTTCGTGAACGATTGGCGAGGGGGGACCAGAGATTTGAGCTCAGAGGAGTACTTGCCCTGAAAGTAACAATAAAACAAAGACCAGCTCGCAATCTCTCTTTGGGAAAGAGGTTGCAGGGAAGAGAAAAGTACACAGACTCACTAAGCTAAGAAGCCTATTTAGTACTCGGTCAAGGCAGGATAGGCGGTTTTTAGCAGCTGCTGTCCAGATGTTTGAGTAGTACTCCATCCTTGGACGTACTTGGCTTTTATGTAGATAGCATCAGCAGAGAGATATCTTCTGGAGCAGTAGAAAGATCCTACCCTTTTTCCAGCGACCTTGGCAACAGACTTGATGTACGTGTTCCATTTAAGGTCAGGAGTAAAGGTCAACTCCAGGAGCTTATAAAAACATCGGGCTTGCCTAGACGAGAGCCTTGATTTCAATTGATGCCAGATGGGGATCAGAGCGTTGATGATGTAAAGATAGGATCTTGGTTTTAGATGCATTAAAGGTAACAAGTCACCTCTTCCTCCATTGTACTACGGCTCAAGATCAGAGAAGAGATGGTCAGAGAGAACTTTGTAATTTACGGCCTTTGATTTGTTGCCATAGATGGTCGTGTCATCAGCATAGATGTCAACAAATGATTTAAGTATGTATTTTGGGAAATCATTGATGTTGATCAGGAAGAGAGTTGCGCCCAGGATGGATCCTTGAGGGACTCCAGTATTAATACTGAGGGCCTCTGATTTCTGCCCACCAGCCACTACTCTTATGGGCCTATCAGAGAGAAATGATTCAATGATTGAGAAAGCATTTCCAGTGATACCATAGCTGGAAATCTTGGGAAGTAGGCTCTAATGTCATTCCTTATCGAAAGCCTTTGCTATGTCAAGACCAACCTAGAAAGGAAGCCTTTGTCAGGAGATTCACTAATCTCATGAGATATAACCGTTAGCACATCTGCTGTAGATCTAGCAAAACGGAAACCATATTGCATGTCACTAACACGGATTTCAGCAACTATGTATGGGGGCAATGTGTGTATATATATATATATATATATATATATACATATGTGTGTGTGTTAATGTATGTATGCTACACAAAGTAAGGGCGTATTGTGAATTTATTGTTTTATCTATATACACATACACCTCTGAAATTGTTTCCGCCAGTCTTTATAAAGTTATTTCATATAATCAGATTATGATAAATTATAAATAAAATTATTTCTAGCAACATGATGTGTACATTCTATTTTTATAAATGTAACTATTAATCAGGTTCGCAACTGCAAACCCGCCCCGCCAAAACAACTTTTAGATAAGTGCAATACAACAACAACAACAACAACAACAATAATAATAATAATAATAATAATAATAATAATAATAATAATAATAATAATAATAGGTAATGTACTATTTAGCAAATGCTGTGTTATGTAAATACATATAAATAATAATCACTACAATGTTGGGACTAATAAAATCTATATGCTTGCTAAATACCTGTTAAACTTATTATGAAGTATGACAATATATTTTGAGCTAAACGATCTGTAACGTAATCAGACAATTTATGTATGCAGTTCATTTAGGAATTGCCTCTACAATGGGAACAGAAATGAAAGGTGATATTAACTGTATAGCTTTTAACTGTCATTTGAACGAAGTGAATAAATACTCTCTTGCGAAACACCCTGCTTTGCCAAGCTTCATTGACTTCACTTACTTCATTTCTGAAATGTAACGTTTACACCAAATCTATTGCAAAACATTATTTTAAAATAGTAAGATCTATATAATCCCAGAAAAAATCATATTCTGCATATGTTTTTAGATGGAGTACTATCGCGACAGCTGAGAGAGATATGATTTTTTTTCACTTCATTACAATCTGTGTTACACTTTAAATATTTTGCAAGTCCTATATTGTTATTTCATTGCAAGTGATTCCGCTTTATTAATAATTCGCAACATACATTCGGTTAGCTAGCTTAAGAGTAAAAAAAAAACAACCCTATTCTCAATTGATACCACGAAAATAAACGCAAATTCTATTAACAGATTTTCTCCTGAACTGTCCACCGATAAAAATCCATTCCGCGGAGTTGGTTTTCTAACTGACTACAAAATGGCCGCATTCAAGTCCAAAGTAAAGAGGGGTTTTTAGCGGTTCTCTTAAATAATCGAATTCTATCCAATCAGTGTAGTTTTATATTGGGTATACTAGCTCAACTAGCTGGCGTTGACAGGTTGTATTTGATATATTTGAATATTCTGTCCTCATATATAAGTACCTGATTTCCAACAAAACATAACACTGGGGAACACTATTTTTTAACTTTCTGTTGCATTTGATTCTTAAACTGATTCTGCAGGATTTTTAGGCGCTGATTTTTAATCTGAAATTAGTTTTTCTCCATGACCTCTAGTTTTCATGCAATTTGAGATGGATGAAATAGTCTAAATATGAACTTACATAACCCAAATCTAAGCATTTTGAGATTATATACATAGATAGATTCTAATATTTTTATCTGCCTTCTTTTTTCCAGATCAAACATGGCTTCCTCATCGAGACATCAGTGTAGAAACAAGCCTGATGCCTTCTGTTACAACTGTGGTTGCTACACACTCCATCATCAGAGATGTAACATATCCTTGTTTGTGAAGCGAGCCTACAAGGCTTATTTTGAAGTTCATCTTGGTGACCAAGACCAGCAATGGGCTCCTCATGTTGTGTGCCACAATTTTGAGGAAATGCTCCGAAGCTGGACCAAAGGAAAACGGAATTGTCTGCCTTTTGGAGTTCCAATGATTTGGTGAGAACCCACCAACCATGTAACTGATTGCTACTTCTGCATGGTAAACACAGCTGGTGTGGGCAAGAAAAACAGACATAAGATCGTATATCTGAACATTTCCTCAGCTATTCGGCCTGCTCCGCACTCTAGAGAAGTTCCTGTTCCAGTTTTCAAAGGTTTGCCTTCATTAAACGATAAAGACATTGGACATGACACGGACGAGGAAGATAGTTGTGACAATGAATTACCAGAAACTGAGTGGGAACAACGCGAGGTATGTTCTTCAGAGACTGAATCTCCCCCAGTCCCCAAGCCTCTTCACCAGACTGAACTGAATGACTTAGTTCGGGATTTAGGTCTTTCAAAGAAAGCAGCTGAGCCTTTGGCATCAAGATTACAAGGCAAAAATCTTGTTGATCACACTGTTAAAGTATCATATTACAGAAAGCGTGACCAGTTTTTTGTGACCTTCTTTTCATAAGACAGACAGGTTGTTTACTGGCATGATATCCCAGGTCTTCTCAAAGAACTGGGTGTTCCTCACTATAATCTAACTGAATGGCGGCTCTTTTTAGACAGTTCTAAGCGCAGTTTCGAGTGTGTTCTTTTGCATAATGGCAATGTTTACGGGGCAGTGCCTGTCGGTCATTCGGTTCATCTGCGGGAAGACTATGATGAAATCAGAATAGTCATGGACTTCTTAAAATATCGTGAGCACAACTTGATTATTTGTGTAGATTTGAAAATGGTAAACTTCCTTTTTGGTCAACAGAAAGATTTCACCAAGTTTCCATGTTACCTCTGCATGTGGGACAGTCGAGCACGAGACAGACACTGGGTCCAGAAGGACTGGCCTGTTCGTGAAACCCTTGAAGCAGGCATGCCAAATATCACACATGACCCAATTGTTAACAGAGATAGGATCATCTTTCCTTCTCTGCACATCAAATTAGATTTGATGAAACAATTTATCAAGGCACTGGATACCGAAGGTGAATGTTTCCAACACATCATCACATCTATACCAGGGTTGTCGTTCGAGAAGATCAAAGCAGGTGTGTTTGATGGCCCACAGATTCGAACCCTCATTCGTGATGATCAGTTTGTTGCCAAGATGACCGCCTTGGAGAAGGCAGCATGGTTATACTTTGTGGCAGTCGTTCAGAACTTCCTTGGAAACAACAAGGCAGAGAACTACAATGAACTTGTGAACAGAATGCTCCTCGCTTTTCGTGCTCTCAGGTGCAACATGAGCATACGCTCCATTTTTTGAACAGCCATCTTGACCAATTCCCTGAAAACCTGGGGGATGTGAGTGACGAACAAGGAGAGCGGTTCCACCAAGACCTAAAGATCATGGAAGAACGCTACCAAGGTCGCTGGGACAAAAGTATGATGGTCGACTACTGCTGGAGTATTAAACGAGATTGCCCAGATGAAGTGTACAAACGCAAAAGTTACAAACGCAAATTCCTGCCTGACTAAAATACTGTTCAGACAGAAAGTGATAAGCGTTATTAGATGTGATTGATTCTTATCTGAAGAACGTTGTAAATGGCGCTAATCTCACCTTGCGATAAAGACTGTTTTCTGAGAAACTTTTCCAGAAAAACGTATGGCACTTCTAACAATGGTGTACGCTAATCTAAAATCATATTTTATTGTTCTGTTTCTTTTGCCTTGTTAAATATACTGTTTTGTGCCTGACATTGCAATATCCTATAATAATGCTCGTTTTTTTTCTTTTTTAATAAAAATCAAAGATTGCATAAAATGTGTAGCTTGCAGAAGAAAACTAATTTCAGATTTGAACTCAGCACACTTAAATTGACTAAAAACAAGTCTTTCTTTAAATGCAACATATTGAGTGCTCCCTTGTGTAATTGTCACAAAATATCTGTAAGAAATTAATATTAATAAATATTTGGATCCCGCCTGTCCTAAAATACGTTAAATATATTTAAAATAAAGAAAATATTCACATTTGTTCATACAAAGTCGTGATGGCAATATTTTAAAAATGATTTACTACAATCAGCTAGAATCGAAACCAAAGCATTTCTTATTCCAGCAGCGTCCTCCGCCGATATTTGTATCGAGACAAAGGCAATTAAATCTAAAGAAGAACTGTTTAAAGTTTGAAGAAATTAATTCATGTGTGTATGCGCAGATAGTATTATAAACATGTCAATTAGTAGAATATTTGGCATTTCAACATGCCGGTATATACTTGTATGCGTTATTCATTAACCCAAACAAAAATTGTATGCGTTAGAAACCATCCTTGCTACATAATAACTATTTTCCGTTTATTTAAGTGCTATGTGACCAGTAGTTTAAGAGCGTGTCTGTTAAATATTTACACACACATACATCTACTCTTTTCTGTATATAGATTAGTTACGAAAAATTTTATTTTGTATGAAAATAAACGTCCAATTTGAGGTATAATTGCCCTAAAATATTTGAATGCAGTACATTTTTCAGGAAAATTTTCTCACAAAAAAAGAACAAAACAGAACCACAAACGCGCATACGAAAACTGGTAAGGAAATTTTATCAGAAACATACAAAAATAAAAACGCGAGCATTGGAAAAATTTACTATTCTGTTTAGTTTCACCTAACACTTTAAAAAAAAAACGATACCGTGAAAATGTAGTTTAACTTTGAAAACCTATCTGAAATGTACCACGGTGTGTATACTGCAAAAACACCGAACGTTCTTCGAAATTTATAATTATTCATCTAATCGCTCAAAGAATAATAATGAAAAAAGATATATAGGTGTGTTTTTGAATTAATGTCTAAAATATTTATTTGTGTAAGAATAAAGAAATAGACATGCATTCGGAAGCGTTAAATTTTTTTTGATTTGAAAATAATAGCTGTTTGTCAAGTCGGTAAATGAATAAAAAAACTATATAGGTTTGTTTTCATATAAATTCAAACCCGCGAGAAAAGATTACGAATTATTTCATATTTTTAATACAAAGACATGGGAAAAAGGAATACTCTTGCAGAATTTAACCCGGATTCCCTAGAATGCCAGCCAAGCATGGATCGAGCGCGATCGGCAATTATTGCATTACTAGCATTGGTACCCGACGTTGCCTAAGTGAGCATGAAGTTCCGTTTGATGCACACCTGTATACTAATCATTTTCATCATAGGCACGTGGATACCACCACAACAACAATAAAAAAAACGGACGAAAATATGAAAATGTAATCACCCAACAAAAGAACATGTATGTGATACCCTCTCCAACAGATATTTCAGCAGAAGGGCTACAAAGAGAATAAACTATTCTCCGGATATTGAGCACTAGAAAGACCCCCCCAACAGCGTATCTGATAATCAAACCCGCCGCAAATTGACCGTTTGCATGACATGAACCTCTATACCTTGGGACTATTTTGTGCCATTTAACCGTCTTTGCTAGTGTTTTTCTCACATGATATTTCGTGTCCGATCACATCGCGTAGGAATCTTTCAAATAAGAAAGTTAAAAAGAAAATATGGTTATTTTTTTTATTTCCTGTAGTTTTGAATGCTTTTCTAATTGATCAAAAATAAAGTTTTCGCAAGAGGTACAAAATAGTCCCAATGGCACAAAAGAGTCCCAAGGTCTAGGGGTTCACACTACGCAAACGGTAAATTTGAGGCGAGTTTGATTACCAGATTCGTTCAAAACTATATCACGTGATTATTATTAAGTTACGTGAGTAGTTATAAACGATAAAAATTAATATTAAGCACGCGTATTTTATTGCGATATATTTATTTTCATGTGTATTCTCCTTCACAACAGTGACCATCCCTTTTTAATATAAAAATTAAAACTAAAGAAAAAGGGTTTATTATATTTTTAATTGTTTTTATATTGTCTATTTTTGAAAAATAAGTTGAGCTTTTTAAAAACAGTTAACTCATGAAATATCGATATCAATGTGTATATATTTTTTATATAGTAACGTATCGGTGACTAGGAAGTTTTGTTCGTTTTATGTGACACAGGGTTCGAGATTATTTTGACACCTACACTCCAGTCTTGCCGATGATGTCAGGTACGGGAATTAATATATGCATTTTAGCAAAAGATATGAAAACACCAGGATAAACAATTTCATATTGTCAGAAGAAATTGTTATCAAAACAAATGAGGTGCAAGAATTGTAAACTGAAAATGATTACTTGCCAAGCTCTTGAATTAAAACTAAATAAAAGAAAATAAATAAACAGTAAAAATACACCCTAAAATCACAAAAAAACTAAAAACATTACAGTAAAAAATTGATTAAACTTTCAATATTTGCACAACGCTCTGCTTAAACTGATGATTGCCGATCGCGATCGATCCATGCTTGACAGGAAGCGAATCACTCCGAATCTAAGCATGCGCATAAAACGAAAATTTCGGTTACGGGGAATAAACATTTTACATGTAAATTTGTCGATGTCTGTACGCGGTAGACGTGTAGCAAACCAAGATATTAATCGAAATAATTCATCCTTGGTGCATGAATATTGTTTCCTGGGTGTTTCAGTGTAATCTGACCAGTAGTTTAAGAGTTTACCTGTTAGATATTTGCACACACACATACATCAACTGTGGTATTTATGCAGAGAAGATAAGAGAAGAGAAGACGAGAAAAGAAGAGAAGATTGCATTTTACAATTACAAACTGAAAAAAATCATTATATTTTATTATCACGGTGTTGCCTCATCGATCAGGCTATCGAAAGTGTATGAATACTGTTTGTGACTATGTGAAATATAGGTTCTGGAACACTAAAGGTAAGTCGTTTTCATGGTACTAACCTTGTTTTCCTAGCCTTACGCTATTACGTTTTTAAAAAAAGGGACTTTATTTTGGAAAGACATATATATACATATATATATATATGTATGTGTGTGTATATATGTATATATGTGTGTCTATATATGTAGGTATGTGTGTATATATGTATATATGTGTATATATATACACACAGATATATACATATGCATATATATACACACATATATTTAAAGGAGATATATACAATAGTCTAAAGAGCCGAGTGTATTTTAATGTAATCGTGAAATTACTAGTTTAATTAAAATACAGGAAAAAAACAGTGCTTGTTTTAATTTAAATATATAATAAGCTCGATAGGTAAATATCCAAGAGCTAACTTTATATTTAGTGATGTGATTGATAATTTAAAAATCAAATTATAATAAAATTAAAAATCCGGTTCATAAGAAGGAACAACAACAAAATCAATTATCTGTACGATCGTTTCGGAAAACAGTGTTTTTATTGTGGTAGACATCAAGTTCCGTCCAATAATTATTACATATAGTTTTTTTAACAAACAAGGTTTCCTCGTCAGCAAATATTGTGAAGGGTTTTTATTAAATGTAAAAGACACCATAAATAAACCGAGTATTAAAAGTAAGGCAGATGTATCTGGAAAAAATTAAAATAAAGGTATGGATTCAAACTTGATAAGAAAATTAATATGGGTTAGAGATAGAAATAAAATAGAGTAAAATATAAATTTGGTTTAAGTACTATGTTATACATACATACATACACAAATATATACATGCATATATATGAAAAAATAGACACATATATGCATATACAGAGATATACAGATATATACATAAAACATATAGGTACAAATATTTATCTTTTAATTTTTTGCCTTTTGAAACCAGGAACTGTGGTTAAAGTACTCATATAGATGTTTGCTATAGCTTTTCAGCTTATGTAATGATAAATTTTAAGAAGAACGCCCGTGCAATAATTTGTTTCCGTTAGCATACTTTTGATTTAAAGACGCCACGGTTTATAATTCGAAAGAAATTGTAGGTTAATATAATTTGTATAATTGAGTAATGCAAGGGGGATAATTAGTCATATTTTCTTTAATTAAAGGATGTAAGGGGGATAATTAGTCTAACTTAATTCATTACAGAATAATAAAAAAATTTAATCTATTTTTACTAATAAGTAATTTTTAATGATTTAAGGTGGTTTATATTTATTAAATTTAAACCAACGTTTATGACTGCATGTTAAGATTAGTTCCTGTCTTGAGTTTAATAGGGTGGTTGCATTTTGTATATCTTCATTTTTCAAATTTTTAGGGTCTCTTTTGTACATTTTTGAATTGCCAAATATAGTTGGATAGAGTAGTTTGGTTTGACCGTTATTTTTAAAAGAATATTTGTGCGTTGAAAGTCTATGTTTTATTAGGCCAGATGTGGAGCCAAAATATATTGCCTCTTGCTTATTGTGATTATTTTCCGTAAGGTCTGGTGCTGGATTATTATATGGTGGGTTGATTTGCAATTGATCGGTAGATTCGTTTAACAGCCATAACCCAACTACCAGATTAAATAATGACACCAACTTAAACCAATCTACCGATCAATTACAAATCAACCCACCATATAATAATCCAGCACCAGACCTAACGGAAAATAATCACAATAAGCAAGAGGCAATATATTTTGGCTCCACATCTGGCCTAATAAAACATAGAATTTCAACGCACAAATATTCTTTAAAAAATAACTCTCTGTCAAACCAAACTACTCTATCCAACTATATTTGGCAACTCAAAAATAGGAATGTTTCTTTCAAGTTGAAATGGCGAGTAATTGAATCTTGCAAACCATATAAACCAGGAGATAAATTCTGTGCACTATGTACAAAAGATACCCTAAAAATTTTGAAATATGAAAATATAAAAAATGCAACCACCCTATTAAATTCAAGACAGGAACTAATCTTAACATGCAGTCATAAACGTTGGTTTAAATTTAATAAATATAAACCACCTTAAATCATTAAAAATTACTTATTAGTAAAAATAGATTACAAATTTTTAATATTCTGTAATAAATTAAGTTAGACTAATTATCCTCCTTACATCCTTTAATTAAAGAAAATATGACTAATTATCCCCCTTGCATTACTCAATTATACAAATTATATTAACCTACAATTTCTTTCGAATTATAAACCGTGGCGTCTTTAAATCAAAAGTATGCTAACAGAAACAAATTATTGCACGGGCGTTCTTCTTAAAATTTATCATTGCATAAGCTGAAAAGCTATAGCAAACATCTATATGAGTACTTTAACCATAGTTCCTGATTTCAAAAGGCGAACAATTAAAAGGTAAATATTTCCACCTATATTTTTTATGTATATATCTGTATATCTCTGTATATGAATATATGTGTCTATTTTTCATATATATGCATGTATATATTTGTGTATGTATGTATGTATGTATGTATAATATAGTACTTAAACCAAATTTATATTTTACTTTATTTTATTTCTATATCTAACCCATATTAATTTTCTTATCAAATTTGAATCCATACCTTTATTTTAATTTTTTCCAGATACATCTGCCTTACTTTTAATACTCGGTTTATTTATGGTGTCTTTTACATTTAATAAAAACCCTTCACAATATTTGCTGACGAGGAAACCTTGTTTGTAAAAAAACTATATGTAATAATTATTGTCCGTAACTTGATGTCCACCACAATAAAACACTGTTTTCCGAAACGATCGTACAGATAATTGATTTTGTTGTTGTTCCTTCTTATGAACCGGATTTTTAATTTTATTATAATTTGATTTTTAAATTATCAATCACATTACTAAATACACACACATATATATAAATGTATTTCCAAAAGTAAAATCCTCTCTCTCTCTCTCTCTCTCTCTCTCTCTATATATATATATATATATATATATATATATATATATATATATATATAAAGAGAGAAAGTGAGAAAGAGAGATGAAGATATTCTATTTATTTGTTCTTGTTTTGGCAATACGTTTTGAATGAATTCAATTATTTATACTAAAGTAAATACCTAAATGCGAGTTGGGATTGATTTTCCCTTTTATCAATGTGGTACCTTCAAATCAGGAGCGGCATATATATTGTTTTTTAAACATAATTATCCACTTACACGTGTTTAGTATCCCTACGACTCATCAGACTGCCTGAATCTATCGAGATTCGAAATCGGTGTCCCATGTTTACAAGCCTAAACTTCTAGCACTGGGCTATCTCGCACGACTACTTGGATATATTGCGGTTTACGTCCTTGCTATTTATTTGTTCTTGTTATTTGAGATACGTTTTAAATAAATTCAATTATTTATACGAAAGTGCATTTTTACCTAAATGCGAGTTGGGAATAATTGTCCCTTTTACCAATTTGATACCTCCAAATCGGGAGCAGCATATAAATTGGTATAAAAAAATAATTATCTACTTATATGTGTTTCGTTGTCTACGACTCATCAGTATGGCTCAATCTACCGAGATTCGAAATCGGAACCACTGTTAAGAAACCTAAAGTTCTAGCACTAGACCATCTCACACGACTGCTGTGATATGTCGTGATTTACGTAGATGTTATTTGTATTTGTTTTTGCGATACGTTTGGAATGAATTTAATCCTTTATAAGAAAGTGCATTTTTACCTAAATGCGAGGTGGAAATAAATGAGGAGCGGCAATAAATACTGACAACGATGACACAAAGGGGCATGTTTCCTACGAATGTAACTATATTCATTAAGATTACAAGGATAGCTATAATAGTTATGACATTACAGCCATCAAGCTGCGCATTGCATAAGAACACCTACCGCCTGACGAGCGTGAAAAACACTCGAAACATGTGTCGTTTGCAAATATTAGCAGTATATCTTATATCAAATATAAGATAATAAATGATATGAACAAACATGTTACAGTTTATAATAGTGTTAATAAAAAGAGTTCGACTTAACTTTTAGCTATTGTCTTTGGTATATCAGTGTAAATTTTAATAAAATATATTTGATTGTATTTAAATAATTTTTCTCTGTTACCTAAAACATAAACGGAAATTCTAAGAGTAAAGTTTCTAAGTGTTTAAGTTTATACACGTACTTAAAAAAAACTATCCCTTGAGACCTCTTATCAAATGAATATAACATGGTCGTTTTAGTCCATTATAAACACAATGTTTTGGAGCTGTGTTCTTTATTAATCAATTTCTGTGTAGTGTTAGCCATTTTTAACAATGTGCAACGTGTTGTCTTACCTGGGAAAGCACAAATTCTTACAAGTCGTTTTTTGTCTTCCTAAGCGTTCAGTCATTACTATATACAAAAATAAATTGATGTATTACACGTGCATCTCCTGTATCTTTTCAATTGCATATACTTGTATTTAGTACAAATTTTATTTTGTCGGTGTTATGTAAATATTTTTTATTTAACGACTACACACGTAAATTAAATTTTAAGTTAATTGTAAATGTACTATTGATCTCAACGCCTACCGACTGAAACCGTCACAGAATACTATGAAACAATATATTTAAATGTAATGAATATGTATATGCATATATATGTGTGTGTGTGTGTGTTACATGTTAAAACAAAACATTGAAATCGAAGAGAATTCTTAGAATCACTGTATTACCCAAAAAGAATAATAATATATATAATAATAAGTGTGATGAATATAATGATATTTATAATTAGTACCTCTGGGATTGATAATAGTACCTTTATTATTTCTGATATCCCTAAATGGCCTCTCCGATAAAATTGTCTCTGAGATGAATATATTTGCTGAAAAAAAAACATGCTCTAAAACAGACACGAGGGGAAAACGAATAAACACGTATCCAAGCAATGGTGGAAACCCTAGAGGAAGACCTCAGTTGGTGATGGAATGGGGACAAAAATGGATGGTCACATTTAATGCTGCCAAGACTAAGCCCTTTTCCTTTAATAACTACAAAAACCTTATCAACCACATCTATCCATGGCATACGATTACCTGAAAGAACTTTGCTCAAACTCTTTGGCTTAATGTTGATGGGGAGCATGAGTTTGAACAGAGACATTGAGTGCATTGCCAAGGTTGCTGCATCGAAAGTGGGCTCCCATTACTGTGTTAGAAAGTTACTTACGCCTGATTTTTCTGTACTTTTACTAGGACATCATTCGTCCATGCATGGAATGTTGTTGCCACATTTGGGATGGTAAATCTGCTACTAGTCTTTCTCTCTTTAACAGATTAAAAAGAGATTCGCCCACGTAACATGGCCCGCATTATCAGCTATGCTTCACGAACTGTCTCAGCGACGAAATGTTGCATTCCTCCGTATGTTTTACAAATCCTTTTATGATAGGTGCTTCAGCGAGCTGCAAGTCGTTGTAGTCACTTGGAGATAAATACCTCGACAAACCCGGCAAGCAGCAAAAGCCAACCTCTTCATAGTAGACATCCCTATATATAAGAAATTCTGCTAATCTAAGTGTTTCTACTCTAGGGCTGCTAGATATTTGAAGTTCTATCCGGGTTCCTATTTTAATGACATGCAGAATTTCAAGTTTAATGTTAGCAAATATCTTGCTGCTAGTACTCCTACAAATTATGTCGTATATAGTAGTAACTTACACCAAAGTGGCGCCGTGTCTTTTCGGGGTAAAAAAGCAATTGGAAAGTAGTTAGTTTATTAGTTTAGACCAAGATTTATTTAGTAGTGTGTCGATATTATTTTGGAGCAAAATGAAAAATTACAGTCATCCATCCGTATCTAAATAACTTACACGTGTGAAAAATCATAATGGTTTTACGTGTGTGGGAGCGCTTACTTACGAACATGTAACTATTTCACATATTATTGCATAAAATGAACTATCGATAGATCATTAAGATGCTGCTGCTGCTGTTGCTGCTGCTGTTGATGATGATGATGATGATGATGATGATGATGATGATGATGATGATGATGATGATGCGCTAAAAAAATCTGTCATAGTTATATTGGTCGATTTGACATGATTTCCTTCATCGGAATTTTCTGTTAGTTACAAGTCGTTAGACTACAGGGAAAACGCGCGTTTTCGTATCCCTTTTGGCCGAACACAACTGGGAAATATGATTGATATGATTTGTATAAGTGTCGTCTTTCACAGATAAGCCCGTTAATGTCTTTACACATTGGAGGATTATATTAAGCGGACAGTCTACCATAAATATTGTTTCTAGATGGGTATCATTTGTTGGATGTATATCAACTTACAGAGTGAATGTAAATGATTTCAATAATAGACTGATGCATTTTCGATCGAACGTACGTGAATTAGTCTTTACTAGATTAAAAAGGTATTTACCTTTATGCGCCTTACACTAGCCAATATTTTGCGTCTATAGTTTAAATAAAATATGATATATTAACGGAGACAATAACTTTTTTAGGCAGGTGATTGTACAATGAGGTAAACCAGTGGCATAATAAAAAGCCTCTGTGCAATGTAATTTGTTGTTTCATTAGTTGTTGGATGAGATAATCTTATTTAATTTAAAATATTACATTGTGGACGTATTCATCTGAAACTCTGCTTAAGTGATAAGGAAGTAATATTAAGATACAATTATACGAGGAGATATTATACAGGCACTATTTGGATTTTTCGAAAATACAAATAAGCGAAGGACAAATTCATATAATTCACAAATACACATACATGCTTGCACTGCACAAATTATATATATATATATATATATATATATATATATATATATATATATATATATATATATAGTAATTTATAAAATATATATGGCGATTAAGCTACACTGAATATTCGGCGTTTCATCAACTCTAGGACACTTCAGGCTTATGCTAACTAGCTCTACCTACGTATTGAGCACTTCTGAAGTAAATACTTAAAGTTTTCGCATAAACCTATACTTTCGTATATTAATTTTATGTGAGTAAATTAAATAGTTATATATATATATATATATATATATATATATATATATATGCATAGAGCGCGGCCAATAAAGAGCTTGCATGACTGAACTTTTGTAAATATCTAATTTTATAGAATAAATGTCTTATTATTCTCTTAAAATTTAAAGAAATAGCTAAATGTTCATTTTGAATACAAATATATTCCCAGGTAACATAAACTGTCAACAAAGTCTGAAGATTCTCATCTAATTTTTGGTATATACGCATCTTTTTTTCTTTTCGCACCCACAGATGTTTCTCTCTCGCGGATAGCAATACAGCCAAGAAAGCGTAATTGTCCATATGTTCTCTTCCATATGAAAGAGAACAAAATATACAACAATAACGCTGCACTAGCCAAATTCTAATCAAACTGTCAGATAGGATACGCAAATTAATATATAAAATGTTATTTTATGTAAAATAGAACTTAATACAACAATAATAATAGAGGTTTTGCACTAAGACTATAAACACCAGTTGTAATTATCATCAGTAGATATGATTATATTTATAGAAAACTAGCAGACGTTGCCAGTTTGTAAAATACGCATAAATATTATAGTTTAATTCGTACAGAAACTGGGACATGTCCATGCGAGTATAATGTTTGTTTTTATATATACCGTTAATTTTTTGTCAGAATTTTTTTTAAATACTCGAGCTCAGACCATAACCAATATTTAAAGTCATGGAGTGAAGTATATTAACCAATAGACCAATGTGAGACGTTCCTTATAAGGTAATTCCAAACTACATGTTCTTAACTAATATGTAATTTTAACTATTCAGCATGCACATTCGTGAAGCAGTTAGAAAATAGATAAAAATTCGATGACTCTCACGTACCAATTTTTCAATTTTTACTCGTAAGCAGCCTTTTCCAGCTGCAAACAGATATAAAAGTTTTCCACATCTGAATACCCTATTTACCAAATTTAAATCTGTAGATCAAAAAGTCATTGAGTGTATAGGTTGAGAAGTGTCCTTACGTACACTTTCTCAAGTTTATAAATATAGAGAGTAAAGCGCAATACATGAACATATATGAGCTTCTTTGCACTATGCTTACATAAGAGTCATGCGAATATCAGGTTAACCAGTACTAAATGAATTATAATGAAGGACGAACATGTTTTGTATATAATAGGCCTCTATGAATTTTTAACGACAAATGAATAGTATACTAAACATGTATAAAACATTCAAATAGTTGTCAAGACCTAACGGTATTGCATTCCATTTCAAGGTGCTGATATTACCTTGCATATAGTCAATAACATATAATCGTATCAGAAACTTTTCCTAATCAGGGTGTCAATCAGACATTTTGCGGTTGAAGAATCTTCTGTTATTTAAATCTCTTCACAAACACCAATTGTTCACACAATCCTCTCTAACATTAAGTCAGGTCAAATGTATCTGGTAACCAAGTCATTGTCGTGTTAACTGCAATTTGCAAAGCGTTAAACAAGCCGCAATTGATGTTACTAAACACCAAACAACATTTTTTTCACAGGCATTAACAAAACAGGCGATCAAATGGTCGACAAGAAGTGGTATCCTACAACATGGTCTTAACCTGACGGTCTATGGTTAAAAGTGAACAGCTCAACTGCTGATCATAGTGTGACGTTTTTACTTGAGCGGAACCGCGGTATTACTGGTACCTAAAGATTCAGTCCCTAGGCAATGATATTTACTATAAAACTATAAGGGCTTAATTGCACTGGCAATAAGTGTGCTAATGCGCCTCGGGATCAATACCTGCGTGTTATCCATGATATTAAATCCAAATGACTAATACTTTTTACTTGCTAAAATGATAAGTTAACCAAACAAATAATTGTTGGCAATCACGTATTTAGTGGAATTTTGAAAAATAAGTAAATTATGCAATATATCGCATTCAATTTCAAAAGATATGTTGATTCAAGTATAAGTGACAATTCTAGCAAGGGGAGGTGGAGTTTTACCAATTTGGCATTTTGGACAGATTATAAGAGAAATTGTTTTCAATAATTATCAAAGTGAAAAATTATATTATTGCTTATAAAAGAAATATATTTTTGAAGTCTTTAGATATCGTGTCGTATATTGATTAGCCAATTAAAAGATTATAACATACGTACCTTTGCATAAATAAATGTCGCAGGGCCCGTTAAAGAAAAGCAGTGAGAACGGTCAGAAAAAGAAAAGACAGAGACAGGGAGTGAGTAAGAGTCATTAGAGTAAGGTCAGTTGAAATCAGATGTCACAGTCAAGGTTGTATAAAAAAAACCGTTTCGGGATGAACCCTGAAAAATTAATAAAATAACAGCCGTTTCGTAGAAAAATAGAATTGGAATATTTCTGGATAAATATCGAACACACACGCTCAAAACTTAAAAAAGACAATCATAAATACTGGAATAGAAATAAGAAAACCTATTTTTTTAAAAATAAGCCTATGTTTGGATACGAACAGCGTTTGGACAACATGAGAATTTATATTTTGAAATATAAACTCTTGAAACAAAAGTAATGTGTTGCTCATTATCGTTGACTTCATATAACTGACTCTTATATCCTTTCTTTATACAAGTCATTGTAAAACTGAATATCAGCCGATTCGCGAAGAAGTTTTAGTTATTGCGTTCTTGTTATACTAAAGTCATATTTGGGTCCGCGTTCACCAGATGATCGACTATCGATCACTTGTAATTAATAACTATCCTTTAATTTATGACCTAAAGGGGGTGCAATTAAGAACGCCTTATATCATACGTGTTAAAAGGCATATATTATCACCAAAATGCTAAACGACGGATTGTCGCCGATACCATATGAAATGGACAAATGTTCAAACATTTGTGCTGATGATGTTTGAGCTAGAGGTCACGAGAAAACATCTGGTTCGTAGCAGTAGCGGAAATGTGCGTCCGATTTTTTAATATATCACCTGATCCAGGATTTACAATTAAGAAAACAGGACCAGAATTCTCAACAAAGCCAATAACGAAAAGAGAATATGATAAACCATGATATAATAAATTTTCATGAATACGGTTGTTGAAAACCTGATTTATCGCTTTTTCGTCCAAGCTATCCTATTTTTCTGTCAGTTTTCATCACGACTGCTATTCATTGTTATTCGATTTTTTACATGATGTATCTACTTGTTTATTGTTTAAGTGGATACCGTTTTCTTTTACTTTTCAATACAAAATACTTATTTATTAATAACAACTGGTTTAAAAACGCTGAATTCATATTTCATGTACTTTACAGAGTATACATGTGTTTATTAATTTGATGTTAAAAAGTTATATTTCCTCCTTGCATCTTTCTCTAGTAAGCATTTTGAATATTTGAGTGATGTTTCTTGTTGAATCATTTAAGAAACTATTCCGTTAAGATGATATTTTAAATCAAATTTGAACTGAATTGAAAACATACCTTTAACAACAACAAAAAAAACAGGTATTTAAAGCGGTTGAAAATAATCAATTAAATCAGATATACAAATAATTATATCAATGTCGCACTTTTTTGAATTCTTTATTAATTATTAAAGATGAATTACTCGGCTCTGCCACCGATAATGTCATGTAATACAACCCACACTGATAATGCCTTACCCTATCCAGGTAGAGCCTAGTGTCCGATGACGGTTTCTTTTAGCCAATCACTGTCTTCTCTGTTCGGGCAATTAACAAAGATCCTGTGAAAACACATAGTATAATTTTTATTTTCATTCTTTATATTTTTGTAGTATTAGTTTTCTTGTGAGGATTTGTAATGGCTGCCAACACCACGACTATTTCTATGACAATGATTACGTCATGAAACTGAATACATTTATTTTAATTATTTTTTTCTTTTAGATTTTAAATTTCAGAAGGTTGTTATCGAAACTGCTCAATCATATTTTTACTGGAATGTATACACATTGATCCTAAGATTTATTACACTATTACAATAATATAAGTTTCAACTAAAACATCTGTCACCGTTTTAAAAATATTTAACTCTAACATTTAGTAAATCGAATATCTGTGCAAACGTTTAAACAGCATATAAATCTACGTTCAATTGTAGAGATTTTATCACGCCACATCTACTGTCATTTATCAATTATTTGCCTTCTTATTCATCCATCAACTAATTAAGTTATCGCAACTCATATGCAAAGATGCTTCCAACATACGACTCATACTCTTTTCTGTTGCCGTTCTAACACTTACATATATTTTCACTATTTTCCGACTCATGCTATTCACATGACTTCACATAGAGCTTACTTGCCTCTCCCTCTCTCTTTCTTCTCTCTCTCTCTCTCTCTCTCTCTAACGAATAATATCACTACAAAAGTTTAAACTAACGATTTCGAAAACTAAAGCCAACTCCGTAATCACGAAGGATTGCTGTGAATCTGGCTTTTATAAGGCTTTCAAAAATCAAAACAAATCATCTGCGGCACGGGAAATGAAAAACAAATGTAACATACATTTTTTATGTAAATATTATATATATATATATATATATGTGTGTGTGTGTGTGTGTGTTTATGTGTGCGTATGTGTGTGCCTGTGGGTGTGAGTGCTCAGCAGTCCAGGCTAATATGTTGCAAAATTGCAGTGACTACATTCATAACATTGTGAAAAAAGTTCTTCAATGTGCTGACTCATGTCAGTCGTCACAGGCATAAAGACGTATGGGGGAAAAGCCATATTACAGCAATCTCCCATTTGTGCTGTCTACTAAACCCTTACTGATGGTCTCTCTTCATTTTTCATTCTTTTGAAAAATAGTGTTAAAGTTCTTCTTTCAGCATATGCATTCATTAACAACAGCATTCAAGTAGTTCGCCTGAAGTGCACCTGTCTGCATGTGTCAATAGAATAGGACCGGTCATTATTCCACTCTGAAGTCACTAGTAAGCTTTTTATTGGCCATATCTTTTAGGCTGATTATACCAATCATTCATCTGACATGGTAAAACAAACAAAACCGTATTTAGGAGAGCAAAACGAATATGCTTAAAATGGTCGCCTGGTAATTACGTTGTTACTTGAAAAATTGTCTTACCAGGTAATTTCTATGATTCTCCCGAAGTTGCTCCTGTGGTAGGTATTGAGTCTGTTGATTCGGGGGGAGAAGCAGCCCTATGCTACACTGTTATGGGTTAATATTTATGTATATATTGGTCAAGCGTCGTAGTATTGTTTAGACCGATCCACATGCAAAATTCTGTAAGATAATGACAAAGAAGTAGAGGAGTCGCATCAATTTCTTTTACAGAGTGCGCCGTCCATGCTGCAACACGTGCGAAAATCAATTCATGAAGAATTATCTTCTGCACTTCGGTAATAGCTTTAAAGCAGGCAAGGTTATAGAAACTGGTAAGTGATACACGACATCCTCCTCATCCTTAAAAAATGTATGAAAATAACAGCAAGGAAATAATGTGAAATAGTGTTTTGTCGAGCACATGCATTGTCTCACCCCGCTTTTAGTTGGGAAAAATTAGATAGAAAAGCAATCGTACTGTTAGATATGTTGCGTCCCTATGAAAATGTCTGATATCTTAAGGAGCCTGGAAGACATCCAACCATAGGAAGTAAAATAACACTCTTATTCTGTTGGCAAGATTAAAAGCATTTGTGAATTTTAAGATAAAAATTGATCTTTTAATTATTTACATTAGCCTTTTCATTTTTCGTTTGGTTTTAACAACGTTCATTGAAACTGAATGTTATCAAGTACTATATGACTTAAGCTACAGATACGTTAGGAGCATTGTGTAACCTTCTAAAATAATGAACATTAGATAACATTAGTCGTTCTGATAATACGAAACTTAAAACCGTCATTTCATCGGGGAAGGCGATGTACTGTTTTTCACTGTACGTGGATTTATTTTTTGTATTAGTAGGGAGAAACTCATGACGAGTGAGTTTTTTTTTTGTTTTAACATTGCTCCTAAGTGTGTTTTATTTTTGCATGCAAATGTAGCCTGCTAGAGAATGCACCGTCATAACTCTTCTCAACAGCAGTAAAAAAAAATAGACCACTATACTTTTTGCAGTGACCGTGGTTACACTTTTCTTGTGCAGATGCACCTTCGATATTTTTTTACATAAGCATGACCACTTATCAAGGCCCAGGGGCCACTCGAGGATAAGCGTTAAAGAATTACAGCAGTCAATTGGACAATATAGTAATCGTTACTAATGAAAATTCGGTTAATTTGTTCACTTAAAATGAACGGCTCATAAAGAACTTGTTTGCATTAGACTTGAAGACAACCATATTGTAGTCAGCTGAAAAGCAGGAAAACCGAAGAAAGGTCGACGGACGTGCAGTTCTAAATAACCTTTGTTCATTGAATTTACGTTTAGGTTTAGGCACAGATAATGAGTGGGTGAAATTATTGATAGTGTTTTCTGCTAGATGGATGTTTCTTGTGAAAGTTTGGCGAGGGCGACTATAGATTGGAGCACAGTCGAGCAGTTCACATGATTATAAAGATAAAGCAGAGACAAACTCGCAACATCTCTTCTGTGAGATAGAGATTGCAGGGAAGAGAAATAGATCGGGATTTGAGTGCCATCTGTAACAAGACATTTTCCGGAAATCACAGAGTCAATAGTATTGTTTAGCTCTGCGTCAGATAAGAAAAAAAAACCTATCGCGCTTTTTTAACAAACAGGATGCTGCGAAAACCCATTTCTATCGTGTTAAGTTCCTGGTAAGACTAAGCTCACACCTACAATTGCGTGATACGCTGTAGTATCACCAATCGTTAATCTCTCAAATACCATCTTATTTAAGCTTAGATCAAAGCTGTTTAAATCCGTTGTGGATTACATGGATATCGCCGCAACCATCAAAGAGATAAATCTATCGAACGATCCGAATTAATACCAGGCTACTGCGAGTGTTTGCTTCACACCAGCGAGATAACTTCAAAGCCTAAATTACTGACAATGTCAAAAGTAGTTGATATACACATACACGCACGCACGCGCGCGCACACACACACACACATATATATATATATATATATATATGTGTGTGTGTGTGTGTGTGTGTGCGTGTATATATACTCACTTTGTGTTACAACTGATCTGCCACATCTCTTAGTAATAAAAAATAAAGCAATAAGATAAGGAAACTATTTGTATTATATTTTAAATGGACATAACATGCAATTTTATATTACACAGTCTGAAATATTTAATATTTCCTCATCGATCGAGGGAGCTGAAATAGTTTTGACTCCAAATATTCCACAAAAAAAAAACGCAAACTTTTAGATAAGGCGAACTTGCGAGCCTACAATATAATCGCGCATAATGATCCAATGGCTCGAGAACATTTCCTTAAAAACGCATAATACAGGTGTAAGCCAATCTTGACAGAATGTTGAGCTAATTAAAATAAAACGGCATTCTACGTACATTTAAATAATATTGTCTTAATGAGTTAATTTTCACCTACATATTGTCCAATTATTTTCTGACACTCTGTACACACACACATACACACACACACATATGTGTATATATATATATATATATAGGTATAGATATAGATAGATATAGATGTAGATATATATATATAGATAGATAGATATATATACAACTATTATTACTACTATTAACTTCACATTATTTTAAACAAAACTATTATTATTGCTACTAACATTACAACTGCTATTATTAATTCTAATTATTATGATATATACGCATTTTTATAGTTATTCGCACGTAGAATTTATCTTATTATCTTTATAAATTTGAATAATCTAAACCTGCATGAATAATATAGGCCGATAAAAATTCATATATAGCTGAAAAAGCGATGCATAGATCCGTTATTTTATTAAAAATTACATTAATTATTATAATTAAAGAGAATATTTTAACATAACACACCCTCATAAGTCAAGTATATTTCATACATATTATGTAACTAAAATATATAAGGAAAATGCATGAATAAACCAACGTTCTGTAAAGATATGCATAACTCCCTGGACTATATATCTTACCGTTTTACTCCGCTCAATTCAATGCATTCTTAATCTCAATATATATCTCCATATTTGTTACATAATTTCTATATTATCTGTAATACTAAAAAAAAAAATAATTTATTATTACACTAACTGGTGCCCGTATGACGCCTTTCTTCTTCTCAACTCATATGTAAACAGTTTAAAAACTTAAATTAACTGTAAAATTACAAATACACACACACATACACACCATTCAAGGACTATCTGTATATAAAAGTTGTTCGAACCAATCATAACGCATATGTCGTGTTTTCCCGTGCGCATAACCACAATCTCACTGGTACATTAAACATTGAAAATGATGTCCAATTACACTTGCAATTCGATCCTTCAGGCATTTGAATGTTTTCCTTGGCCGTGTTAAGTGTCTGTGGGACTTCGACACCGGAGACCCTCAGGGGAGGTCAGCGTGTTTAACGTAATACGAAGCGTTAATGATCGTCTGCCTTTACCGGATGGGAACGATCACTATCTCACAAAATATCATTGTAATCGTGTATGAAATTAAAACCGTACAATAAGATAATAAAAATACAAATATTTTATATGGGGAGAATTGGACATTTTAATAATAGAATAGTTGATTAGGAGGTGATCTTAATTAGGATAATTTACAGCATTTCTCGCGATGCATATTTCATTTTGTAAGTGTTGCGAAGGGTAAGACTGTGTTATCTGTATTCTAGAAGCGTGCTTGTCGCAGGTCGGGTAGGATAAATGCAGTTTGAAAGTACAATTATGTTTTTTTTTTCAGAAAGAGTAAAATCAACGTATACTATTTTTAAATCTCATATTTTGTTAAATCAATTTTCGTTAAAATCTTTTACACAATACTAATTCTAGATACTCACTACATACTTGCCCGTAATTTGTGTCGTATATTTGTAGCAAAATGTAATGCAAATCTGCTGTATTTACTAATAACATTGCATGTGGTGCACGTTTTATATACTGTTGGGCATCTCGATGAGAATTTAGGAAATATTTATTAAATTAATTGTCTAAATCTCAGTTTGCTGAATTTTACCATGAGATGCCTTTCTGTCTTTCTCTTGTTTCATATATAGCTCACATCATATATTCTTACGCCTTCATAATGATTAAGATATTGATTTATATAATATATTGTAACCGGATTGCTTTCCGGAAATCAAAAATGTGTCTCCTTGAAAATCACTGACATCTACAACTCTACCATGAAATATTCGAACTTGATTTAAAAAAAAAAAAAAAAAAAAAAAACTCTATATCGTTACCTATTATCCAATAGTGACCTTTGATATTGGTTTTGGTTTAAACTTTAATAAAATACCTAAATGAATAAAAGTGCAAAACCGTTCATAAATAAAGATCAAGATATTCTCTTCTAGTATTTCACTCACCTTTCCTTGGCTTAATTGAATTACCGTAACCACTACGATATTAATAAGCAACATATTCTGCTTCGAGTTTATGGATTATTTTGTCAATTCCCTGATTACGGAATCAGTGACATATCAGTTACTTTAATTATACTTTGTAAACAGTCACTGATATCATCGCATGCTTTTTCTCGACATTTATATCACTATCTATCGTGATAAGATGACTGTATTTTCTACTGCTGCTACTATATAATCATTTATGGTTTGGATTTAGCACCTCAGTTTCATAACTTTAGCTTTAAACAGGCCGTTCACGTTTCGATGCTCGACTTCGATTGGCGTTCACCTTGATCACCAATGATGAATTCAATACACCAGATGTCCAGGCCAGTGTTTCAATGGTCCTTTCCTCATTTGCTGTATCAAAGCTTGAATTGGTCCTGTATAGTTCTAGGATGCTAACACTTTAATTTTTTTTATTTCAGCTTCCCTGCATGAGAAGCTTAATTACTTGTTGCATGATCGAGAAATGCTGACGGGGATACAATGCATTTTTAATGGATCAGATGGCCAATATTTTACATGTCGCTAACTTTACTCTCGCAAACTTCTTAGCTCATGAACTTACTATTCTGCAGATTTGCATCAATAAGTCGTATAGGGAAAAACAGCGGTACCCGGATATATATATATATGTCATCCACATACAGTACTGTTTCTTTGTAACACAACTCATCAGTGCGGTTAGAGAAACACCTTTCCCCAGCCGTGGATTGACCCTACAACCGTCGCATTGACAGTTCGCAGCTCTAACCATTCGGCTACGAATCAGTGCCGTAAATATTTCTCCTAGAGTATGAATTAATATATATATATATATATATATATATATATGTGTGTGTGTGTGTGTGTGTGTGTTTGTGTGTGTGTGTGTGTGTGGGTGTGTACAGTCGTTGTGTTTTAGTATTTTAAAAGAGATAGTATCCTATCACTTGCATTTATATATATATATATATATATGTATATATATATATATATATATATATATATATATATAAAGTCTCATCAGTGCATTTGCAGATCACGTCACATTTGGCATGGCTAAACAAATGCATACTAAAGTTTATTAAACTTTCATATTATTTCGTATATTGCGTATGTTTTAATTCTATTTCACTCAAAAATAAGTACATTTTTCAATTTCCGTGCTGCAACATTCGTAAAATATCTAGCTAAAAAGCTCCAGCTGTTATGCTTATTTCTGATGTATTTACGTAGGGTAAAATATCAAGAAAGTATTAAATGTTGGGAAACCGTTTCAAAAACTGCAGTTTCGCCATGATTTATATGACGCCATATGCAAATCTGTCGCCTGTTGATTCTTCCCACTGATGTCGAATGTTAAACTCATCACGTAAAACAAACTATTCTCAAATTCGTATTCATCATCATTAATCTTGTATATTTCGACACAGAAATCCCGATATGTGGTCTTGTTATGTTTCCGTTACGTTTGCGATAAATCTCTGTAACTGGTTCAAAATGTTTACTTCTACGTATTTCATAATGTTTTTTTTTCTATGGTTCCAAATTGTAATTGTACCTATCCTAAAATGTGTTTCATTACTTCATGTTTTCTTTTACTTTTTGAAATATGGTCTTTAACGCATTTTTTTTAATATTAGATCATTTCACATGAAATGAATTGAAGATACAAGAAAAACAAATCATAGTGTCACTCACACATAGGTATTTATTTACAGATAATTCAACCTAAATTGTAAACAAAATAATTCAAAATATAGTCAATAAGATATAAGAATACGAATTTTACATTATGCAAGCAATCCTGCAACTAACATCTTAACTTACAAATTACTTACTAAAATCGAATAGACATTGGATATTCTTTCTGAAGCCTCGTTATTCTCTTATTCCTGATTTAGACCGCTATCCCTCAGATTCCTTTTGATGTAATAATTGCTGTTTCATGTGTTGAAATCTGTATAACACTTGTTGTTGGCTTGATTTTGACCATAAAATAGTATATTTTAAGTGTTTTTTTATATAGTCCAACAAGAACTTGTTACCTTGGACTTGCATACGACCATATTGTAGTCAGCTGATGTTCCACATGCTTACAGTTCTAGAAAAGAAGCTTTTTCATGGAATCTACGTTTAGATTGACGCAGAGATAGACAGTGGGGGGAATTATTTATAGTTATTTTAGTTAGACATCATCAAGTTTTCGCATGCTTTGTCAGAGTTGATTTCCATTGAAAAAAATACGTTATTCTCTTTATTCATATATTAAGATCATCTTCTCATTTTATGCAGGAAATCTCCGATTTTTAACCATTTACAACTGTTATAACGCTAAAACGAAAAACCCATACATTTCAGTGAATTTTAAGTGGCATTGCACAGTTACGAAGAGACGAATCGGATGCTCGTGGAAAATAATAATTCCAGCAATATCATGACGTTCCAAAATGTTTCTCGAAAACCGATACAACCAAATTACACATATCAACGCAATATTTCCCTCAAAATTAATTTCCCCAAGAAAAAGAATAAAATTATCTGCTATAATTGTGGACGATCCAACCACAAAAGTTTCCAATGTCGATATAAGCGTTAAAAAATAGGCCCCATAAAAAACGTTGAGAACTTTGAGAGAGAAATAGGTCGGTTTTCAGTGCGTTTTCTATGTTGTTGAATACCTCTTGGCATTCAAATGTCCATTCCCACGTACTGTCTTTCTTCAAAACTTTGTTAAGTGGGGCCCGAAGATTATGCATAGTGGGAATAAATGACTGGTAATAATTGGCCAGTCATAGAAAGCTTTGTACTTCGGCGGTGTTCCCGTGAGTTAGCATGTTCTTTATTGTCCCATCAGGCTCTGGTCTCCTTCTTTCTTTGTCAATTATGTATCCTACGAATTTAATTTCTTTCAGGAAAAATTCACACTTTCTTTCCTTAAATTTGAAACCGAAATCCTGTATCCGTGAAAATACGTTTTTATGTTGTTCCTCGGATTTGCTGATAATAATTATATCGTCCAAGTATGCAGTTGCGAAATCGAGTCCATCTAGCATAGTATGCATTATTTCTTTAAAAATTGCCGGAGCGACCTTAACTCCAAATGCTAGTCTCTCAAATGTGTATAAACCCTGTGGGTGTTTATGCAAAGTAGGTCTGGGCTATTTTCCTCAACCAGATAAGCCTCACTAAGATCGATCATAGAGAAGATGTAACCTCCGATCAGTTTTGCGGAAATCTCCTCGGGACTAGGCAGTGCATAATGGTAGTCTTTCAAGACGGCATTTAGCCCAGTCGAGAAGTCAGCGCAAACGCGGATTTTCTTCGATTTCTTTTTAACGTACACGGTAGGAGCTGCCCATTGGCTGAATTTCACTTTTGATAAGATGCCGGTCTTTAATAGTCTGTCAGGATCCTCATTAATTTTCTCTAGTGAAGCGAATGGTATGTTCCTTTTCGCCCTTAAAACTGCTTCTGCATTTGGTTTCAGTTCAAATTTGGCTGTTGCTTTTCTATATTTACTCAAGCCCGCTGAAAAAATTTCAGGGAAAAGCTTTTTTTACTTGCACTTTAAGTTCTTGTTTTTCTGTGGAAAACGATTCTACTTATTGGCAAAAGGTGTAGATAGGTACATCCCACAGATTAAATTCCTGAAACCAATCGCTCCCAAACAAAATTTCTGTGTTTTTAAGCAAAAAATAATTTAAGTGTTTTCGTTGTACCATGAAAAATGACACTTGTAGTTAGTTCTACTTCAAAATTTCTTTTTCTTCAGTTACAGTTTTGCTGACTTGCTAATTTTATGCATAGTCGGCTTATTTAAATTTCTCCACGTCTGTAAATTTATTATCGATAAATCGGACCCTGAGTTTAACTGTAATTTAACGTCCTTGTTTAAAATTTTTACTAAGACGAATTTTCGACTTTTTTGTTTTTTGTTATTTTCGTCTTTCTTATTAATTCTTGTCTGTTGAACCCGAATTATACTTTTCTACTGCCATTGTCAGTATGAGATTTGTGTCCTAGTATTTTGCAATTAAAATCTTCTTTGGTACGAAAAAGGCAATCTTTTGACCAATGCATGTTTCCGTCTTTCCTGCTTAAGTGGAAGATAGCGTCTAGTTTCCGTTTTGTTTTTTGGAGAGTACCCCTTAGTTCTTCCCTGTATGTTCTTTATGTGTGCAATACCGGCTTCTTCGATGTGCTTTGAGTCCTTCTTGATACTAATGATTCTTTGGCAATCTTCCGCCAGCTTTTGTACAGTTAAGCCTGGTTCACTTTCCACTTGGACGGATCTCAGCGTCTCTTGTAGAAGTTAACCTCTGGACGAATATGGGGCACTTGAGATCATCGGCACTCAATTCTGGTAATTTAAAATCGTCACAGCAGTTGTTACTAATCGAGGCGAAATTGAAGTAGTCCACATCGTCTTTATTCGTAAGGTTACAGCATGTCCACCGTCTATGGAACAGCGACGATTTCGAACTAAATAGTTTAGTTAGTCACGTAACGGTGTCTGTAAATGTCAGATCTCTCGTCTTTTGTGGCAAGATATAGTCGACAAATCTGTCGTGTTCCGTAGCCCCTAATTTGCTGAGCAAAAAACAGACTTTTTGTTTTGTCTGGCCAATTTCCACAGTCGATATTGTACAGATTTTTATACCGTCTGAAATACGTTTCAAATGTTTGATTTTCCTCAGGACAGTAGGTGAAATTATTTATTGTGCTTAGTAACGCACTCCGGCAAAATGATGTATCGCTCTGTGTAGCTTGATATTTATTCATTAAAACCGTGAGTAGTGTTTCAGTTCTCTCTTTCCCCTATGTTTGCAATGCAAAAATCTGTCATCGGCTCTCTTTTGCATTTGGATCATTCTTTCGTCTGCCGTTTGTAGTCTATCGCCAGCTCTTCTTTGCTGGTCCATTTGAAATTCTATTAGACTAGTTATCGTCTCTTTCACATCTTCCATTGTGGTTCTTTATTTTATTTTCTCGAAGATACACCCTATTTTTTATTCTTTTAACGGTATTTGTAACTTAAACGGAAGTCACAGCAAGGGAAAACTTTTCAATTTATGGACTAGTATACTCTTCAGTAGCTGTAGCAGAAGATTAATTTTTTCATACATTATTTTCTCGTTGACACGTGTTCCTTTTGTCGCTGATATGCCAATTGTTCAGAAATGGTGACAGATTCTTTTTTATTGTAGAGAAAAGAATAGTACAATATGCTACATACACCATGTAATATACAACATGAAATACACAATACAATATAAAATATACAATATTACACATGCAATGTAAAATATACGATATAACACATATACTGTAAAATATACAATACAATACAAATTATACAATATTACACATGCAATGTAACATATACAATATAACACAATGTAAAATACACAATACGATATAAAATATACAATAATACACATGCAATGTGAAATATACGATATAACACATACAATGTAAAATATACAATACAATATAAAATATACAATATTACACATGCAATGTAAAATATACAATATAACACATACAATGTAAAATACACAATACAATATAAAATATACAATATTACACATGCAATGTAAAATATACGATATAACACATACAATGTAAAATATGCAATACAATACAAAATATACAATATTACACATACAATGTAAAATATACGATATAACACATACAATGTAAAATATACAATACAATATAATATATACAATACTTGCTGTACCCGGCCACGCGTTGTTGTGGCTCAGTTTGTTAAAATGGAACACATGTGAAAGTAGAGAAAAGTTTGATTCTTTTTTTCAAGAGAATGTACAAATTAATTATTTTTTAACAGATGTTAAGAAAATAAACAGAAAAATACTTCCATCATTAATTATGCAAAAATATCAATAAAATGTTGATTTAGTGTTTCAATATGCTTATAAATTACGATAAAACTTGCTGAGTATGCACTGTTTTACGGTTGTTGTAAAAATGGAACGGAAACTTAAATTTCGCTTCATTTTAATCTTTCTTAATTTTTTAATTGTCCCCCCAACGAATATAATCAAAACAGTAACATTCAACAATTGTACTTTATGTATATAAAACACAAAATGGGTGTTTGTATTACTGTACACATAGATTCGAAAAAGTTGTCAAAAAAAAAACAAATATATAACAAATAAATGTTATCAAAGGCAAGATAAGTTACTTTTCTGCCAAACTGGATATATATATTTTTCGTGTTTTTTAACATATTTATTCAGCTCGAAAAGCATACAGTGTTTACCGATGTATTCGAAAATTCAAGATGGCGTCTCACACCCTCTTTAACACCGTAAATGTTCCAATACATCGGTAAACACTGTATGGTTTTCGAGCTGAATAAACATGTTACATTGAATAAAAACACGAAAAATATATCCAGTTTAGTAGAAAAGTAACTTATCTTGCCTTTGATAACATTTATTTGTTATATATTTCTTTTTGGGCAACTTTTTCGAATCTATGTGTAGAGTAATACAAACCCCAGAAAATATTTATTAAAGAAAGAAATTAAAAAAAAAAGTTTATAACGAAAGGGAAATAATCGCTAGATTTGTAAGTAATCGTCTGAAATTTTCCAAAATCGCTAATTCTCCCTCCAAGAAAACTCCATAATGTTCCGTGTTTTCTCACTATGGGTTTGTATTACTGTACACATAGATTCGAAAAAGTTGTCAATTTTACTTACATGAATCAGTTTACTTTATGTTTGAAAGTATTTTCAATCTTTTTTTTATTTTTTAATAAAAGTAAAAAATATAAGAAAAAGAAGTCGTATTATCGTGTGAAAAAGTAAAGGAACGTGGCACAAATACAGTTGGATACACAAGTAAGAGTCGTAGAGTGATAGAGTGTAAGTAAAACCTGGAATATCAGGTTGTTTCGTTTCGTTTTAACAATGGAAAGAGCAGAAAATGGAGAGAAAAGAAAGAAAGAAGGAAAGACGGAAAGGAAAGATTATGAAGGAAGTTTGGTAAGAAATAGCTTTACAAAATTGAAATATCGTGTAGACTGAAAACATATGAAAGTAGTCCCCCCAGCCCCATCAGCACAACAAAAAAAAATGAAAATGTGACGATGTTAAACATGCCGTAGCGTAAATCGCAGTATAGCGTTTAGGTTGTGTTTATGTTTATGGAAAGAAAGAGAAACATAGGGAAGTACCCCCACCACCATCACCCATAAAGCAAAAAGACAACGAAAGGTAAGGAAGAAAGAAAGAAAGAAAGAAAGCACGTAAGGAAAGAGCAAAACTGAAGTTGTGTTTGTGTAAGTAAGTTTGGTGCGTTTCACGTAAATGTCAATTCAGGTTTTCATTAAACTCTAACCACGCGGGTTATAATGAAATCGATATAATGTAATTGTGAATTCAATTCCAGGTAACGGATTGTGTTCTGTTTGAATCTAATTTTATTATAATAAATGCTTTATAAATTGTGTTTATGTTTTATCCTAATCAATGGCAAAGTAAGCGTGGTTCGCCTCAGCGTAAGTCCATTCCAGTTTTTAGATAAATTCTAACCGGTGGTCGGTTTTAAATGTCTCCTGAATTCAATTCCAGTTAACGGATTGTGTTGTGTTTGAATCTAATTTTAATATAATAAATGCTTTATAAATTGTGTTTATGTTTTATGCTAAGCAATGGCAATGTAAGCGTGGTTCGTTTCAGCGTAAGTCCAGTCCAGTTTTTAGATAAATTCTAACCGGTGGTCGGTTTTAAATGTCTCCTGTGAACGGTATGGAACGGTGTAAGTGAGTGGCGGTGGTAGGATGAATTTGTTAGAGAGAGTTTACTTTACTACTTCCATTAAATGTAACCGATTTTTACAGTGGACTCTCACCAGACAGAATATAGGAAACTCTGATCAGCGAGATACTGGATATGTAATAACCCTATAACATACGGCAGATGTCGTGATTCAGTTTGTGAATGATACGGCTGCACCAAATGTATACAGGTGCATTCCTATAAAGGTCTAAGCCGGAGGGGAAAAATGAGTTCATGTTATTTATATAGAGATAACACATACAATGTAAAATATACAAGTGGACTTATGTTCAGCAAAGTTACGGTCTAAAATAAAAATTGTTCCGGGTTCTAGTTTTCAATAATAGGTATCGTTATGCGAGCAGTATTTTCCTCACTCCGGTGGCGAGCAAAAGTTTAACCAACCGCCAAAGAGTGTTTATTTAAAAGTGCTTTAAAAATTGACAGGTGAAAAAATAATAGAAGGTATCATTTCCTTTCAGTGTTCGTGCATGCCGTTGCAAAAAAATGGGTTGGACGACAAAAAAAGAGACATACTTTTTTTTTAAGTTATCAAAACAAAAATGGTTTCCCAGTCCGTAACAAGAATATTTGCCTTTTTCACAGTGTCTCTTTTCCTTTTTCTCTATCGGTATAGTTCAAACAAACAACTAGTCGGCCACAATAACCACTTTGTCATAAAACAAGAATTCATTTCCCAAAATTTCCATAACCGAAAAAATATCTTCAACATAAAGTCCATCTGTAAATTGCATAAACAATTACGTCGATCTGTTCTACGGCAAACAAAATCTTTTTTTCTCTTCTTTCTTTTTTAGCCAGTAGGAAGAAAATTCCACTTACAATTTCTTTGAGTAGATAAATAAAAGTGTAGACTTTTCTTTTTAATGTAGCAATTTTTTTGTAATTAAACTTTTTAGATTTTGCGTTGTAACTTAGAGAGTTTACAATTGACGATTTCGTACTGGTGCAGAGTTGAAGTTTTTGCGCCTGATTTCTTAATTTTTTTTTTTTTTTGTTACGTCCTTCTCGCCATTCTAGTGTAGTCGGGAAAGGTGAAAGTAGGAAGACACGACGATTGGTTAGAATAAGAAGAGGATTTATATCCAGAACAGCGTTAGTGACACAGGAAGATTAGTAAGTCCGTGGGTAGTCGTCTCTGTACAACATCCGGATAGCTCTCATTGAGCGGTCTATACTTGCTGCTTATATGGCTAATGGATAAGTCTGTCTTAGTGATTATAAGAGTGTGTATGTCCCCACGACAATTAATAAGCATTTATCGTCATTCACACACGCACACATGTACAACCACACACACACACACACACATACATATATATATATATATATATATATATATATATATATATATATATATATATATATATATATATATAATGTCACTTTCTCTGTGTACAAACGGTCTCTAGAAAATTACCAAATTCTTCATCTGTTTTTGTCTACTTATTTAAAATCTAATACATTGTAATTAGGACCACGGAAATTTGATGTTTAGGCAGTAAGTATTTGGCGTATAATTAGAAAAAATATCAACCTTTACAAGAATAATTTTATCCCATGCACGTTAAACACCTTTATTTTGTTTTTTCTACATACGTAGGTATTTAAGTCAGGCAATAACGATACATTTAGCGAATTAAATATTGTGTTTTAAACTCTACCTGTAAGTATCAAAATCAAGTATATTGTTTTAAACTTTTTAAAACACTACTATATATTAGTTGAAAAAAAAATACCGATATATATATATATATATATATATATATATATATATATATATATATATACCGATCAATCCAAAGAAATGCGAAATCTGCATTATTTAAAATATCAGTGTTAAACGTATACAACAAAATGAAAAACGGTGAGCAGTTTGCTAATACTTATGCAAAAGTAACTTGGTCTATATGTCTGTCCGGGACGTTCTCTAAAAACTCATCCGTCAATTTTCTGTCTTGAGACATGAAATATTATATAAAGGAAATTGGGACCTGCTGTAAGCCGGTAAAAAGATGGTAAGTGCTAAAAAATGTTTAACTTGCATAAATCGATAAAACGCCCATATATTTATATTGATTTTTTTATAATACCTTTTTATTTATCTTCTTATCGACTTAGATCAATGTTAACAAAAAGACTGAAGTGCAATATGTTTTGGTTAAAATTATGGCTATATTCACCGAGTCTTCGTTTTTTTTTACGTTTGAAACCACTACATTGGAAAAAAATAGAATGAAAATAAAGTATTGCTTTCATAATAATACATATAAAATATGCATGAATTAACATAAGCTATTTAAGGGCATTTTTTGGGTCGCAACTATAATGTACTGAGTGTAGTATAATATTCATTAGATAATTGTCTCTACTATAATAAATAGGAATTCTGTATGAATTGAAATATCATTTTCAAACTTATCTTCCGACCAGGCTACGTATATATAGATACGCACACGCGCGCACACACACACACATACACACACAAACAAACACACACACACACATATATATATGTGTGTGTGTGTGTAACTTTCCTGTATGTGCTGTGCAGTCTCTACTAAACTACTCTGTCTCGTCTACATACTTCAAATGAAATATATAAGTTATCTGTACTGCTGAACAAATATAATTTGCTTTTCAGTCGAAAAAAGGCATTGCTTAGTGATCTAAATTAAAATAATTGGAACTTGGCAGGCGGAGGTAGATAAAACGTTTTCTACTACGCATCTAGAAATATAAATCTGTAATTTTAACTATGTTAATTTTTAATGTTTCTGATTCTATCTATTGACACACAAGTAATATTAGTTTACTGTTGAAATTATATGTAAGTTACAATATTAAATCCGTGAGAGAATTAACTCGAATAATAAGTACCACATCTGCATGAATTCAAGTATGTTAA
The DNA here is from genome assembly GCF_053919585.1 of Euprymna scolopes. Classification (NCBI taxonomy): domain Eukaryota; kingdom Metazoa; phylum Mollusca; class Cephalopoda; order Sepiida; family Sepiolidae; genus Euprymna; species Euprymna scolopes. Next base: position 124,095,734 of record NC_136482.1, on the reverse strand, counting down.
AAGACATATTTCGACTACGCGTCGCCTGGCGGCTACTACTATATGGTGAGTACAACGAAATAATCAATGGGGAATTGGCTCTATAATTGTGAATGCGAAATCTGGCTAGGGTGGAATATTATATTAAAGCGTATATTACGACCTGGCAACGCCGGAATAAATGCTTATGCTTATATATATATCGCTATGTCTCTCAGTCTTTCTCGTTCTCTCTCACTCTATCTCACTTTATGTGTATTTCTCTCTCTCTCTCTCTCTCTATCTATATATCTATATATATATATATATATATATATATATGTGTGTGGGGGGGTGTATGGGTGTAGCTGTGGTGTGTTGGGATGTATATAAATGCCCTTGCATATGTGTGTGCCTCCAAATTCTTTTCTACCAAACTATTCTGCGAAATTTTGGTCTAAAAATCACTGCTACATAAGATATGCACTGTAATAATCAGTAGAGAATTGGTCAATAATAATAAGTTTACACTTATACAATGCTATAAATTGTATCATGAGGGATGAGTGTCAGGTGAAGTCCACTAGCACACTAGCTGTCCGTAAGCAAAAGAAAATGGCGAGCCCCTATCAAAGGGACTAGCCACTCCCTGATCACCCCACAAAAATGTCTACTACCGGACCTAAACTGAAACTCAGTTCTCATGTGAAAACCCGTACCTGTCGCATGCAGCAGTGGCAACAACCTGGGTACTAGCTTTGACAAGCTTGAAAGACAGGTGTTAATATACGATGGGTCTCAAAGCTACGGTGAGTAAGAATCAGGGTGTCCAGCCCGAATATTGCTAAGCCTGACCCCCGGAAGTACAAGCGAGAGGATTTCAATTGAAGATCCAGCATGTGACGCCCAAAGAAATCTGGTCATCCGCTACAATGTGACCACGTCTCGCGTTCGAATTTTTAATTAATAACGGTTAAGACGGCTGATCGAGAGCTTTTATTATGTGAGTAATTTGCTGGCTCCATTTGCTTGCTTGATGACGAGCTTAACGTAAGAAGTATTGGAGAGAAAGTTACCCAATTTAACAAATCCGGATGAATTCAATTTTGATAATGCAAAGGCTGATCATCTGAATCCGACTACGGACCACGTCAGCCCTTTCTCCCTTCCATAGCCATAAAAAGTATGCGAGACTAAATTTTGGATTTGAACCAGACAGTCGAATTGAGTCTGATCTAGCTCCTCAAGAGATAAGACTGAGAAGATAACTAGAAATAAAGGAAACAGTCGAGCGTTTTAGATAGAGTTTTTGTGACAGTCAATAATTGCTTTGTTAAAAAAAGGCATTTTTTTAAAATTTAATTCCACTGTATAATAGCAAAACATCGTAGTCTGAAATTTTATTCACTAATTAATCCTTGTAAAAACAAGAATCGACGACTGGGGTATTATTTTATTCATAGTCCGCTGAATCTTTGACTAAGCTAAAAACGAAACCGTCTACTTAAGTTAATTTATTTCAGGAGAAAGCAAGCAGAAAAGGGCACTTATCCAAACGCGAGATACAGACTGCGTTCCCCGTCACACCTATCTACCCGATGACTTTTTATTAGTTTTCTTGCTGTTTTTTCTTTTTTTATTTCACTTTCTGACTACTTGTAAAGAAAGGAATAACCGAAATAGCACACAAAATCACGTCATAATAAAAGCGATCAAGGTCACGCTACTAAACATTGCGTGGTCCGAAAATCGGAACCACAAAGAACCATAGTTACATACCGATGAACAATCCTTGGACTCTTAACCGGGTTACGTTTGATGGCGTTTTACCAGGACGTAACCCTTTGGAACTTCATAACTGTCTTCATCGGGTACAGCAACCTGTCAGGCTCCCGTCGTAACGGTTCTCAGTGCTATTTGATCAGACTTCAGGAGAAAGTAGGATTGCCTTTGTCTACCAGTCTGGTCACTATGAAACCTTTATATACATGTCAGTTTTGCAACTCATAATCGATTACAGAGCTGTCTAGGAACACCTTTAATGTCTTTCGGCGATGAGAACGTGGTGCAAGCAACGGGTGTAAGTGAACACTTCTGGTTGTAATCATAAACTTGCACCTTAGATAGTTCATAAGTAAGTGATCCTCTTCATTCTGAATCCAAGGACAATAGGACAGGTGATAAGAGGCAGCCTCTTTTGCTCAGCACTTCCCCGCCCTGGCACGAGACATGGAGTTATAAATAGTACTTAACGCAAATGCTTACCCTTCTGACAATTGACGAACTCATCTTTAGAGAGATCGAGGAACAATGCAAACAATGATACAGAAAATGAATGTCCGAATCTCACTTCAAACCTGAAAAAAATGCAGTTCTTTTTGCAAGGAAACTCCAGAAATATTGTGTTAGTATAGCCGCACATAGTAAAAACTATTTTCCGGACGAGGGGTCCCTGAGAAAAGAGGAATGTAGTTACACCTTTTGGAAAAGCATAGCTTCAAGCAGAGGGCCAGGTCCACGGCTTTAAGTTTGCCGTCAGTACAATGTTGTGGAGGAGCGTGCCTGCGCTACGACTGCACTCAACGAGCGCGTCATCAGACTGTGCATATTTCTAAGCAAGAAAGCTACCTCACAATCATCAGCGCTCACTCGCCTACAAGGTCAAGATAAAGCAAAGGAACAATATCACGAACAGCTTAACCTAATCATTAGTTAAACACCATTTAGCGAAAAACTATTTATCCTTGGAGAATTTACAGCAAGGTTAGGAAAAGACTAAAGCCGCTGGGAAGTGTTCTGGTCAGACACTGAGCGAGCTAGATCAATTGTAACGACCTGCTTCTCTTCAGCACGTGTATAAAGCAAAGCCTTTACATCACCCACACCTTGTTCAGAATGACAGACAAGTAGAAGACAACCTGAATGCACCCGAGTTCGAAATATTGACACATGATTAATTTCATCATCGTCCGCCAACGAGACATTAGTAATGTTTGTGTGACCTGTGCCATGGGGGTCGCTGAGTGCTGTATTACCACGGATTAGTCAGCACTGTACTGGCACAGCACATTGTATTGTTCACTGGAAACCGATTCATGACTGTCAGGACCTCATACAATGTCATCAAGATTAAGGACCCATCCTACCGAGCAGGAGTTCAGCAAGTGCTAGGTTAGAAGCTCCAAGATCATTGAACCACCGAATGCAGCACTGAGAAATGGACCTCTTTAAAGGAAACAATCAGTGAATCTGCGAAGGAAGTCCTGGAAGCCAATACCAGAACCAACGCAGACTGGTTCGATGAGAATTACAAACAAATCAAAGAAGCAATGCATGTCAAGCCAAGTCTTACATAGAGAGGCTTAATGACCCGTCCTCCGTCCTCAAGCTCGAGAAGTGCAACGCAAAGGCTGGACTGAAGTCCAAGCAAATCAGGACTAATTGCTGATGGATAAAGCTGAAGTCACACCGCCAAAATGCCAAAAAATTGTTCAGTTCACTGACAACTGTTTTCCACGGAAGTTTCTCACTAATATCATCAGACGGAAAGACGCTTATCAAGGATCATGAATATCTTAGCAAGTACCAGAAGGAGCGTTTTAACACGCGGCTGAACATACCCTCGTCAGTTGACTCAGACGGTATAAAACGGATCCCCCAACAGACAATACAAGATTTGCTCGCCAAACATCATATCCACGAGAAGATCAAAAATGTTATTCACCAGATAATCTCTGGCAGAGCAACAGGAAAAGTATAGCATATCTTCTGAGACATACAAGGCAGTTGACTCTGGTGACCTTTGAGCCTTCCACGGTGTCTTTCCCAGTGTCTGGGAGGAGATGATGCCAGACAACTTCCCTGATGCCCTGATTGTCTTCTTCTTTGATATAAATGAAGTAAATCGGACTGTGTGAATTACAGGGGCATTTTCCTTCTCTTAATTCCCGGAGTGATCTTTGCGCGGTTCATCTTAAACAGACTCATCATAGCTTCCGAACTGACCCTTTCCTTGGGCACAGTACTCCTTCATACCTGGCAGAAGCATTGTAGACATAATATTCACCGTGAAAAAATATCAAGAGCTGAGCATTGAACAGAACAATACCTTACTCAGCATATATCGCTCTGACCAAACATTTTGACACCGTCTTTGAACAATACTTTAGCGAATTAGATATGCCCTGAAGTTTGTATACATAATCAGGCTCTTCCACTAACGCGTAACTGGCCCATTGGATAGGTCCAATGGGCATGTGACGGATGCTTTTAAGATCAGAAACGGCGTGGAGCTGCACTAACCCTGGTCATCTTCAAGGTGCGGATGAACTCAAAATCCGGGCCAACAAAAATGGAACACGGGAATTGGATTACCTGGTCCTATGACGCAAGCCAGGCCGTTGTATGGAGCAAGGTTCGATTGAACTTAAATCCTGGGCGACAAAAAATGAAACCGAGAATGGTTTGACCTGGAAGTGACGTAATTCGGTCGCAGGTATGACCAAAAGCAAACGCCGGGCTGGTCTAAAATTGGGTCAATGACGTCAATTGGTTTATGGGTTACTAGGTCGAAAATCCATAAAAGTGAGATGGTAAACAAAAACAAGGCAGAGAGACGCGGAGACAGAGAACAAGTGACCGACGAGGAGGAACTGCCTGTCACGTCCGCAACCTATACCTCCACCGACGTATTGTGTATATATGAATGTTTGTTAAATAAACCAAGTTTGTTTATAACAAAGTGTCTCGTTATTCATTGATAAACGATCAGCGGCCATTCCAATCACTAGACGATTTACAACAAACATATATGTATAAATTTCAAACACACTATCTCTCAGTCTATCTACCGGGATATTCAAAAATCTCTTATAGTTTGATTACAGGTGGGGCTCATGTAGTAAAATGTACCTTGTCTCTAGATGAAACACTAAGACTCTTCCTGAGACGAACAACAACAACAATACAGAATATACGTCATCATAATGCCACCAGTTTATAACACAACGTCCTTTTCATGTGTATACTGCCCCATGTTTCCAAAATCTGAATAAGAGCGGTTACATTTATTACCACTTGGAAGGCGCATTCGTCGGCATGTGTCGACTAACATCTACAATAAAAAGATTGCAACCTCTACTCAAAGACTGAGCACTAGTGGTTCACTCCAAACAAGACCTGCAGCGCCTGTTGTACCGCTTCTCTGGGGCATTCACATTATTCGGATGTACAATCAGTCTTGCAAAGACAGAGGTGTTTCACTAATCTGCACCATACTCCCACTCTCCTTTCCCTTCCATCACCATTGGCCACACACCAGTCCCAAACGTGAAACATTTCAAATATCTGAGAATCACTAATTTCTGCAATACCTCATTGGATAGTGAAATTAACACTAGAATCAGCAAGGCAAGTTAAGCGCTAGGCAGACCCCACAATCTAGTGCTCAACAAATATAAGATCGCCTATAAAAAATAATGAAATGCATACAAGGATAATTGTTTTCCCACTCTTCTTTTGTTCATGCGATACGTGGACATTGTATCGCAGACACATAAAAAAAACCCGGATATCTTCTACATACAAACTCTCCGTTCCATCAGAGCCTCAATCAGGTGGCAGGATACCATCCTCAATTTGGAGGTCCTTAACTAAGCCAAGTCCGCCAGCATAGAGGACACTATCATCCAGGTCCAACTTCGATGGGTTGAAGACCTGATTCGAATGAAGAGTGTCGGGTTCCGAAATGCCTGATATATCGGGAGCTCCAGACTGGCAAAAGAAACCAAAGTCTACCAAAACTGCGGTATAGAAACACTGTCAAAACCAATCACCAATGATGTAACATGAAACTCACACACCTAGAGGGTTATGCCCCAGACGGACTAAAACAAAGACTAATACTGCTGCCAATTTTAAAAAGTGATGTATGAGAAATACCCCGCAAATCAACCCCAGCAGTCATCACAAAAATTGACTTCGGATGCCCGCACGGTTCAAGATTTTGTGTCTGTAGAATGGTGATGCAGTGCCACCTCCATGCTCATAGATCAGATTAAAAACGTAAACGTCATCATCGGATCCGATGAACAAACGCATACAATACACACACACGCGTACACACACACATACACACACGCATATATATATATATATATATATATATATATATATACTAGAATAGTAACTGTTTAAACTCCATATGTGACCTATAATGATACAAAATCTTATACCCAAAATCATTACTATAATATCAATCAGGGAACATTAATTGGTGTGCAAATTATGGAAGTTTTGATCCTAAATGTCTTTAAATAAATACTTATTCAGTAATAAATTAATAGCTGTGGATTAAACTTAGTATAGATTTTATTGGTTGTAATTTTTAAATTGAATGTGTTGTTCATAATAATGGGAATTACTAATACCATTTTGAAATGCTAAAAAATGTAAACCTGTAGAATATTTATAAATAGATGATTTTGACTTATTGTGAACAAAGTAAGAAAATCGAATGTTCTGTATTTCTTTCGAAAATCTTTACCTACATGTTATATATATAATGTAAATTAAATATCTTACTTATTTACACTTTCGCCCAATTATTCATATCATTAGTTTATTAGTGAAGAAGTAAATAGTGTAATACAATACGAAGATAACACATTTAAATCACCTAATTTAGATCCTATATATAAGAATGTATATATATATATATATATATATATATATATATATATAGAGAGAGAGAGAGAGAGAGAGAGAGAGAGAAAGAGATTGAGAGAGAGAGAGAGGGAGAGTAAGTTATAAAATATATATGGCGATTAAGCTACACTGAATATTCAACGTTTCCTCCACTCTAGGACTCTTCAGGCTTATGCGCGAATTTTTTGGTTGTTTGTCGTTTTTATATCCGCATCTTCTATTGAGATTTTAGTTAGCCAATCAGCTTTCTAGTATCCACCGCGCCCTTCCTATCAGCCAATGAGCATGCACTTATCGGACAAAAGGTCTATTTGACCTGTGGTTGACCTGTTTCTTTGAGTGTTATCTATTTAGCCTGGAAAAACACTAACCTAGATTTAAAACAGATCAAGAAACTAAATATTCTGGCTAAATAGAGAACATACACAGTAAGATATTTAATTTTCATAAGTAAGATATTTAATTTACATTATATGTATAACATGTAGGTAAAGATTTTCGAAAGAAATACAGGTTGGTTTATTTAACTGCATCTGAAACCAAGATTATTATTTTCCATAATCAGCGCTGCGACACACACATGACCCCTATTGAAATAAAGGAGTGTCAACTTTAAACAAGTTTCTTTGTGTGGCAATCACTCCTAATCTGAAATGGAGCACATACCTACTATCCGTTACCAAGGTCGCTAGAAAAATGGTGGGATCATTTTACCGCTCCAGTAGATATCTCACTGCCGACGCAATTCTTTACATGTATAAGAACAAGTACGTCCTAGGATAGAGTACTTTTGTAACATATGAACAGGAGCTGCTAAAAGCACAATATCCTACTTTGACAAAGTTCAAAACCGACATTGTAATCCAATAACTTGCCACGTTTTGTCTCTTTCCTGCAACCTCTTCCCCACAAAAGAGATGTGGCGAGTCTATCTCTGCTATACCGTTATTTCTATGGCAAGTGTTCGACTGACTTCTAATCTATGCATCCCTTGCAAAATTCAAAGAGGTATCTAACTTGCTACTGAATATTATTAGCGTAATTAACTACAGTGAAATGTTCTTTTATTATTTTAAGTAGGTAGTCGATTAAGAATACTTAGATTTTGATTCCATTTCCAATGATGAGTGTAACGCTAAACCTCCAAATCATTTTAGGGGTGCGCTCGTTAAAAGTACACGTACATGTTTATGATTCTAAGTGTGTCTGTGTCGAAATGGGTGAGTTTTTATTTGTGATCTTTTTATCTAATGAGTCACAACTTAGAAAATCAAAAGAACTCGATTATAAGGCTTCTCGAAAATGACAAACTGACAGTTGAGCTAGATATGATAGGCGATTTATAAAAACAGCCATCATCCCTCTTTAGCCTTAAATATCGCTATTGAACTCTAAGGACAAATGGATAAAATAGTAGTTAAAAGTTGCGAGACTGACAAAAGTAAACTTATCGTCAAGTTTCTCCTCGCTCTGTGTTCATGTATGCGTGTAATTAATGCTGAACAAGCACATTTATAGTTGTCTGTTCGTGTGTGTATACAAACACACACGCTCGCACACACGTATATATATATATATATATATATATATATATATATATATATATATGTGTGTGTGTGTGTGTGTGTGTGTATTTGTTTTTATATACCCATATACATAATGGATTGTGAGTTTGGAAACTCGATTTGTAACCCATTTATGCCTTTGCTGGGGTTCGTTCCGTCATCTTCTCTAATTTCTAAGAAACACGGGACAAATGATTTATGTTGAGAATTATGATGTGCACAGACGCCGACAAACAGACGAGTGGACGCCGAATTATTGAAGGTAGGAGAAGAAGGAAAAGGGTTGTAGACCTTGCTAGTAGCAAAAAGTTATGTATAAATCGTTTTCTCTCTCTATCATTTTTCTTTCTCTCTTTCTTTTCCATCTCGCTCTCCAGATGCCATCCCTCCATGTGGAAGACGTTCTCTTCCCGCACTGAGACGACGCCATTTCGGTTAAGCACTGTCGGAACAACGAAGAGACAAATTACGTCACCGGTCAATGGCGCAACCCCGTCCTGTCAAAAGATTATGGATAGATTTCGAGAAAAAGAAATTCAGAGAAAGTTGATTTGAAAAGAAGCGAAAAGAAACGGAACATTATTAGCGTATATAAAAAAAGAAAAGGAACAAACGGAATATGCAGACGAAAGTGAAACAAGGCAAGTAAAAAAGATTTAGAGGAAGAAAAGCATACATATGACATTATAAGGAGTAAAAAGGACGCAATAAATTAGAAAAATAGTAATAGTATGAGTTGAAAAGAAATAGGGAGAATACGTAGTAGTATATAAAAAGTACGAAGGACGGTGAGAAAAAGAGGCAGTGAAAATAAAGTAATAGAAGAACAAATGCGAGTGTGTTTGCATTCTTTCATTTTGATTATATCAATCCTTATCTTCTTCGATATGATTAGTATTGGAGTTTTCATAAACCGAGATTCTACTCAAAGATGTTCATTTTGTGGAAAGAAAATACTACGAAATGTTTTCTCTGAAGACTACAGCACAACCGTGCTTAACTCCATTCTCAATAAATTCAAACCATTCCATAAATAATCAAAGTTAGTTCATTGCATTGCGAAGGGTACTACTTTAATAATGTTCTTAATATTTCCTGTAACAATTCTCATCTCGATTTTTCTTTTTCGCATTCTTCTTTTTCTTTTTCTTTAATAAATTCGGTAACAGGCGAGGTTTCCATGCATATGGAATACTTAGTGCCATATCGTTTATCAACGTGAACACTTTTTAGAATATTTCTCCTGAAAATCATGCCCGTCTCCTTAATATTTATCCTCAAGTAACTATTTTCCTTGATAAGTGATGTCCAAAGGTTAAATAATAATGTTTCAGCAAAACATTATTTAATTATCATCGTCATGTCACAATACCCAAATCATATTTTCCCTTCGCTTAATTTCAATCTGTTTGCATCCGTATAAAATCTTATCTTTTTTTTATTTTTATTTTTTGCAAATGTGTTCATTTAATTTTTTCCTCTTTTTCGTCGCTCTATTCGCGTCTACGTATTCTTTATTTCATACCTTTTTTATCTTACACTTCTATTGTGTCACTGATAACAGACAGGTTACTTCTCTCTTATATTTGGCTCTAAAAGAAACGTGGTTAAAAATACGAACATACAAACCATTATTCTTTAACTTTACACCAATATAGCCGCCGCATTGTCTTCCACATATAAATAGTGGCATTTGTTCGTTACTATATTACATCAGTGTAATAGTTGCATAAAATTGCGTAGTGTATTGAAACAAAGGTTATATATTCGATCAACAGACTTCCCACTATATTGAATCTAATATTCTAGTGTTGATGTCTCTCTATATTTTATAAAGGATTACTTATGTATTTTTATTAAATATAATGATCAGAATTTACACCCAAAATATGAAAACGATGAATATAAATATTGAAAGAAAGTTACTAAGCCCAAGGACTCGTAATGTTTGTTATATATCGTTTGATTTACTCATCTAAGAGCAATATAATAGATAGAAGTGTACCGCCTACATTCAAATCCCTCTGAATTTTGTGAAATTTTAATTTAGGTCTATATATAAATGAATAAATACCTAGCAAATTCTTGTTTCTTAATTTTAGTTAAAGGATTTTATGACGCATTATATAGAGAATTCAAATATGTTTGATTGGTTTCTGTCCTATCCAATAGACGTAAATCAGCAATACAGCAAGCTTAAATCAATATATATATATATATATATATATATATATATATATATATATATATATATATATCATTGACAATTATGTTTAGATCATTTTAATAATGTTTTTAAATCATTGAAATCGTTTTTAACGCGTTTCAGACGTTCTGTGAAGCGTCCTCGTCAGAAATATTTTAAAATGTGTTGGAGATGTAAAAATAGCATTTTCGGCGTTAATTTGAAATGTTTCCAAGGGGTGGAAGCGTGTAAGTGTCTACTATTCATTGGAATGTTCAATTTTTATTACTCTATTATTAGGCTGTGGTTGCTCCGGTGTTGTGTTTCTCTCTCTCACTCTCTCTTTCTGCTTGTGTTTTTCTTTTCCTTTAGGGTAGTGTGTGTGCTCTCTTTTATTGGTTTGAGAATGTGTGTACTGTTTTATACTATTATGAAGTTATTTGCTTCCCTAGGAAGGTGACTGTGATCCAAAGTCGTTACTAATGTGGATGTGTGAGGAGGGGGGGAGAGGGGAGAACCAGCTCTTCTAGAAATAAGGGTATGGGTGCTTTCATTCTATTTTGATATTTATTTTTTGCATTCTTGGATTTTAGTATTGGGATTTTTCCTTCCAGTCTTTTCGGGTATTCTTTATATTATGTTTGTTTAGATAGAGACGTGTATTTAAAAATATGTATAGGGGATTTTTTAATGTTTCTATTCATTTGTCTCCCCATGTGGGTATGGCCAGACCCAGTATCGGTTCCTAGTGTGGGGAAGATCTTGTTCCCCAGAGGGGAGGGGCCAATTGGAGAGGTATAGTTATGGGAGGGGGATGATAGAAGAGATGATAGTTGTCTCAGTTATGAGGGATTTCTCCTCCACTGACTGAGGAGGAAGCGAGATGTTGGAACAGATATTATACTATGGTTCTAGGTGTTTCCTAGTATTGTTGGTTTCAAGGTTAAGTAGGGTTGGTATTGTTCAGTGTGTTGTATTAGAGTTTGGGGTGTTATGTCTGTGTGTGGTTATATGCGCGCGCGTGTGTCTGTTTTAATGTGTCGGTTCTGATTTATGAGTGGGTGTGTATATGTATATGGATGTGCATGCGAGAGTGCCTTGCATTTCATGTGTATGTGTGCTGATATTAGGCTCTGTTCCGTTCAGGATTGAATCTTGTGATGAAGTTTTTTTCCTGTGTAAGTAAATAAAAATAATTGTCTGTTTGGAAGATTGACATTATTTTGAAACTGTTTCCACTGCATGTGTGTACGTGTTTTGAAATATAGAGGTGCCTGTTATCTGAAATTTTGACGTTGCTCTTATGTAAGGCCACTCTATTGCTGAGATTTTTGGTGGCCCCTATGTAGGATTTGTTGCATGCTGTGCATCTTAGTGCATATACTACCTTTCTGTATTAGTGGTAGTGGATATCCTCTTTTTCGCAGTGTTATTTGTAGTTCATTCAGTCTCGTCGAACGGTATATATATATTTATATATATATATATATATATATATATATATAAAGCTGAATGTGTGTGCGTATGTGTGTGTCTGGTCACAGATAGGCTCCTATATTGTTTACTATTTTAAAAAACTGATTCCATATAATGATAGAAAATGTATCGAAACACAGGAATGGGTATGTTTTATCTGGCAGAACGGTGGTTCATTAAAATTGTGGGGTATGCGTTCGCGACTGGTCCACAAAATATGGAAATTTAAAATGAAAACAAAACGTTTACAAGTATTCTTGATATAGATGTACATAAGAATACTTTGATAAGTATGTTTTAATTAAATAGAGATGATTTAATAAAATTGTGGGGTCTGCGTTCGTGCTTGACCTCCATAGAATGGAAATAGGCACACACTTTAATAAAGACTTTTCATATTCATATGCGAAGTATACTTTGATAATTATGTTTCAGCTTTAAGAAATACGGTATAATAAAATTATGGGGTGTTCGTTTGCGCCTAACCTCCATAGAATGGAAATATGTCACAAAGTTTAATAAGTTTGATTAATATAAATCCACAGAATATTGTGATAAGTGTTTCAGTGTGAACAGGTATGGTATAATAAATTATGGGGTTTATCTATTTTATTTTTACTTTCATCATATTTTGCTTTCGTTTTGATACCCCCAAGACCCAAAGCTATTTCTTTACAACCCTTCCTTTTCATAACGTACCATACTTTCATAAATCAGAGTCCATTTTCTGTAGGCTGTTTTTGAACCCAGACACCGACGGGTACTTTTGCTAGTATAATATAAAGCTGAATGTCTGTGTGTGTGTGTGTGTGTGTGCGTGTGTGTGTGTGGGTGTGTGTTGTCACGAATAGGCTCCTATATGGTTGAATATTTAAAAAAAAACTGATTTCATATAATGATAGAAGATATATCGAGCCACAGGAATGGTTATGTTTGATCTGGCAGAACGGGGGGGGGCATTAAAATTGTGGGGTCTACGTTCGTGCCTGATCCACAAAGTATCAAAACAAAAATTTAAACATTAAAAAAAAAAAACGTTTACAAGTGTTTTTGATAAAGATGTACATAAGAATACTTTGATAAGTATGTTTTAACTTAATAAGGATGGTATAATAAAATTGTGTGGTCTACGTTCGCGCCTGACCTCCCTATAATAGAAAAACTGCACAAACTTTTATAAAGACTTTTATGTCTTTCTGCGTAAGTATACTGTGATCATTACCTTTCAGTTTGAAGAAATATGGTACAATAAAATTATGAGGTGTTTGTTCGCACCTGACCTCCATAGAATAGAAATATGTCCAAATGTTTAACAAGGTTTTTTTTTTATTATAGTTCCCAAGAATATTGTGATAAGTGTTTCAGTGTAAACAAGTACGGTATAATAAATGATGGGGTTTATCTATTTTATTTCTACTTTAATCATATTTTGCTTTGGTTTTGATACCCCAAATGTGATGCTCTCTCTTTACAACCCTTCCTTTTCACAATCTATCACACTTTAATAAATCAGAGTCCATTTTCTGTAGGCTGTTTTTCAACCTAGTCAAAGAGTGGTACTTTTGCTAGTATATATATATATATATATATATATATATATATATATATATATATATATATATATATATATATACTAGCATTTCAGCCCGGCGTTGCCCGGGTGTTTGGATGTGTTGAGCAAAAAAAAAAAAAAAGTGGTAGTAGGAAGGCAGGCTCGAACCCGTACCGCAAAGGAGAAAAATAACGGGATAAAACCAAACGTTTATTCTGTTACGACCACCGCCAAACCGGAAGCGACATTTTTTTTAAATTAAGGCTAGAAAATCCAAAGGAGAGGATAACTTTCAAAAATATCGGCGAAAAAAAGTGGCCCCCTCCTGTAGAAAAGTGCCTAGTTTAAGGGAAAGATATAAATGTTTTAAGCCAATTTTTCGATATTTGTCGGATGAAAGGTCGAAAATTAATACGATACTCATCTTGGTAAGATCCGTCGCCTCTATTGAAAGTTTAAGGCAGATATGTAAACATACATACACACATACATTTACATATTGGTAACTAAAAATTTTCGACCCAACTGATGAAAAAGTTTGCCCTATCTCTGAATACCCTTTATGTAAAATTTTAAATATTTAGACCAAAAATTGTCTAAGTAATTTGAAAGAGACCGCAGAGGTCAATTTTTTTTATTTGACCCCTATTATTACCCCTTAAAATTTATTTTGGGCTCAAATCAAGGTATTAAGTTAGATCTATATCAAAGGAACCTATATCTAAAATTTAAAGTGCGTAGACCAAAGATTATCGGAGGAGTTTGGTAGAGTTCTCAAACGTCAAATCGTTGAACTTAATCGCCAAATTTCTGGCCCAAAAATTGACAGAGTGATTGCGTAGGGAAATGTACACAGACACAGACAAACACAGAGACACGTCCACTTATATATATATATATATATATATATATATATATATATATATATATATATATATATATATATATCATTAAGTTTACTAAAGTGTTTTATCATGTAATGTATTGTGTACAAAATTGGAATCCTTACAGTAATGTTGGCATTAATTATATTTGTGATACTCTCGGGGTCTTAGGAAAGTGCAAATATATTTAATAATAGGAAAATATAGCGAAAAAGGGGAAAATTAAAGTAAAAAAAGTAAAAAAAAATCTCAATCAATTCAGGAAGTGTTTCACAAACAAACACACACGGAATACAAAAGGATTCTAAATCAAGGCGTGGCGGCGATTAGAACTAATAAGCCAATCTATCAAGCATGATTTTACCGTCAGTTTGGAGAGTGGCAATGTTTTGTTACAGTGTTAGATATTTAATGAAAGTGTACAGGCATCTTATGCTTGCGACAGGTGACAACAGTACCTATTTACTATGCCTCCCCACGGGACAGAGTTGGACACTAGGGTCGTTTTTTAACGTGGAGAAAAGGTACAAAAACAAAAATTGTCTCAGTCGGGAAGGATTTCTCCTCCGCCGAAAGAGAACAAGAAAATGAAGTGCAGCATCTGAAGAACAGATGGTATTTATTTGCTCCCCCACCGAGCAAATTAGGCACAAGGACGATTTTTAATGTGAGGAGTGAAGTGAGGAGGAAGGGAAAAAGGGGACCAGCTCCCGAGAGGTGGGAAATAGGAGCTGGTAAAAGGTCAGGCATGTGGGGTTGCCCCCACCTCTGGTATTTGCTAGTCATAGCTAGTCATAGCTTGCAGTATCTGCCGGAACAGATGGTAATTATTTGCTCCCCCACCGAGCAAATTAGGCACAATGCCGATTTTTAATGTGAGGAGTGAAGGGAGGGGGAAGGGAAAAAGGGGAACAGCTCCCGAGAGGTGGGAAATGGGAGCTGGTTAATGGTCAGGCATGTGGGGTTGCCCCCACATCTGGTATTTGCTAGTCATAGCTAGTCATAGCTTGCAGTATCTGCCGGAACAGATGGTATTTATTTGCTCACCCACCGAGCAAATTAGGCACAAGGCCAATTTTTAATGTGAGGAGTGAAGGGAGGGGGAAGGGAAAAAGGGGACCAGCTCCCGAGAGGTGGGAAATGGGAGCTGGTAAAAGGTCAGGCATGTGGGGTTGCCCCCACCTCTGGTATTTGCTAGTCATAGCTAGTCATAGCTTGCAGTATCTGCCGGAACAGATGGTAATTATTTGCTCCCCCACCGAGCAAATTAGGCACAATGCCGATTTTTAATGTGAGGAGTGAAGGGAGGGGGAAGGGAAAAAGGGGAACAGCTCCCGAGAGGTGGGAAATGGCAGCTGGTTAATGGTCAGGCATGTGGGGTTGCCCCCACATCTGGTATTTGCTAGTCATAGCTAGTCATAGCTTGCAGTATCTGCCGGAACAGATGGTATTTATTTGCTCACCCACCGAGCAAATTAGGCACAAGGCCAATTTTTAATGTGAGGAGTGAAGGGAGGGGGAAGGGAAAAAGGGGACCAGCTCCCGAGAGGTGGGAAATGGGAACTGGTTAAAGGTCAGGCATGTGGGGTTGCCCCCACATCTGGTATTTGCTAGTCATAGCTAGTCATAGCTTGCAGTATCTGCCGGAACAGATGGTATTTATTTGCTCACCCACCGAGCAAATTAGGCACAAGGCCAATTTTTAATGTGAGGAGTGAAGGGAGGGGGAAGGGAAAAAGGGGACCAGCTCCCGAGAGGTGGGAAATGGGAACTGGTTAAAGGTCAGGCATGTGGGGTTGCCCCCACATCTGGTCTTTGCTAGTCATAGCTAGTCATAGCTTGCAGTATCTGCCGGAACAGATGGTATTTATTTGCTCACCCACCGAGCAAATTAGGCACAAGGCCAATTTTTAATGTGAGGAGTGAAGGGAGGGGGAAGGGAAAAAGGGGACCAGCTCCCGAGAGGTGGGAAATGGGAACTGGTTAAAGGTCAGGCATGTGGGGTTGCC
Source organism: Euprymna scolopes (assembly GCF_053919585.1). NCBI lineage: Eukaryota > Metazoa > Mollusca > Cephalopoda > Sepiida > Sepiolidae > Euprymna > Euprymna scolopes. The sequence continues at coordinate 124,079,400 of NC_136482.1, read as the reverse complement.
CCCACATCTGGTATTTGCTAGTCATAGCTAGTCATAGCTTGCAGTATCTGCCGGAACAGATGGTATTTATTTGCTCCCCCACCGAGCAAATTAGGCACAAGGCCAATTTTTAATGTGAGGGGTGAAGGGGAAATGGAGACCAACTCCCCGGGGAGTAGGGGAGCTGGATAGTGACAATTGTTATGAAGGGTTGCCCCTACATTGACCAATAACTTATATGTGGTGTCGCCCCCACATATGATCTTTGCTTGCAGTATCTGCCGGAACAGATCGTATTTATTTGCTCCCCCACCAAGCAAATTAGGAACAAGGCCGATTTTTAATGTGAGGAGTGAAGGGAGGGGGAAGGGAAAAAGGGGACCAGCTCCCGAGAGGTGGGAAATGGGAGCTGGTTAATGGTCAGGCATGTGGGGTTACCCCCACATCAGGTCTTTGCTAGTCATAGCTTGCAGTATCTGCCGGAACAGATGGTATTTATTTGCTCCCCACCGAGCAGATTAGGCACAAGGCCGATTTTTAATGTGAGGAGTGAAGGGAGGGGGAAAGGAAAAAGGGGACCAGCTCCCGAGAGGTGGGAAATGGGAGCTGGTTAATGGTCAGGCATGTGGGGTTGCCCCCACATCTGGTCTTTGCTAGTCATAGCCTGCAGTATCTGCCGGAACAGATGGTATTTATTTATTTATTTGCTCCCCCACCGAGCCAATTAGGCACAAGGGCAATTTTTAATGTGAGGAGTGAAGGGAGGGGGAAGGGAAAAAGGGGACCAGCTCCCGAGAGGTGGGAAATGGGAGCTGGTTAATGGTCAGGCATGTGGGGTTGCCCCCACATCCGGTCTTTGCTAGTCATAGCTAGTCATAGCCAGTCATAGCTTGCAGTATCTGCCGGAACAGATGGTATTTATTTGCTCCCCCACTGAGCAAATTAGGCACAAGGCCGTTTTTAATGTGAGGTAAAAACCAGCTCCCCTAAAAGTAGGCAAAAAGGGGGCACTCTGGTTACCAAAAATAATAATTGGCCCAGTATAGAGAGGTTCCCCTCCATTGACTGGTACAAATTATCTTAAGTGCAGCATTTGCCGGAACAGATGGTATTTATTTGCTCCCCCACTGAGCTAATAAGGCACAAGGCCGTTTTTAATGTGAGATAAATACCAGCTCCCCTAAAAGTACAAAAAAAGGGGGCACTCTGGTTACCAAACATAATAATTGTCCCAGTATAGAGGGTTTCCCCTCCATTGACTGGTACAAATTATCTTAAGTGCAGCATCTGCCGGAACAGATGGTATTTATTTGCTCCCCCACCGAGCAAATTAGGCGCAAGGCCGATTTTTAATGTGAGGTGTGAGCGGGAATGGGGACCAACTCCCCGGGGAGTAGGGGAGCTGGATAGTGACAATTGGTATGAAGGGTTGCCCCTACATTGACCAAGGTCTTATATGTGGGGTCGCCCCCACATATGGTCTTTGCTTGCAGTATCTGCCGGAACAGATGGTATTTACTTGCTCCCCCACCGAGCAAATTAGGCACAAGGCCGATTTTTAATGTGAGGAGTGAAGGGAGGGGGAAGGGGCAAAGGGGACCAGCTCCCGAGGGGTGGGAAATGGGAGCTGGTTAAAGGTCAGACATGTGGGGTTGCCCCCACATCTAGTCTTTGCTAGTCATAGCTAGTCATAGCTTGCAGTATCTGCCGGAACAGATGGTGTTTATTTGCTCCTCCACCGAGCAAATTAGGCACAAGGCCGATTTTTAATGTGAGGAGTGAAGGGAGGGGAAAGGGAAAAAGGGGGCCAGCTCCCGAGAGGTTGGACATGGGAGCTGGTTAATGGTCAGGCATGTGGGGTTGCCCCCACATCTGGTCTTTGCTAGTCATAGCTAGACATAGCTAGTCATAGCTTGCAGTATGTGCCGGAACAGATGGTATTTATTTGCTCCCCCACTGAGCAAATTAGGCACAAGGCCGTTTTTAATGTAAGGTAAAAACCAGCTCCCCTTAAAGTACGCAAAAAGGGGGCACTCTGGTTACCAAAAATAATAATTGTCCCAGTATAGAGGGTTTCCCCTCCATTGACTGGTACAAATTATCTTAAGTTCAGTATCTGCCGGAACAGATGGTATCTATTTGCTCCCCCACTGAGAAAATAAGGCACAAGGCCGTTTTTAATGTGAGGTAAAAACCAGCTCCCCTTAAAGTAGGCAAAAAGGGGGCACTCTGGTTACCAAAAATAATGATTGTCCCAGTATAGAGGGTTTCCCCTCCATTGACTGGTACAAATTATCTTAAGTGCAGTATCTGCCGGAACATATGGTATTTATTTGCTCCCCCACCGAGCAAATTAGGCACAAGGCCAATTTTTTATGTAAGAAGTGAAGGGAGGGGTAAGGGGAAAAGGGGACCAGCTCCCGAGAGGTTGGAAATGGGAGCTGGTTAAAGGTCAGACATGTGGGGTTGCCCCCACATCTGGTCTTTGCTAGTCATAGCTAGTCATAGCTTGCAGTATCTGCCGGAACAGATGGTGTTTATTTGCTCCCCCACCGAGCAAATTAGGCACAAGGCCGATTTTTAATGTGAGGAGTGAAAAGAGGTGGAAGGGAAAAAGGGGACCAGCTCCCGAGAGGTGGGAAATGGGAGCTGGTTAATGGTCAGGCATGTGGCGTTGCCCCCACATCTGGTCTTTGCTAGTCATAGCTAGTCATAGCTTGCAGTATCTGCCGGAACAGATGGTATTTATTTGCTCCCCCACTGAGCAAATTAGGCGCAAGGCCGTTTTTAATGTGAGGTAAAAACCAGCTCCCCTAAAAGCAGGCAAAAAGGGGGCACTCTGGTTACCAAAAATAATAATAGTCCCAGTATAGAGGGTTTCCCCTCCATTGACTGGTACACATTATCTTAAGTGCAGTATCTGCCGGAACAGATGGAATTTATTTGCTCCCCACTCTGAGCAAATTAGGCGCAAGGCCGTTTTTAATGTGAGGTAAAAACCAGCTCCCATAAAAGTAGGCAAAAAGGGGGCACTTAGGTTACCAAAAATAATAATTGTCCGAGTATAGAGGGTTTCCCCTCCATTGACTGGTACAAATTATCTTAAGTGCAGTATCTGCCGGAACAGATGGTATTTATTTGCTCCCCCACTGAGCAAATGAGGCACAAGGCCGTTTTTAATGTGAGGTAAAAACCAGCTCCCCTGAAAGTAGGCAAAAAGGGGGCACTCTGGTTACCAAAAATAATAATTGTCCCAGTATAGAGGGTTTCCCCTTCATTGACTGGTACAAATTATCTTAAGTGCAGTATCTGCCGGAACAGATGGTATTTATTTGCTCCCCCACCGAGCAAATTAGGCACAAGGCCGATTTTTAATGTGAGGAGTGAAGGGAGGGGGAAGGGAAAAGGGGACCAGCTCCCGAGAGGTGGGAAATGGGAGCTGGTTAAAGGTCAGGCATGTGGGGTTGCCCCCACATCTGGTCTTTGCTAGTCATAGCTAGTCATAGCCTGCAGCATCTGCCGGAACAGATTGTATTTATTTGCTCCCCCACCGAGCAAATTAGGCACAAGGCCAATTTATAATGTGAGGAGTGAAGGGAGGGTGAAGGGAAAAAGGGGACCAGCTCCCGAGAGGTGGGAAATGGGAGCTGGTTAAAGGTAATTCATGTAGGGTTGCCCCCACATCTGGTCTTTGCTAGTCATAGCTAGTCATAGCTAGTCATAGCTTGCAGTATCTGCCGGAACAGATGGTATTTATTTGCTCCCCCACTGAGCAAATTAGGCACAAGGCCGTTTTTAATGTGAGGTAAAAACCAGCTCCCATAAAAGGGGTCACTCTGGTTACCAAAAATAATAATTGTCCCAGTATAGAGGGTTTCCCCTCCATTGACTGGTACAAATTATCTTAAGTGCAGTATCTGCCGGAACAGATGGTATTTATTTGCTCCCCCACCGAGAAAATTAGGCACAAGGCCAATTTTTAATCTGAGGAGTGAAGGGAGGGGGAACGGACAAAGGGGACCAGCTCCCGAGAGGTGGGAAATGGGAGCTGGTTAAAGGTCAGGCATGTGGGGTTGCCCCCACATCTGGTCTTTGCTAGTCATAGCTAGTCATAGCTTGCAGTATCTGCCGGAACAGATGGTATTTATTTGCTCCCCCACCGAGCAAATTAGGCACAAGGCCGATTTTTAATGTGAGGAATGAAGGGAGGGGGAAGGGTAAAAGGAGACCGGGTCCCGAGAGGTGGGAAATTGGAGCCGGTTAAAGGTCAGGCATGTGGGGCTGCCCCCACATCTGGTCTTTGCTTGTCATTCCTTGGAGTATCTGCCGGAACAGATGGTATTTATTTGCTCACCCACAGAGCAAATTAGGCACAAGGCCGATTTTTAATGTGAGGAGTGAAGGGAGGTGGAAGGGAAAAAAGGGGACCAGCTCCCGAGAGGTCGGAAATGGGAGCTTGTTAATGGTCAGGCATGTGGGGTTGCCCCCACATCTGGTCTTTGCTAGTCATAGCTAGTCATAGCTAGTCATAGCTTGCAGCATCTGCCGGAACAGATGGTGTTTATTTGCTCCCCCACCGAGCAAATTAGGCACAAGGCCGTTTTTAATGTGAGGTAAAAACCAGCTCCCCTAAAAGTACGCAAAAAGGGGGCACTCTGGTTACCAAAAATAATAATTGTCCCAGTATAGAGGGTTTCCCCTCCATTGACTGGTACAAATTATCTTAAGTGCAGCATCTGCCGGAACAGTTTTTTTTATGTGCTCCCCCACTGAGCAAATTAGGCACAAGGCCATTTTTAATGTGAGGTAAAAACCAGCTCCCCAAAAAGGGTCACTCTGGTTACCAAAAATAATAATTGTCCCAGTATAGAGGGTTTCCCCTCCATTGACTGGTACAAATTATCTTAAGTGCAGTATCTGCCGGAACAGATGGTATTTATTTGCTCCCCTTCTGAGCAAATTAGGCACAAGGCCATTTTTAATGTGAGGTAAAAAACCAGCTCCCCTAAAAGTAGGCAAAAAAGGGGCACTCTGGTTACCAAAAATAATAATTGTCCCAGTATAGAGGGTTTCCCCTCCATTGACTGGTACAAATTATCTTAAGTGCAGCATCTGCCGGAACAGATGGTATTTATTTGCTCCCCCACCGAGCAAATTAGGCACAAGGCCGTTTTTAATGTGAGGTAAAAACCAGCTCCCCTGAAAGGGGTCACTCTGGTTACAAAAAATAATAATTGTCCCAGTATAGAGGGTTTCCCCTCCATTGACTGGTACAAATTATCTTAAGTGCAGTATCTGCCGGAACAGATGGTGTTTATTTGCTCCCCCACTGAGCAAATTAGGCACAAGGCCGTTTTTAATGTGAGGTAAAAACCAGCTCCCCTGAAAGTAGGCAAAAAGGGGGCACTCTGGTTACCAAAAATAATAATTGTCCCAGTATAGAGGGTTTCCCCTCCATTGACTGGTACAAATTATCTTAAGTGCAGCATCTGCCGGAACAGATGGTATTTATTTGCTCCCCCACCGAGAAAATTAGGCACAAGGCCGATTTTTAATGTGAGGAGTGAAGGGAGGGGGAATGGAAAAAGGGGACCAGCTCCCGAGAGGTGGGAAATGGGAGCTGGTTAAAGGTCAGGCATGTGGGGTTGCCCCCACATCTGGGCTTTGCTAGTCATAGCTGGTCTTTGCTAGTCATAGCTTGCAGTATCTGCCGGAACAGATACTACACTTTGATCCTGGCCCGGCGGCCAAGACAACAGTAGATCGCATGTTGTGGCTTGAAGGGAATCAAAATTATCTGGTGGTAAATGAGGGGCAGGATCTCGTCAAAAGACTTAGATATGGACATTGGCGTTCAAAAGATCCATCTATTATATAACGTAAAACATTCCCCTGTAAAAAATACGTCTTTATCCATACGAGGGAAAAGTCATTTTAATATCAGATTTATTTTAATGTTCGACACTAAACTAATGAACTTTTATAAAAAAACATATAAGAACAATGCCAGCCATATAAATTAGTGTATTGTGAATTTTGCAAACGATAGGCTTAGCCGTTTCAGAACTTATAAGAATGAAAATCAGACACGCACGCACAAAGCCTTTTATATGATAGTAGAAAGAATAAAAGCCATTTCAGTTATATGAGCTTATCAAACAAAATGCATTACATCGATGTACATATTGCCGTCAAAGCCTAGTTCTTATTATTTATTTCACAATAAAGACAGAGTTAGACAGAAGGTCGATTGTTAATGTGGTGGCTAATCTGATTTCACAAAAAGACGCTCTCTTCATTGATACAACCATTGCAATTACCAGCTACACTGAATGACAGTTTAAAGATGAGGACTTGTATGAGAACTGACACTGTACTTTCATTCAAGCCAAGAAAACCGAGTCGATTGTCAAATTATGGTTTAATTATCATCCGTAAAAAAAGAGTTTATTCTAGCGGGCTTATTTTAATTCGTGTATTTAGATATCCTTTTTTTTCTCATTTTAATTCTGACTTTCATATTTTTCTTACTATTTCCCGTTCCTTCTCTGTTTCCGCATTTATCTCCAGAAAGACAATATCGGTTTCGCAAAAAAAAGAAATTATTCTAACTTGTATTAAAACGCCGCCAGGAAACATTCAAAAAATGAATCATGCGGAGAGAAGCAAAGACTTCAAGATATTTATCCTAGCACTCACAGTATAATAGTTAATAATAAGAACTTATATATTAAACCATATTCAAACGTGTTGTATCAAGGGTTACTTATTTCGAATTGATATTCAAACACCATACATTGAATTATTTAATCCATATGCATTTGATATCCGTGTTATTTTTTGGATGCTCATTCATCCTCATCATCGTCATGCAGTGCATCAATCTTGACGATGACTATTTGGGGGTTCATCGATGTATCTCTCGGTGTTGGCGTAGTCTCACTCGATCACCACAGGATTTCAAACATGGCCTCAATTGTTTGCGCAGTTTAGGTGCAGTACCTGTTGCGCATCAGATAGACACCCTCTGAACCCCCAATGCGCATGTCCAGTGGAGCGAACCCGCGACGAATGGCAGCAGAGGAGGCCGCAGTTTCTGGCCAAAGTAATTTTAGTGAGGTAAACAGTCGCCCTATCGTGTTCGCTACTAACAGCTTTTCTTTCTGGATGAGGTTCCATAGCCTTTTAAGGAAAACTGAAAGGCAGCGGTGGGATTTGAAGTCAGAGTTCCCATCTCTTAGCCTTCTGCTGTGGTAAGGCCCACAAGGCAGTGTTGTTTGATTTTGGGGTTGGTTCCCTCTAGACTTCGCCCAACCAATAGCACCTACAAGACAGTGGGGTAGGGATTGATAGTGTGCCAGGGCGTGTCCACACAACGGTGGGCGATAATGCACTTCCTCTGGGATCCCTTACAAACTTGAAATCTCGTGCAAGTTTAGATTGGGGCCGCAAGGCACCCAATTACCGTGTGTGACCAACGTGGATGCACTGTAGGGGTCTTGATGATGGAGAGGTTATGTACTTGCAGGGATGACTTATACATAACTGCTACCTTTTCACCATGAGGTTAGCCAGCGGTGTTAGCTGGAAGCGAGAAGACATGCAAGCATGAACTTAACATTAACATACCTAACACACTAGACGCATTACATCCCCTGCCGGATTAAGAATCCAAACGCACACACTGGGATGCTCATTAATAAAATAATAACAATAAATAAATAAAAATATGTTTGAGCGAAACGCATGCCACTTGGTTATTAAAACATATTGAATAATAAATATTTGGGGGGATGCTCATTAATAAATGTGTTATTCAATATGTTTTTAATACCCGGGTGGCATGCGTACCGCTCAAATATATATTTTATTAATAGGCCAGTGTTTATTAACAAGGGTTAAATCCGTTGTTTGTTCGACAAAAACAACACTTTATAAAAGGATTGAATCTTATGAATTGAATTAACCGTCATGCTCCACAAGTATATGTTAATGTTAAAGTGGCGGGCATGTTGTTGTCAGTTAAGAAGCGGGCCGGTATATTTGCGTATTACAGATATGGTAGACTTGCATGGAAATGTTGTGCTTTGAGTTATGTTTGCTTTTAGTTATATAATGAGAGAAAAAAATCTGCTGTGTCCTGACAGTTAATTTTGTAGCGGGCCACCTGCCATGAACATAAATATTTATTATTGAAAGCTGAACAAAATCATTTCTTTGAGAATGGACTATCCGGAAACTACCTGTTATCGCCCATTTTATTGCTTTCCTATGCACTTCATTTTAGCACATTATTGGAAATAGTGTTTTATGAAAAAAAAAAAAACACTTGACCAAAATTTATCCACATTAAATAATTATTTCATTGTAAATTTGTAAAACATTTCCAAATAAAGAACATCCTAGTGAAAGGAAATTCTGTTTGTAAAGAAAAATTGAGTTCCTAGATCTATTAAACTTCTGCCACATCTTTACGCGAGTGATGATATATTATGTAGATATGTGTGTATTAGCTTAATAAACTGTATGCACGAACGTTCATCTACGTCCCCCAGGTATCAGCATGAATATGTTTCGGTTATGTATAATAGTACGTTTAATCCTATTTTTATTTTGCGTGAAACATCTCTAGGGTGTTTTCCTCCCAAGAGGGTTAGACGAAACGTTAATGAACATATAATTTGTCCTGTTTGTTTTATCTTTAATGTAAGTTTGAGAAAAAAAAAACATTAACGCATGCCTTGGGAGAAATGTTACAACAAAGCTTTAACAAAATCTAAGTAGATATATAAGTATCATGTTATGAGTTTTGATAGTAGTTTGAGGATACTAGGTAACTTCCTGTTATAATACAAAGCTAACAGAGGTTTCAAATTTTCATCAAAATCATTGCAATCAATATAGAGATAATTCAAGTATCATTTTTTTTATTCACGAAGATGCACTAAAATATAAAAACATTAAAAACAACCGGATAGAAGTAAAAATATATGGATAATATTTTCTCACACAATGTACAAACAAAGATTTTAGGGATTACTATAATATTTTATCTATAATATAGAGTATTGCCTTATCACAAGAGGGCATAACATAGATTTTATTCTAATTCAATATATATGTATATATATATACATATATATATACACACACATACATATATATATGTATATATATAATGTGTGCGTTTGGATGGAACGACAACACGAAAAAGCAATTAAATACAGGGAAGTAAAGCAATGTTATTTCTTCATATTTCTTTTATGCGTTATGTTCCCTGCAATTCTTGAAGGTATGATTCATTTTTCCGTATTTCCTATATATATATGTATATATATATATATATATATATATATATATATATATATATATATATATATATATATATGTGTGTGTGTGTGTGTGTGTGGGTGTGTGTGTGTGTGTGTGTGGATACATAGATAGCTAGATTTAGATAGATTTAGAGATATATACATTCATATAGATGTATATATATACATATGCGTGTGTGTATGTGCGCTTCAGAGTGTACCTATACGTATTTATATAACCATCTTAAACCACGCTTCCATATAACGGAATAAATCACCCACGTATCTTAATAATTCTTAACTTATTCTCCTTTTCTTTTATATTTCATTTTTTATTCTTCAAGACACTATAACTTGATTTTCCTTTTATCTTTATGGTTTAATATTGTAAATTTCCAGTATTTTTAATTACAAATATGCCAAACATCTATTCATAACGTTACATTTCCTACCTCTAATGCTGTTAATTCTCGCATATTGTGAATTATAAATATTTCATGCAATCATAGAATTTCACTCGCCTTTTTACGATTTTAAAGTTTATTGCATACAAAAAAATTCATTTTCACAAAATTAGTTGAAAACTAATACGAAAGACGATTAGTTACAAATATTAATAACGATAGGACTCGTAAGTACCCATATTTTTAAACAATGCGTCAAGAATTATCGCGAACGGTGAGCCACTCAAGGAGTGAGATAGGAAAATTATCTCTTGGGCACTAATTGCCACGATTAGAGGATGAGCAGCATTGAGTTTAATAAGAAAAAATATTAATAAACATGAATTGATTGCACAAGTGAACAGCTCAAGTCACATTTGCCTACATTAGACTTAAAGGCAACCGTGTTGTAATCAGTCGAAAACCAACGTCATGGTTTATAATTCTACTTATATATTTTTATTCGACAGAAAAATTGTTCAAGAATTTTGCTTTCTTGGAGAAGTATAGAAATAGAAGGCCTGGGGGAAAATCGTCATGTGTCGAAGTTGTAATAAAGCTCATTAAATTCGGGATGGTAACCTGTACATTTCCCTACGTTGAGTAGAACGAATAGGACACAATGATATGTATAAAAGTACTAAATCAGGAAATGTAATGAGACTATTATTTATTGTAAAGAGAGGTGCCACCATATAAAGGAATACACATGTGACGAATACCACGTTCATTATTTGGAAAGTTTTAGATGACGTACATCGTGTCAAATTGATAGCGCACCGGATAAAATTACTACGTTTATTAAAACTATTTGAAAGTTTTTTTTTTATGAGGTTTAAAGTTTATACCATGTTTAAGAGCAATGTCAGGAACAAAAGCAAGAACTACATAAAATATCTACCCGTTAGAGTCACATAGAACAAAATACATTTACATTAGTGCTCGGTTCGAACTTCTATACTTTTTCCTGATATGAAAGTAGATATTTCCGTGCTTGACAAGAGACACTGGATGATAATCATAGATAATATCGACAGAGACTTTTTAAGAATAATATATAACATTTCAACGTTACTCCGAATAATTCCAAATTGTCTCTTGAAAGGTATATATATATATATATATATATATATATATATATATATATATATATATATATATATATATATATGAAATCGAAAGTGGAAAATCGCGTTTGTTGCTTATCATTAGCAGTGATTAACGGAAAAAAAACGTAATGATTATGAAAACGTAATTAACAAAACAATAATACTGCCTGTATTTCACATTTCCTTTTGGAAATGTGAAAACTCCTTTCTTTCGGTATTGAAGATTGCATCGACTTGATCATAATATATATATATATATATATATATATATATATATATATATATATATATATATATATATATATATATATATAAAATCATGAAATAATTATATAGATATATATATAAAATAATATAATGATAAAATAATTATATATATATATATATATATATATATATATATATATATATATATAGTCCAAAATACAAACAGGCTGGTTACCTCGGTTAGAATGTTCAATATAAACAACATGAACCACAATAATAAAATGAAGGCGAAATAAAAAGATAAACAACAACCGTAAAAAAATGATAAAAAGAAAACGTGTATATGGCTGTATGAAAGTCACGTGGTAATCGAAAAAGAATCAGCATTTAGGACAACGTTAAGCACCGCGCTCAGAAAAACCATCTAACCTCCAGAAGAAAAGAGGACAGAAGAAGAATAAATGTAAACACTATGTAGCAGATATCGATACACTAAAAGAAAGGAAGTAAATCTATAAAGTTTGCAAGAAAGATGTATGAAAATTTACATGACTCGATTGAGTTTCCGCTAATAAATACTTTGTTTTGGGGCGTGGGTGAAAGGTGAGTACAAATAAACTATATATATATAGGGTCTAATACTCTTTGATGATTTCCTGTTGAGGTCAGCATGGAAATAATGCTCCTCAATATTTATATCTTCTTCGGTAAACGTATGACTACTATGCTCAATATTAGTGTCGGATATTTTTTGACAAACCTACATCGTAAAGCGTTTATCTTAAATCTAGGCACCGCCAAAACGGGGGGGGGGGCAGGTCAGTACTTTTTGACGGACTCTCTTTTTAAAAATCCAACAAAAATCAGGTAATTATCCGATCAATACGAAATTTTCAGCGATTATTAGGAGAAGAATGAACTTTATAACAGTCTACTTATTTTTCATAAACGATATTTATATATATTTTGTTTTGCTTACAAATCCCCCCCTTGTTTTGAAGTGGGAACAAATATGCTTAAAATTAACTAACCCCAGAGAGAAGGTAAAGTCTAAGAACTACGGGACTCAACGGAAGCATACAGCAGCAAAACTAATTTATGTCGTAATTCTGCATTTATTACATACGATTAATTCAACACAATTTAGATGTCATCATTAGACAAATGTGAAAATTGGGGGTTAATACCTTTCCCCGATGTATCAGTACTATTTCACTATAATAGATCTGATAAGATTTGAACTCGCCATAACCGATCCACAGTCCGTGACAGTGTTCATTATTCCAACCACGCATCCACCGATTTATAATAAAGCAAATGATAATCTGAAACTGAACACAAGATATTGTGTTGTTGTAAGGGACAGAATTATAGATTAAAAAAAAAAAGAATTGTTTGCATATCTTATTTTTACGTCTGAATATCAGAACTTCGATTGTGTTTATATTATCCCGCTTTTGAGTTTTGAAGTGTGAAATTCGGTGAATATGTTAAGTAAAATAATTAATTTAAGTTAAGCAAAACAAAAATTTTTTTTTCAATATTTATACGAAAAGAGCCATTTTAAAATCTTTGATAAATAAATTAACAATTTTTTTTAGCGAGCCGAATAATGCATGACCATCATTAAACAGGGCATGCTTTGAATAATCGATACAAAAAAAAAAATTCGATAAATATTGTGCCCTTTGTGTTAAAAATAGCATCATTTTTTTCGATCCCGTTTGAAAACGTTTGCCGCCTTTCGACTACGGTTGACCAAACGCGCTGAAATAATTTTTTTTTTATTCTGCTTTAAATTGCCCCCACCCCATTTTGGGGAGCCTGGACCCCACACATATACACATTAAAAACCAAACTCATACAAATGGTCACCCATCTGGTACTGGCCAGCCTCAGCTTAATAATGCATTGAAATTTTCGTCACTGAAAAATAAGTTTTTTTGGCCTGTTTGGTCTTCCATAGTTTTCTTCTTATCAAACGCAAACGTAAACAGTTGCGATCTAGACTCTAGATCGACGCGAAATATCTGGTTACCTATATGAATAAGTGGAATTATTTGAAATTCAGGTACTTATATTATAATATTTTTGCATATTCTCTTAGAAAATGATCCTAAATCTTAGTTAGACAATAAATAAATGAATTAATTATTTCGAAAACCTTTTTTTATAAATATTTATGTACGTTTTTTTTTTTTTTGCAAGACAAAAAATGTCAATTGTTAACTTTTTGGGGAAAATTTAACATTTAAAATTTGATTAAAGATAGTAGAAAAAGTTTTACATTATTCTGTTTTCTATATGATAAAATTCAGGGTTTTATCTTTCTGGAAACAAAAAGTTACTCAGAAATAATGGATTTTAATAAATGTAATTTCGTTTTAAAAAACAACAACAACTTGATTTTGCGGCCATTTTTGGCGGTGCCTACTTAAATCCAAAGGAATAAATATTCCTCACTTAATTGGCGATTATCAGCGTATCTACTTTTTGAAAAGATTTTGCAGGGTAATTAAAAAAAAACATCTGTAACAAAGTATTATTTAAAGTATTATTTATTATTGACAGCAAAGCATTACATTTGTTACACAGAACTGTCTCACGTTGTTTTTTATGTATATCTTGGCGCTAAATTAATATTTCTACTCGCGAATATTTCTAATCATCAACACAACATCGGCGAACAACTGCAATCTTATAGTGTTGTACAATTGTTGTGAAACAGAATTTGCCCAATTGTTGAGATTTAAATTAAAGCGCAATTTCTAGAAAACGCACTCACACATTCGCATTTATGTAGAACTCTATACACTTGATTCTTTCTGGTACGTTTATTGACGTTATCTGAAAAAGAGAAAGTTGAGACAGTTTTCATGATAGCAATAATAAAATGTAATCTAAAAACACCTTATAAATGTTATTTACTCACCAGAAATTCTCACAACGTTTATCATAAATAATTCTGACTAGTACTAGCAGACGTAAAATACGCTCCTGGGTTTGATGTAACCAGAGTAAAAAAAAGTATCCCATAATATTATAATTATTATTATGGTTGTTATCTCACTTAATATGAGTCAACAGACACGTCATCATCATAGATTGCTTACTGACAACAACCCGTGGTATTACCTGAAGTCTAGGTATTATTATTATTATTATTATTATTATTATTATTATTATTATTATTATTATTATTGGCTCACATGAAGCTTTCACACGGATCATCAAAGCTTCATTGGAAACCTACGGCGTCCCTTGGAAGGTGAGTAAGAACAGGTCTCCCCAGATGTTCAATACTCTCCACCTCCATCGATAGCAATTGCAAATACATTTGCGTTATCGCAATAACCTCTAACCATTGATTTCTCGCTGATAGCGTCCATTGGTCTGTACTGGAATTTGAGTTGCACTAAACCTCCAAACGTCCCACTTCTCTTCACACTTGTACAGCGGAGGTACGATCAGCGTTCTCTCCTCGGTCTTTCCATACTTCTTGGGCATTCTCGGCTATTTGGTTTCACACTTTTCTTTGGAGGGGGTGATGGGCAATGGGAGAGGCTGCGTGATAGGAATGTACAAATTGTTGATATGCACATTCAGTGTTCATTATTCCTTTTAACGCTACGTTATGTCTATTATTCTCCGCATTCAAGAGTTTTCTTTAATATTTCAGTAGTTTTCATTATCGTTAATCGTTGTATCTTTGCAGCCATTCCTCTGATTCCAATGTCTCCCATTCTTTTTTCAAAGTTTTTCGGAATTCTTTCTAGCTCTCCTACTATTATAGGTATTATTTTGATTTTCTTTCACCGTCCAAATCCTTTTAAACTCTCTGGCTAGCCCTGTGTATTTGCTCCGTTTCTCCTTTTGTTTCATACTCACTCTATGGTAAGCTGGGACGGTAAAATCTACGATTTGACCGGTTTCTTCTTTCTTGTTAATTAGTAGGACATTTGGTATTCTTGCTTGAAAGGGATTATTCATCTATATTTCCATGCCGCATAGGATTTTGTTGTTCTCGTTTTCGAGTACTGTTGCGAGCTTATGCTTGTGCTGTTTGTCTGTACGTTCAAAATGCAGTTGTTTACATAATTTCCCAGTGTATTGCCCTCCCCTCTTAGTCGTGCCTGTTTTTGTATTCCTTTGGAGTCAGTTTGCTGCATTCACTTACTATATGGTTTATCGTTTCGTCTTTTTGTCCACAGAGTCGGCATTTACTGTTTCTTGTGTTTTATAGATCTTTGCTTTGATATGGTTGGTTCATGTCGAGTTATAGTGTGCTGCAGTAATAAGGGTTTAAGTTTCTCGGTTTGCATGTCCTTTCGCACTCATGTCCAAGTGTGTTCGTTTTTCTCATTTTTGTCATTCTTATGAATCTTCCGTGTAGTTATTTCTCTTCCCATATTTCTTTCCTTGTTTTGTCAGCTGCCTTTCTGTTTTCTGTTTTATTTCTTTTTAGATTTTCACTGTCTCTCGTTGTTACAATTATCCTTTCAGTATTTTATTTATGTATTTTTAGTTCATTTTTTTGTGTCATCCACACAGTTTTCTATGCAGACCAATCCTCTCCCGCTGTCTTTCCTTTCACCTAAAATCTCTGAATATTTTCTTTAGTGGTTCTTGCTGATTTCATTCACTGTTCCTTTCTCGATTTCTTGTAACTCTTCTTTCATGTCTTTCAGCCATTCGACATATCTATTGTGATCTTGTCGTACTTCCCACATTTTACTCCAGTGGAGTTATGTTTCTCTCGGGTCTGGTCGTTCTGTTTCTGTTTTTCCTCCGTTCACATCCGATAGAATTGGCTTCCATTATTTTCAAGTGTCCTGTTTTGTTTGCATTGTTTGCATTTATATCTATATCCTCTCAATTTCAATTCTTTTGCTTTTATTTTTTGGTCCATTTCTTCCTGTTTCTTCTTTAGGCTCTCCCTACTATTTACTTTTTCAATATTCCATCTTCTCTACATTACTTTCTTATTGTTGATATTTTTGCCTTATTTTTTGCTTGCTTATTTGAGTTTCTTGGCTCATTTCCCATCCAGGTTTTTTCGGTCCACTTTTCCTCGCTTGTTTTTCTCTGATTTGAAATTCATACTTACCATTTTGGCACCTGCGTAAATTAAGTTGCTAAGTCTGTGATAGTATCCGTTGGGATTTGTGGGAGGAGCGTGTTAACCTTCTCTGTTTCCGTTTTTAATTTCCTGTGCTCTTGGTTCCTTAACGATAGGAGATTTGTTTTTTTTCTCGTTCATGAACTGTATTATTTCATTTATTTAATCTGCTTCATTCTCTGTTAGCTCTGTTTTATTTTTCTCGGTTACCACGTTTGTGTATCTCGATCTTTGTAGGTACTCCGCCTTTGGTGTTTTTACTTGTGGGGTTTCACTAAGTGTAGTTCATTGGGGGATGCTTCTTGTTCAATTTCATGATTTACTTTTCGCAGTATTTTTGTTAGTTCTAGTTTAGAGAGCCACATTTCTTTTATTTGTTTCCGATAACCTCCATATCTATATGTAGGATGACTTTTATTATTATTATTATTATTATTAGTAGTAGTAGTAGTAGTAGTAGTAGTAGTAGTAGTAGTAACTGAACTCACTAGAAGAAGTCATAAAGATCATCATCAGGAATCAGTCACTAATTTCAATCAATTGTGTTTCCGCTAGTCTTACTGACAACAAGAGTTCCCAACTTTTCAGTTTTGTAAATGATTTGCGTTATCTCAATAGCTGTTTTTCTATTATCTTCGTGTTCATGACGACCATTGTCCTTCACTGGAATTTGGGTGAACCGAAGTCACCCCCATGAATTTCCATGACCTGATCGCACTTATCCGGTGAAAGTTGTTGTTGTTGTATTATTATTATTATTATTATTATTATTATTATTATTATTATTATTATTATTATTATTGTTGTTGTTGTTGTTGTTATTGTTATTGTTATTATTATTATTATTATTATTATTGTTATTGTTATTGCTATTATTATTATTATTATTAATATTATTATTATTATTATTATTATTATTATTATTATTATTATTATTATTATTATTATTATTAGTGTCTCACAGGGAGCTTTCACACAATTAAACAAACGATCGGGTTGGATATCTGTTGTGTTCTCTGGAAGCTGAATGACAACAAGTCTTCCCAGACGTCCAGCTCTCTCCACCTCCTTCGATACCATTTGCAAATTATTCTGCGTCATCGCAACAGCCTCTTAACATTGATTTCTCGCTGGCAGTAGCCATTGGTTTATACTGGAATTTGAGTGGCAGTAAGCCTCCCCAAGGGGCAAGTTCTCTTCGCGCTTGTCCAGCCGAGGTTTGGCCAGCGCTCTCTCCTCGGTCTTTCAACCCTCCTTGACCCTTCTCGGCTATTGGTATCACTTTTCTATTGGGAGGAACGGTGATGATACAATGGGAGGGTGTAGGATGGTGGTGTAGAACTTGAGATAGATATGGAGCTTCGGTGTTCTTCATTCCCTGTAACGTTTCTTCTTTATATTGTCTTCTTGTATTATTTTCCGCAATTAAGGGTTTTCTTTAATATTTCAGTCGTTTTCATTATCGTTAGACGTTATATTTTTGCAATTATTCCTCTGATTCCAATTTCTGACATTCTTTTTTCGAAGTTTTTCGGAATTGTTCCTAGTGTCCCTACTATTATCGGTACTATTTTGATTTTCTTCATCAGCCAAATCCTTTTTAACTCTCTGGATATTATTATTATTATTATTATTATTATTATTATTATTATTATTATTATTATTATTGCGGTTATTATTGATTCTACGAGGAGTGTGCAATAAGTAATGCCCCTGACCTACTTTCCGTTGTCTGATCTAGCTAAAATTTGGCATATGCAATAATTTATGTCTCTACGGGTCATTTGTTTTACAGGCGTTTGAACTGAGCCAGGTTTGAAATGGAGCCTGTTCAATGTTGAGCAGTGATCCGTTTTTTTTTTATTTGAAAGGACGCACACCACAGGACACTTATGATGAAATGAAAGAAACTTTTGGTGATAATTCCCATCATATGACCTTGTAAAACGCTGGCATTGTGAATTCAAACATGGCCAGAAGTATGTGGAAACAGCTCCAGACCTAGTTGCCCACCTTCTGCCATTGATGAGGCATCTGTCTGTCAATTCAGGTTGTCATTTTGGAAGATCGGCGCATTACTATTCGACAAAAAGCCCAGGATGTCGAGATTAGTACAGAGTCTGAATAAACTATCATTCATGACCATTTGCATGTTGATAAGGTGTCTGCAAGATCGATTCCCATGTTGCTCACACCATTCCAGAAGCGAGAACGCGTCGAGTACTCGAGGTTTAATTTGGAGATATGCCAAGAAGATGAGTCAAAGGTTTTCAAAAGATTACATAGGATGAAACCTGAGTCCATAACTATCATTCAGAAACCAAACCCCAGTCAATGCTGCAGTGGAAGCACGGACTCACCGCCTCCAAAGGATACAAGAGTGCAGCCCTCCGCTGGCAAGTTTATGCTCACAGTCTTTTGGGACTAGGACAGAGTAGTGGTGACAGATTTTCTGGCAAAGGGAACCACAATTACAAGAGCGTATTATGCTTCACTTTTGAGGAAATTAATCGAAGCTATCAAAATCAAGAAGCGGTGCAAAATAAGCAAAGGAACCCTCCTCCAGGACAACGCTCCGGTCCACAACTCGCAAGTGGCCAGATCAGAAGCACGGGCGTGTGGTTATGAAAATTCATCCTCCCTATTCTCCTGACCTTGCACCCTCTGACTTTCACCTCTTCCCAGCCATGAAGTTGTTTTTGAAAGAAAAACGTTTCCCAGATGATTCAGCCTTGATTTCTGAAGTCATGTCATGGTTTAAGGACCAACCTTGGGTGTTCTACAAAAACGATCTCCAGAGTTGCAACAAACGATGGGAGAAATGCATAGGAAAGGCTAATACATGTGCCAAGTTTCGTTGCTCTACTCCTATGGGAAGTGGGTCAGGGGCATTACTTATTGCACGCCACTCGTACTGCTTCGTCCGATGCTTTCATAATGTGTGTGTGTTTTTTTTTTTAATTTTCAAAATGCATTTTCTCATTTTTTTTTTCATTTTTTGTTCTTTTCCAAGTATAATCCAAATTTTATTCTCCCGCCTCTAACTAATTTGTTTGTCCATCTTATGACCCTTACTTGGCATCTCTGCTTAAACATATATCCAGCGCTCAAGCGGAATCCCCCTTTTTTACGTCCATTCGAAATCTTGACACAGCTATTGTGGTTGTTTATTTCTCTCTAGGTTGTTTTCTCCTTATTCCCCTTGTCTGTCGATCTCTTAATATTTTGACTCCTCTTCCAATCTAAAGTAGAGTTTCACGGACGCTAATTCTCTTTCCTCTCCATCTCTACCTCTTTCTTCATCTCTTTCTGTTTCTTAGAAATTTCGCAGTTGGCGATTTATTGGGACAAATCCCGCTTCAAACCCGACTAATTCCCCTTTCCCCGATTTTCAATTTCCATATTTCAAAATTTTTATTACGGTTTACATCAAAACTGGCAAAATTTAATGAATTTACGAAATATACGCTTATTCTAAGTGATAAATCTTGCCCTCCAAATTTTATATTCCAAAAATGTAAATTAAAAAAAGGGAAATAAAAAAGTATAAGGAGTTATAACAAGACAAACTTCAGAGATAATTATAAAAATAATAGCAATAAATAAAAAAATAAGAGACATATAACTCAGGCTGTTTAAATATATACACATATTAACCTCTGTGTATGTGTGCATTACAAACCGATATATATATATATATATATATATATATAATTATTATAGTAAAAAATACTTATATATATATATATATATATATATATATATATATATAATGTGTGCAAGACCAATCTATCAAATATGCATATATATAAATATATATATATACATATATATATATATATATATATACATATCTGTAGAAATATATTTTCTTATTATATATCAATCCGTATATAATACGCTCAATGTGATTACAGAGCAATATATAGAATAAATGACAAAAATGTATATTAAAAAATGCATGCTGTTGACCATCTTAAAAGTTTTATTTTTAAATCAGTTTATATATACAATTCTTGACAGTATCTGTTTCGTACCGCAAATTCAATCACTTAATTATTATATATATCAGTGAATCTATTATGTCTTTACTACATGAGAAGAAATAGCAACAATCACTCCGTCAAAAGGAATTAAAATGTGATGTGACATGGTGAAAATCCGGAAATTGGAAGAGAAGCGTCAGTAACATTTATACTTTCCATGTCACCGTATTGCACTTTTTCAATTTCAATTTCAATAATTCAATCAGTAATTTTAGTCGTCGTGTGCAATTGTGATGGTATCGAATTTTAGTATTGTTATTTAAGATATTTTCAATGTCGGACGACTGTAAGTTTTTCATGGGATGTTACGTGTTCTTTATGGCGCTATTGTCAGCTAAATATTAGATTACTTATTGGGAGAGTGTTGTTGTATTGTGGCAAATACATTTATACAGTATGTTATTGTAATTTAGTGTGGTCTTAGTATTATTAAAGGATTTGGTGATGTTGTAGAGGTTCACCTATGTATTGTTTGTCTTGATATAAGTTTGCGGCCAAAAATAACTTTTTCTTCTCATTAGCTTGTTGGCGTGTTAGGATTTGCAGTAATCTGAATACGTGAAATTGCTATACAGCTTTTTTTCAGTGGATGATTCATAAGCCTTTCTTAAGGCCCTTTTTAGGGTGTCTACATAGCGGTCTGTTTGGCCGTTACTTCTCGAATAATACTATTGGGTTGTAAAATGCTTTACCTAATATGTCTGACGAAATTTTTGGAACAGCGAAGAAGCGAATTGGTAGTATTATCGTTAGGATATTAACAACAAGCTCATGAAAAAAAATTAATAGTTACCACTGCAGTGGGTTTTCCGCATTATAGCACCTCTGGTCATTTGGGAAATATCTTTGGCAGTTTTTGAAAATATTACAAGTGCGGTCTTGCTTTATGCCGCCTGTGTATATAAACAGACACGCACACAAACACACACACACACACACACATTTTACGAGCGTATAACTCTTAAACTGTCACATCATTTTATTTCTTATGGAATCAGAAAATGCCGTCCTTTTGTATTCAATCTGTTTTATGGGGTATGACCACGCCGCCCGACATACAGAAGGCTTCTTAACTGAAATATAACATCCGGCAATGTAGGTAAGATTTATCAAACTGTCAGTGTTGCCACTATATGAGGGCATTTTTAAAACGATCATTAAAACATGTTAAATTTAAAACGAAAGGAACCCAAATTTGCATAAAAAATTAAACCGGCTTTTATTCAATATAATATGCAAATATTATCTCTGTAAAATTATGCAATTTAACACAATATACATTCTATTACTGAATTTAGGGAACAAACAATTAAAGAAACATAAAACACAAACAATTCTTGGATTTCGGGACAAGATCACAGTGCAGTATCCGTTTTGATGCTATAAAAATCATCGTTCTTGTCCTCGGCTGGTGGAGAAGAAATTCTTCATTACTGAGACAATATTTATTTTTGTTTCTATCCCCTTATTGTGGAGCTGCATTTTCCCCACCGGAATCTATGTTTTGAAATATTTAAACGACTATTACTTTTAATACAGAAATTATATTACAATTTTGGATTTCTGTTGTTCTTTTTTTCATTTTCTCTTATGTCTTTTATCAAAATGGGTAGCGTATTTTCATCAGTTACATGATTAGGAATCCTATGCTCACCTATATTCATTTTCATATCAGTGCAGAATACATTAATATGGAAATGACGTTCACATAACTATTAAGGACAATCGTATGATAATGTAAACATTGGTTAAAAACAAAGGAAATATAGTAAACATCTATGATATTACATTAGGATGGTGGTAAATTTGGTAGAGGGAGATTATCATTATTATTATTATTAGTAGTAGTAGTAGTAGTAGTAGTAGTATTTCACTCACCAGGAGTCGTTTAAAAGGTCATCATCAGTGATCGCCCATTGGCATTAACCTGTGGTATTAGCTGGGCACCGAGTGACAACAAGTCTCCTTAGATTTCCAGTGTTCTCCACCTCTTGACCACTCGGCAGATAATTGCACGTTATCGCGATAGCCGTTTGCCCTTGATTTCTCGTTAGCATCGGCCATTGGTTTTTTTCCTGCCGGCTGTGTTACAGAATACCTCCCTAAGGTACCAGATTTTAACTGCACACTTCCAGTTGAAACCTGTTTAGTATTCTCCAACCTCGGACTTTCCATCCTCGCTGACGCTTCACAACTTGTTGGTGTGGCGACAGTCGATGTCATCTACAGTTTCTTTTTTTGCACTAAACAGAGGGCTTGGACCCAGCGTAAATGGGTTTTACTTTAATGGTTACTCCCTAAGGTTTTCCTTTACTTTCTTCGTATATATCTCATACACTTTTTTTTAATCGAGCCTATATTTATTCTATATTTTGATTGTTTTTTTAATTTATTCAATTAAATGTATTTTATACTTTTATTTCGTGTTTTTCTTTATTTTATTTTCATTTTATTTTAATTTATTTTATTATTACATTTTCTACACTAAATATTTTTTTATTCTTTGTAACATTTATTTTTCATACATATTCTAAAAATGATTTTGGTATTTTTGGCTCACATTTTATGTCATCTTTTTTTTTTTAGTTCATATCAAACTTTAATTAAAACCAATCAGTGAATGAATTTTTAAGACGAATTTGTGTTCGTATGTCTCGGGAGAGAATAAAGAATTTCCTATTTAATCTCCCATTTCACCCATTAAAATTATTTACAGATAAAATGTTATAAAACAAACAAACAAAGAAGCAAAAACTTTAAGTTTTAAATATATTTCTAAGAAATAAATTACGCCCGGTGCTAAAATATTGAATTCCTAGATCGTTATAGTTAACAAAAACAACAACAAAAACAAAAGAAAAAATACTGTCGTGAAAAAATGCTTCTAACTTTAAAATATTGTGACATACTCAGTGACAAAGTGTATTATTATTAACAGAACGGACTGAAAATATTTTCATATGAAAATTGTTTTTTTTTTTTTTGTGGTTTCAAAATAAATAAAATAAAATATTCGACTTCGATAGAAATAAAATTTTCACAAACATGTCCACTTACTGTTATATTTTGTTAGATGCAAATTCTCCCAATCGGCAATTATAAACATGGCAATCATATAATTAACGAAATGGATGTTTTTTTTCTCTTTAGAAGGGGAAAAACGAAAAATAGTTTTTATGGGCACGTGGTTGAACACAGGAAACTTTAGGTGCCCGTTTACCTACATGTTGATCTTGTAATGACATCACGTTGTGATGTTCTCCGGCCTCCTCTGTCGGTAGCCGTGGTATAACAACATTATTTTTTAAAATGATAAAGATATTCTGTATGTCTCTAGTGTTCATCAATCTCTTGCTGACGTCATCTATTTGTGACCTTATTAACCTATATACAAACAAAAAAGTTACAAAGTTTAAGATAGAGATAGAGAACGGAATTAAAAGAAGGCCATCTTAGAATTATCTTTGTAATATGCCACCAAGCGCAGAATTGCTACAGCTAGTTTACATAAAATTACGTAAATATTAAAACGCTAGAAGGGAGCAAGAATTGTTCATTGAGTTGAAGAAAAAAGGCTAACTAAAAAATTTCAAAACAACAAAGACACGAACAAAGAATACTTGCCAGGGAACGCAGATATCGAGAAATTAAACGAAACGGAATAATAGAAAACGAAACGAAAGAACAAACACATATAATAAAAAAGGAAAATAAACGAAATCTTTAAGAAAGTTATAAAAAAAACAGTTTGCCAACTGCTTGGACAAAAGATAATAAAAGGAAAGGAATTGCTTGAAATAAAAAAAAAAGATTGGGGTGACCAAAAACTAAAACCTGAATAAATTGAATCTTTGATGGAACAGTGTTTCACTCGCTTTTTGTATTGACTTACGATTCTATCGCCTGAGTGGACATTTTTTTTATATACCACAAACAAGTTGGCTTTCTTTAAGCCTTGGACATCGACGAGCAGATTATATTATGGGCGGAAACGTTCTGTTTTTTTTTCGTTTCCTTGATTATTTGGTTCATTTATTTTGTAGCCGATGTCCTACAAGGGCGGTCATAAAGAGTGCTTTAGAAAGTAAAGATAGCGGTTAGTTTTATATTGAGTAAGAAGAAAATACGAAGAACAAAGTTTTGAACGAATACAACAAATACGCAGAGATAAATGAACGAAATACAAAAAAAATGTAATATTCTTTTAACAAGACAAGATATATATAAGATGAGTACATACGTGCAGAATCAGGAAGACAACTTTTGAACACCAGATGTCGCATATTTGAGATGGTGTTACGTTGTACACTTGTGCACACATTATTGTCTTAGTAGAAAAGTTGACAAAAGAACAGGAATATCTTCGACTCTCTTTGGAATTTTCTACACGACTTTTATTTCTACGTCGTTTCAGCCGTGGCGTCACGCACTTGATGCAAAACGTCATCTCGCCTCTGTCGAGATCTTACATAGTATAGTCCTTTTACCCTCACATATGACGTCACATCATGCATTTACTTACGCGCATATGGGATGTGTTACAAGAGTATATAACCAAGTAAAGATATGGTTATCTCTGGGAGAATTTTATCGGGGCTAAAAATATCAACGCCTTTAAACGTGGAGCAAATGTCTAAGAGAATGTTTTACTGAAATAAAATACCCCCCCCCTAAAATACTTAATATCTGCGGTGATACTATTTGGACGAACAAACATATAGTATACTAGCAGGATAATATACTACAGATTGTTTTAAAAAATATGAACGTAGAAGAGCAGTTTTAGTCTCCTTGCGCCGGCTAGGTAACAAAATTAATCAATATTCACTTTTTAGCGGCTATTTTTACCGACTAAAACAACAAAATATGGAATCATTTCACTCGCCTCGTCTAGTACCTTTCTCTGACCTTGCATGCCAGAGAAGATGTACTTAAAAAAATTGGGTTAAACCGACGGACAAACATATTGAGTTTTATTAATCAGATTACTCAATAAAAGGAAAAAGCAATGTTTGCTAGAACAGTAACAAATAGATTATACACTAGTTCTAAGCCCACCTTTCAAAAAGGAGGGTATGTTTTTTATGGAAAATGTTATTGCAGAAGACAGATTACTTCTTTACCAACCCCAATAAACTGAGCTTTAAAATATAGTACATCATTCGGAAGTTGTATAGGTAACTAAATAGATCGATAAATATATAGACTACAATAGTACAAGTAATAGGCGTAATAATATTTAAACCTGTAACAACAAAACGCGCGTGCGTAGTCCCCCTCTGGTACTGCATGCGAGATGACACCTCAAAAATAGTGAAGAAATAATGAATGTGAGAAGTGTAAAGGGTCAACGTTGTCTTCACCAAGTTTCAGAAATAAGCTGCCACGGACCTGAACACATACAAAGAACAAAGGTTTTAATGAATACAATATACAATTTTCGGTGACAGTATGTTTTAATTATCAAATTGACCACCTTAAAAAAACACTATACAGTCAGATACATCAAGTTTTGTTGAGAATTATGAAAAAGAGCCACAAATAGGAGCTCCCCGCGAAAGCGAACCAGAGTGTAGCCAGGATCAACCATACTAGATTTCTATTAAGAACAATGACCTAATTTCCAAAAAATCTAATGGATGAAAAAAAAAGGCATGGGACAAAACGTGAAATTCTGGGCTATATTATTGCATTTTTACTCTCTTTTGATCCCCTGGGGGGCGCAGCGGGAATTTTCACATTTTTTTTTTACTGTGCACATCTATTTAATGAATGGCCAAATTTCAGGAAAAAATTATGGACGCTTATCTGGCAATGGTCCGGACTAACGGACGCACAGACTCACAGAATCACGGACGTACGGTTGCCACTGAAATCATAGGTCCCTCTCCGATAAATCAGGGGACCAATAATAGAAATTAAATTATAATATTCTACGCAATTGTTTCATTTTTTGTTTTTTAAATATGCTTTAATTATTAAATTGCTTATTTTTATCCTAGTAAAATATAAGACCACATTTGGAATTATTTATCTATCTATCTTCTATTATATAATATAAACCTTCTCTGCGTCAGTGTGTGTGAGTTTGTTCCTTATAGACTCGAAACCTGCTGGGTTAATCTTTATGAAATTTCACACAAACGTACTTTGTGTATTTAACGGTAGTTTTAGATTGGTTTTCTACAGGAAATTCTTAGATAGGAATCGATAAGCAATAATCAAATAATCTGATCAACGAAGAAACAGGCGATTTTGACTGGAGTTAACATCTTACAGAGCCTGACATCACAAGTACATTTGAGAAGTTTTATTACCGCACAAGCCGAAAGGCCCGACACATAAAATCAACAATATGTTCTTTGATATGACAGTAGTGTGTTATAAATGAATGTTTCTTTTTAGAGCATTAGGGAAACATAATACTTCACTTTCGCATTTTAAACTTAACTGCAAGCCATTATATAGTAAAATAATTTCATAAAGCAACAGTAGGTTCTCTATGGTGCAATAAAAAATACAATGTATTGTGGACTAGATTACTGCGAGGAGACATATGAAGTCTTCTTCCTGTCACCGAGCGGCAACCCGTCGATTTAATAGAAAAGGGTAATTTCACCTTTTTCGATTACAATCAAAATATGGCAGTGTCAACCATTTGTTAATAATCATTAACTCCTGGGCAATGTCGGGTATTATTGCTGGTTATGTAATATTTAGTAATCCCATTTTTTTTTTTCATGAACATTTGCAAATTTAAAGCAACGGCTGCTGATGCTGTTTATTTCCATAACATTAATGACAACGTGCCCGATCATGTCAGGAAAGATGAATGTCAGCTTCCTAAAACTCTTGATATGAGAATACATCATTATGTGACGTACTTTATTTGTTAACATATCCATCTTTTTTAAGTTATCCAGTTTGCAGATATTGAAGGAAGTTTACGATCATGATATAAAGAACAGTGCACAAACATTTAGTCAAGATGACATGTTGTGTCGTCTAGTACGCCTCACTGTACAATCACTAAGGATACAACAAGATGGTATCATCTATTAAAACCTAGTGAAATGGGAGTAAAAGACCTTTTGTGGCGTGATATAGGATCAATTAACGTAGCACAAAATGTATCCTTTTGTCATATTATTAAGAGTACACGGACACCTGCCCCTCTTTTTATTGGATGATGGGAACAAGTCGGTTATTTATCTAGTATGTTCGGTGAGGGGCAGACAAACAAATCAGAAAAGTCGACAGTTTTAGTCGGATACAAATGCGTTGATTGTAATAGTTAGCATTTTCTCTTTTACGCCTGCAGACCCAATGCGAATCTCTACCAGGGTGGTTCCGTGATGTGTAATAGCAAAGTAAGTGTTGCGAAATATATTTAACGACATCTCCCTTGAGTTGGCACTGCTTGATCCCCGTGGCAATCAGGAGTACGTGACGACTGTTACCAATAGCAATATGAATAGAGAGCACATACATCGCATGTATTATGAAAGTATTATCATCCATTTTAGTGTATTTAAGGTCTTACGTTTTTTACCTTGGGTCATCTTAGGAAAAGTTGTGTCTTAAGACAGTTACTCCGATTCAAGCAACAGTAGCAGTAGTAGTAATAGCATTAGTAGTAATAATAGTAATCTTACCTATTATAGGGCACACAATATGTAAAGGATAATCTATGTAATATTTTTCCTATTTTAAAGAATTGCCTCATGAATGTGTTAAAATTTCACAGACATTGTCCACCTACAAAACATTCAATTTGTCGATTTGCAAAAACTGTCAAGAATTCCAATCCACTCTCTAACTATGCGTAGATCTGAACAGACATTCTATAAGTAAAGCTGGTTTGCTTTCAGCTGACTACCACATGAACGTCTTCAAGTCCAATGTATACAAACTTTTTGGTTGATCCGTGTTCTTAAATAATCAAATTATGCTAAATTCTCAATAGAAACGATACATACCCATGTTGTTTTCTGAATAACTTACTCTCATTAATCGTTATCCTAAAGTTGTCTTAATAATGGGTGAACCCCTATTTAAAAAAACAGAAACCTACTCATATCGCAAGGAAATGCTCAGTTAGAATAACACCAATTTTACTCCACGTACTTTAACACCTTTATCCATTTTTTATTAAAATAAAAAAAAATATTATTTCAAGTTTATGATTTTCTTTAAAGTCAATATATTAACACGTAAAATTAAGTTATACATTTTTAGATATATAATAAGAATATAAATGAATATACATTGTATGACATCAAAATATATTTTTTGCGGTACGAAGATAGCCTAGAGTAACTGATCATGATGTAATATACGATGTGGTTTTCCGGACGGAAATATGGCGGGAATTCAATATGTTTTTTAAACGAATTTTATGAAACTTGCAGGCTGAAGTAGATTTTCCCTTGAGTCCTTAGGCTTCTTTGAAAACGCCTTACGATCTCTATTCAGATCATTAGGTTTTCCTTGAGAAAATAGATGTACTATTGAATAAGCCAGAACACTGACATCTGAAACAGTGTAAAAAACGAAGATGTGATATTCTTAATACCAGACAATGACAATTCGGGCAAGTCTTTAAACACTGGAACAGGAATTTCATTGCAGTGTGGATTTTTTCTAATTTCAAACTTAAGGTTTGGATAAACGAACATACTCCTGTTTTTCCTGTTGATTTCCTTCATTAAAAAACAGCAATCATCGATATGTTTTTTTTTTCGTTTCACGGTTCCCATTAGCATATACAAGCTGAGTGACTTCAGATCAAGATTCCTCGTTTTCATTTAATATTATATATTATTATATAAGTGTTTTGCTGAGCCGTTCCCATTAAGTAATCCATTTTATAAAATTTACACTTCTAAAGATTACTATATTATCCCTTTGACTACTATACACTCTTTAACCCTGATCCTCTAGTTCCTCTGGGCCTTGATAAGTTGTTATTTTTCATATATATATGCGTACGTGTTTGTGTGTATATAGTTACAGAGACACTAAGAGAAATTGACTTAGCAAGAAGCGAAAGTACATGTACAAATATTTTTTTTTAGCATGGAGAGACTCTAGTATCATATAGAGAGGCACTTATATATATATATATATATATATATATATATATATATATAATATATATATATATGTATATATAGTAAGTCCTATAAATAACGGGAACGTAGCAAATCGTAAACAACGCCTTCAATAGAACAAGTAAAACTTCTAGTCTAAAACAATACAAAATACAAGAGAATGGGAAAGAAGGTGCCAAAAGTGTACATTTAAAACTAATAGGTTTTGGTGCGCCACAGAAACAATATCTACAAGCCGTACACGCACAAACGAAAAAAAGTACCCATAATTCATGGTAAAACAGAGTGTATTCTTTATATTCATTTAGATACATATACTTGCATGCATTACGCATGAGAGTGGAAAAAAGCCCTGGCCATTCGTCTTAAACAGCACCCATCAAATCAATCGGTAAGTTTAGCCTGCGTAAAGAGTTTTCACTATCTTCGCTATTTTAGCTTATCCCTCTTTTTTCTCCATCAACCTTATTCTTTTCTATTCTCTTTTATTCCATCTTCTTCTGTCTCCTTTTTGCTGTATAGTAGCGTACATTTCTGAGATTATGCTAATCGTTTAACGCTACATTAGCCGCAGCTGAGTTCTCCGGAATTAGGCGAAAGAATAACTATGAGAAAAAGAAAACGAAAATTGTTATTCGCAATGCATAGAAACGAACAAAACAGAAAATTGTTTTGTGTCTCTCAACTTATTTTGATCGAATTTTGACATTAAAAAAATCGTTGAAACACGTAATAAGTATGTAAACATTATCCATTTAATTAGTGATATGATACTCAATTTTACACACACATACACACGCACATAGTTAATTAATATGTTTAGTATTTAATATTATTGAGACAATTTACTGTTTATCATTACATTGTACCCAATAACTTGTAGTGGCGGCCGTCGTGGCCCTATCTAAAAATAAAACAGAATATGATATTTTAATTTATACAGATTTTATATTTATTAATAAAGAGCCAATAAATCGGTTATTATATATATCGTAGTGCTTTGAAAGATTATTATGAACAATATGATTTAACTGCTATAGACAAGAATCGAAACTAAAACTTTTTAGAGCTGCCACCTTATTTGATACCGTCGTATAAACATCATAACTCTAATAATTACCCGAGATTAATGTATAAATGTATATTTGCACATGCATACAAAGCATTTAATATCTACTTACGCCTGCTAAGTTCCAATATATTTCAATTTTGATCGATTAGCAGACATTTTTCGCAAGTCCAAGTTTCCTATATTATATGTTTCGCGTTCATAGACAGAAACTTGACAGTCATTTAGGAGAGAAGATACCACACGAATAGACAACCAGTCAAACGATTTACTCTTCTCAGCCTTTAGCCCTAAAGAACTCCCGGATAAATGCCTTGTTACTATCTTTCTCTTCGG
Organism: Euprymna scolopes; assembly: GCF_053919585.1. Classification (NCBI taxonomy): domain Eukaryota; kingdom Metazoa; phylum Mollusca; class Cephalopoda; order Sepiida; family Sepiolidae; genus Euprymna; species Euprymna scolopes. Next base: position 124,048,668 of record NC_136482.1, on the reverse strand, counting down.
CTATACATAATTTTAATTCTAAAACTTGTTATTTTTTACCGCTTTATTTCCTACCACTCTATTCGAATTTTTGGGTTCTTATTTGTTTTTCTTCTATCTTTCGATCCTCCTCCACCTTTTTACTGAATTAACACTTAACTCTTCCTTTTTGAATTCTCTGTGTATATTCGCGTAATGTTTTGATCTAGTTAGTTATTTGATGGCATTTATATATTATGGTAAGAATTCGCTGTTTTAGAACGTCTAGAATCGTTTTAGGTTTTTCGTTTGTAAAGTGTTCTTTTAAGTTGTGGCTTCATAGTAGTGTTAAGGAATGTGTGTGCGGTCATAGCAGTCAAGTAAATAGTTTTTCACGGTATAAGGTTCGTGACATTGTTTACATTTGAGAGGTGCTTCGCTATTTAGTATGAAGAGTGAGTTTTTTTTTTATTTTACATAGGCGTCACCACTTATCAAGGCAGATAGGCCACTCAAGGATAAGGGTTAAAGAGTGTACAGTAGTCAAAAGGAAAATATAGTAATCGATAGTAATGGAAGTTCGGTAAATTTGTTAACTTAAGTGGAACGGCTCATCAGAAACTTGTTCACGTTGAACTTGAAGACAACCATATTATAGACAGCTGGAAAGCAGGAAAACGGAAAACAATTCCACAGGTGTGCAGTTCTCAGAAAGAAACTTTGATCATGGAATCTATGTTTAGGTTTAGGCACAGATAAAGCGTGGGGGGAATTATTGATAGTGTTTTCAGCTAGACGCGTGTTTCTTGTGAAAGTTTAACGAGGGGGGCCATAGATTGACGCTCAGTCAAACACTTTCAATGAAAATAACGATAAAGGAGAGACAAACTCGCAACAGCTCTTCTGTGAGATAGAGGTTGCAGCGAAAAGAAAAGGATATCTCCTACCAGGCTACGAAGTCTGCTTTGAACTCTATCAAGGCAGGACAAGCCTTTTCTAGCAGCTCCTGCCTATATGTGGCAACAGTATTCCATCCTTGGACGTATCTGGCTCTTATATAGATAGAGTATTGCATCAACAGTGCGACATCTACTGGATCGATAGAAGGATCTGACCATTTTTCCAGCGGCCTTGGCAACAGATTTGATGTACGTATTGCACTTAAGATCAAGAGTAAAGGTCAAGCCCATACGCCTGTCCAAAATTGAGGCCTCTCCAAGACGAGTGCCATTCATTTTAATTGATGCAAGATGTGGATCAGAACGTTGATGATTTAAAGATAAAAGCTTGGTTTTATATGCATTAAAAAGAAACCAGCCACTCCTTTCCCCATTGTACAACGTGATCAAGATCAGAGGAGAGAGAATCGGAGAGTACTTGGTCGTTTACTGTCTTAGATGTGCTACCATAGATGGTAGTGTCATCACCAAAAATGTCTATGAATGATGTAAGGATGTGATTTGGAAGATCATTAATGTAGATCAGGAAAAGAGTTGGGCCCAGGATGGACCCCTGAGGGACTCCAACATTAATACTGTGAGCTTCTGATTTTTGCCCATCAACTACTACGCTTAGGAACCTATCAGAGTGAAATAATTTAATAATTGAGAAGACATTTCCATCTATACCATAGCTAGAGATCTTGTGAAGTAAACCTTTATGCTATACCCTATCAAAGACCTTTGATATGTCAAGAGCAATATCCCTATAAAGGTTGCCTCCGTCGAAAGAGTCACTAATCCTATGAGATATAACTGTAAGCACATCTGCTGTAGATCTAGCAGAACGGAGACCATATTGTGTGTCTCTAAGAAGGTTATTTTTGCTGAGATGGTTGATTACTTCTGTATTTAACACAGATTCCAGCAACTTACTCATGACAGTTTTATTAACTGTTTGCCGTTATATATATATATATATATATATATATATATATATATATATATATATATATATATATATATATATATATATATATATATAGTTTTGTAAGGATGGGCGCAAGTTCTGGTTGAAGTCTTTTGAGTACTATAATTGGAATACTGTCAGGGCCGGTTGCTTTACTAGAATCAAGGTGTTTGATTAGCTTGGCAACATCACGCACAGATATATGTATATCACATAGCGTGTTTTCTGATACAGGAGGAAATATTGGCGCTTGGCGGTCTTGGTCGCAAAAGGGTAGAATTAGCTGCAAAGGTCTTGGCAAAGAGTTCCTGGATACGTTAATACGACTACTTCTTGTTTACATGGTTTTCCGCGATGTAGTAGTTTTTTTAACTATCGGCGTGATTTGGAAAATTTCTTTTTTTTTTACAATTGTGCCAACTTACTTACCATTTTATTGTATTAAAATTGTTTATTGAAGGTTTGTAGTTTGTGTATTCGACATTTATGTCACTTAGTTTGAGTTTTAGGAAATTTTGGGTCGCCATGTCCGCTGTTCATTTCCACGGGAACTATTATGACTAGGAATCCAACAGAAGTAAAAAGTGTTTTTGTTGCCGTTGTTGTTGTTGTTGTTGTTGTTGTTGTTGTTGTTGTTGTTGTTGTTGTTGTATCATATGATTGATCCTTTATGGCAATTTGTCTGTAAGGGATTCTTTATTTTTTTGATTTTTAATGATTCATATCTGATAATATTTATTTTGATAATTATTTTGTGACTGGAGTAGCTGAATAGTATTGTAAGCACTTTCTCAAAGTATCATGGATTTTTATCCACTCGTTCCTTTAATATTTAAAAAAATGTAAATTTGTTAATAAATTGATATGCAGTATATATATATGCATATGCATATATATATATATATATATATATATATATATATATATATATATATAAATATATATATATATACTAGCATACGTGTCCGGCGTTGCCCGGGTGTTTGGAGGTGTAAGTTGAACAAAAAAAAGAGTGGTAGTAGGAAGGCAGGCTCGAAAACGTACCGCAAAGGATGAAAAGAACGGGAAATAACCTGATGTATTTGCTGTTGCGACCACCTCCAAACCGACAATCGAAAGAGGAGGATGACTTTTTAAAATATTGGCGAACAAACGCGACCCTCCTGTAGAAAAGTGCCCAGTTTAAGGTGAAGAAAGTAATGTTTGTCGATATTTGTCGTCTGAAACGTCGCACTTCCAAACGATACTAGTCTTGTAAAAATCCGTCGCCTCTGTCGAAAGTTTCAGGAAAACATGCAAACATACATACATACATCCATACATACATACATACATACATACATACATACATACATACACACATACATACACACACACATAATTTATATATTAGTAACTCAAATTATCGACCAATACCGTCCGAGTTATTTGATAGAGACCGAAGCGGTCATATTTTTTTTTAACTTCGACCCCTATTATGGCCCTTTCACATTTATTGTTTCGGGCTCAAATCGAGTTATTAATGATATTGTATTGTAGTTTTGTAAAATAGAGAGATTTAATCCTGATAATGCAATACGGTTTTTAAGAATAACTAGCATCCGTTCTGTCGTCGGGCAGAGATTAAGAGAGCGTTTAAGACTTTTCGAACAATTCTCTTTTTCGACAGGTTTATTCGTTTCAACTTTACTAAAATCTACTTTTTACATTCGTGTTTACTTAAGAACATGAGGATTTGAATATACATTTCTTACGTTTAAGTTTTTTTTCTTTATTCTCAAATAAATGCAATTTTTATCCGAAAACGATAAAATCTTATATCAAATCTATTCGATCGAAATAGCCGCCACCTGTTGCTAACGTTTGGAAGTTTATCTTACAGCAATTGTCGTTGGATTTGTTCAGCAGTCACGTTCACATCAGGCGTCGCGTCTACATTTCCCAGAGTGAATTATCATGCCAAGTTTACTTCAAGGCATAACGGTCGATTATCAAGCGTTGTCATTAATCAATATGAGATTGCTCTTCGCGGTATTAAATTTTAAATAATCGCGATTTCAATCGCTTGTTCTCGAAATTGAAATGCTACAAATATAAACATCGAATAAGAATAAGCATAATTAAAATAAACCAGAATAATAACGACTCCGGAAAGTGAAAATTAATTCTGAGTAGCTATTCGTGTACTTCATTAAAATATATTATTTTTCTTACTTAATTAATATAAAGATAAAATTATACAAACCCTAAAATAAAAATTTAATTTTTCATCAAAATTCATGACATATATTTAAGTGCAGATAGTATCTAAACTTTTTGACTTAATCCTGCATTTTTTAACGAGATATCACGACAAAATAGATGTATTTCTTTACAACAACTAAGAGGTATTTGCACCTATTTTCAAGCTATACGCTAATCGTTTTGCTGAAGGAGTGATTCATCTCCGTTGATAGTATTTACTAGCGCATGGATTTCGGCGTATCTCTCAGCGTAATCCCTATGAGGCTCTACAAGGAGGTATGTATGGCTTCGCAATAAGCCCATATTTTATTCCGTATAAACACCAATTGACTCATATTAATTATAACAGTTAAGAAGAAAATAAGATACCAGTACAGTTTTCGAGTAAGAAAAAAAAATGTCAACGTTGATTTACATAAACAGCTACAAAATATCAAGCGAAGACAATAGGGAGAAAAATCAAACAAAACAAACAAAATATTGTAAATAAATTGAAAAGAAAAAAATCAAAATGGTATCGTATAATACTCTCATGAAAAGGATATTCGTTTTGTCGAGGAAAGTTAATCAAACAAATGCTATAAAAATTCAAGAAAAAGTACCTATTTGTGTAATAGTCTTTCCAGTTTATAACAAAATACTGTAAACAATATAAAAAAAATTGGATATGTTTATCGGTTTTGTTCTTTTTTTTTTCAGAATGATAATTTCCAAGATATTTATACATTGTTGTGAACAAAGGAGAATGTATAATGCTCGTGAAAGTAATGATTCGGCAAGTAAAAATTCCGAATCATTTAATAATGTCAAACAGAACCAGCTCCAACATACTGAGAAAATAGTTTTATTAAGGGAATTTATAAGCTTAAAATAGTCTTTATATTGTGGAGTAAATTTCCTGAGTGCACTTTTAGAAATAGTCAAAATTTAGCCAATTTATTGAATTACGGTTGATTTTATAACAGTTTAAATTACATTTACATCAGATATTCCGGTTAATACGTGACCAGATAAGGAAAAAAACCGCTGAGTAATCTGGGTGTTCATCGAACTCCTTACAAGTGAATATTTTTTATTGTGCCAAAATATAAATTACCTTGAATTAGAAATAATTCTGTGTATAGTTAAGTTAAAATAGAACATATACTACATTTCGATCAAGGCGTGAAGACAAAGAAGTGTTGCCCTCCATTACCGTCAACGAATCTACAAGCCGAAGATGCTATTATTGTAATTGGTTTCACCGATATTTTTGTAGTCAGAATTATTTTTAGGTACGCCATGAAGTACTTACATGAGAAAACACGAGATTTTTTGCCAAACTCCTAAGTAATTTTTTGTGGAACGAGCTGACCTACAACTTAGAATACTTAACCTCGTGTCATTAACCATTTTAGCACCGCCATTTTCGTGTCAAAAACTAATCTGCACTGAACTGAAAACTGCTGCTTTTTAAAAACAAAGTATTTTTTCCTCACTGTAGACTTGCTTCTCCCAATAAATTTTTATATAGCATCTATTTACCTTTCTCCTGGAATCACTGTGTCATAAACATTTGAGCAGTTCAAAAGGTGTCCTCAAGCTGTTCTCTGTTGTTCAGATGGAAATCAATATCCCTATCCGATCTTTGTAATTCCAAACACAAAGCAATTATAACTGTGTAGTTACGTACACGTCACTATTTTACTCATAAACATGTGTAACACTATTCGTAATTTAGCACAACATATCTAAGGGTATACGAGTGTTCATTCAGCTATCCAGTAGGCAAAATGCGTATCTTACAATTTTACTTATGTGCGCCATTTTTTAGATAAATAATACTACGAGCGTCTCATTATGTAATATATTTTCTTTAATCTTTCTATCTCTTTCTATTTTTGTCTCTATCTCACTCTCTATCTCTATGTATATGGATATATGTACGTGAGTGTGTGTGTGTACAACCTCATATCGAAAACTCATGATGGAATTATGAATTTATGAAATATATATTCTACACATATGTTATCATGGACGCATTTGTTTTGTAACGGGTTATATAAAAATTATACAAAATGTTTGTTATTTTTTTTCATTTTCAACGGCCATTATATATATTAAATGCATACATTAATATTAGTGGGTGCATTGCTTTAATATTAGGTCGGCATTATTTTAATATTAGTGGGTGCATTGTTTTAATATTAGTGGGTGCATTGTTTTACTATTAGTGGGTGCATTTTTTGTTAATATTAGTGGGTGCATTGTTGTAATATTAGCGTGTACATTGTTTTAATACTAGTGGGTGTATTCTTTTAATGAACCATTACGATTTTAAAAAGTACCAACACAAATTACCACCTCCTTTTAAAACAACGTTAGAAACAGTTATATGCAAAACATTTTATACATACAATAATTGATCTGTATTTATCTGTGGGGTAAAGCGTTCACTTGCACGTCAAAAATATTATCCTAAGATCTCATACTATTTTAGTTAGAAAAAATGAAATATTAATTCCAGCTAACAGGTTCGGTAAAGTGGGTAAAATATTAGTTATAAACTAGCATTTACAGTGATATCACCGTACAACACACTCCACACATTTGAAGGCATAACATTCCTATTTAAAACTGATAGACTATATTTCCGTTGAGTATGTATTTTCCTAGTTAACTTTTAAACACTGACTCAATTAGAACGAGGAAGAAGACAACCATACAGACAGAAACAAAAATATACAGAAACAGAGACAGGGGGAAAGAAACGGAGAGAGAAAGGAAAGCGCGAAAACACATAGTAGAAAGAAATATTAATTTAGGTTTTGACATTTTCCTTTTATCTAAGTAACTTGCAAGCTCACTTTTTCCTGATAAAACAATTTAGTGGATTTCATTGTGTGAGCCAGGTCCGGATTTTTCTACTAGAATTGAAGTTTCCGATACAATAAGTATATAGCTCTAATCTTTTGTTTAATTATTTATTTTTATCTAATTTTCCAGTGACTTAGTTCAAGGCCCTTTCATTTCCGGAGGTGTTAGGATCATTAAGTTTTTGACCGCCATGGCCATAATGGACTATGCAATCACCCATTTAGACAATTTCACTCCTGCTATTTTGCGTGTATATATTTAAAATAAGAAGTAAACTACTCTATGCAGACAACGAGGGTAAGCTTTTGAAATGCTTCAGAAATGTCCGTTTTTCATGCGAGTTATTTTTCTCAATCTGCTCAGATAATCAAGATGTTTTGTAGATACATAAAAACGTATAACGTGTGTAACACATCCAAGTAGCTTAAGATGTTAAGCGGTCACGCAGTGCGCATTATGAAAAACGATTGCTCTTAAAACATTCTCCATAGATTCAAAATACTTAATACTAGATATTTTACTAACTATAATCATTTAAGCTTTTATAACGTTTATATTATGCATAAGAGGTTGTTATATCATAACTGTTAATGCACACTAACGAATATGTGTGCGTAATGCACAAAGACGAGCGTATGTGTGTGTGCGTCTACTGCAATCGAATGTTAATAAATAGTGCAGAAATAATGGAACTCAAAATGGACTTGACATAGATATTTTATTATATTAATGATAGACAACACAAAGATACATACATATTATAAGGATAAGTTTTTTGTCCGATATTTCACACCTATTAGAAACATGTTCATCTTCATTTAGCCGGGTCCAAATTCCATCTCCAGCGTAGTTTTTTTTTTTATCTTATCTTCTCGCATTGTCAATAAGTGTTATAACACAAATATAACCCCTCCATTTTTTAAGACATTTAACAAAGTTCTATTATGAAGGATTTTACAATAATAACTGTGTTTCTCTTATAAGCAACATACTTGAAACTCGATTCACACAGAGATTCCTAACGTACGCTTGCTCCACCTTTCTGTTGACACACACACACATACACACACACATATCTTCTGTTCAAACACACACACACACAAACACACACAGATACATATATATATATATATGTTCCAAGTGTTTCTTTTCCAGATTAAATATGTTTTAACTCTTTTTCAAAGTGTTTTTAACATGTTTTATTAACTGTTTGTCGTTATATATATATATATATATATATATATATATATATATATATATATATATATATATATATATATATATATATATATATATATATATATATAGTTTTGTAAGGATGGGCGCAAGTTCTGGTTGAAGTCTTTTGAGTACTATAATTGGAATACTGTCAGGGCCGGTTGCTTTACTAGAATCAAGGTGTTTGCTTAGCTTGGCAACATCACGTACAGATATTTGTATATCACATAGCATGTTTTCTGATACAGGAGGAAATATTGGAAGTTGGCAGACTCTGTCTGATGCTGGTGAGATAACCTCAGGTCGATTTATGAGAGTTGGGATAGAGCACATGCTTCTGTTCAGGATTCTGTTTGCTATTTGCCAAAACTGGGGGGAACCAAGCCGCTGATCGGCTACTTTGGACTTGACGGACTGAGCATACAACTCTCTTTCGTTCTTTATTACTTTTTTACAGTGGTTGCTGGCAGTTCTGAAAGCGGGTTTAGTCTCAGTACATCTATTACGTTGGAAGAATTGGAAAAAGTGATTTCTATGCGCAATGGCAGCAGAACGTTTCCGGAGAGAACCACGGCTGGCTGTTAGGTTTTTGCTAGACTTTTTTCGAGGGTATGAAACGGTCTATACCTACAATTAACCATTCTGTTAGGTCTGATACTATAGAAAACACATCCTTTTTTAACATGGAACGCAGAGGTAGATCTGATATAGTGGGGAAGCTATCCCAGTCAGCCATAGAATATCGATATACTGTACGATGGAGAGGTACATCTGGTGACTTATTACATTTCATTTTTATCTTAATTTATACAACTGAGTTGTCGGAAGATCCAGATGGAGATAGAACAGAAGCTGAACACAGTTCAGGGCAAGTTGTGAGAAAGAGGTTTAGGAGACTTGCATACTGGCCGTTAGAATCGGGAACACGATATCTTTTCAGCTCATCATTAACTTTCTACAATTTCTTTTTTTTTCTGAAAACTGGTTTCGTATTATTTTTGGGTTTTATTTTGACTGACATCGTACTTAATTTACTGTTTTCCACGTCACATTTTTAATATTAACGCTCAATACAAAGTAGGGTTTCAGGTATAAAAAATATTACACCTTTCTTTCTCTCAGTTAAAGTTTACTTTTTCTATCGAGAGAAGATACTTGAAATCATGTACTTTTTGTCAGAACATTTCATTATAGCTTTTAGAGAAAATCCAAGGACACAATACGACAAATTGTTAGTCATATATTAGTTCAATAAATAAATCAAGTTAGAGATTTATATTTACACACACACGCACACATACACGCATCCACACACATCTCTCTATCTCTCCCTCTCTCTCTCTCTCTCTCTCTCTCTCTATATATATATATATATATATATATATATATATAAAAAGTGAAGGTGTCTGTGTGTGTGTCTGGGTACATTTCCCTACGCAATAACTCTGTCAATATTTAGTCAACAGACTCAAAATTTGATATACAGGGTACTGAGATTTGGGTAAATCGATATGATCGGATTTGACCAAAAATTTGTGATTAAGGGGTCAAAGTTTAACGATTTAACCTTTGAGAACTCTACAAAACTCCTCCGACAATTTTGGGTCTACGCACTTGAAATTTTAGATATAAGTTCCTTGGACATGGATCTAACTTAATAACTTGATTTGAGCTCAAAAAAAAAAGTTTAAGGAGTAAAAGTTAAAAAAAATAGGGTACGATTGTGAATATGTCCAGTATCAAATAAGTCTTACACATTCAGCAATTTACTTCCCGTATGAAAACCAAGGGGGTACGATATAACATATGAGAACATTTGGAATCAAGTCTCTCCTTTCTGGGTTTTTATTCAAATTATTTGAAACCCTGTCAGCAAGTTTTTTTTTTCTTCCCTCGATCAAGGCCAGGTGTTTAAGGGAAATATCAGATATATTGTAATTCATGCGCAAAACTAGGAAAACAAATCACTACAACTGAAGATTTTTTAAATTTGCAGTATCTTTCCACACACGAAACATCATTTCAAAGTACAAATATTATAGGTGTTCGAGGATGCTGAAAGCGAGAGTAACAGTAAAAATCTAAGGAAACAAGTAGCGCACATGATATAAATAATTTGTAAAGTAGCGGATAATTTTTTCTATTAATTTAACGTAAAATGAACTTCCAATTTCTAGCCAAGATTGGCTATAAAGTGTGTACTCATTTTACGTTAAATTAATATAGGAAAGGGATCTTCCACTTCTTGAAGCAGTAATGTAGGATCTTCAGGGCACATGCAACATAGTCCACTAAACAAGTCAGGTCATTAGCTTTTCAACAAGTTTTTATTTGTATAATTCTGATCAGTAGTTGCTGAGGTTTTTATCTTATAAAATTTCGCCAAATTGAATATGGTCAGAAAATTATAATACTATTCTACGGTTAAAATTCTATGACAATTGGTTAAAAGAACTTATACATTGAAACCAATAAAATATGCCCAAATTAGCATATATTAATATAGATAGTCTTCTAGCAAGCTATCTTTAGTGTTGTTGCTTTTGGGATGAATTTTGCTTCGGACTTTTTACTTCCTAATATATATATATACATATATATATATATATATATATATATATATATATATATATATATTAATTCTATGTTATTATTGTTAATTTATCTATGTGTCTGTAATAGCTAATAAAATGCGGAATAAAGTGCATTACCTTCATTTGTGCAGAACTTATCAGTAATACGAAATTAGAAATATATTTTTCTTTGATTAAGGTTCGTATTAATGTTGATAAATATATTATTAAAACCTTGTATTATTTAGTTTTGCTATTCTTCTTCTTCTTCTTCTTCTTCTTCTTATTATTATTATTATTATTATTATTATTATTTTTATTAATTTTATTATTCTTATTATTATCTATTCGTTGTTATTAAATAGGGATTTTAGAAATACGTTTTCGCTCTTTTAATACAGTTTTCTTTTCTCATTATATCTAAATAATTATTTTCCTTTATATTCCTTTTTTTAAATCGGTATTATTCGTTATTACAATTCGTCTTTCCGCATTCCAACTTCTATACTTTTGTGTCCATTTCATCCTTAAATATCACTGCTATTTGCTCCAGCTTTGGCTTCTTTCCTTGCCGTGTTATGCCTATGTCTGCGTCGCTCCTGTATGCCTCCTTCGCCGAAATATCCCAAATCCGACTTCAATACACTACCACGCCTTTTTGTCCCCGCCTCACACCTCGAGCGCAATATTTAATGTCCCTTAGTGATTGGCACTCGTAACAATAAAACTGATTCACATAAAACTCTGCTTATTGATTCGATATGATTATATTGCAAGGCGGAAGAACAGGTCTCTTGTCCACAAACGCATGCCTCTACGTGTGAGTTAAAACACATAGATCTTAGAAAAGACGGGTGAGAATTAACCAGTGCCAACTGCTGAAAAACGGCATACTTTAGCGTGTAATAAATCTTAGAATTTTCTGAAAGATATCAGTAAGAAAAAACTCATTTGAAGAAAAAATTTATTATGAGTGTTAGTAATTAAAAATAATCTTGACGTTACACTTTCTTTGTATACTTCACCCAAGAAAGTATTAAAATAATGGAACATAAAGTTTAGAGATTTGAAATACATAATTCACATTTAGTATTAAGCATTACATTCTGTCATATCTAAACTCAGTGTCATTTATAAAACATTAAAATATATTAATTGTTCGTATTACTTACATTATGAGGTAAACTTTTCTCACCTTAAATGTTATTCTTATAATATCCAGGAAAGTATAACACCCTGCGGTTTATGGATAGATATTTTCGAATGTATGCAGAACATTGAGGCATGCGAGGTATTTCGAAATTATAGGGGTTCCGACTTGGCTCAAAAAGAAACGCGAGTTCTAACCGTTCTACGTTAAGGTATTCGGCCGTTACATCGAGCGGAACGATGTGAAATTATGTTGAGAACCGTAACAAAATTATACAAATAATACATAACCCCATTCCTATCACAAAAATTTAGAAACATGTTTCCGTTTATGGATATCTCCGAGAGAACGTAAGTGCGCATATGATCTAAAGATTATACTACATAAAAAGTACAAAAAAAGAACGTTAAGTTTTTGAAAGTTTTTTTTTTTATTTTCAGAAAGGAATGTAAAGTGGAAAGGCGAAAATACATGAAATGAAATAAGGAGGCTAATAAAAGTTAAATAATTTTCACTTTCCTTTTCTTCTATCAAACACAAAATTATAGATTTTGAAAATACATAGCTAATTCAAAGGAAATCAGCATTTTCGTATGAAATATACAGTGTTAAAAAGCAAGATACACTAGCTAACTATCGCTTCAAAAAAAAATTCAATCCTTGAAATACCAGTACATAAATATAAAATAATTACCAATTTCTTTTTAAGTCCATTGCAAACATGCGAAAAATTCATTTACATTTATTCGCACATATATGTATGTATGTATGTTGTATGTACATATATATATATATATATATATATATATATATATATATATATATATATGAGTGTGTGTGCATGAATATAAATATGCAGAGCTATGCAGATTAAAATATATACTATGATAATTCTATTTCTTCACTGGGTTTCAGTCTATTATGAGTGAGTTTTTAGAACTGCCTTACAATATATATATATAGTAAAATATATATATGAGTGTATGTAGATGTATATATATATATATATATACAAATATATATGCATATATATATATATATATTGTAAATGTATTTATACCATTTTGTAAATATATATGTATGTATGTATGTATATATATATGTGTGTGTGTGTGTGTGTGTCTGTATAAATGTATAGTTATATATGTATATATATGAATATATATGCGTGTATACATATGCATATATATATATATTATAGTCATTATAATAGTGTATACATGTGCATATATATATATATATATATATATATATATATATATATATATTATAGTCAGATCATGTCATATGATACTGGTACCATGTAACCCAGTACTACCTGCCTCATGGTCGGGTCACCGGCGACTAAACTGGTTCCCCCACAAGACTTGTTTGGTGAGGAGGGGGGCTAATCTTTCTTAACGATTAAAAACAAGACCATTCAAGGGCGAATGAACCCCTTTTCGGGGCTAATGGCAAATTACCACCGTGTGTGTTTGTGTGTATGTATGTGTGTTCTGGGTGGAGAGGGCTCCTTTAAGCCATGGCGAAGGCAACCTTTCTAGGAGAGGCAAATCTCTGATTTAAAAAAAAAACATGAAGCGGGAGACTAGTATCCCCATTAAGCTGGTCTGCAATTTAACTTGTTGCTGGCTATATTGCTCTTGCTTGTTGCTGGATCTAAACATTTTGGACTGAGAGAGACAGACTTAGATGTCGTACAAAGCTAAGACTCTTTAACGCCATCTGCGTATAAATACTCCCTCAGGCCTTTGTCTATAAAAATGGTCCTGTGGCGATGGAAGTCATTTTTTGGCTCATGGACTTTAATTGTCTCAGGGAGTGGCACTTGTTTGACAAGATATTGCAATCATTATATATATATATATATATATATATATATATATATATATATATATTCAAAAAGTGTTATGGATAAACTTACAAAATTAGTAAATCTATGAACTTAAAAAGAATTTAATATTAGTACAAATATTTTTTAGTATACACCTAACCCGATGAAACCAAGTATTGAAAGAGCCTGATATAATTTAATTTAATTATAAGCTCAACAACTTTCATTTCATTCTTATTGTTTTCTTCTCTCCCAATATATATATATATATATATATATATATATATATATATATATATATATATATATATATATATATATATATATAACCTCTGGCCTTGATTGAGAATGTGAAAACTTTGCCACTATGGTTTCAAACGATCTGCAATAGCAGCAAAGGTTATAATTGACTCTAAAGATATTCATAATCGTACCCAAAAAGAGAGAAGAAATACCACATGCAAAATAATCTTTATGCACTGTGAAATTTACTTCATGCATGAAAACCAAACGAGAAGAAATAACATATGAGAAATATTGGGAATCAAATCTACCCTTGTTCAATCGAGCAAGTATCATAAAATAAGCGGCAGTGCAGAGATGGCCTCATTGCGTCTTTTATCTGCGAAAGAGCAAGTAGCGAGGTAGGAAAGGTACTCACCCATTAAAATTAGAAGACTTGTACCAAGTCAAGGCATTAAATAGAGCTCTTACGTTCAAATTGAACATAATCGCATGACATATATATATATATATATATATATATATATATATATATACATAATATACTTTTGTATCAGTAGATGTTTCGTGGAAAGTGAGATATTATAAGGGATAATCGAATGGCCTCGAAGAAATAGGGAATATTGCAACACATAAAACGGATGCTATTATCAGAAATCAAGAGTTAAATCCTGTATATCTTCAGGTTGATGTTCACCAACTAACCATTTTAAATTCTTATTAAAATATCCGGAAATAAGAATGGAAAATGAGTTACAACATATATTTATGATTTACATGGTAAAGTAAAACATCAATTTAAATATAAACAAGAAAAAAATGTCTGAATGCGTAATCATTATTAATGCTATTTAAATTATGATCGAATATACTCCATTAAACTTACCTACATTACTTAAAACTTCTGTATATATATATATATATATATATATATATATATATATATATATATATATATATATAAAGGATATTAGAACAATAGTCTTAAGAGCTGAGTGTATTTCAATGTAACAGTGAAATTACTAGTTTAATTAAAATACAGGAAAGAGAAAGTGGTCGTTGTAATTTAGATATATAATAAGCTCGATAGGTGAATATACAAGAGCTAATTCAATATTAAGTAATGTGATCGATAATTTAAAATTAAAAACTCAAATTATAATTAAATTAAAAATCCGTTTCACAAGAAGGAACAGCAACAAAATCAATTAGCTGTACGATCGTTTCGGAAGACAGTGCTTTTTATTGTGGTAGACATCAAGTTACGAACAATATTTATTACATATAGTTTTTTTAATAAGCAAGGTCTCCTCGTCAGCAAATTTTGAAGGGTTTTTTATTAAATTTGAAAGACACCATAAATAAACCTAACATTAAAAGTAAGGCAGATGTATCTGAAAAAAATTGAAATAAAAGGTCTGGATTTAAAATTGATAAGAAAATTAATATGGGTTAGAGATATAAAAGAAATAGAGGAAAATATAAATTTGAATTTAAATTATAAATTTGCTTTAAGTATAACATTACAACTATATACATGCATATATATGAAAAAATAGACACCTACATACATATACATAGATACACAGGTATATACATAAAAATATATGTACAAAAATTTACCTTTTAATTTTTCGCCTTTTGAAATCAGGAACTATATATATATATATATATATATATATATATATATATATATATATATGTATATATATATATATTTATGCATATATATATATATATATATATATGTTGTGTATGTGTGTGTATTATTACATTTTCACCACAAACAGAGCACATTCCAACTTTGAGGTATGGGGCTACTATCAGGGACATAAGATACAAGGGTACTGTGTAGGGAGGTCGGCATCAAGATGTCGTTTCACGTTACACTTGAACTTCTGCATGTCAGTACAGTTGGGGAAGGGAATTCCAAAGTCTAACGGTTCTAGGGAAGAAACTACTGGGGGAGAAGGCTCTCTTACATCTAGGGATCTCTACTGCCAGGGCGAGGATTTAGCTGCTTGTCGGGTTTGTGCGGGAGTTTAATTTCTTCCCTCCTCTGCTTTGTCTAGTGAATTTTATATACCTTCAGAGATTAAAGTTAGGATGTCTGCTGTGAAACGGGCTTGCCTAAATCCATATTGTTGGTCTGTCTGAAGTTTAGCATCGGTAAGGTGATAAACCACAGCTTGGTTAATTATGAACTCAAATAATTTGGCGACAAGTGGGAGAAGGCTAATGGGGGCATAATTTGCTGGGTCAGTTCTTTCAAAATTCTTGAAAACTGGTATACCATAGAAGAGGTTTTTCAGCAGGCAGGAAAGCAAGATTCAATAAGGGATTTGGTGTAAAGTTTGGAGAGAACTGGGGTTACTTCGGAGGAGCACAGCCGGGATTTTTTTATGATAGCATGCACCTGAGAAAAGTGTGATTTTCAGATCGTCTAGTTTGGTGTCTGTGCACAAAGGAAAATCAGGGAGGAGTGCTTAGCAGGGGGCAGTGTGGAGTTGGAGGCAAATCGACTTGCTAGCCTAGCAGTGTTCTCGATTGCTGCGGAAACAACCTCATGATTGTTGGATATTGGGGGAATTGCTGATTGCCCATACACACCCACTCATATATATATATATATGTATATATATATATATATATATATATATTTATATATATATATTTATATTTATATATATTCATACACACATGTATATGTGTGTTTGTGTGTGTGTTTGTATGGAGCTTAAATATAATAATGTACA
Organism: Euprymna scolopes; assembly: GCF_053919585.1. Lineage (NCBI taxonomy): Eukaryota > Metazoa > Mollusca > Cephalopoda > Sepiida > Sepiolidae > Euprymna > Euprymna scolopes. The sequence goes on along the minus strand of NC_136482.1, from coordinate 124,031,928 downwards.
ACCAAGTATACTTAAAAATGGTCTATGCAAAATTATTAATGGTATTAATAATTATTAGCTACAACATTAATTTTAGGAGTTTCCTTGTAATCTACTGAGCAGATACGACTTAAATTGTGTACGCGCACTTGTTAACTAAAGTGTTTCGAATTAAGTAGTGTGGTATTCGTTAGATTCAAAGTTAGGGATTAAGAGTCACTAGTCACTGCAATACCACTTTAATCTAAAAACCGCCTTAAAATATTGGATTTTGGGCAAAATTATGTTGTGGAAATTTCTTTTAATTCGGAGCAAGAATTATGAACTATTGCATCAGGTCAATTAAAACGGCAAGTATTTAATTTGAAAGGAGCACAAATTTAACCATCTTAAACAATCAATTTCGCATAAATCATATATCAAGTAAACAGACTCTAATGCTAGCCCTTTTATAACGAGCTAAATTATAAGACACACACACACACTCCCCTCCATATATATATATATATATATATATATATATATATATATATATATATATATATATATATATATAGTGCTGATTTTACTTCTAGAAGAGGCTAAAGCAGACAAAAAAAACTCTTAAGAAGTAAATACTGTAGAGTATAGCTAATCTTGTGGGCCAATCATATCGTGATCCAATTTAGGAATGCTTCCTTAGCAGTCGACGATTCTTCTCATTAACTTACCAGTCGGTGATATATAGAAAGTTAAATTCGAAGTTTATTCTATTTATGTAAATAATTAGTTTTACATTTCTGATTATGGTCGTTTTAAATACCACTTCATCTATTGCTTCGTTCCAGAATTCGGATAGAATAAATTCGCTGTATTACAGTTATTTAATATAGCTTGATATTCGATTTACTGACGCAAGGATAGAACCTATGAAGCTTTAGTTCAATGTCGTCGATTAAACCAAAGAAGAGAAAGAATACTGGAAAGTAAATAAAGGCAGCATTTACATGAACTGTAATAATAATTATTATTCGTTTTTGTAGCATGTTCTAAATCTTGCTTCTTACTAGACATATATAACCTAGTTATGATTGTGATGTAAAATAATGGATGTAAATGTCATATGTACATTTATTAATAGGAGCACGTGTCATTATCATAGCACTGACATTTTCCAACTTTGTTGCCATTGAATGGGCATGTTTTCCATCTATTTTATCTCCTTTTTCTAAGAGTTTTCCGCGCAGTTCCTCTCCTGATGACTACGAAATGTACGATCTCTTATATGCCCAGGCCATCCTGCAGCTTTTCTTCCGAAAAGAAAATAGTCTCACCCACTTTCTACTTGTCCTTGCCTCAATAAGCACAACCTGGTTAGTCAGAAAAAGTGCCGTAGATTTATCTACGAGCGGAGAAAAGGACGGCGCCAACCGACCTTGCTCCCCTTCTGTTTCCCGTATCCCCACAGCAGAATGTCCCCTTTTCCTGCTATAATATTTCACCCTATTATGTCTGGTGTCCATGGCAACAATCGCATCGAGCGCCAACTCTGACCTCGACTTGTATGCCATTGACAGAAATTGTGATAGCCGTACCGATAACATCGCCCTGGCTCACCCGTTATCAATGGCACCGTACCAGAGATAGCATCTTCCTAGAGCCATATATCACCTCTACTATTCTCCGGCGCACATTTATTGCCGACCCTCATAAACGGACATCCAGTCGATTCATCTGTGGCTTTCTGCTTTCGTACTGTAACATCTTTACTCTCTCATTATTTAATTCGTTTCCTTGGCTTATTTTTTCTTACTGGATTCTTTTCAGTATTCCATTTTTATAGATTGTTTTTCGTTGCTTATTAGTGTTTGTTCTCTTTGTAAATTCTCTTGTTTTCATTGCAGCATCGTATTTTAAATTTGTTTAATCACATCCGTACACATTTTTCATAGAGTGCATTGTCTTTATATTTTATCGCACTTTTTCTACACACACGTGTGTAAGTGTATGCATACACTCACTCTCTCTCTCTCTCTCTCTCTCTATATATATATATATATATATATATATATATATATATATATATTTAAAAGAGTGTACCCATCAACAATTGTGTGTTTTTTTTTAAGTTTTCATCATATTTTTATTTTAAAATATTTTTATAACGCGTTTCGAGCTTAGGGTGTGCTCTCTTCAGATGTTTTCGTAAAAAAGTTTTGTTTTAAAATCGGAGTTTGAAAAGTTATTTTTACCTCTGCTGATACTAAATGTGTTTTTCAGAGTGATGTGGTCTCAGACATCCTGTCTCCAACCGTAAGTGTTCGAAGTGTCCGGTCAAAGTTAGATTCAAAGAGGGCTCTTTTGGTCCATTTGGTGAAGGTTTGTATGTTTTTTTAAATATTTTTTAAAGACTTTCTTTCCCCATGTATAGCACACACTCACACACAATCACACACGCATATATATACATACATGTACATGTACACATGCACACAGATACGCACGCATACGCACGGAACTAAAAAAGGACCTTAAAGAATTCGAACGGAAATTCAGACTAATAGAAACACTAGATAGCAAAGGGGACAAAGATGATTCTTTAGTAAGAAAAAAAATCAGCATACTTCCCTAATAAACAGAACAACACAAAAGAACTAAACAGCTACTTCGAAAATCTCTGAAACCTTAACCTCCAAAAAAAAGACGAAACCACAAGCAACCTCACACATAAACAAAAACAAGCACTCGAAAAGATTCGTAATAATAATGACATAATAATAAAAGAAGCAGACAAAGGCAGTGCCGTAGTAATCATGGACAAAACGTATTATGAAACAAAAATTACAGAATTACTGGATGACAAACACTACTATAAACCCATTAGTACCAACATAGATAACACCACCATCTCAAAAATCACAAAACTTTGTACAACACACAACAATATTATAAAAAAAGAAAGAAAAGGACTTCCTCACAAATTTCATTACAAAGCCCAACAACTTCTACAGACTGCCTAAAATACACACATCTGGCGTAATAAAACTTGCCATCGCTACACAAAACTCAGAATATCTTAGCGCTCCAACCCCTAGTGACCTTACATTTAGACCCATTGTAGCAGGACCAGCCTGTCCGACAAGCAGACGTAGCAACTTAATAGACATCTTATTACAACTTTTCACAGATCAAGTTAAGAGCTACATAAGGGACGACATCCATTTTCTTACTACCTTACCACATGCAGTAGAGAACGGGGCACTATTAGTTACATTTGACGTTAGCAGTTTATATAGTAATATCCCCCATGAATTAGGAAAAGAAGCAATATCATTTTGGATCAACAGACACGCACAAACACTAAAACCTAGATTCACAAAGCAATTCATTATCGATAGTATAGACATAATCCTAAATAATAATTCCTTCGAATTCAACAATGCATCCAAACAGCAATATGAACGAAAATGGCACCGACTTCTGCAACCCTTACATTAGCCTACCTAGAAGAAACCTTATATGAAAAATTAGAACAAAAATTTGGCCACAGCACTAAAAAACTGTTTGTAGAATCATGCAAAAGGTACTTAGATGACTGCTTCATCCTATGGAAACCCACATGGGGGGACATCACAGACTTACACACAATACTCCAGTACCTACACCCAACAATTAAATTCACCATAGAACAAAGCTCTACAGAATTACGTTTCCTAGATATACTGATAAAGATTAAAGACAATAACATTATCAAAGACATTTACCGCAAACCTACAGACACCCAACAATACCTACACTTTAAATGTCACCACCCTAAAAGCTGCATAAAATCAATTCCCTACACCCTAGCACGTAGAATCTGCACCATAATCCCGGACAATAACCTTCGAAAATCCGACTCAAGGAACTACCAATAAATTTAAGAAAAAAAAATACCCATCACAACTTATAGACAAAGGGATCCAACTTGCGACAAATATACCAGTAGAAGATTTGAGAACCCCTAAAGAACGAAACAAAGAACAAATCCTAACATACATCTCTACACACAACACAAACAACCCAGAGCTTTTCACAGAGATAACGAAAAACCTCGTTCTACTTAAGCAAAACAGCAAACTAAACAACTTCCTTAAAACAACAAAAATAATAAAAAGCAAACGCCAACCCAAAAATCTAAAACACATTCTTACCTCATCCAAACTCAATCAAAACGCAACAAAAGGAGTCACAAAATGCAACAAACAACGATGTAGAGTCTGCAACATAATATTAGAGGGAAACACACACACATTTACGAACCCCATACAAACATTCAAAATTAAAAAAAAACCTAGATTACACCTCAAAAAACGTGATCTATGTAATAAAATGTCCAGCATGCGATAAATCTTACATAGGCGCTACAAAAAACCTTAGCAATAGAGTAGCCCTATACCGATACAACATCAAAATCACGAAAAATAGACACCTGCATGTATCACAACATATACACACATGCAGTGGAGGCAGATTCGAGATAATGTCCATCTTCCAAACTGACAACTACTTCTACTTGCTAACACAAGAAAAAAAACTCCATAGCAAAATATAACCCCGCCTTAAACATCTCTCCATAATTATACACATAAATAGGCAAAACAAAATACAAAATACGCGTCCATATCCAGTATAGTACCATTTCTCTAAACTAAACAAACAATTACAAATTATACGTCTGTGTGTATGTGCGCACATGTGTGCATGTATATATGTGTGTGTATGTGAGTGTATACATATGATTGTGTATATGTATGTGTATACATATATCTATGCTCCATCTTGTTTGTGTGTGTACGTGCACTTATGTTTGGGTGACTGAATACATATATGCAGATGTGCTTGGATTAGAAAAGAAATAAAACTTCAACCAATATATACATAAGGTAAGATGTATGAATATATAGGTGTATGTGTGATTGTGGGTGCATGTGTCCATATATATATATGAGTAGATGAATGTATACGCATCTGTATGTGTGTGCATATATGTACATATGTATGCATATGTAGGAGTGGGTAAATGTGTTCGTGTGGATATGGATATACGCGTATGTGTGAGCCCCTGCATATGTCTCTCTATGCATGTGCATATGTGTGTGTATGTGTATGTGCCTACATAGTATGTGGATGTTTGTGAGTGTGTATGTACATACATGTATATGTGTGTATGTATCTTCTCCTACCTATTCTCCATCTTACTTGTGTGTGTGCGTGTGCTTATGTTTGAATGATTAAGTGCATGTATGCATGCGTGTTTTGGTTGGGGGGGGAATTAACCAATATGTGCCTGATGTGTTAGTGGTGGATGTGTGTGAGTGCGTGTGTGAGTGTGTAGGTGGGTATGTATATATGTATGCTCCTACATATGTTTCTATGTATGTGCGTGTGTATATGTGTATGTGCCTGCGTGCGTATGCGTGTGCATGTGTACATGTACATGTATGTATATATATATGCGTGGGTGATTGTGTGTGGGTGTGTGCTATACATGGGGAAGGAAAGTCTTTAAAAAAAACATAAAAAAACATAAAAACCTTCACCAAATGGACCAAAGGCGCCCTCTTTGAATCTAACTTTGACCGGAAACTTTGAACACTTACGGTTGGAGACAGGATGTCTGAGACCACATCACTCTGAAAAGCACATTTAATATCAGCAGAGGTAAAAATAACTTTTCAAACTCCGATTTTAAAGAAAAACTTTTTACGAAAATATCTTAAGAGAGCACACCCTAAGCTCGAAACGCGCTATAAAAATATTTTAAAATAAAAATATGATGAAAACCTTTAAAAAGACACACACACACATTTGCTGATGGCTACACTCTTTTAAGTATACATTTTTTCTCTCGTAGGAACTACACAACCATCACGGTTAATATATATATATATATATATATATATATATATATATATATATATATATATATATATATATATATATATATATATATATACTAATTTGAAAAGTCGGACAAAATCAGTTGTACATTAGCGCCAATTAACAGATATGATAACATAGTGTGTGTGTATATATATATTTATATATATATACACACACACACACACACACACACATATATATATATAAAAGTGAACGTGTCTGTCTGTCTGTCTGTCTGTGTACATTTCCCTACGCAATAACTCTGTCAATTTTTAGTCTATAGACTCGAAATTTGAAATACCGGGTACTGAGATTTGGGAAAATCGATGTGACGGGTGTTAGCCAGACATTTGGCTGTTAAAGGGTCATATTTTAACGATTTGACCTTTAAGAACTCTACCAAACTCCTCCGACAATTTTGGGTCTAGACACTTGAAATTTTAGATATAGGTTCCTTGAACCTGGATCTAATTTAATAAACTGATTTCAGCTCGAAACTATAAATTTTAAGGGGTCATAATAGGGGTCAAATTAAAAAAAAATACTCTTTTTTTTTTGCTCAGCATACACCTCCAAACACCCGGGCAACGCCGGGCTGAAATGCTAGTATATATATATAAAGAGAGAGAGAGAGAGAGAGCTGCAAAAAGAAGAGAATGGTTAAATGTTCACCAATGTTTCGTCTTTATTTCAAGACTCCGTCGGGATGATTACATTAAAAATAAGTAAATACCAATAAAATTTGAAAATATTATTGTCTTGAAAAGGATGTATTTGTTTGATATCAAATCCAGAAAGTCGTTGCCACTCAAAATGTTCACAATGTGGTGGAGTGAATATGTTTTTAAAATCATTAAGCTGTTTTGGTATTTAAAAGATATGATGAGATTATGTTATTTTTTCAAAATAAATATAGCTATTTCAATTTACAGTTGTGTAATTGAAATGAAATTAGTGTATATTTATTTTGTCATTTACTAACTAATTGTATATATATATATATATATATATATATATATATATATATATATATATACATGTATGTAGAGAGTGAGAGAAAGAGAGATACATATAGATATATTTGTAGTCATCGATATTCAGTACTGTTTCGCTGTTTCATCAGTGCAGCTACACTAGTAGCACCTCTTCGAAGCCGTGAATTGAACCTAAAACTATTGCGTTGACAGTCGGCAGTTCTACCCATCGACCTCCGGGAGCGATTCCCGCAAATAATCTCGACAAATATCTATTTTAAACAAACATTCGTTCACCAGTTTTATAGTACTCAAACCGTTTATTTACAAACAGAGAGCCTCGAATTTTTTTTTTTTCAGACAATTAAGTAGCGGGTGAGATTATTTACGACAATAGATGGAATTTACTCTGGTCTAAATGTGTGAACTTCTGTCTAAATTGAAACCATGTACTTTTAACAAAAGTTCACGTATTAAAAGTGATTAATCGCAACAAACCCTACTCTGTTTAATTGTTTTTTTTTTGTTTGTGTTTTTTTTTAGTCTACGATACGCGCTGATTCAAGTAGATTTTATTGATATATTTTTTTTTAAACTAAGAGGACGGGTGCACGGCTGAGGAAAGTTTGTACAAAACAAGTATTAATTCATTGTCAACTGATCTAAAAGTTGTAATTTGTTTTCGTAACAGTTAATCCAGCTTTACAGACATATATAACAATGTCTAAACGACACTTAAATTGACATATAACACATTTTTTTCAATTTCCTCAAAACGGAAACATATTTACGAAGAAATATCGTAAAATAATAAACATTTTTCTTAAGATTAACGCAAGTTTAAATTCTTAACATATTTGTAAATGTGCATTCTTCCCGCAATCAAGGAAACTGATGATAAAAATAATGTTTATTAATACATATTTAAACGATGCTTGAACAATTATTTTAGTGTTTTTGCAATTTTGGAGAAATCCCAGTTGATTGAGATAAATTCATTTAAGTTTTATGGCGTGATTCTAATAACCTAGTATAGACACTCACACATTTGGATTGTTAGCAGGCATTGGAACGGACCAAATGTCTTAGAAAAATGTGAAAATGCATGTAAGTAAACGCTTTACAATAAGTATGTATTCTGGCTAAAAGAAAGGAAAAAGTGGGCATGACCCACAACACCAATACATGAAATAAAGGAAGGATAGGAATATATTTCCTAATCGTGAGCCAATGATTATTGGCTCTAGTGTATATGGCTGAATGGGAAATTCTTCTAGACTGAGATATTAAAGTTATTTATACAGTTGTGGTTAAGTCACAAAATGATGCCAACAGATAACAAAATGAATTTTTTTTTGCGTGCCTTCAGTGTGAAATTGATGTGCAAACCATCAGATATAAAAATAATTTCTAAAGCGTCAGAAAATCCCTAAAACCAGTTATTATGTTTTTAGTTTTGATACTAATGAACTTACTGTAGGATGATATGTTATAGATAATGCATTCGAAGTAATATAAAGTTCAATGATATCTTATTTTATTAAACTGTAAGGTGAACGTACAGAATAGTCTAACCACCACATCCTGCACATGTAAAACAATGTCTATATAAATTTATAACATGATATAACCGGTCGTAAAATACGCTTAAATATGATCTTCGTATTAACACATATTTCGTATGTATTATTATATCATATTGGGCCCAATATATAGTAAAGATTTTAAATGTGTAAAAAATGACTGGTTCGCCACCGCGAAGAATCGAAACTAAAACGTTTACTTTGATTATACTCTTTTCCGTTCCTGACATACGAAGACATGTTAGCTATTAATCTATCAATGTTTAATATAAACCACTAGCTATTACGTCACGCATGGATATTCCTGATTGTGTTGTTCGACATTCATGGCAAATAACATTTTTTTTTAAATCGCACTTTTGCATTGATTTCCCCGGCTCAAACTCAAATATAAAGGTTCACATGATGGATTTAAACACAAAGTTTTATGTTCGTTGACCTAAAATTAACAGAGAACATTTGTAGGCATTATATATATATATATATATATATATATATATATATATACATATATATATATGTATATATATATATATACGCAAACATAAATATGAATAGTAATGGGGTTTTGTTTACTATAAAGTTTTGACGCAAATATTACGTAAGTATAAACCATGTACAATATATATATATGAATATAATCACACGAAATAGTTAACAAAAAATGATCATTCCATAACGAAAACCGAAAAAAAATAGGGAATTAATTTGAATGAATCTTTAAAAGATTATGCACATTAGCTAGATATTTTGCAGATGAATGCAGTTCCACCACTCATATATAACAATGTTGTTACAAAAACATTGCGTAATTACTATTTTTTTATTAGTTTGGTTGGAGTATTTCATAAAAAGGGGCACAGCTAGCATGAGAATGTCCAATTCCTGTATTTATTCAGATGTATATGTACATTAAATTACACAATATTTCCTGCATTTTACACTTTACTTAAGGACCCTTATCCTGAGGATTAATTACGCATACATTTTCATAACGAACATCATAAAATAAATTTGATCAAAATCAGAATAAGGACTCTATAAATAACGTAATATTGTATCTTTAATTTGCACTTGGTATTTTGGATATAAAAAATAGTGTGCAAATGCTATGTTTGTATTTATTTAATTAATGGATATATATATATATATATATATATATATATATATATATATACATGTATGCATGTATATACATGAACATATATTTAGATATTATCATATATATAAATATATATATATATAATTTATATATTTATATATTATAATTTAAAACAAGATGTGAGTATCGCTTAGAGGTATGTCTTAGTACAAATGTAAAAAGGGAGTATATTACACCATTATTTTCGATTTCAATATTAAAAAATCGAGCTTGACCTTTTTCCAACTTATCTTCCCAAGTTATATATATATATATGCATATATATATGCATATATATATGCATATATATATATATATATATATATATATATATATATATATATACACGTAGTTTTTCTTTTCATGCGGTGCATAAAGGAATACGTTTGAACTGAATACGTAGTTTACACATGGTTTCTCAACGGAACAGCATGCAAGCTGTAAAATAGCTTGCATGCTGGTTGTAGGACGAAAGATAGACTGAACAATATTTCCTTCATGAGTATTACCTACCCTTTTTATCTTTATTATGTTTTATTCACAGTATTTCTATGGATTCCCGTATTTTATGTGCCCCCTTTCTTTTATAAACTGGAACGGCACTAACGGTCTGCGTTGTTGGAAAGAGCCAACAAACGGAGCAAGTAATTGGCATCCGCCCCGCATCCAACTGAGCCCCTTTTTACATTTAACGCCAAACGTCACGCTAACAAATCGCTACCATAGCAGGCCATTTAAAAAGAATTCATATTTCACACAATGCGTCATTCTCTCCAAAGGAAGCGGGTAATTAAGAACACCAAATCGTTTACGCACCGTATACCTAGAATCTCTGGTGGTGTTCAAAACTAGACAGACGCTTCTATTAGATAATTATTCCAGATTCTTTATGCGTTTCGATTTAATATCGATTAAGCCTCCGGAATCATGAGTATCTCTTTACAAGCCAATGGGCAATTAACGTATCTCCCTGTTATGTAAAGTTAGAAATGGGTTGCTTTATTTTTATATTTAGTTGATTCAATTTTTACTATTTAGCGTACGTATAAAGATGAATATTGTGAGTTATATTTTGTTTTATTTTGTATTATTTTAAATAATTACTAAATGACAGACATTTTTTTTTAAAACGGTCTAATGTCTGGAATTTTTTAAGGATTTATATATTATTAGAATTCACATGCAAGAATTTAAAAAAAAATAATCAGGCTGCTTAAAGGTACTTGTTTCCTAACCTATAATTCACTAAACAAAAACAACCGTACACCAAAACAAATAATATTAATGAATATTTACAAATATGAACTAAAAGCAGGAAAAACTGTTTCCAAAATTAGTATATTGAAAATATAGTAATAAAATGAAATAACATGAAAAGTTTTAATATCATACGAACCAACCAAATCAGTTTCTTAATAGATAATATTAACATACCATCCTATTTGATAATTCATTTATTTCGGATGTCTCATTAATTTTGATATTAAGTAATAAGGCGCGGATTAACAAGGATTACTAGAATTTCAATTACTTCGGACCTCTTAAGTTGAAATTGTAAATCATTGGAAATTTCTAGAATCAACATCACGCAGTTTATTCTCGTCTAAATAAGATTAATTATTCTAGCAAGTTTTAGTAGGAATATATTTTATTTCAGTTTTTTTTTTAAATAGAAGATAAAATGTCCAATACTGTTTTGTTCTCAGAATAGAGTTTTCCATTACTCTGGTATCAAAATTATTCCTGTTGATAGGCATCCCCCTCATCAAGGCCAAGATATCACTCAAAGATAAGGGTAAAAGAGAAGAGTGTACGGTTGAAATTGGACAATATAGTAACTGTTAGTAATGGGGATTCGGTAATTTTGTTAATTTATGTGGAACGGCTCACCAAAAACTTGTATTATATATATATATATATATATATATATATATATATATATATATATATATATATATATATATATATGTATGTATCTATGTATATATACGTATATATATATATGTATCTATGTATATATACGTATATATATATATATGTATCTATGTATATATACGTATATACATAAATATATATATATATATATATATATATATATATATATATATATATATATATATATATATATATATATACAGGGTCTCCCCCAAAAAACCAAAAGCTAAATGAAGGTCATCTAGAACATATGCTGTAGAACGGAGAAAAAAAGGCCAAAGACCTTAGTGTTTTGATGTGATGTTTCGAGTATAATAAACTAGTTATGACCAAAGTTTCATTTCATTCCGACAAAACACTAAGAAAAGGGGCCTAATTAGAGTTGGGGCCCGTTTTCTGGAGGTCACCCTGTATATATATATATATATATATATATATATATATATATATATATATATATATATATGTAAACAAACTAATAGAAGTCACAAAAATTGAGTTACAGTATTTGTGAAACGATTGTCTCATTTAAACAAATAATCACTGCATTACTATGTATATTTTATTCAGACCCTTGTGAAAACGAACTTCGAGAAGAACTAGATATTTCCCTACATCTTCCATCTCATTCCTTTCAACCTCCTGCCTATTTTCTATATTACTATTTAAGTATTATTTAAAGTAAAAGTCACTTCAGGATAAAGTATCGTGAGGTTTCCAATCAAATATTTAAAGTATACTGATATGATTATAAATTGATTAATTTACAGTCTAACATTATTGCACCATTCTAACAAGTTGTGTCTTGTAAAGAAATAAGGAGGGAAAATTCCGATCCTCATGTTGAAAGAAAGGGTATGTATTGTCGCTTGTTTTAACTCTAAGCCTCTCACACATATTTTCAAAATCAAGAAATTATGGTCGCATACTTGCATTTCCCTCTTTGTATAAATTAACGTTTCTGTTCAATAGCTGGCATGTGTGTAATTTATTTAACGGTTAACAGTTTTGAGAAAACTTGCAAAGGTTTGTAGCATCGCCGATGTCTGCATTTAATTCCGATTGCATTTGAGGTCACTCTTACGCCAGAGCTGATCATTTACAAGCGTGCTAGACAGATAGTTGTTCACTGTGGAATTGACAAAAAACATACTTTAGACTATAGTCTATATCCTGTTCAAAGTGTATGACGTTCATGGATGTTCTCTTTGGTTACATGTATACAGATGAACAAATTCTAAAGACTCTCATCACCAACATGAAATTTGAACCACCATTGTGCTGTTCGTTAACTAATGGTTCCTGGGCCAATCTATACGTATATATCGAGCGCAACTTAGGAGGAAATATATGTTCATTGAATTCAATATATAAAAAAGCTGTTTTTTATTGTTTTATAATGTTTTTTAGAAGTTAAATAAGGGCCAATGCGACTTGAGGGCATAATTGAATTGTTTGTTTGTCACGTGGATTGGTAGCAAAACATATACAGAATTGCAGAAAATGAGTGGATCTAGATTGAACTTAATTACATGATCATATTGTTAATCAAAAGCATTGGACTTAAAAAAATCACACTGTAGTCAACTGAGAAGTTCTCCCGTGATAGTATATTCCACTGACGGAGACTCATTTGAAAGACTGTGTTTATTAGTGTTACTTTTGTTTTAGGTACAGACTGGAAAAAGGGTAAGTTATTAGCAATTCGTGTAGATTGACTAGATTTTATTGTGAATACAAATTGTGACCAGAGACATTATAATGAATAGGTTTGCCAATGTTGTATTACGATTTATCTGGTTAACCCAAAAGTGATTACATTTCGATTTGAAAATTTTACCTGTTTTTTTTTCTTTTTCTATTAATTATATATACGATCTGAAGATATGGATAGTTTGAGCTAAGAAAGGTTTCTTAGAGAGGAAAATATACAACTGTTATTCATTTAAAAAAAGCTATTTATCTCTTGCTAACTCAAGATTAAATAGTTTTACGTCTACAACCATGCCAACGACTGATATCATACTGTGAACGTGATAGTGGTCATGGTGTGTTCCACATGTGATGTTGCAATAATTAAAGCGATACAGCCAGAAGGGGGGCTTCTTTTATTTCACCTGAGTATCTGCTTTTTATTATGATAGCTGGAAAGTTGGTGAAGCGTACAAACTTCCATATGATTAATGGAAGAAATGTCATTTTCAGAGGCAATGCTCCTTTACAAAGAATAGGTCAGGAAACTATGTTTTAGTCTAAGTTTTCACTTGTTAAGATACACACCTTGACTTACAAATGTATTCATAATGTCATCAGCAACGATGATAACGTTTGCCTATTCCGAACACATAAAACATAGATTAAATATTTTTGAAAAATGCAACTATATTATATTACAAGAAAATATTTACATATATTACTGATGCGTATTTTGCATGTGTCTACCTGAAGATGAAATCATATTACTTTTTGTGTCTAGTTGTCGTGACATAAACATACGTGTTTAAATAAGAATTAGTTGTTAGTGGTATTCTTCTGGAGGTGAAAAGTTCAGTCCTCAGTGCGGGCGACATTGTACCTATAATTATAAATGCAATTATTTATAAATTTCATCGGGTCATTGGTGACAATATGATAGTAAATTAATTGCATAGAAACAAAAGTTTATATTTAAATTTTCGTACGAATTCCCGGCTGTATAGAAATCGTCCTGACTTCAAAAAGATGTAACGGAAGTTGATATGTTATTACATCGGCCGAAACGGTGTAAAAATAACATCCAATAACGAACAGTTTTCCGAAAAAGCCAAAATCGTACTTGTTGTTAGCAATAAATCTATGGAATAACTTTTGACGTTGATAATTACTAGTAAATAAATAGAGAAAATTCCTAATGAACCGCCCGCTTAAGTAAACACTTCATCAAATCTCCACACTAACGTACTGTACTTGCAATAACCCTTATCCCTGAGTGGCTTCCGGGCCTTGATAAGTGGTGACCACTGTGTAAAAAAACGCTTTCGAAGGCGCCTCATGTTCATGTGTACAAACTAGACTGTCCTCGATAAGTCGGTCTTGCGAAAACCCAAATTGTTTTCCTATGTATATTGGGCACAATATATTAATTATTAGACAATTTACCTTATAATAATAAATAGGACATCTGCATAAATTAAAAAATGGCAGCGTATTTTACTATTGGACAACGCCGGGCGACCTGCTTATTCTTTATATTTTTAACAAAATTTATTTAAAAGCGTTGAACTTATATTGTCGGAAAAACTCAAGGAACACAGCAAAATCAGATATTTTTTCAATATTCATTACGCTTATTGTTAGAATATCATAAAATCACTGATTTTTACGCAGAACCTTTCATATGTGTCATGAAACGAAGTTCATAAAAATATATAATAATTCTTCCTAAAATTACGCCTACTAACTGCAGTTCAATTTCTCAATGGTTATTTAATGAGTTTAGCAATACATTTTCTATTACGAAATGTGTGAAAATATCAACATACTACACATGCCATGAATGAAATTTAGAAGGAAAAATAAGACAAAGATCGAATAACAAAATTAATTGAAAAGAAATAAAGGGAAAAAACAAACAAAAATGAAAAGAAGCAAATATAAGCGGACTTTCAGAATTGAGGAGAAATATGTAGAGGGGAAGATGATGAAGACTGCAGCTAGGAATTGGCAATCTCTACTATCATACATAAGAAATTATGTTTCTGTACGTGCGTTCTTTCCTTATGAACTCGAAAACGGCTGAGCCGATTTTTATGAATTGCATGTGAAAGTAGTCTATCTCTCTGGCAGTGTTCGTAGATAGATGGTGGGTCAGAATGTTTTTGATAAGTATCGATGATCGAGAATCGAAATAATCTGATGAAAGAAAGAACATGCGATTATAATCAAAGTTTACACCTTATACAGCGTAACCCCACAAGAGCATTTGAGAAAGTTTATTTTCACACGAGTCCAAACGGCCAACATATAAATTCAACAGGAGGTTCAATGATAAGGCAGAGGCACCTTCGGCATGAATGTTTCCGCTTAGAGCACATTTGAAGCATAACACTAGACTGCATTTTCTGTTTCATTCTTTAAACTTTCCTATCTATCTAATATATCAATCTACCCACACTTTCATATCTTGAATGTATATTTACTTTAATTTTACTATATGAATTCACTTAATTTTTTTTCCTGAAATTGCAGATACCGGAAATCTTCTCCCCTTACATAATTTTTATTGTTTATCTTTATTCTTTTCTTATTTTATTTTATTTTATATTATATATTATATTTTATATTTTATTCTTTATTATATTTGATTTATTTATTTATTCTTTATTTTCTATTTATTTATTATATATTTATTTATTTTTATTTTCCTTTTTTATTTTTTATTTTCCTTTTAGTGTCGTTTAATAACTCTTGCTGATATTTTTTTAGTGATAACCTGTACATTTCAGTTGACCTATATTATTTTGCCCTATATATATTTTCGCGCCTTTAACATTTCCTGGCTGGGTCGTTTTGACTTTTGTTTCCTTTTATTTTATATTTAAATTTATCATTTTTATTTTTATTTTTTCTCTCTCTCCTTTTTCTCTCTCTCTCCTTTTTCTTCCTAGATCTTTTTTTATTTATAGTTATGTATCGGAAGTAGAGTGAAAAGCACATCTTATTTTTCTTTTATTAATATTATTTTTTCCTTGTACACATGTTTGTGAATTATTCCATGTATTTATGCCTTTGGATTATTATGGACCATCTTCTTCCAATTACGGGATGTCTTTGGATTTTACTTGTACAAATGGAAATTCTTTTAACTTTCTTTATGTTTCACATTTTGATTTTACCGCCACTGGATTTTTTCTCGTCCACCAGACTATCCATTCATGTGTAATCACTTTTTTCTTTACCATATTCCCTCTGCTTAACTTATTTTGTTTTCAAGTAAGACCTTTGACTTACTTGTTGTTTCATCAAATACTTCTGCATGCAAAATCCGATCCGGCATTTTGCTAATTCCTACCCTCTGATGAGAAGGAGAGTATTTCTTCGAAACTCCGCGGATTAAGTACTATCCATTTATCTCGTGTTTCCTTTTCAGATTAAATATGTTTTTAACTCATTTCAAAGTGTTTTTCAACATATTTTATAAACTGTTTGCTCATATATATATATATATATGTATATATATATATATATATATATATATATATATAGATATATATATATGCAAACTCAACAGTATGATCTCTACAGATGTAGATTGGTCCCCCACTAGAAAACAGTCAATTTATTTGATTGAAAAAATGTGCGCTTTTACCTATTTTGATGACAATAAAAAATATGGGGCTTTGAAACATTCGTTGATCATCATTCAATCGCGGTCAAAGTCGAGTCTCCTCGTAAGTAAACATATACAAATAATTGAAAGATACGCTGTATTATATTAATAGAAGCAAAATTGAAAAAAATCAAATCAAATAAATGAAGCTAGTTCTGCAATATCTGCTGAACAATCATCGCGTCCGATGCACAGGGATTAGCATGACAAAAAGATGCAATACCATAAATGAACCCTTCATTCGAAAATCATCATTACAACAGATAATCTCCGTCGGATAATTCGAGAAGCCAATGATATATTTTTAATATTCTCAGGTTTCGCCAATCTTCACTAACCACATCTCCGTAGGATTCCAATCTATTTATTGAAATTGTAACACCGTCTTAACAACAGAGCGATCGCCCGATGACATAAATGACTTGTTCATATCAGGCTTCACAATTCTAAATATGTCGGTGTTGAATGGAGACAATTTCGCTTTCTCGGTAAATAATAATACGAAAGTAACCGAAGAACTATCCACGAAACGAATTCACGATGTTTTCTGTATTTTATTTTTATTTATTTAAATTTTTTGCTGTAGATTATTTTTTAAATGTTTAAAAACTCTTTCCTGAATATCAAATAGTAATGGATATAACGTATTGATATGTTATTCTTCTATTAATACATTATTCTGCTTACGTATTTTATGACATATTAATTAACCTTACTATTGTTATATTTAGGTTTTTATTATTATTATTTTTTTATTATTATTATTATTATTATTATTATTATTATTATTATTATTATTATTGTTATTGTTCTTGTTCTTGTTGTTGTTATATCGTCTCGCTTCTAGACGTTCGGATTCCAAACTGCAGACTATCGTCTGTCGTTCTCAAACTCCATC
The DNA here is from genome assembly GCF_053919585.1 of Euprymna scolopes. Classification (NCBI taxonomy): domain Eukaryota; kingdom Metazoa; phylum Mollusca; class Cephalopoda; order Sepiida; family Sepiolidae; genus Euprymna; species Euprymna scolopes. Next base: position 124,014,146 of record NC_136482.1, on the reverse strand, counting down.
TGACTCTCCCCCTGCTTCTGTCTGCTTAACTCCAAGGTTTTTCCATCTATATATAGAACTTCCCATTTTTCCATGACGTCATACAAATGGGAAAACATGTCTCTTCTTTCACGTGTTCTGGACATGCGTGTCCAAAACATTTCCTTTTTTTACAAAAGGAATTTTCACCTATATTCACATTAACCTATATTTCCAATATGTTAAAAACATGTTTATTAAATTCTCTTGTAGCTGCACTCTTTCAATTAAATTTTCATAACAAATTTGACAGTGCACATTCTTTTCTAGAAACTATTTTATCTCTATTCTAAAAAAATCGTTTGTTTTACATTCCATTCTCTAGTTCTAACACGTAATCTATTTCTAAACCTAAATTACGAGGTTCGAATTTCGCCTATGCTATTTCATTTTCATTTTCACTAAATCTCACTATTCTTTATACTTACATGAAAAGGGGACAGCCCTTATCATGTTACATCCCTCCCTTCCATATTTTACACAAAAAAGTATGCATTTTAAAATTTAGTACATTTTTCTACATTTACACAACCACACAGCTAGAAAAGATCAGGCTAAAAAAAAATCTCTTTCAGTCAGCCCTCCTCGGCCGACTTCACAATTATTATATTTTTATAAGATCAGAACCTTTCTGATCTTCTTAGCATTTACTTTTTGGGTGTAGGGTTTTTACCTATGAATCACATCAGCTAATTTCCAGCCACCCATATGCCGCAGACTAGGGGTTTCCACCTCCCTCTAAATGGACGACTTCCTTCGTCCCAAAAGTGTCCTGGTCATCTCTTTCCGCATGGTTAGTCTTATCAAGTATGGCTTTGTTTTTTTTATTCTATAACTATCTTATACAGGACATACCAAAGCCCATAACCAATCTTCTTGGTTAGCTTTAACTATCAAGATATACCTTTTTTCTCTCATACGGATTCACTCGGATTTCCTAGCTTGGATTCTAGAAACTTCCCCTAACCAAGATCCAGCAGATATATCCCACATTCATGCGTCTCTAAAAAAATACGAGGTCATATCTTTCTTACGTAATCTACGGCATATTTTTGCATATCTTTTACTTCATTAAGCTATATGTGATAGCCTCGGGACTACCTATCATCGGTTTACTGGTCCCCTTAAGAATTTTCGTATTATTTCCAACGCCTGTTTATTAATTAAGCCAAGTCTTACCACTTGCTTGGAGTCGTTACGTGTAACCAGCTTATTTTAAGCACTTAATAAACCAGGTTCCCAAATTTTTCGAATAGGGGGACATCTTGTGCTTATCAATCCCTACCAAGTCACTTTTCTTGGAAAAAATTATAGGATCTCTAAAAAAACAAAAACAAAAACCAAATGCTAAAAAAACATCTTTCTTACGGCTTATCACATCTAAAACTCTCTAAATACCCGTTTACGTAATTTTAATTCTTGTACTCCTTCTAAAATTCTAACTGAATCTATTAGAAAACCATACGTCTTAACTAGTTTTATTTTCTCCTAGACTGTTTAAATCTAATGTATATTTACTGATAACTTTGAATTCTTGCTGTGAAAATCAATAATATTTACATTAAGTATAAATGTACAATATTGTTTTAAACACATTATAACATTTTGCAACAAAACACAAAATAATATATAATAATTCGTTACATTATACATTTCAAAAGTCCGTTGACACAAAACAAAAAATTGTCCCTTTTTCATAAATCAGAACAATTAAAACACACTAAAAAGCCGAAAATTATACACAGTGCATGAATTTGATTTTCATTTCTGCATCTTTCTTTTTCCTATAGTGTATTTTATTTTATTTATTTATTTATTCATTCTTTCTTTTAATACTCGAGAATTTTAAATGTACTTCCGACTTTTGACACTAAATTGTTATTTATTATGATTGACCGTTTCTCTAAACAATTCAGACATTAACACGAATTTTTATGAATGACACTGTCATATTTTCTATTTGTTTTTATTTTATTTATGAATGAAATATTCGTGGGTAGTGGTTTTGGGACCTGGCCGTATCTCTTTTATCATTCATTACGGCATATGGGTCTTTTTTTTCTTTTTTAATATTTTCTTGTAAACTTTAGTTTCCTGTGTGCGTGTGAGTTCAATTTTTTTTCTTTTTGTTCGCATTTCTGTGATCGTGTAATTTTTTTTTCCGTGGTATTATTTATTTATTTATTTATTTTTTATTATCTTGGACCCTTTTAAAACGTTGTGTTTCTTTTTTTTTCCGTGGTAACCGAAGTTTTTTTCTTTTTTTTTAAACTCATTCTTGCTGGGTGGTCAGGTTGTTTCGGCTCCAAATTCGGTTTTTGCTGGGTGGTCAGGTTGTTTCGGCTCCAAATTCGGTTCTTGCTGGGTGGTCAGGTTGTTTCGGCTCCAGATTCGGTTTTTGCATCGTTGATGCAAATTGGTCAAACGGGCACCAAATCGTGTTTGTTACATTTAGGTTTTAATTATTATTATTATTGTTCTTGTTCTTGTTGTTGTTATATCGTTCGTTGTTAAGTCTTATTAAAAGTGATGCTTAGAGAGTCTTAGAGTCTTAGAGAGAGTTTTATTAAGAGGGATGTTGTGAGAGAGATTGTTCATGTTATGAGGATTCATATATATTAACATTGTTTATTACTTAGATGTGTAGAAGAATCTCTTTGTGTGATGAAACAGTGGTCAGACAGTCTTATTGTAGATATGAGATGTAGACGTGTATGTAATGAAATTTTATAACACAGATATATAGACATATAATAACAATTTTCAATTTACCTTTCGGTAGAATCACAACACAAAGACTGCGTTTATACAAACACATGATGGGTTTATTTCTTCTCACGACCGGCCGTGGTTTTAATCATCAAGAATTCAAAGCTTCATTCTAAGTTTCACAAGTGACCGTCTCGCTTCTAGACGTTCGGATTCCAAATTGCAGACTATCGTCTGTCGTTCTCAAACTCCCTCTGAATCTCCCCCTGCTTCTGTCTGCTTAACTCCAAAGTTTTTCCATCTATATCTAGAACTTCCCATTTTTTCATGACGTCATACAAATGTTAAAACATGTCTCTTCTTTCACGTGTTCTGGACATGCGTGCCCAGGACTTTTCCTTTTTTTACAAAAGGAATTTTCACCTATATTCTCAGTAACCTATATTTCCAATATGTTAAAAACATGTTTATTAAATTATCTTGTAGCTGCATTCTTTGAATTGAATTTTCATAACAAAATTGGCAGTGCCCATTCTTTTCTTGAAACTATTATATCTCTATTCTTAACAAATCGTTTGTTTTACATTCCATTCTCTAGTTCTAACACGTAATCTATTTCTAAACCAAAATTACGAGGTTCGAATTTCGCCTATGCTATTTCATTTTCATTTTAACTAAATCTCTCTATTTTTTTATACTTTCATGAAAATGGGACAGCCCTTATCATGTAACGCTATGTCAGATTTATATACTATATTTAAAAGCTTAGTTTAGGGGATAGTGTAGTATCTATTTTGTGGACATGAAATATTCCGATCATAACCAATAACCATTGATAGGTTTAGTTATCTTGCCATGCCACTATCCTCATAGTAAATACAGTTTTTAATCAGGATTAATGTAATATTAGTCCTCTTGTCTTAAAACCATTTTCAAAGCATTACATCCACTATTTTTTCTTGGTAGCTTTATTTAAAAAACATGTCACACAGATGTTCATTAGAATACTCAATAATTATATAATATATTTATATATATATATATAGAGAGAGAGAGAGAGAGAGAAAGAGAGAGAGAGAGAGAAAGAGAGACTAATTTGTAGTATTCCGAATTATACTGGGTTCATATAATTCACTAATTGTTCATATACCAATAAATTTAAGCCAAAAAAAGAGAGATGTCTTAAAACGTAAGCTATAAAATTATCGTATTTGATAATTAAGCATTCATATACTGTTTTAACATTATTGAGTCTTGTATCAATTCCCCTTCTACCATTAAAATCTTCTCTATTAGTTTCCATCTCCGGTTCATTTTTTAGGGATACAACATGGTTTCTGTATCATACTGGACATAGGTAATTAGTGGTAACATCGTTCGATATTTGGTTTGAAATTCGTACTTTTTTTTAAATAAAGATACGAAAATAGGTAAATATTTTTTAAAAATACTCTGCAATGATGTGATGGAGGTAAAGTGTTATCGCTTGTTTTCTTTTCCTCATAAAGGAAATTTTCTTTTCCTTAATGTTTTATTGTTAAAATGTTTTCTGAAGAAAGGTTGTTCATGTGAAAATTTTCAAACGACATACTGTTTGAATTTGTCCAAATGGTCTTGAAACAATTGTAACTAACAATGAAATACATTTTTTGTTGCTATCACTCAACTTCTTGAAGCCTTGGTTTTGGTTATAAAGTAAGTTAAGAATCGGTTACTGCTAGAAAAAATTGCAAATGAAAATAATAACAAAAATAATTATTGACCCTAAAACCAACATATATGCTAATATCCCGCTAAGACTACCTTTGTAGAGTCACGTGATTCTTCCACTTTTTGTCCGTACACACTCACAAATTCACACACGCACAGATATCTATGTTTACGTACATACGCACTTGCAGACATAGTGACAAATTATCACATAAACACGCCCGTCCTCACCGAAACCTATTTCTTATCGCACGTATCCGCCCCTATCTGCGCGATTATACCCAAACTTTGTACGCCAATGCCATGTCTACATTTTATCCCAAATTGGTCCGAGAAAGATCTCTGGTCAGTCTCGATTTGGGGGTAGGGATTATTGCGGAAATTCGTTTATCTCACTAGTAACTCACTCTCTTTTTCTACGTACGGTAATGTATGTTCACAGTCAAACAGTAGGGAGTTGGGACGCAAGATGTTGGTTAACATTCCACTTAAACTTCTACATGTCAATAAAGTTGGGAAAACAGACCCCCGGAAGCGAGTTCCAAAGTCTATCAGTTCAGGGGAAGAAACTATTTGAATAAAATACCTTCTTACACATATGGATCTTTACTGTGAAGGGGTGGAATTTAGCTTCTTGTCGGGTTTTTTTTATTCACGTCGAGGGGGGACTAATGCTTTTTGTTCGTCAGAGCATTCACCATTAAAGTACTTGCTTGAACAGGCAGAGGGATGCAAGTTTTCATCGATGGGGCAGACGGTGAAGCGTAGATGACAGTTCAGGGCCTATTAGGTTGGTGACTCTCTTTTGTAAAAAAGTTTGGAGAGAACTGAAGCAACCTCGGTGAAGCATGTTTTCAATAGCTCAGCCGGGATTAGATCGGGTACACATGCTTTTGAGGTGTCTGGGTTTTTTTATGATACCATATACCTGAGAAGGGTTGATTATTTAATCACCTAGTGTGGCGTCTGTCCACAAACGAAAGTCAGGAGGGAGTGGTGTGCCGGGTCCAATGTAAAGTTTGAGAAAACCAACTAGCAAGTAGGTTAGCCTTCTTGGTGATCGTGAAAGCAACCTCAGGATTGTTTGATTGTGGCGAAATTGTTGACTGCCCATTATTTACTACACTGTTGGAGATTTTCCAAAGATCACGGGTTACTAATTTCTGTAATTCGATGCGTTTTCTCTTGTATTTTGTCTTACCTGTCGCTATTTTTTTCTTACAATTACTTCTAGCTTCTATATACTCCTTGATGTTTGAACTACACTTATGTCGGTTGAATATGTGGTACGCATGCTGCCTTTGAGCAATGGCAGCTGCACAAGTTGAAGTAAATCATTAGGGAGAGGGGGAGCTTGCTATAGAATTTCTGTGTGGGAACATGTTCTGCAATTGCAGTTTTGCACGATTCAATGAGCTCATTTGCGCAATGTTCAACTCGAAGAGAAAGGATAGTTTCTAATGAGATCTCTGATGCTTTCCCAGTCAGCTTTGTTGTAATACCACGTTGTTTTGAGCAGGGGGTCTTCAGTTTTTAGTCTAGAATTTAGGGCGATTTATACCATTATCATAGCGTGATAAGCATTCCCGAGCAAGCTGTTGGCATTCGTTATTGTTATACAATCATCGGGAACAGTGACCAGAAATTGATCTTGTTGGTCTGGGAAACGTGCCGGAAATGTAACAGTCTTTGATAGGTAATGAGATATAGAAAAGCTGTATGTTATGCTATCAGCTACGTCTGTGTAAGTAGAGAATCCAAGATAGTTACTGTGCTGTCACAACTAACTAACTGCACAAAGCCATATTTAAACACACTCATATAAATATACGCGTATCTCTTCACCCACATATATACCTAAGCACACATCCATATGTGTGTCTCTATGTTTACCTCTCTCAGCACTTGTAAACCTTGTGTACGTCAATTCTTCGCAAGTAGATTCAGACCAACTGTAACTACATAAAGACGAAGTCGATCAAAACCTCAAATGTCTTTCAAAGGGCTTTAACGACCACACCATGTCTACGCAGATACAAACTGGAAAGATACAAGTCACACTGCTTATTATATATGCGTCTACAATAAGGAATCTAGATGAAGTAAAAACCAGTACTACCAGGAACTGAATACTACAGCCCAAAATTTACCAGAAAGGAGATAAACTGTTTTCTCCTGGTAACTTCAATGCTAGGGTTGATACAGACTACTGCAGAGTAGTTTGCATAGTAGGAACGGCCTCGGGAGCTGCTGCAGTAACTTCTCGACATCTGTTCCATACACAAACTCATAATTAGAAACAATATTTCACCAAGCTGAGCGATAAAAACAAAACATTGGCAACTTATTGATTATATTATTACCAGAAAGCTGGGTGGCCGTGAGAGCTTCACTGCTCAGCAACATCATCTGCAGACTCTGCATCCATGTCCACATTCCTCTGAACTGGAAATCCAGTTTGCTGACTTTCAGTTCCAGTTTAGCACACCCATTTTGAAAATAACTATATAAACTTAAAGGAAACAATACATGCTGTAGTACTCTAAATACTGTGGAAAACTGCCAAGAAACATCAGGACTGATTAATGGGAAACGAACACACTAGATTCATCCTACCAACAAACCCCATATCAGTCCAAATTAATCTTCAATTACCAATCTCCGCCGTATTATTCAGGTATAAACCCCGTAACATGATGGGCAACTGAATGGAGAAACCGGCTGATGAATACAGAGGTTTACCGATATGCATGACTCGAACCATTTTTTGCCGCCTTAAAGAACATTATGGACTCCATATCTCAGGAAAATCTCCCCTACTATGTGTTTAAACATCTACGTTTCTCACCTAACGTGAATAGATCTAAGACAGATGGGATGGTCACTTCACTTTCCTCTCCACATGCCATCGTACACTAAACACCAGGCTATATTATGTCTCCCTATGATAGAGACCAACATAGATCTTGATTATTCCCGAGACTTTTAATTGTATCGAAGTCATTATCTGAATTGGAAAAACTATGTCTATTTTCTCATGCCAGAACCGATTCTATAAATTGTCGTTTTATTTGATTTGGTTTTAAACAAAATCTGCCACTACTGGAATCAATGATAAATATTATACATGTGTTGATTTTAAACAAAAATAAAACCTAAATTTATCGATCATCACCTACAAGTATTTACTTTTTATGTTTGAGAAAATATCTACACACTTAACAGATGCTTTACGAGAATCAAGAAAAGTAACAGCGCTAGAACTGAATGCATAGATATTTTAAAGAATCGGAATCGGTATCAGTAATTTCATCGGAATCGGGGATTTAATACGAAATCTGTAATTGTATGAGAATCAGAAAACATTTGAATTGTCGAATCATTAATACACACTCACACACATACACACACGCACACACACACACACATATATATATATCTTTAATATTTAGTTTAAAAAACCTTCACTTGTTACTATATAATTTTTAAGACTTTATTGCATAGTCATTAACTAATACAACGTTTAATCTAATCAATTACTATATTGTTAACCTAAACGTTCATATTGATAAAATTCGTAAGCTGTCGTTTTCTAACAATGAAAAAAGTGATGTTAGGAAATAACATGAACCGTTCTCTAATTACCGCATCATTATATAAAGGCAGAATTGATTTCCTTTTTTTTGCGTCACACAGAAACAGTAGCAATTCAGTAGTTATTCGGTCACAGATGTCGAAAAATATGTCCCAGAAGAGTCGTAATTCCAAGTTAGCCTTACTGCTAATATTATTATTGTTCTGTTGAAACCGAGAGAGATTGCTATTACGTTTACTTGTATTGATAAAATTCCAATACTGTTTACTCTGAAATTTTATTCAATATTTAATCTTTTTACTAAAAAAATATTCTGGGGTCATGTTTCCTTTCTGATTCTATTCTAGATTGTAAATTTATTGAATCTTGCATTAATTTCAATATGATTGATTTTTACTTTTCTCCTTTTTTGCTCGTACAGTTTTTGTGAATTATTTTGACATATATATATATATATATATATATATATATATATATATATACTGATTTTTATATATATGCACATTCACACACACACGCACACACACACACACACACACATATATATATATATATATATATATATATATATATATATATATATATATATAACATTCCTTGATATAAATACGTACAATGAGAAAAACGGACTAAATTTATTGTAATATTTTTATATATCGACCCACATAATATTCAGTTACGGATTTATCAAAGACTGGTCCAATTACATTGATCTTTTTCTATTTTATTTTATATATGTGTTCACATATTTTTCTTCAAATATCTTATCTTTCATTTTTAAAGAACTCTGCTTTTATATTTTATTCAAATTTTTTATACTTAAATTTTCTCTTACCAAAAGTTAATGCTTCATGGGTTTATTTCTCTGATTCCTCAGTATTATTACAAAGTAAGATTCGACATATTAAACAATCTAAATAGAATATTTTTATAAATTTAATAACAACATGATTTTAGGTTGAATTTCGAGTTTTCTAAATCTACTTTGCCCTAGATACTTTTATTGATTTACTTTTACTTTTTTTTCTTTTTTTTACATGGAGTTCACCACTTATCAAGGCCCAATGGCCACTCAGGGATAAGGGTTATTGTGTGTACAGTAACCAAAGGGAGAGTGTAGCAATAGTATTGGAGAATTGGTAAGGTGTCATTACTTAGGAGGGGAGCGGTTCACTAGGAATTTGTTTGTGTTGGACTTGAAGACATGCAGGTTGAAGTCGGGAGGAAAACAGGCAAGCGGAACAGAGTTCCGCAGGCGTGCAGTTCTAAGAAAGAAGCTTTGATCATGGTATCTACGTTTTGATTTAGGCACAGATAGGGAGTGGGGAAAATTACTGACGGTGGTTTCAGCTAGTCCGGTGTTTTTTTTAGAAAGATTGGCGAGGGGCGACCAGGGAATGGAGCTCAGACGAGAGCCTGCCATGGAAATAACGATAGAACAATGACAGGCTCGCTACAGGCTGTGGGAAAGAGGTTGCAGGGTAGAGAAAATGGCACCCCCCACCAAGCCACGGAGTCTAATATGTACTCTGTCAAGGCAGGATAGGCTCTTTTTAGCAGCCCCCGCCAAGATGTGCAGCAGTACTTCATCTTTGGACGAACTTGGCTCTTATATAGATAGAGAATTGCACCATTAGTGAGATATCTTCTGGAGCGGTAGAAGGATCCCACCATTTTCCCAGCGACTTTGGCCACGGACTTGATGTATATGTTCCATTTAAGATCAGGAGTAAAGGTCAAACCCAGAAGCTTGTCAAAACACGGGGTCTCCCTTAGACGAGATCCATCCATTTCAATTGATGCCAGATGGGGATCAGAGCGTTTATGATGTAGAGATGGAGCTTGGTCCTAAATGCATTAAAGGTAATAAGCCACCTCTTTCCCCACTGTACCACGCGCTCAAGATCAGAGGAGAGAGAATCAGGGAGAGCATCATAATTTACGACCTTTGATGTGTTGCCATAGATGGTCGTGTCATCAGAATAGATGTCAACGAAAGATTTTAGTATGTGTTTTGGGAGATCATTGATGTAGATCAGGAAGAGAGTTGGACCCAGTATGAACCCCTGAGGGACTCCAGCATTAATACTGTTGGCCTCTGATTTCTGCCCATCAACAACTACTCTTATAAGCCTATCTGAGAGAAATGATTTAATGATTGAGAAAACATTTCCAATTATACCGTAGCTGGAAATCTTGTGTAGTAGGCCTTCATGCCAAACCTTATCGAAGGCCTTTGATATTTCGAGAGCAATTGCCCTAGAAATGAAGCCTTTGTCGAGAAATTCGCTAATCCTATGAGATATTACTGTTAGCACATCTGCTGTAGATGTTACATAAGGGAGGGAGAAGAAGAGGATTTGACTTGGACACTTTACTTGAGGGATACTGGTACCCTGGTGATGACGTGTCCATTTTACTACTGAAGAGGAGAAGTTTACGACGATAAGAGAGAGATATTACGAATGTTAAGAGACGAGAGAACGAGACCCAAGATCCCTTACACCGTTTGTCTCGTTGTTAGGACGCTTGTTGTGTATTGATGTGTTTGAATTAAAGAAGATTCATACCTGGTTCCGCTGCTCTTGGAGAGTTTTCAACTGGGTGGAGCTCTCTTGCTGTTTTCGCCGGAATACACAAGATGAAGACCGATGTTGGGTTTTCAACCTTTTATTCTCCCAGGCATGATCTGCAGATGCCGCCATCGATGGTCTCCACTGTGGGTACCTACCACGTCCCACGTCTGGGGCGCGCATCTTCCCTCCGTACTTAGGAGAGGACCATTTTACACTTCTGCTCGGCTCGGCATTTTCTGAGAGACTCAACGTTTCATCAACCTTGCCACGTAGCATCACATGACATCCGGTTAGATGAAACGTCACTTCCTGCAACGTGGATTAACTACAAAAATATCTCTCTGCCTCCTCCCACCCTCTCCCTCTCTCTCTCTCGATCTATTATCTAATAGACACAGAGAGAGAAGATAGAGAGAGTATGAAAGAGCCAGAGAGAGAGATAGAGAGAGAGAGAGAGAGAGAGAGAGAGAGAGGAGAGATGCTCTTTAACATAGATCTAGCCGAGCGGAAACCATATTTCGTGTCGCTAAGAAGGTTATTTCTGCTGAGGTGGTTGACTACTTCTCTATTTATTGTGGATTCCAGCAACTTACTCATGACACACAGGAGACTTATTGGTCTGTACTGAGAGGGGGATGATTTATCACCTGAATTCTTAAATACAGGACATACTGATGAGGTTTCTAGGGTGTTGGGAAGCACTTCTCATTAAGGCAACGCTTAAACAGTTTGGAAAGTATGGGGGCTAGTTCTGGTTGTAATTTTTTTAACACTATTATGATTTTAGATTATCATATAAAAAAAAATGTATTAATCAATATAAGACCTATTAACATCAACACACCGTTGCTAACGTGAAACAAGTGTAACCAGTACCAGTAACATGAAAATCTTGTGTTCTGATGTCGATGAAATCGATGAAGGTGTTTTTTTTCATATCGATTTGGTTTTTTAAACATCTCCTAAGCAGAAAATTGTCGAGATGCTTGAAAATGTGGAAGTCGGTAGGTGAGAGGTCTAGCGTATTGCGGGTAAGACATAGTTTCGTAGCGCGATTCGTTTAACTCCAGTTTGTCGCGGATGAGAATTGGACTTTTTACTGTTTAATACTGCGGGATATTTTTATCAGAATTTCTGATGGATTTAATCTGTGTTGACATTAAATTCCAACTGTAATGGTTTCGCCGGCATTCAAAAAAGAACTGTGATTGTTGAGATAAGTTAAAGATTACCAAACAGTCAGTATGGCATTCCTTTGGTGCATTCGAGAAGTGTTGTGTAGCTTAGTCGGCAATTAACTACTGGGCTGATCGTCGCCGGTTGTCCTAAAGAAGCCAGGAAAAGTCAGGAAACGGCCCTTATTCTTGCATTAAGGAACGGAATGTGGCACTTTAAAACAGCGTTTCTTTTGTTGCCGTTCAATTCAGGAGTACCTATTTATTAACTTTTTGTCTTTTCAATTACTTTTAAATTGTCGTATACAGTACGCCGAATTCAGAATAAAATTCTCGAAGTGTTGTGCTTGGATTAGTTTCGAAAAGACTCGTAATTGTTAGTTATCAACATTCGATGGCAGACAACTACGCTTCTCTTCGAAGTTCTTTGTTTTTACACAGGGATCACCACATTATCAAGGCCAAGAGCCCACTCAAAGATAAGGCTTAAAGAGTGTACAGTAGAAATGGGAAAATATAGTAATGCTTAGTAATGAAAATTCGGTAAATTTGTAAACTTATATTGAACGGCTCATCAAGAACTTGTTTACGTTAGACTTGAACACAACCATATTGTAGTCAGCTGGAAAGCAGAAAAGCGGAAGACAATTCCATAGGCGTGCAGTTCTAAGAAAGAAGCTTTGTTCATGGAATCTACGTTTAGGTTTAGGCACAGATAAAGAGTGGGGTAGATTATTGATAGTGTTTTCAGCTAGACGAGTGTTTCTTGTGAGAGTTTGGCGAGGGGGGACCATAGACTGAAGCTCAGTCGAACACTTTCCATGTAAATAACGATACATCAGAGACAAGCTCGCAACATCTCTTCTGTTAGATAGAGGTTGCAGGGAAGAGAAAAGGACATATATTTTGAACCCTGTCAAGGCAGGACAAGTTCTTTCTAGCTGCTCCTGCCCATATGTGGCAACAGTATTCCATCCTTGGACGTACCTGGCTCTTATATAGATAGAGAATTGCATTAGCATTTAGATATCCACTGGATCGATAGATAGATCCCACCATTTGTCCGGCGGCCCTGCCAACAGAGTTGATGTACGTGTTCCATTTACGATCGGGGGTAATTGTCAAGCCCAGAAGCTTGTGAAAACTTGAGGCCTCCTGAAGACGAGAGCCATTCATTTCAATTGATGGCAGGTGTGGATAATTGTTTAAACCGATTGTAATATAAACTATTAAACGATTAGGTAAAGCGAATATCGCTCTTCAAAATGATATATAAATTAAAGGTATTATAGCGATTACTTATTTCAAAATACATCCTTTGAAATCAAAATTTAAAATTTTCAACTTAAAATGGCGAATAATTGAGACTTGCAAATCATATAAATCAGGAGATAAATTTTGTGCACTATGTACAAAAGAGACCCTAAAAATTTTAAAATATGAAGATATAAAAAATACAACCACACTATTAAATTCAAGACAGGAGCTTATATTTACATGCAGTCATAAACTTTGGTTTAAATTTAATAAATATAAACCACCTTAAAGCATTAAAAATTACTTATTAGTAAAAATAGATTACAATTTTTTTTAATAAATTAAGTTAGACTAATTATTTCCCTTACACCCTTCAAATAAATAAGGTAAACAAAACATGCCAATTATCTCCCCTTACAACATGTAATTGCACAAGCAACATTCTAAATATAAACCGTAGCGTCTTTAAATCAAAAATACGCTAACGGAAATAATTTATTGCACGGGCGTCCCCCCTTTTAAAATTCATCATTCAATAAGATAAAAAGCTATAGCAAACATATAAATGAGTATTTTAACCATAGTTCCTGATTTCAAAAAGCTAAAAATTAAAAGGTAAATATCTCTATATATTTTTAAAGCAAACTTATAATGTAAATTCAAATCTATATTTTACTCTATTTCTTTTCTATCTCTAACCCATATTAATTTTCTTATAAATTTTAAATCCAGACCTTTTATTTCAATTTTTTTCAGATTCATCTGCCTTACTTCTATATGCTAGGTTTATTTATGGTGTCTTTTAAATTCAATAAAAACCCTTCAAAATTTGCTAACGAGGAGACCTTGCTTATTAAAAAACTATATGTAATTATTGTACGTAACTTGATGTATACCACAATAAAAAGCATTGTTTTCCGAAACGATCGTACAGATAATTGATTTTGTTGTTGTTCCTTCTTATGAAACGGATTGTTAATTTAATTATAATTTGATTTTTAAATTTTGCATGATCACATTACTTAATATATATATATATATATATATATATATATATTATATATATACATGTAAGGAACATTAACGAAATAGCCTGACCAAACTATATATATATACATATATATATATATATATATATATATATATATATATATATATATATATAATCAAAGACACAGCTTCAATAAAACATAAAAGTTACCTTATGAAAAAAAAACGATTAGCCCTCAGAATCCATACATATTTTAATCGGGGATTATTTTTAAATAGTCGTTTATTTGAAAAGATTAATAATTTTCTTCAAACTATGTGATTGATTTTCTAGGGCTTCATGTATTTTCCCGGAAGCTGAAAACACATATATTTTCACTACCAGTAGCCAGGGATATATTAGAATGAAAAGGCTTCCCGTTAGGGTTATTTTGAATTACTTACTTTAAATATTGATGATTGGAAAATAAATATAGCAGTAAGAAGTATCGTTCATTCTTTTTACTGGACAGATTTTTTTGTCAATTTACATTCGCGAAAACGAGAAATGCATTGACTTGGCGATGAACCATATTCAAACCGAAAAAAAAAACGAATAAAAAGTTCTAAAAGTAGTAAATGATATACTGTATATAATAATATCATTATTGCTTATCAATGTCAAGATGTTTACCAAGAGAAATAACTCAATCCTCTATTTATCTTTAATATCTATTTATCTATCTATCTATCTATATATCTATCTATCGTTGGCTAGGTATGTGTATATATATATATATATATATATATATATATATATATGTATATATATATAGTATTTGTCTAAACACGCACGCACACACATATATGTATACACACATTCATCTATATATATATGTACACACACACACATATATATATATATATATATATATATGTGTGTGTGTGTGTGTGTGTATATAACCAAACCTCTCATCTTGATGGAGAGGGACTAAACGTTTCTGATGTAGTTTCAAATGATTAAAAATAGCAGCAAAGGAAGACTTGATTCACAATATTTCTTATATATTATATCAATACTTCTCTCTTATATTAATATTTCCCTCTTATACACTGTGAAATGTACTGTTATCCAGAGAACGATACTATTAAACGACTTAAAATGATGAAATGAATTTTAGCATGCAACGAAAGAAATAAAGAAAAGCATGTCAAAATGCTGTTATGTCCGTACACGTTGTTTATGAATACAAACATACATTTTACTCGACATAATCTCTCCTCTGTGTATGATTATTGTTTCCTGTATTTTCAATGTGATGTGGCCAGCAGTTTAAGATTTTATCAGTTCAATCTTTACACACACACACATACATGTACTTTTTTACTTATACAAATTTACTTTTAGCAGAAAATATTATATAGCTATTAACCGCATTTAAAATGATCACTCCCACTGTTCACTTTAAATTAATTAAACAAATATTTTTTAAAAAATATATTTATCTGTACTACAAAAATATCCTTGTTACTTAACGGTAACATATATAACCAAATAATTGGAGTTGCAATGGGACCAGTTCTTGAACACAATTTAAGTGGATTATACCGCGTAGATCTAGAGTATAAAATACTTCAAAATAATAATAAAAAAGCCCGTTGTGTATTTACGCTACATGGATGACATACTTATTTAGCGGAACAGATTGAACAGATATACAAACTAACATACCTGTTTCAAATAAACTCATGATTTTTCTTTTTTAAAAACAAAGTGGCTAGCAAGGTTCTCTCTTATTGTTATTTGATTTTTTCATAAACAAAATATAATACTTGACGGTGTAGAAAGGGACGAGTTTACAAAATCATTTTCTCTATATTCAACTTTTTCTAAATAATAATGATTCTACTTAGAAATCCATACTCAATATTGGAATCCCGAGGAAGGAGTGGAGTATGCTGTAACTTCTCTCTAGCAAGGAATGCTGATATTTTTTATTCTATTTAAGATATGATCAGTTCTTTGATTGATCCCTTGTGCTTTATATCTGTATATAAATAGATAATAATATTAATACCACAATTACTACTTAGAATAATGATTACAATACGCATAATAATGAAAAACAACAACAACAACAAAAACAATGATGATAAAAATAAGGCACATATAAATAGTAATGATAGGGACGATACCGAAAATCTTGGAAAAAAAAAGATTGAGAGGGATTGGAATGAGAGGGATAGCAGAGACGATACAACAGATTCTAATGAAATAAGTCTTCTGTGTGTCATGAGTAAGTTGATTGAATCCATATTAAATAAAGTAGTAGTCAACCACCTCAACAGAAACAGCCTTCTTAGTGAGATGCAATATGGTTTTCGCTCTGCAAGATCTACAGCAGATGCGCTAACGGTTATATCTCATAGGATTAGTGAATCTCTTGACAAAGGCTTCCTTTCTATGGCAATTGCTCTTGACATATGGAAAACCTTCGATAAGTATGTCATAAGGACCTATCCACAAGATTCCCAGCTACGGTATCACTGGAAATGTTTTCTCAATCATTAAACCATTTTTCTCTGATAGGTTCATAAGAGTAGTTGTTGATGGGCAGAAATTAGAAGCCCACGGTATTTGTGCTGGAGGCCCTCGGGTGTCCATCCTGGGTCGAACTCTCTTCCTGATCTACATCAATGATCTCCCTAAACACATACTTAAATCATTCGTTGACATCTATGCTGTTGTCACGCCCACTGAATAGAGTTCCACATTCGTGCACTTCCTGTTACACGAATGACCCGTTCTAAGCCGGGTTGACATGCATGTATATATATATATATATATATATATATATATATATATATATGTATGTGTGTGTGTGTATAGGTGTATATACATATATGTATGTTCCTGAATTAAAATGTGGCACGCGTCTGTGGATGAAATATCGACTGTGGAACTCTCTTCCGTTTGCTTGTTTCCCACCTGACTACAACTTGGATGTCTTCAAATCCAACATAAACAAATTCCTGACATACAACCCCCTTAATAAGACACTATATCAAATATGTTACTGTACACGCAATAAGCCTTATCCCTGAGTAGCCTCCGGGCCTTGAAAAGTGGTGACCCCCATGCAAAAAGAATCTTTTTAAGAAACCCTTGAATATAGATACTAACACGACAGAAAAACTGCACACAAACACTGGATACAGAAACGACTACAGATGCAAAATACAAAGAGACATCACATGGAATTATGAAAACTGAAACTGTATAATTGTAAGATACCCCCCTTTTTGCTGAGAATGTGACAATAAACAAACACTACACCAAATAATGAGGGTCAAGGGGGATGGAAAGATTGAGAAGGAGAAAGTAGTAGTCAGACCTCGGCTGGATGAGTGCAATGAGGACTGGGACCTGGGAAAGGCTTATTCCAAATTCAAGTAAAGACCCATGATCGCCGCCAACGGAACGTCATGAAAAGCGGCTGTGGCGATAACGCAAATTCTTTTGCAAGGGTTATCCAAAGAGGTGGAGTATACTGTGGGGAGGTTTTGTCACAAACAGCAATCTTTGATGATGGCTTGTGTGACTAATCTTAGTCAGAAAATAACTATAATGAGAATATGAAGAAGAAGAAGAAGAAACAGAAGAAGAAGTAGAAGGTTTATATTTTGGGGGTCAATTATAAATTAAACTACTTTGTTGTGAAAGAAATAAAATTATCAGTAAGATTCTACAACTTATGATAATTCACCAGTTGGAATAGCTCGGGAATAGGGAATCATTTTACGCTGACTTCTTCTATGAAGTTAAAACCATTCTAAATCATCTAATGATTATTTGTTTTGTTTTTTTAGTGTGCTTACACATAACTGCTTAAAAATATAATCTAACTTGGGGAGAGGGTAAGTAATTGCCAGTGGCGGTTAAATCTTTTAATAATTAACTGAGAGTTGCCTGAGGTATTATAATATATTTCATCAAAGGTGCTAAAATAAGTTTGAGCATTTCAAAGAGGTGTCTAAGAAAATAGGAGAAAGTGAGCACTTAGTATTTACTTTATTTGCTTTGATTCATCGATAAAAATATACTACGGAATTCGATGCTACATCTGAAATGGAATCCCTGACCCCGGGCTGGTTAGTTTTATGTAATAAATAGACAATATTCTGATATGTAAACTATGGCATGTGGGTTTGTTTCTTTATAGTCAAGAACCAAAAATAAAAGAATCGTTTTGAATGGAAAATGAAAATGAAACTATATATAAAGTCATTAAACGAATTTAAAAAAAAACTTTTTGAAGTGAGGTATTTCAGTTTCATAGCAAAGGTTTTTTTTATTATTCTAAGCAAGACAAATAATACTTTAATAAGGATAAGGAGACAAAATTTCTAAATTATTCTATGTCTTGCTTAGAAAAATAAAAATCTTGTTATGAAAGTCAAACATTTCACTTCAAAAAAGTTTTTTTTAATTCATTGAATCACTATAATTTAATGTATTTGCTCTGTCTTGTATATCGAGCAATTCTTATTAAGATGATATAATACTTATAGAATATTACTGCCAGTAATTTTTTGTAAATCTTTTCATCACAGGTTTCCATACCAGCTGATATATATATATATATATATATATATATATATATATATATATATATATATATATATATATATATATATGCATACATATATATGTGTGTGTGGGGGGTGTCACTTTAATGTGACCTTTTAGCAGGAAAACATCGTGGATTGTAAAATATTACGAATTCAGTATTCAAACGATAAAGTGTTTTTTTTTTCATTCGAACTTTAACCCTAGAATATTGTTGAGAAGTAAGTAAGGTGGCATAGAAGAGAAAACAGTATCATCTAATATGTTTTTAAGGAGGTTTTAAACTCAATCAAGACAGGATAAGGCGCGATGATTTTTTTTTAACTTTTATAGTAGACGAGTAAATGATGAATAACAGATATTCATTTTTTCTTATATTTACTTCTTGTCGATGGCATTTTGTCCACAGGAAAAGTTGTCAACATCTTTAGGAGATATATATTCCAGTACAGATATTAAATTGAATAGTAGCTATCCTATTAGAAATTAAAAAGCAGTTCCTTTTTTAAACAGTGAATCTTACATTATGTATAGAAAAAGAGAAGAAGCTAAAAGTGGCTCTATATTAAGATTTTTTCTGAAAATGATATAATTTTGTTGATTTCCGGTTTAACCTGTTTCAAAACATATCCTTCTATTAGCTGTAACGCACATTATTATGCTAGGACTCTATCTATGCCAATTTTGGTGGGTGTGTGTGTATGTGTGTGTGCGCGCGCATGTGTATGTAGTTGTTTTATATGAAATCGAAATGTCGAAATTGAATCTAAATTTTTTGCAAACACCCTTAAGATTTTTCAGATTTATATATTAATAGTCATTTGCAATAGATCATGGGTGTCGGTCTCAATAAATTCCAAATTTTAATTGTAAACAAAAATCTTCGACAAAGAAATAGCCCATTGATGCTTTTAATGTTTACGAACGCCACCTGGCAAAAATCTATTCGAAATGAACATGGTGAAAAATCAATTACATTTGCGAGTTGTCATTTGTAAGCCTCAGCGACATTTACAAGACAAAAACTAATTCTAAATATAGAAAGCAATTACGAAGAGACCCGTCATTGTATTTGTCTTTTTTGTGACAATCAGTCGATCAACAATTTCTTTGGTTTATAAAGGGATCGCTTTTGCAGAGTAGATGGATCTGAAATGACATCATTACTTTCACTGATTCATTAATATTGATTATCGATTACATAAAATACAATCTACGGGTAGTAATGCCATTTGTGATTGTTTAATTTACTGTAAGGTCTGTAATGGTATTACATGCAATACTTGTATTCTTGTTTCTTCAGCTGTATTACATGTTATTTCAAATTTATTTGTTACTTTAAATAGGGATGATAATTATCCGTCATAGTTATTTATATCTAAAATATATTTCAGCTTGTTATGTCTGCTCCGTCGTTCTGGAATATTATCTGAGATTATAACATATACTTTCTTGGATAAAACTTTTCGTGAAATTTAGCGGCGATGACATGTTATTTTTACATTAGGATCTTTACTTGTGTCCGACATCTATCAACACCAAACGTTTAGTTTTTAAATAACAAAATATTGAAATAATTAAAATTATAATATAAGAAAACAAATGTTTATATGCACCTCTCATCAATATGTTTTAATCAATTCCTTGACAACGCCGGTTTTTCTCCGAACCTCTATACATACTATGTTAGGCTTATGTATCTCTTTATATGTTTAAATATAAGTTTATTAATGTTCACTCCTGAACAAATAAGGTGCTCATTATGAATTTTAAAATATAGCTTCAATACAGATTGGACATAATGCTCGCTAGATTCAGTTTAATCTACTTCTCCCGTAAAGAAACAGATAGGAAGCAAAACAATTATAAGAAATTCAGAAAACTCGGATATTCATTTCATTTAAACGAGTAATATGATACCACAATTAGTAATTATTTCTCAGATTACAAATTTTTATTAAAGTTCATCCATGGTCAGTAACGAATAATTAATCAGAATTTGAATTTAAATTTTATCTTAAGTTTCCGTAAATTGTATGCATTCCTCCGAGTAGAAAATCATATAGTGTATTTTCAGTATACTTCTCAGAATAATTGGAATAAGGTTCCTAAATATAAAGTTATGTATCATAATGTCTTGGTTTTAAGCTTCATAACGTAGCCCATAGGTGCGTAGGTCGTTCCAAATGTAAACCTAATTTAAACTCTAAATTTTGAAAAGCTACGATAGCGAGAGTGGTACAAATAAAACGCGTGATTTTGTCCTCCTAAATATAATTGTCTACAAAGTTACTGTAATTCGCAATGCACTTTTTGTCAGGAATAATATCTACTCATAATGCACGCCTATCAAGAGAATCGTCTTCTTAAAGTCTCATATATTCAAGAAGAAAGACTAAACGTTCAGGTCATGATGCCAATGTTCAGTTATAATAACAATGCAATATAAACAACTCTCCTTTTATCCATGCTGGTAGTATATACACATAGAAAACATAGCTATTCCAACTCCACACGTATATATATATATATATATATATATATATATATATATATATATATATATATATATATATATACTAGCATGGATGCCCGGGTGTTTGGAGGTGTATGCTGAGCAAAAAAAAAAGGTATTTTTTTTTTAAATTTTTTCCTTATAATGACCCCTTAACATTTATTGTTTTGGACTCGAATCAAGTTTTTAAGTTAGATCCATGTCCAAGGAACCGATATCCAAAATTTCAAGTATTTAGACCCAAAATTGTCGGAGGAGTCTGGTAGAGTTCACAAATGTAAAATCGTTGAACTTTGACCTCTTATCAGCCAAATTTCTGGCTGAAACACGATCGCATAGATTTTCCCAAATCTCAGTACCCTGTACATCAAATTTCGAGTCTTATAGACAAAAAATGGGCAGAGTTATTGCGTATGGAAATGTACACAGACACACAGACAGACAGAGAGACAGACACACAGGTACGTTCACTTTTATAGATATACTATCATTTCGGCCCGACGTTGCCCGAGTGTTTGGAGATGTATGTTGAGCAAAAAAAAAGTCGTCAATTTTATTAAAATTTGACCCCAATTATGACCCCTTAACATTTATATTTTTGGGACTGTAAAGAAGTTATTAAGTTAGATCCCTGTCTAATGAACCTATATCTAAAATGAAAGAAAACTATATATAAAATCTCAAGTGTTTAGACTCAAAATTGTCAGAGGAGTTTAATAGAGTTCTCAAAGGACAAATCGTTGAACTTTGACAACTTAAAAGCAAAATGTCTGGCTGAAAGCTGATTGCATAGATTGTCGCAAGTCTCAGTACACTGTACATCAAATTTACAGTCTGTAGACTAAAAATTGACAGAGTTATTGCGTAGGGAAATGTACACACAGACACACAGATACAGAGATACACACAGAGACAGACAGATACTTTAACCTTTATAGATATATAGATCCATGAAATACGACGCATATAATTACAAATTGTGATACCATAACTCATGAATATTACTCGGCGATTAACAAACAAAAAACCAAAAGAGTGTGGTTATGACTGAATCACAATGAAGGAAGCGAAAAAAAAAACATAACAAAATATCATATATATATATTGTTGTGGTTGCAAGGTTGAACAATAATTAGTAAGGAAATACAATGAAGACGAAAACAACAAGATAACGCAATAATAAGTGTATTAAAGAAAAGGTATATTTACAATATGTACAAATGACGGTGTCGAGTCAGAGAGTCTTGGTGGGAGGACATGTACGCTCTTCGGCGTCACTTCCGGTGGCATTTGAGTAAGACACACCAAGGCCAACCTAGGCTTGCCATTTATAGTGTTATGTTATTCGCATATGCAAATAAGTGGTTGCCACCACAACACCCCCCTCCCAAGATTTGAAGTCACACAGATTTCAATATCTTTTTCTTTTTGGGTTTACCATTAATCGTTCATTCACTTTTCTTTTCCTACCTGATCTTCGGGGTTCAGGTGCATTTTGAGGCGGTTCCACATTAAAAGATTCGTATATGATATCTATGGTGTCCTCCTCTTCGACTGTTGTCGTATCATCATCATCTTGGATATGACGTTTTTTTATCTGATTTAGGTGCCTTTTATGTGTATTCTGTAGACCTTTAATCATGTATGCGTTTATCCACTACTCCACATTCCCAGTAAGATGTGTTATTTCTGTAGCACTTAAAATATACTCGATCTCCCGAGTTATATTTCTTTCTTCTCGTGTGTGTAGTGTTTCGGATAATTGCCTGCCTTGGCAATAGTTTGTCAAACGCTGATTTTACCTTTCTGGCAAACATTAGATCAGCTGGTGATATGTTTGATGGTGTACTAGGATGTGGTGTAACCCTATATACTTGCAAGAATTGTTGCAAAGCCTTTTCTGTTGGTGTTCCAATGGATTTCTTTAACGCTCGTTTTAGCGTGTCCACGAAACTTTCCGCGAGGCCGTTCGACCTTGGATGATACGGCGGAGTCGTGATGTGCTTCACTCGGAACGTGTCGCAAAATTCCTTAAACTCTGCGGATGTGAACTGCGTTCCGTTGTCAGTGACCAGTGTGTCTGGTACACCGAATCTTGCAAACAACTCGTGTAGGAACCCTATTGAGTTGTTCGTTGTTGGATTCCTGCAACGCACTACCTCCGGCCATTTTGTGAAACTATCCACTACAATAAAATAATAGTTTTCATCTACTGGACCAGCGAAGTCCATGTGGATTCCCGACCATGGGTGGTCGGTTTTCGGCCAAGGTTTGTGTACTATAGGTGGAGATTTTGCCGCTAACTGGTATCCTTTACATTTATCAATTGTTGTCGCTATGTCAGTGTCCATTTAACGCCAGTAAACGTAGCTTCTTATTAACGACTTCATTCGATTTATCCCAGGATGTCCTGTGTGGAAATCTCTTAACATCCTATTCTGCAATGTTTTGGGTATTACCACTCTCTCGCTGTACAGTAACACATCGTCACATATGGAGAAAACTTCCTGCACCTTTGTGTCCGTTATAATTTTCTCTTTTATGTCCTTTATATATTCGTCTTTCTCGGCTTCCCTTTTAATGTCCGACAAAGTTACGGGTAGTTCCTTAATGATGTTTGCTACCATATTTTTTACTTCAACATTTGTCCGAATTGCTGCAATGACTGATTCTTCCAGATTGTGTTTCTGTGGTATCAGTCTTGACAGTCCATCCGCATATCAAATCTTTTTTGATGCTAGATGTTGTAGCTGGAAATCGTAATTAAGTAGTATTGTACTCCAGCGCAGCAATCTATTTGCGGTGTATACCGGCAATCCTTTTTTTGATCCATAGATCGTGACTAACGGTTTATGGTCGGTTTCAAGTATGAATTGTCTACCATATAAATATCGGTGAAATTTAGTCACGGCAAAGATTATGCTCAACGCTTCTTTTTCGATTTGTGAATATGCCCTTTCGGCTGGTATCAGCGTTCTCGAAGCGTGCGCTATTGGTTTTCTAGACCCATCCGGCATAATATGTTGAATGCATGCTTCTAAGCCGTAGGAGCTAGCGTCACTAGCGACGACTATTTTTAAGTTTGTGTCAAAGTGCGTTAAGAATAATTCGGATGTTAGTGCGCTCTTTATTTTGTCAAAAGCGGTTTGACATTCTTGCGTCCAGTTCCACGGTGTATCCTTTTTAAGCAGATTATTTAAGGGGGCTCGCAAGTTATGCATTCCTTCAATAAAAGATGGTAATATTTTGCGAGTCCTAAGAAACTTTGCAAGGTTGTTACATTATCGGGTGCTGGCATATTTTTTATTGCCGCAGATCTGTCTGGGTCTGGACGTCGTCCATGTTTGTTTATTATGTGTCCAAGATACTTAATCTCGCTCATACAAAAGTCACATTTACTTTCTTTTACTTTAAAGCCGAATTCTTGTATTCGAACTTGTTTCAAATGTTCCTTATGATCTTCTAGGGATTTGCTCCTGACAACAATGTCGTCCAGGTATGCACATGCGCACTCAATACCACTTAGCATGGTGTCCATCGCTTGCTGAAAGATGGCAGGCGCTACTTTGATGCCAAAAGGCAATCGGTTGTATTTGTATAATCCCTTATGCGTATTGATGCATAGTATTTTTGAGCAATTCTCCTCGACCGGTATTTGCAAATACGCGTCACTCAAGTCTATCTTGGAGAAGATATTACCCCCCATTCAACTTCGTGAATATTTCCTCTGGGCTTGGTAGGGGGTAATGGTGATCTTTTAATAGGGAGTTGACCCCGGTCGATAGGTCTGCGCACACTCTAACTTCGTCATTCTTTTTCTTTACGTATACGGTGAGGGCTGGCCACTCGTTGTGTTCTATTTTTGATAGAATTCCCGTCTGTTCCAATCTATTTAATTCTTTATCAATCTTTTCCAACACAGCGAACGGAACATTTCGCTTTTTTCTAAAAATGGGGCTGGCGTTTTCTTTAAGTTCAAACGAGGCCTTGAATTTATTGCAGCGACCTAAGTTAGTCGTGAATGCCTCAGGAAATAATTATTTTAAATCGTCTTTTATATTTACTGTTGTTGGAGAAGAACATTCTAATTTTTTACAGAATGTATTGATTAGCTTAACCCATAGTCCGAATTTCTCAATTAAATCTATTCCAAACAGATTTTCACTATTTTTTAGTACGAATATTTTTAATTTCTTCGAAATCCCTTTCAATTTTATCGGGAGGACAACTTTTCCTTCAAATTTTATACCACCACCAGTTACCGTCCGGGCTGCTTTACTAGTTTTCATCATGGCCGGTTTTCCCAACTTTTTTCACGTATTCAGGTTTATTATAGTAACACCGGAGCCGGAGTCGAGTTGTAACTTTATTGATGTTTTAAATATTTCCACTTTTACGTATTTTCGCCGATCTTTGTCTAATTTTGCATTTGATTTTGTTTGCTGTAATCTCTTTCTGGTGTAATCTTTATATCTGCAGCAATCGCTTTTGTGTCCCACCTTCTTACAAATGTAGCATTTTTTATTCTTATAAGGACAATCTGATTGCCAATGCTTTTCTGCACATCTCTTACAGTTATATCTAGGAAGAGGCTTGTTATATTCTGTACTATATTTATGGTTATTATCTTTGGAATATCCCGTTCCATTGCTTTTCTTTGTAAAGTTCTTGGTTGGTGTGTATGGTTTTCTAACTTTTCTTACATATGCCACTCCGGATTCTTCCATATTTTTTTAATCCTTTTTTAGTGTAATGGCCCTTTCACATTCCTCTGCTAGTTTCTGGAGGGTTAAATATTGCTCATATTCCAGCTTAGACAACACTCGTCTGCGTATTTCTGCATTTTTCGTGGAAACTTACCCTTGACCGAAGATTAGAAATTAAAAATCCTCTACCGTTAGTTCTGCAAGATTAAAATTGTCTCAGTTTTTATTGACAACTGATGCGTATGTCAAATAATATTGGTTGTCCATCTTTCTTAGATTCATGCACAGCCATCTTTTATGAAAAAATATATTATGATTAAATAATTCTTTTAGTAATTTTACAGCTTCCATGAACTCTAATTCCGCAGTTTTTTTAGGTAATATGTAATCTACGAATTTGCTGTGTTCTGATGTACCCAATTTTCTGAGTAAGAGGCTCACTTTCTGACTATTTGGCCAATTTTTACAGTCCAGTTGAAAAACATACTCGTATCTTGTGTAGTATGCTTCAAAATTCTTCTCTTCCTCAGGCACATAATGAAATGTGTCCATGCTATTATAAATAGTTGTATGGGAGAAATTAACACTATCGACATTTTCTCGATTACTCTTTAGTAGTTCCAGTGTTTTAGCAAAACGTTCATCTTGTCTTTCTTCATATTCCAATTGTAGTTTCTTATGCCTTTCTTCCTGTTCCAATTGCAGTTTTTCTGCTTTAATTGTGCCATTTTCTGCTTTTCTTCATTTCAATAATCTGTCATCTCTCTCATTTCCTCGCGGTCAGCCTGTGCCTGTATTTGTGTTTGCAAAAGCTCGTTTTGTGTAGCTTGTCTGCGTTCATCCCGCTCAGCCTGTGCTTGTAAAAATTGCATGAACATTTTAGATAAGTCTTCCATGTTTTTTTTTAGTGTGTAGTTAAAACAAAATATTGTACCATGTACAATATACACCGGTTTGGGTTACAACAAAAAAGCAAATTGCTGTAAGCTCCTGTTTTCAATAATAATATCGCTGCTTGCAATAATATATTCTTTTTGCGAGTCACGCTGCAAAAAAAAATAAAACAGGTTTATCTGGAATCACGAAATGGAATGGACTTTCCGTTTTTAGGCACTAACTAATAAGTAACTCTTTCCACAAAATAAAAGTTTGGGTTTTGTTTTTTTTTTAATCGAGTCACAATTGAATAAATGTATGCAGTACATTTAGTTCTTTGAGTTTTTTTCTAGTATTTTAGTAATTAAAATACCTCTTAAATTGAGATTACCTTTTTTTCTGTGACGTTTTACTGTATTATCCGTTATTCAGTGGAAACTTCAATAAAAAAAATCCTTTCCTTGAATTTTAGTTTTAGCTGTGGTGTTTCCTTTTAGTACCGACGTCAACCAAAACATTAATTAAAAAAGTCCTTTAGTTGTTGTTTTGTTTACGGAGAACAGTAATTAGAATCCACTGGTGAACTTTTTTCGTAGGTTACTTCCTTGCTTTTCGTAATACGGGTCTGACCTGTCGTTTTTGCGACAGAAGAAAATTCGCTTTTCGTTTGCAAGTTGGTCCTTCAGTAAGATTTGTCGTGTAGCGACAAAACAAAAATTCACTTTTACATTCGTTTGCAAGTCGGATTCCCAGAAAACGGCGTAAATTGTTGCTTTTGCGACGTTAGAGTTTTTTTTTCACTTGAGTTGAAACTTCTCTTTAGCGTAAAATCCGTTTGCTCGTCAACACTTTGCATTCCTTAAAAAAAATGGTCAACCTTTGCGTTGTACTTTTTTTTTTGAATAGTTATTCGTCAAACTGCTATATTTGACGCTTCATATCTCGTCGCCAACTGTTGTGGTTGCAAGGTTGAACAATAATTAGTAAGGAAATACAATGAAGACGAAAACAACAAGATAACGCAATAATTAGTGTATTAAAGAAAAGGTATATTTACAATATGTACAAATGACGGTGTCGAGTCAGAGAGTCTTGATGGGAGGACATGTACGCTCTTCGGCGTCACTTCCGATGGCATTTGAGTAAGACACACCAAGGCCAACCTAGGCTTGCCATTTATAGTGTTATGTTATTCGCATATGCAAATAAGTGGTTGCTACCACAACATATATATATATATATATATATATATATATATATATATATATATATATATATATATATATATATATATACTAGCATTTCATCCCGGCGTTTCCTGTTGAGCAAAAAAAAGCGGTCAATTCTTTTTAATTTGACCCCAATTATGACCCGTTAAAATTTACTGTTTTGGGCTCAAATCAAGTTATTAAATTAGATCCATGCTAAAGGAACCAATATCCATAATTCCTTGTGTTTAGACCCAAAATTGTTTGAGGAGTTTTGTAAAGTTCTCAAAGGTCAAATTGTTGAACTTTGACCCCTTAACAGCTAAATTTCAGGCTGAAAGCCGATTGCATAGATTCCCCCAAATCTCAGTACCCTGTACACCAAATTTCGAGTCTGTAGACTAAAAATGGACAGAGTTATTGCGTAGGGAAATGTACACAGACATACACACAAACAGACACATAGAAACACACACGTTCACTTTAATAGATAGATAGATAGATAGATAGACTAGCCTTGGAGCTTGGCGTTGCCCGGGTGTTTAGAGGTGTGTGTTGAGCAAAAAAAAAGTAATAGTAGAAAGACAGGCTCGAACCCGTACCGCAAAGGAGGAAAGGACTGGGGAAAAGTGACGTCTTAGCTGTTACGACCACCGCCAAACCGGAAGTAACGTAGGTTTTAATAAAGGCTAGACAATCCAAAGGAGGGGGATGATTTTAAAAAATATCGGTGCAAAAAGCGACCCCTCAGTAGATAAGTTTAATGTGAAAATATTATTTTTTTTAGCCAATTATTCGATATTTGTCGAACTTCAAAACTACACTTATCTTGTAAAAATCCGTCGCCTCTGTCGAAAGTTTTAGGCAGGCATGCAAACATACATACATACATATAGACATTTATATATTGGTTACTCAAATTTTCGACCACCACATATTAAAAAGCTAGCCCTATTTCTGATTACCTTTTTTGTACATTTTCAAATGTTAAGACCAGAAATTGACTCAGTAGTTTGGTAGAGACCGAAGCAGCCAACATTTTAAAAACCGTGACCCCCCATTACGATCCCTTATCATTTAGTGTTTTGGGCTCAAATCAAGTTATTAAGTTAGATTCATGTACAAGGAACCCCTATCTAAAATTTCAAGTGTTTAGACTCAGAATTGTCGGAGGAGTTTGGTAGAAAAGTCAAGGGTCAAATCGTTGAACTTGTTTAAAAAAAGCTAGACAATCGAGAGGATGACTTTCAAAAATATCGGCGAAAAAAGTGACCCCACCCTGTAGAAAAGTGCCCAGTTGAAGGTGAATATATTAATGTTTTTAGCCAATTCTTCGATATTTTGTCGACATTCAAAACGATACTGATCTTGTTAAAATCTGTCGCCTCAGTACAAAGTTTTAGGCAGACAGGCATATACAGACACGTTCACTTTTATAGATATACTAACATCTCAGCCCGGCGTTGCCCGGGTGTTTGGAAGTCTATGTTTAGCGAAAAAAAAAGCAGTCAAGTTTTTTTTTTTAATTTTGACCCCTATCATGACCCCTTAACATTTATTGTTTTTGGCGCAGATCAAGTTATTAAGTAGGCTCCATGTCAAAGAGATCTATATCTAAAATTTCAATTGTTTAGACTAAAAATAACAGGAGGAGTTTGGTAGAGTTCTCAAAGGTCAAATCGTTGAACTTTGATCCCTTTACCGCCAAATTTCTGGCCTAAAACCGATCACAAAGGTTTTCAAAAATCTCAATACCCTGTATATCAAATTTTAGGTATGTAGATTTTAAATTGAAAGAACTATTGCGTATGCAAATGTACACACACACATAGACACAGAGATACCTTCACTTTTATAGATATACTAACATTCCAGCTCGGCGTTGTCCGGGTGTTTGGATGTGTATTTTGAGCAAAAAAAAAAAAAAGAAAGTGGTAGTAGAAAGGCAGGATCGAACCAGTACCTCAAAGAAGGAAAAGAATGGGGTAAACCTAACGTTTATGCTGTTACGACCACGCCCAAACCGGAAGCGACATTTTTTTAAATTAAGGCTAGACAATCAAAAGGAGATGATAACTTAAAAAAATTATCGACGAAAAAAGTGCCCCCCTCTATAGAAAAGTGCCTAGTTGATGTGGAAGATATAAATGTTTTTAGCCAATTTTTCGATATGTGTCGTAGGAAAGGTCGATCTTTAATACGACACTGATCTTGGTAAAATCCGTCGCCTCTATTGAATGTTTAAAAGAGACATGAAAACAGACATACATGCATACATTTATATATTGGTAACTAAAAATTTTCGACCCAAACTCATGAAAAAGCTTGCCCTATCTCTGAATACCCTTTATGTAAATTTTCAAATATTTAGACCAGAAATTATGTGAGTAATTTGGAAGGGATCGCAGAGGTCATTTTTTTAAAATTTGACACCTATTATGACCCGTTTAAATTTATTGTTTTGGGCTCAAATCGATTATAAAGTTGGATCCATGTTCTAGGAACCTATATCGCAAATTTCAATTGTGTAGACCCAAAATTGTCGGAGGAATTTGGTAGAGTTCTCTAATGTCAAATCGTTTAACTTTGACACCTTAATCGCAAAATCAATGGCCAAAACCGATCACATCGATTTCCCCAAATCTCAGTACCCTGTATATGAAATTTCGAGTCTGTAGACTAAAAATTGACAGAGTTATTGCGTAGGGAAATGTACACAGAACACAGACAGACAGATTGACAGAAACACAGACACGTTCACTTTTATAGATATACTAGACACACAGATACACAGATAGAGAGACACAGATACACAGACACTTTTACTTTTACATATATATATATATATATATATATATATAGAGAGAGAGAGAGAGAGAGAGAGAGAGAGAGAGACTAGTCATTTACTGTTCCATGTTAGAGCTTAACTTATCATGCTCGTATTTCTCTATTAGAATATATATATGTATATATATATATATATATATATATATATATATATATATATATATATATATATATATATATATATACAAGCATGGGTGTCTGGCGTTATACGGGTGTATTGAAAGGTATGCTGAGCAAAAAAATAAAACAAAAAAATAACGGTCAATTTTCTTAACTTTGACCCTTACTATGACCCTTTTAAATTTCCTCAAATCTCCGTTCACTGTATGCCAAATTTCGAGTCTGTAGGCTTAAAATTGGCAGAGTTATTGCGTAGGGAAATGTACACACGCATACACAGAGATTCACAGATACACAGAGACAGGCACTTTCACTTATATATATATACATATATATATATATATATATATATATATATATATATATATATATATATATATATATATATATATACGAAAGCCGACAGCCCACTTGGGAACGCTGATCATGCGGTGATAATGGTTGAAATCGCCTTAAACTCTAGACCCAAAACTGAAGAGCCAGTGCTCAAAACAACGAGATATTATAAAAAGGCTGACTGGGAAGCTATCAGAGATCTTATCAGAGACGCCCCATGCGGAAATATTTTTTCTCTTCCTGCTGAACAGTGTGCAACCGAGACCACTGAATGGTTCAAAACTGCAATCGAAGCGCATGTTCCCATGCGGAAATTCTATAGCAAGCCCCACTCTCCCCAATGGTTTACTTCGACTTGCGCAACTGCCATTGCTCAAAGGCAGCATGCATTCCGCAGGTTTAACCGACATAAGTCCAGTTCAAACAGACAGAAGTACATAGAAGCTAGAAGTAACGTTAAGAAAGAAATAGCGACAACTAAGAGGGAATTTACGGAAACCAATAAAAAACGCATCGAAGCACAAAAACTAGGAACTCGTGACTTCTGGAAAATCTACAACAGTGTAGTAAATAATGGGCAATCAACAATTCCCCCACTAACCAACAATCACGAGGTTCTTTGCTCAGCAACCGACAAGGCTAACACGCTTGCCAGTCGGTTTGCCTCAAACTCCACACTGGACCCTCTAAACCACCCCCTACCTCAATTTCCTATGCGGACAGACGCCACGCTAGACGATCTGAAAATCACCCCTGCTCAGGTGCATGCTATCATAAAAAACCTTGACACTTCCAAAGCATGTGGACCCGACTTCATCCCAGCTGTGCTATTAAAAAAGTGCTCAGCCGAAGTAGCTCCAGTTCTCTCCAAACTCTACAACAAATGCCTTAATGAATCTTGCTTTCCGAGCTGTTGGAAAACTGCTTCTGTAGTACCAGTATTAAAGAATTCTGGCGAAAAAACTGACCCATTAAATTATCGCCCTATTAGCCTCCTCCCACTTTTTGCCAAAATATTTGAGACCTTAATTAACCATGCTCTAGTCCAGCACCTTACAGATGCTAAACTTCTGACCGACCATCAATATGGATTTAGACAAGCCCGTTCCACGGCAGACATCCTCACTGTAATCTCTGAACGCATATACCATTCACTGGACAAAGCGGGAGAGGGCAGAGCGGTAGCTCTAGATATATCTAAGGCTTTTGACAGGGTATGGCATGGGGAGCTCCTCAGGAAGATTAGATCTTACGGTATCACTGGTAGAATACTTAACGTAATTAAATCCTTCTTAGATAAGAGAAAAAATACAGGTTGTCCTCGACCGTCGTACATCTAAACAATATGATATAAATGCGGGAGTGCCCCAGGGATCTATCCTTGGACCTCTGCTGTTCCTGATATTCATAAATGACCTCCCCGACAAAATTGCCTCTGAGATGGGTATATATGCTGATGACACCACACTCTATAGCAGTCACGACAGGAAAACAAATGAACATATATCTAAAGTAATAGCAGAAACACTAGAGGATGACCTCCAATCAGTAGTGGAATGGGGACAAAAATGGATGGTAACGTTCAATGCCACCAAGACAAAACTGGTTTCATTCAATAATTACAAGAAACCTTCTCTACCACCTATAGCAATGGCCAACGACTCTTTATCTGAGAGTACGTCTCTCAAGCTCCTTTGCTTGACGTTCACAGGAAACATGAGTTGGAACAATTACATCGAGGGCATTGCCAGGGCCGCTGCAAGGAAGGTGGGCTCTCTCAACCGTGCTAGAAAACTTCTAACACCCGAAAGTATCCTGTACCTCTATAAGGCCACTATTCACCCATGTATGGAGTATTGCTGTTATATTTGGGCCGGTGCATCGGCTACTAGTCTCTCGCTCCTTGACAGGGTTCAAAAGAGAGTCGCAAATCTGATAGGCCCTAAACTGGCATCTAAACTTCAGCCTCTGTCCCATCGCTTAAACGTTGCATCCCTCTGCCTGTTCTACAAGTATTATAATGGTGAATGCTCTGAAGAACTGCATCACTTGTGCCCCCACGACGTGAACACCCTCGACAGACCCGACAAGCTGCAAAATCCCACCCCCACACTGTAGAGATCCCTAGATGTAAAAGATCTTTCTACTCCAGTAGTTTCTTCCACAGAACTGCTAGACTTTGGAATTCCATTCCAGGTCACTGCTTCCCCAACTGTACTGACATACATAAGTTCAAGTGCAACGTGAACCAACATCACGCTGTCCTAATCCCTACATAGTACCCCAGTAGATGTTTCCCCTGATAGTAGCCCCCTACACCAAAGTGGCAATGTGCCTTGTTTGGGGTGAAAATGTAATTTTAAAATATATATATATATATATATATATATATATATATATATATATATATATATATATAATGAAGGATTCTGTTTGTTGGAGCACATTTCACTACGCAATGACTCTGTCTGTATGAGTAACCTTTAGCAGAAAAAATGGCGCAGCTTCTCGTAGTGAAGTCTGATCCCATGAAAAATGATTTTACAAACTTACGAAAATGCAGTTAAGTAATAAAAGAGTTTCCCAGGAAAAAAATGCCAGGCATGGTCAGGGTGAAGGTCGCATGTTATTGAGATTAACTTGCTTAAAAGTTCGCCATGCCAGAGCCGTAAAATTGCCCGTCAACATAAAACAGCGTCTGAGGTAGTTAAATTTCTCCCAGGCCGTAACGGCGAGTTTTTCATTATCCACTGTGTCTCATTTGCCGCATTTTATGACAGCGATTTAGTGCGATCGATACATCATCAACACTTGTCTAATTGCCGACTAATGCATGCTTCCCTTGTGTGCCACAGATCCGAGCCATTGCCATCAATATACAGCGAACCGTCATTCAACTATGAGCACACACGACCTCAACACTCTCAGCGAAATGACGTCATTATTGAACTTATAGACATCTTGGGTTCACTCCCTGTGCTGTGTCGACTAATTACAAGTCAGGATAAATATACTGATGTTAATTAACTATCCGCCAGCGGGCTTGCTTCTTTCCCTTAGGACTATAGCCTTTTTTTTTACTTTAATGAAAGTGTTATGTTCTTGGAAAGGAAATAAATGATAATGATAATGATCTGACCCTTGCAGAGGGGATTGAGGAGAAAAAACCAATGGTTTAATACATTATAACAAACAAATAAATAGGTTCGTTAATGCGATGCCGGGACAGAATAAACAACTTTGTTTACTTGGTTGAGAAGTGGCATTATAAAGACGTCTAAAGCAAGTTCAGTTAAGCCAGAGATAATTTGAACTGGTGGTAAAATAATAGTTCTTAGAAAGAAAAAATAATTTTACTCGGATCTTTAACATTAGTTTTTCTATCTTGCAGTCACTACGTAACACATTATTGTGTTTTTTTAAATCTAACTCATAATTTAGACTACATGTTTTAATTGCACGCGGAAAAGTATTTTATAGCACCCTCACATCAATGTTTTCCTACTAATAGCTAAACGGATTTTGTGATTCTGAACAAAGGAATAATCCTTGTGCGGTATGACTGTTTGAGGGAACCAGAAAGGAAACTAAATATATAAATAAACGTTACGTCATTAGAATAATTGCAGGCTGCCCGGCGTTGTCGGTTCGTAAAATACGCTTAAATATTATATATTAATTCATGTATCTTTCGTATTTATTATTATAGAACCAATTCTATCAATCATTATAGTGTAGCTAATATATATTAGTGATTTCAAAACTTTAAAAAAAATGAGATCCTGTGTCTGTTGATACAAGCATATTTTTATTTTATTTTTATAACTTTCTGTTATTTCTCTAACGAACAGTGAGATCAAATCGCTCTTATTATAAGAGAAAAAAACGTGTTTGTCTGAGCAGCTAATTAGCTATATAAGAGTTTCAGTATGTAAATTTAATAATTTTCAGCGGTTATTAATGCTTCCAAGTGGGTATATAGATTTTTTAGTAGAATTGCATCCTGAGTAGAATAGTGGAAGAGAAATCCTTCATGACGACGACACTCTTTTCTCTTGTTTTTTCCCCCTATTTAAAGTGCCCTTTTTTGTGGAAGCGGATTTTGTCCCCATTAAAAACGACTTTTTGTGTAACTCTGTCCTCCTGAGTAAGTAAGTAAATAGAAACAATAGGATTATATTGATGTAACCAGTAGGTAAATGTGTGTGTTTTGAGCGATTATTATGGTTGTATTTGTTTTTCAGCCCTATTGCGTCTTGTAGAGTAGCCTTTTTTTTTTCATTGAAGTATTAATTTGTTAAGTGAACGTATGCAGTAATAGCCGAAAAGTATCCCCTTCACAGTTTTAATTAATTGCTAAATAACCACATGATTGTTTCAGTTGGATTCATTACATGAATAAGTTCAACGAGAATATAATGAATGTCCCAAGCTGGAAAGTATGAAAACAAAATATAAACGAACGTTATTCATCAAATTGCGGCAATCATCGCCCCCGACCCGCTTGTAGGCGATCAAAATGAGAAAAGAACGTTTTATTCCTAATAAATTATTTAATTTTTATTTCTGCAGGTCAAAACTCGTGTTAACGTATTAGGCAAAGAAAACAAGTGGCGTATCTTAATTTATTTCGGGTTTAAACGACAATAGGTTACTGCGTAAAAATTTTGCACAAACATTAAATATTATATGAGTAAAAACGAAGCTGAACGGATTTTCCAGGAAAACATTCGGATTAAAATGGCTAAAATTGAGACTTTCGTTGTTATTAAAAAAACGATACCTCGGATTTTTATAAATCTTTCTGAAAAGTTATAACTAACTGGTTTCTATAGAATTTGGTTTGTCTGTACTTCGTGATAACTCTTGGGTATGCTCCAGGGGCTCTATTAGGGCTAAAAAAAAACATTCAATTTTTGGGACTATTTTACCATATGTGTCCAATATTTTCTGTGTATATCTATTTAGCAGTTGTGTATGGTGCTGAACTCAAATTTAAATATGTGAAAGCTTTGGAAAATTTAGGGGCTAAATGGGGGGGGGCAATGATGGATTTAGTCATGTCTTTTTTGGTATGGTGCCGAACTCAAATTTACATATGTTAAGACCTAAAACTGCATCGTTTTTCCGTTTTTTCTCGGATTTTACGTACTCTATGAACATTGGGGTCAAAATGGGGGGGGGCACTGCTGAACTTAGTCATGTTTTTATGCCTCGTTCACTGTACAATCACAGGGATCATGCATGTTTCACTTGATTTCTCTTTTCATCCTTTACGCATTAATGCCACGTAACTAAGAATGCGTAAGTCTCTATTTATACAAACAACTCCTCTTAAATCGGTAGGAACACATGTTGCACATATACAGTTGTAAGCTCAACCTATGATCTCTTTGCAGCACGCCAGAAGTCATTCCCTGGCACACCAGTGTGCCAGGACACGGTAGTTTGAGACAACTGGTTTATATAATCCGGGGAAATAGTTCTATAAATTAGTTTTCAGCAATCATGTGTTTTTTTATATTTGTTTTAAAATTGTTTTCCAGTATCATAAATATGATTCATTTAGAATTTAAAAGTTCATGACTAATAAACAAATTTCATATTCACTTGTTATTGCACCGTGAGCTATTAAAAATCATGATTCACGTGATCAAAAGCCGCAGCATTAAAAAAAAAAGACAACCGTAACGGCGGATATTAACATTATCCATCTTGTAGATGGTAAACTCATTTGCCTAGAAGCTGATTACAGTGAACGATTAACTATGTTTTCGTTGACAGGAATTAATTAAAATAGTCGTGATACGAGTTCTGTAATCTTGCAATTATATGTTATTTAATGAATATGGATTTCTTTGTAACGCTTTATGTGCGTTTTTGCCTTGTTTTATGTAGTAGTCGACCTTTATAAATCTCTACTAAATCTAGATGTGAAACCATGTATATTTTACTGTCTCATTGCTTTGGGTGCCGCCAAGGACACTTATCCAGGAATCCCGAATGTGATGAAATTCATTCACGAGTGTACGGAATGTAAGAATATTTTAATAAGAATGCAATAAAACAGTGTTTCATTTGTTCCCGCATCACCTAATGTATATGATCAGATTATACAATCATGTTTTAATTTATATAAATCATATTAGTATTTATTCATGGCACTAGTATAAATAGTTTGTAATGTCTGTAAACATGTTTTTTATTTAATGCAAGATGTGTATAAGAAGTAACGAAAACCCCAAAGAAAAATGTGATTAGCATAGGATTTAGTTTATATATATATATATATATATATATATATATATATATATATATATATATATGCGTACATCATCGTATAACGATTAGATCACTGTCTGCCTGATGTAAATGAACTCTTAAAATTAAGATGTTTAAAATTCAACGTTATTTCAAGCGGTTAATGGTAGCCGAATGGATTAGTTCTCCGCTAATCGAGCCAGAGATGTCTCGTGATGCGGGGTTCAAATCGTTCGACTGGTAGTAATCGTGACACCCTGCACTGAAGATTCCCGAAAGGATGAAACACTAGTGTCTGTAGGTATTTAATTATTATAGTAGAAAATAATTATATATATATATATATATGTTATATACATATACTTAAATGAAGTATACGCATACTGGTACTAACACACCTTTGTTCATACCTGTACTTTATAATTAGTCCGACGAAATGGATTTTGTTGTTGCTGATCTAGAACATATCCCTATTTAACCTTAGGATGTACTATCGCAAACGTTTTACTTTCTTTTTTATGATTTTACAGTTTATCGGTAACAATTTGAAGGTTTTCTATAGGGAGATGCTTGTTTAGATGCATAGTAATTTTTCGTCGCTACATTGCGCTAATCTTTGAATACTAACTTTTCAACATAAGCCTTATTTCAGTGTTTAACTATCTAGAAAGTTGAATGAAATAATTCATTTAATAAGAGAGGATCGATGAAATCAAACTTGTAGAAGTTCAGAAATAATATTGTTCATATTACGCCGGAAAGTTTAGTTCCTCCAACGTCCGTCAATCTAAGACGTCCAAAAATTCATGTAAACTTTATTAGAAGCAAGCTAATACAGTTTTAAGGTTTAATTCTATATAAAGCCGAAAATAATACGACGCATCTAAATATGTTTCAAAAGTCCTTTCTCACACGCCTGTTTTTTAAGTCTCTGTCGCTTTCGTTTTCACACGTCTATCTTGCCCGTCTGCGCTTCGCGACTCTCCTGACCACGTGAGGTTTTTCCTCTCATTTTCCTTTGACGCAAGCTCTCGCAACTTGCTACTTTGTATGTGTGCTTTAAAGGTTGCTGCTGCGAATAATGTCCCTAGCAAGTATCCTTCGACTGCTGCTGCTGCTATTTTTTTCACAGACGCCCACATATGCTCTGTTACATATATTTACTTCAGGAATTTTTATTAAACCTTCTTGAGCTAATAAAAAAAAGAAAAGAATACTCAACTGTTCACATAAGAAAATATAAATCAAAATAAAAATGTATTAGTCTATAATCTGCTTGACATTTTCATTTCATTATTTTTTCGTTGGAAATTCATTTATTTACTCTTATTAATAAAATAGATATTCCAATATATTTTAATAATGTTTAAAGGCATAAAGTTT
The DNA here is from genome assembly GCF_053919585.1 of Euprymna scolopes. NCBI lineage: Eukaryota > Metazoa > Mollusca > Cephalopoda > Sepiida > Sepiolidae > Euprymna > Euprymna scolopes. Next base: position 123,975,255 of record NC_136482.1, on the reverse strand, counting down.
CAATCCGGTGAGTAATAAAACACTCAGTTAACTGGTGTTTATGGCGAGAATGTATGCATATCATTTTTTTTTTTTTGTATTTGCAAAAATTACACAGAAGCAGTGGTAAAGCGTCCCAGATTGGTTGTGCAAGACTACAGTTTTTAATGTAAAAAATATTTTACTAAATCAATAAAAGTCATGCAAACCAAATCGCAGTTTGAATAGCCTTTGATTAGTCCTAAGGTGAAAATTCATCGACGAGAAAAGGGGTATTTTTATTTTAGTAATAAAGGCAGTTTATTGCTTTTGGCAGTATTTATAACAGATAGGTTATGCTGTATTTCAATATACATTTTTGCATATACTTTTTTCGCGTTAGTTTTCGCGCAATTTTTTTCTTATTCTCTTAAATAAAACCTTCCTTCCCTCTCTCCACCATATTCGTCATAACAATTATATATTTCCTGGCTCGTTTGATAAAAGTTTAGGCCAACCTCCCAAATAGTGTTCTTTTGATGAAGACTTCCCTTTCGAAATCTTTGATTATACTAGTAATCATAATTAATTTTCTGGTGCTATGATTCACTTGCCTCTTTATTCTTTAGTTACTTTTTACGAGCTTAATTGTGAGAACTCATGCCAATCTAAGCTTTTCTTTACTTTATGGATCCTTTTTATCTCCTAACACTCCGCTCCTGTTTGACGAGATTACTTCAGAATATTTTGGTCTACTTTTTGTCTTTAATGTGGTCAGTCATTTTGACGAGATTAGTCGAGACACTTACGGTTGACACCTTACTCAGAGACATTATTCTTACCTCCGACTTATTTGGATGTCAACATGATAAACAGTTATTACATTTTCGTGTCACAATATTGTTTGACCTTATTATTAAGCATCGGCAGTTCTACTTTCTAATGCGAACACTGTTTATTCATTCAATATTCTCTAATTTTTGCCATCCTTTAAGGTACTTTCTTCGTAAACCGACTCATCAAAAGTCCAGTCACTAACTTCTGATGACTAGATTAAGTCTCATATTTGATTCGTTTTCTGAATGTTGTGGACAACTTTCTAACTATCTCCAGACATTAAAATTGGTCGCTATTTACATTCTCCATCTATATAACGGAGGGATGTTCGATCCCCAGTTGTATAGCCAGCTTTCTACCACAAAATCAATGCAAGCTGCGACTTATTCTCATGTAAATTTTCCGTTTTAAAGAATAATTTCCTTCATGTCAAGTGTTTATATGATCACCACACAGTTTTGCTTGCCATTGATTTTAAAATTAAAACTATTAAAATTTCAATATTTTAGTGTTCGATATTTATCTGAATCCAAGTAGAAAAATGTCAACAAACAAAAGCGCCGTACACGGTTAAAAACATTGCAAAAAAAAACAAAATTATCTATAAGTTGATCAGCATAGTCCGTAACATCAAGGAGCGGGTCTTTCCCTTTCCGTTTCTTATTTTAAAAAAAATCAGTGTATTCATATGTAATAACTTTTGTCACAATGGCACGATAAATAGTCAATTATGAACTATTCATAAGCTTAGAACAAAATTGCTATTCTTAATAGTTATAATACGGTAAACATTCATTTCAGTCTTGTGAAACCTCCAGTCAAGTTACAATAATGTGACCAACGATTACAAAAAGTATTGAGAAAAGAATATGTTAAACATTTTAATGTAAAATTCCAGCTTTGTAAAACTTTATCAGCACTTTCCTCGACTCCCGAGTTGTCATTTCATCTTAATATGAACAAAATACGCGAGAATTAAAATAACATCGTTATGAAATATTGTATAAATAGTAAATCCCACTTCTTCAGTGTTTAGTCCCTCGATGCTGGAATATGTGTTTACTCGGATGGCCAAAACGTTAAAATCACCTCTCTGTTTCATGCTCTCTTAACCTTAAGAACGTAGAAACGTTTAAATGTACTGTGAGCAGACATCTTTCCATACAGCTTCCCACAATCCCCTGTTATGCATGATTCCTTATAGTATCTACTTATGTTCAACCTTGCAATACAATTTGAGCATGAAAGATTTGTAAAAAATAGCTGCGACAAATGTGTATAAGACAGGCTTAAATATATCAGGTGACAATTGAGTTCACATCGAAAAGAGCAGATAATAAAAACAAACTGAAGATATGCGAAATAGAATTGATCCATTCAATTTAAGTTGAAAAGCACGAAAATAAATATATACTCGCAATATACAAATTTTAAAATAATATCTTCTCAAACACCGATGTTCGAAATAAATAATAAAAAGCACTTCGATAAGAAACAGATGTTTAACTGAAATTTGTGAATGCCGAATGATTGTTTTGTGAGATCTGAATACGACTAAGCGGGTGATTTATTTACTTACCGACTTTAGTACCGCTAGTATCATGTTTACACTTGCACGACAAAATACATATTTCAAGCAAGAACAGCGTCACGTTTGTCTCCCTTTTTTATGTTTTTCTTTGTTAATATTTTCTTTGCTTTTGTTTTAGTTGGCAACAAAAACACCTGCTGAAAAGAAAATAGGTACAGATGTTTTACGAGATTCTCTTTGCAGAAATTCGTAACAGCTTTTTTTTTCGCACTATTTTTTTATAAAAAATATCGCCGACACAGGATATTTTTTAACTATAACAACAAAAACAAATTATTTTTATGAGCTCTATAGAAATATGAAAGTCGTATACACTATGTTAGTTTGATCAGTCTTAAAAGTGAAATCGCTTACTGTGTTCATAGACAGTTATTTGTAAAAACGAAAAGAGATATGTTCAGTAGTTAATAGAATTTACATAAAACCTTCCATATTATTTACTCTTTGATTATTTATGACTGCCGATTCGTTTAAGTCACCAATTGTAAATTGACAGTCGATAGATTAGCTTGGTTTAAAGCACTTGCATGCCGTTTCTGTTTTCAAAGAATACAAACCAACTTTAAAATCTAGTGGGCGATGGAAGTACAGCCTCTTTCTCATCTATCTTTCTATCATTATTTTCATGGCCGATAATAAAATGAGCTCCTTTCCCTTGCCTCTTTGCTGTTAAACATTTTAGAAAAATATTTCTACATGCAACTATTATCAATAAATTCCAATTCTCCCCCGTGTACGTAGAGATAAGTAAAAATTCGTTTTTTTTTCCAACAACTTTCCATTCTCTATAACACAGTCCAAATAAATTACTTCCTCGTTTACTGTGTCATTGCCATGTCAGTCCATGTCCAATACATACCAAGTATATATGAAATCAATTGATGTACAACTTACAACCACCACCTTAAAAGAAAATCTATATCTAATTGTCTTTTTATCCAACCCATTTCCCATTATTCTTGAGTAACAAATTGGCAAATGGTGAGTTATTAATACAAAAAAATACTAAAGAACCATGATATATATAAATATTCAATATTTTATTTGTGTAATAAAATAAATTCAAGTCTGTTCTTATTAAATTTTAGACTATGCGAAAAATCAGTGTTTAATGGAAAAATTAAATAAAACGTTTAAGTGTTAAAATCAGTTAATATAAGTTTCAATATATCTTCACAATTTTATTAAAAGTTTTAGTTATTAATGGCAGAAGTAACTGGATATGATATATATAAAAGGCCGGAGCTTTTGCTTTATATAAATATATAATAAAACGAATAAATTCCTAAAACATCGATCTCCATATGATGCAAACCATAATGTTTTTTTTATAAGGAAACGTTTCTATGCTTATAATATAGTTTATTCTAATGGCAAATAAACTGCCAAAGCTACTCGGTCGTATATAATGTTGTTAGTGTTAAACCTCAATACGCAACGTCGGCATTTTAAACGCATATAATTACATGTTAAACAATAAGAATGCAGATCGAAGGTGAGATAAATATACCGACAATAATATATTTGTACTATTTTTCGGTTCCCTTATGAAGATTAAATCAATCATAGACCTAATAATGAAAATTATTATTCTAATTTTCACTAAAATCCGTAGCAGGATTTGAACTCTTTAAAATATATACAATAAAGAAACTGAAATTAATTTAATGTTGCTTAATATTTACTTCATAAAAAATATTTGTGACGTATATATTTGTCCATGGTGATAGGTATTGTTAATTAAAATTATATGTTGATATCAACAAAATGCCTTAACTTACATTTATTCTAAGTGAATAGACCTAGCTTAAACCAAAGATAATCCCAGCTTAACCGGCCTTACACATAGAAGTTGTGTTCTAATATGCATAAACTTCGGTTAATTTTTTCAAGAATGGACAGTGGTATATATATATATATATATATATATATATATATATATATATATATATATATATATATATATATACGTATATATAAACAAATATAAATTCATGATATTATAAATGTAAATGAGAAAATCAATTAAACACAGAAAATAAGCAAAAACTCACGATTTACCGGTTACATTCTGATAATCAAACAATTTCCGAAATGGCAAATGTTTTAAATGCATTTATATGACTGCGAAAAAATAAAATTACCCACAATATTTTCCCTAAAAACTTCACCCGCGTCATGACTGAACTCTTTCACACACACCGGAAGTGTTCCGATAGTGATGTAATCTTCTTTTTCATCAACATCTATCGCAGACCTTAGATTTGAATCATAACATTCAATAATCTTTACAGATCTACATTGAATTGAATAAAACTGGATACATCTTAATATGCTGACTGCCGGTTAAAATACAATTTTATTTTCTGTATTTCAGCTATTCTTCATATTTAAAAATTATTTTTTCATTCGTTTTCATGCTCCCAGTATTTTTTTTTCATTTTTACGTCTTTATCTCACGCGTTGCATAATTATTCCTAGTTTTTTAAATTATATATATATATATATATGCATAAATTTCAGGTTGTGCGGCATAATTTCCAATGATTTTACGTTATTTCAATAAATGTAGAATCCTGTTCTTCCCTGTTTGTTTATCAAAACGAAACCGGTTTAATTTCTCTTTTTAATGATATACTCTCGTATTTAATTTGTTTTTCCTGCAATCTTTTTAACACATTTTGCTTTCACGGCGAATATTTTATGACATATTGTGTATTTCATCCTCACATCCTTATAAATCGAGCGAGATAGCACGAGATATAAACCAACAATTTCGTTTAACACTCGAAGAAATGTTCAAGATGTGTTTTCTCTTACAATATTATTTCACGTTCCACTTGTTAAGTGTATAACTTTTCAACGCAGTAAAGAATGAATCGTCTCATTCAATTTTCACGAATGTTGTTACTTTATTTTCGACCATGTTTTCGGGATGTTAGATTGCATAGTTTCAAAAAGTAATTTAATTTTTCTAAAGAATAAGATGAATTTTCATATTTTCGGTTCGAAAATTTTAAAATAGAAAAGCATATACATCTCTATATATAAAAAAATATCCACACCTGTGCATAAAACATTGTATCGCAGTATACATAGTTATATTTACATACATACACAAATATATATATATGATGTGTGGGTGTGCGCGCGCGCGTGTGTGTACGTGCGATAAACCATGTATCTGTGATTATGGATATATGTGTTTGACGTCTGTGAGTTTCCTATAGAAAAAGATAAACCAGCGGGACCTGTGGAAATTCCACAGCGGATTATTTCATTTGTAATATATTGATTTAGGCATTGTTTGACTGCTCAGTGTAAAGCGAGACGCCAGATATTATGTCGGTAGTTTTAACACATTTTAATTTCTAAACCATGGTGCTTGTCACCTTTTGTCATATGTTTGTTTTTCCATATTTCATTCAGTATTAATTCAAGCTTCACGATGTCCTTTTTTTATGAAATTCTTGGGTGAAAGAAAATAATTTTTATCAAACCTTTTCATATTAAGAATGGTTTTTAAAAATAACAGTGTTATCATTTCAGCACCGTGGCAAAAAAACAAACAAAAATAAATAAAAATAGGACTATCCATGATTTACTTCATGGCAGGTTTTCGTTTGAGAGGGTGGAGGCGATAGTGCCGTGCCGGTAAGTCAAACAGGTGGTAATATAGATCTTGGAATACGCTTGCAATATGTACGCTAGAAAATTGGATGCGTCCATCAAACTTGAACATCGAATTTGAAACATGAAAACAAAATGAAACGAACGTTATTTTGATTATTACCAGAAAATATGCATTTCCTCTTTATTATTACAGTAATGACGATTTTTTTTTTACACAGTGATCACCACTTACCAAGGCCCGGAAGCCACTCAGGGATAAGGGTTATTGCAAGTACATTACGTTAGTGTGGAGATTTGCTGAAGTGTTTACTTAAGGGGGCGGTTCATTAGGAATTTGTTAACATTGGACTTAAAGACATCCAAGTTGTAGTCCGGAGGGAAGCAGGCAGACGGAACAGAGTTCCACAGGCGTGCAGTTCTAAGAAAGAAGCTTTGTTCATGGAATCCGCGTTTTTATTTAGGTACAGATATAGAGTGGGGGAAATTTTTCACAGTGGATTCAGCTAGACGGGTGTTTTTCGTGAAAGATTGGCGAGGGGGGACCAGAGATTTGAGTTCAGACGAGCATCTGCCGTGGAAATAACGATAAAACAAGGACAGGCTTTCAACGTATCTTCTGTGGGAGAGAGGTTGCAGGGTAGAGAAAAGGGCATCCCCTTCAAGCCACGAAGTCTTTTTTGTACTCTGTCAAGGCGGATAGGCTGTTTTTAGCAGCTCCTGCCCAGATATGGCAATAGTATTCCATCCTTGGACGTACTTGGCTTTTATATAGATAGAGAATTGCATCAGTAGTGAGATATCTTCTGGAGCGGTAGAAGGATCCCACCATCTTTCCAGCGACCTTGGCAACAGACTTAATGTACGTGTTCCATTTCAGATCAGGAGTAAAGGTCAAACTCAGAAGCTTGTCAAAATACTGAGCCTCACCCAGACGAGAGCCATCCATCACAATTGATGCCAGCTGCGGATCAGAGCGTTGATGATGCAAGGATAGGAGTTTAGTTTTGGATGCATTAAAGGTAACCAGCCACATCTTCCCCCACTGAACCACGCGCTCGAGGAGAGAGAATCAGAGAGAACTTCGTCATTTACAGCCTTTGATGTGTTGCCATAGATGGTCGTGTCATCAGCATATATGTCAACGAATGATTTAAGTATGTGTTTAGGGAGGTCATTGATGTAGATCAGGAAGAGAGTTGGGCCCAGGATTGACCCCTGAGGGACTCCAGCATTAATACTGCAGGCATCTGATTTTTGTACATCGACCACTACTCTTATGAGCCTATCGGATTGAAATGATTTATGATTGAGAAAGCATTTCCAGTTATACCGTAGCTGGAAATCTTGTGAAGTTCCCCCTTATGCCATACCTTGTCGAAGGCTTTTGACATGTCAAGAGCAATTGCCAAAGAAAGGAAGCCTTTGTCAAGAGATTCACTAATCCTGTGGGATATAACCATCAGCACATCCGCGGTAGATCTTGCAGAGCGGAAACCATATCGTGTGTCACTAAGAAGGTTATTCCTGCTGAGATGGTTGATTATTTCTCTATTTAATATGGATTCCAGCAACTTACTCATAACACACAGGAGACTTATTGGTCTGTACTGAGAGGGAGATGACTTATCACCTGATTTCTTAAATACAGGGCAAACTAATAAGGTTTTCCAGGAAGTCGGAAAGCACTTCTCCTTAAGGCAGCGCTTAAATAGTTTCGTAAGTATGGGAGCAAGTTCTGGTTGAAGCTTTTGTAACACTATAATTGGGATGCCGTCAGGGCCATTTGCTTTACTGGAATCAAGGTTCTTGATTAGCTTCGCGAACTCATGCACGGATATTTGTATGTTACCTAGCGTGTTTTGTGTTATAGGAGGAAATATAGGGAGGTGATGGCCTTCGTCGCATAGGATAGAATTAGCTGCAAAGTTCTTTGCAAATAGTTTGGCCTTGTCTGATGCTGACGAGATTACCTCATGTCCATTGATAATGGTTGGGATAGAACGCACACTTCTGTTCAGGATCCTATTTGTTATTTGCCAAAATTGGTTGGAACCAAGCCGCTGATCAGCTACCTTGGATTTAACAGACTGGGCATATAGCACTCTTGCATTTTTATTACTCTTTTACAGTGGTTGCTGGCAGTCCTGAAAGCAGCTTTAGTCTCAGTGCATCTATTACGTTGGTAGCTATGGAAAAATAATTTCTGTGCGCGATAGCAGCAGCACATTCTGGCTGTTAGGTTTTTGTTGGAATTTTTTAGATGGTATGAATTGGTCTATGCGTACAATTTACCATTCGGTCAGATCTGATACTGTAGAGAACACTTCCTTTTTAAACATGGAGTGCAGAGGTAAATCAGATATGAATGCACGGAAGCTATCCCAGTCACCCAATCATGTTTACATTAGTATACAATGTATGTGTTTAAATTTGTTTTGAGAAATCCTGACGTTCAAGCATAGACAGAGAAGGCTGTGAGTTTATATAACTTATTTTACTTGTGAACCTTAAGTCCATGAAATAAGGTGATCAGAAGTTAACTGTGTGTTTATTAGCGGTTAATAGTTTTTTTTAATTTTTTAAACCCGTCCTAATTTGTAATGTGGATAGAGACAGAAACGTAGGTAATTGATGTAGGAAAATTTGTCCGGAGTCATGTATTTTTTTTTCCTGTGAACGACTGTTGCCTTATATGAGGTTTGCAATATAAAATGTCGGTTTCTGAGCGGTTAATGTTCTTGAAATGTTGTTCCTTTTAGCGCTATTATTTCTTGTGGAGAGAGACGCGACGTTTGGCAACTTTTATAAGTGATCGTTTATGTAGGAATTCGTTTCTGTCTGGAATATGAGTATGTCCGTTTTCATCCAATCTTAAACGTCGAAACATGGTCTGGGAGAAGTTTCTTATTTTGTTTCGGAAATCGAAACGAGTATATTATGTCTATGCATGTAATCCTCCTGTTACTAAGTACATAATTAAACTATAACATAAAAAGCCAGAGCCCTACGCGGTGACAACTGGTAGCAGTGGTAGGACTAAATATATAGAGATAAAAGTAGGGAATATTTCTTCTTATAGTTTTGCGATTGTGATGGCTGTTCTTAATATCACGACTGAATGTGTATGTAACGGCTTTCAAAAGTTACCTAAGATAGTTAGTAATAGATTAGCGATAATAAATTTGTGTGTGGAATCTGTTATTGCAAACCTACGGTGATTTGCTCTAGAGGGGAATTTCTGCAATCAAAATATTATATACAGGATGAGTTCTACCCCACTAAAGTCCGGCAACTCTGGTTGGCCAAGCTTGACAAATTCTAATATTCCGGAATCCAGTTATTCGAATTATTAACGAAGGGTTACTAAAATTTTAAATATGGCAAACCTAAGTGACATATTGTATCGCCTGGCGTCAAGTTCCTCTAATGCATAGGCCATGACAGTCGTGTGTATGGATGTGTGCCCGTGCGATACAAATCATTGCAATGGTGGCTTCGTAGCTGTCGGACTGCTGTTTTCTATTATTCTATGGTGTGTAAAGGGGTTAATCTCCCCACTCTCTGTCTTACTTTGCGTATTTCACTTAGCTAATGATTCTTAATACAGTCCGTGCATTTGTATGTTTGCGAGCGTTTGTACATTTGAGAATGCGTCTGACAATGGGATAACACTTTTTCCTTTTCGTATTAACCTCCTATTTTTCTTAATAATCAATTAATTTCTGTTTTGTTTTCTTCATTCTTAACTGTCTGAGACAATTTTATTGTGACGGGGTTATTGAAAATATTTCTTGTAATCCAAATGCTTTTTTTTGTTTTAATTTAATTTTCTTTACTGTGCAATAATTTATATCAGTTTTAAATAGGTAAAACTTGAAAAAAAACATTGGAAGTACAAATTTATTATGAGTCCTATAGAAAGCTGAAATCTCAACGTTTAAAAGTTTTCATTGATAAACAAGATTACTTCTATCCTATCAGGGGTATTCATTTGCCGAGCAGAGTGTTGCTAATGTTTTTCTTACCAAACGCACTATTGTTCTCGTTTAGTTATAATGGTTTCTTAGCCAGTCAAAATATTCCACTTTCTTTTTAAGGGATGACAGGATGATAACGAACGAAGAGAATTACTGTAGTGTTAATACATAGATAATACCTAATAGCTTATTCCCATGTAGCATTTTCAACAGTCATGTATAATGGAAATAGTCTTCTAATATCTCAACTATAGATTTTTAATTTAACTGATTAGAAAATGTTATAAAATCATGAGTTCCGTTGTCCCACATCTCATATTTAATTAGAGCTACGGGAACATCCCATTTCTGAAATTCAAATACATCATATTCTGCTGAAATCAATACAATGAGTCTAACATCTCGGACCACTACTATTATCATTCTACTAAATTTTATGTATACGTCTTAAATTTTATTAAAATAAAGTGCATTAAGAAATGTTGTACATTACGTCCCTGTAAGCTATTTATGATCGCTAAGATAATGGGGAACTCGTCTTTGGTTTATTATATTCAAGTATACCCCTTTACATTTTATGCAGATTATCCAAGTTAAGTGTAGCGAGGATTGATCAGTCTTCAAAAGCCAATACAATTAGCGGACACTATAATGCATAAGTTAATGAACACACATTAATATATCTCTTATAGTTAATAAAAATAACATGCTGAGATACAACCGGGTTTGAACACGAGGCCATTCTATCTGAATAAAATTCTCCAGCACTGAGCTATGTTTCCAGATGACAGTAAATCTTGTTTCTTCTAATAAGAAATCATTTGTTGAGATATTATTATCTCCTTTGCTGGTGCAACCTTAAATAATTCCCTGTAAAAATTCTTTTACATCTATAAACACGAAAGATTATTTTATGTTCGAATTGTTTCTATTATCGATACTTATCGGACGAATTTCCGGATAAACATATCTAAGGACATTGGCAGACATATAAATTACCATTTGTGTGAAATTTGCAAAAGATAGGTGCAGCCGCTTCGGAACCGATACGGGAGGAACTTACGCACGCACACACAAACACACACGCGCGCACACGCACACACACAAGGTGACTTTTATATAATAATAGAGATAGGTAATTTTATTTTTTTATATCAGCTTTTATTGTCTTTTATCTGGAGAAATATCTGGAACTGTTTGTTTTGTTTTCCACGAAAAATGTTTACTATCTCTGATGAGTAGTTTAGTGTTCATATGCCATTCACCGAAACAGCTATAAGACAAATAACATATTATAAAAAATATAACTATGTACAGGATGTTGTAATATAAACTACATATATATTTAATTGTTGCGTCTATCTCAATGAAAGATTTAGTCGATTACGGCGTTTGTATTTTTTCCGGCTAATCATTATACATTTTCACTTTCCGTTTTATGTAAGATTCCCAAAGCATATTAAAAATATTGTTAAATGTAAGATAGTGACTAGAAACTCTTCTAATATTTTTTAAACTGAGAACTTTTCTCTAATTACAATAATTTAAATAATTTTAGATTGCTTTTTCTTTGACATGCTTATAATATTTCTTATTCAAACTTCCATCATTTGAGTTTTTTTTAGGAAATGTGTGCCTTGTTTTTAATTAATAAATGATCGTCACTAAAATAATATTTTAAACCCAAACACACTTTTTTCGTTGTGAGTCTAGTAGCGCATTGAAGATGAAACAGAAAATATATAAGCATTCAGATATTATAACAAAATAAAATAATTCATGATTTTAACACTAGTTTTATAAATTTCGGGTGTTGAATCCAACCAATATACATACTTTTAATCCGGTAACAGCAATTGAAATTATCATTTGAAACAAATTAGACGATACTGTAAGCTATATAGAATTAAGAATATTCATTTTTATACACATCATATATATAATCATCGAACAAAATATTTCTATGTATAACGGTAAAACAAAACAATTAGTTGCCTCAGTCTGCATCAAACTTCGACCGTGAATCTAATGGTTGGAGCATTTCATCCTTATGCAATCTTTATAGGTTTGCTAAATATCAACGTCAGCTCAAAGAAACTATTAATTGCCAAAGATGTAAAACTGTTTACCGTACAATTATTAATAGCTAGTTGTTGTTAGATATTATTTTACGAGAGGTCGAAGCAAAAGTATGGCGGACATACATTCATCCGCAAAGTAGTATCTATCTAAAGTTTTCGTGCTTTAATAAGGGGTATTACACAGGGAATAATTCACGTAGCACTTATTGGCTGATTAAAAGTTGTTGGTGTTTATTCTTTGAAGAGAAAACAACGAAAATATAACTTTAAAACTGGTACGTTATACTATGAAGCTTTGCCTGAAAACTCACTGGTCATCGATAGCCACAATCATCAAAGTTATATATATATATATATATATATATATATATATATATATATATATATATATATATATATATATATATAAATAAGGGAGTAGTCACCAAAAATGTGTATTTTTTAACATTATTTTATTATTCCGTGTATTGGTTTTTCATTGAGAATTATGTTTGGATCATTGTAATAATGTTTTTAAGTCATTGAAATCGTTTACGCGCGTTTCAGACGGTCTGTGATGCGTCCTCGTCAGAAATTATTTTCAAATGTGTAAAAATGGCGATTTTCCTAGTTAGTTTGAAGTTTTTCCAAGGGGTGGAGGCTTGTAAGTGTTTATTATACATTGGTGGTCTGAATTTTTATTGCTTTTTTATTTGGTTTGTCCAGGGAGATTTTGACCTCGCTGTAGTCAGTCGCTATCTCTTTCTGCTAATGTGTTTTTCTTTTCCTTTAGGGTGGGGTAGGGTGTGTATAGGTGTGTGTGTGTGCGTGTGTGTTTATGTGTGTGTGCGCGTGTGTGTTCGTGTGTGTGTTTGCTTTTATTGGTTTGGGAATGTGTATATTGTTTTATAGTATTTTGGGGTTATTTGCTTCCTTAGGAAGGCGGCTGTGGTCCGAGGTCGTTACTAATGTGTATGTGTGGAGAGGGGGTACTGACTCTTCTGAAGTAAGGGTAGGGGTGCTTTCATTCTATTTTGATATTTAGATAACAAAAAACCTTATCCTCCTCAATCAGAACGACAAACTAAACAACATACTTAAAACAACAAAAATAATAAAAAGCAAACGCCAACCCAAAAACTTAAAACACATCCTAACTTCCTCAAAACTCGTCCCACATACTACAAAAGGAGATACAAAATGCAACAAACCGCGATGTAGAGTATGTGACATAATAATAGAAGGTAACACATACACATTCAAAAACCTAGCACAAACCTTCAAAATAAAAAAGGATCTAAATTGCACCTCCAGAAATGTAGTATATGCAAAAAGACGCACAACATGCAACAAATCCTACATAGGCGCCACCAAAAATTTCAGCAATAGAGTGGCCTTACATAAGAGCAACATCAAAATTTCAGATAACAGACACCTCTATGTTTCAAAACACGTACACACATGCAGTGAAAACAACTTCAAAATAATGTCAATCTTCCAAACAGACAATTATTTTTATTTACTTACACAGGAAAAAAACTTAATCACCAAATTCACTCCTGAACTGAACAGAACCTAATGCCATCACACAAAAACATGAAATGCAAGGTACACTCGCATACAGACCCATACACATACACAAATACACACCCACACATAAATCAGAACCGACACATTAAACACACACACACGTGCGCGCATACAACCACACACAGACATAACCCCCTATCTCTAATACAAGACACTGAACAATACCAACCCTACTTAACCTCGAAACCAACAACATTAGGAGACACCTAGAACCATAGTATAATATCTGTTCCAACACCTCGCTCCCTCCTCAGTCAGGGGAGGAGAACCCCCTCATGACTAAAACGACTATCTTCCCTTCTATCATCCCCCTCCCATTCCTACACCCCCTCCAATGCCCCCCTCTGTTGAACAAAAGCTTCCCCACAATAGGAACCGATCCTGGGTCTGGCCATACCCACATGGGGAGACAAATAAATAGAAACATTAAAAAATCCCCTATTTTAAATACACCCCTCTTTCGAAACAAACATAATATAAGACTAAATCGAAAAATCACAATACTAATATCCAAGAATCCAAAAAATAAATATCAAAATAGAATGAAAGCACCCCTACCCTTAATTCACAAGAGCCAGTCCCCCCTCCCCACACATACACATTAGTAACGACCTCGGACCACAGCCGCTTTCCTTAGGAAGCAAATAACCCCAAAATACTATAAAACAATATCTCCCTGGAGAAACCAAATAAAAAAGCAATAAAAATTCAGACCACCAATGTATAATAAACACTTACAAGCCTCCACCCCTTGGAAAAACTTCAAACTTACTAGGAAAATCGCCATTTTTACACATTTGAAAATAATTTCTGACGAGGACGCATCACAGACCGTCTGAAACGCGCGTAAACGATTTCAATGACTTAAAAACATTATTACAATGATCCAAACATAATTCTCAATGAAAAACCAAGACACGGAATAATAAAATGATCTTAAAAAATACACATTGTTGGTGACTACTCCCTTATTTAAATATACATCTTTCTTTCGTTTGAATTTATTACCCAATTTTATATATACATATATATATATATATATATATATATATATATACATATATGTGTGTGTGTGCGTTTGTGTACACACACATCTATATATATATATATATATATATATATATATATATATATATATATATATATATATATATATATATATATATACATAGTTAGTTTGAAAAACCAAATGCTCCTTTGAACAAAAAATTGAGTTCGTTTGGAGCACCGATTCCATGACTTAAAGGATAGAACATCCGACTAACAAATTCATGGGTGCTAGTTTAGCTGCAATCAAAAGCGTTAAACAAGCACAAACAATCTCTGGGGTATATATATATATATATATATATATATATATATATATATATATATATATATATATATATATAATACTTGCAGATATGAGTGGTTCATGCACCAGCAATCATCAGTAAAGAAATGACAATTTTCACCAGTCGATTAATTCGAACTCTATCACGAAGCCATATTAACGAGGAATGTAACCCCTGTGACACCTACTACCGCCACGAGAATAAAGTGAAATTTACTATTTCTAAAGCCAAATAGAGACATAAATGGATAAGGTGAACTAAAACGATCAAGCGAGAATTAATAACGAACTCGTACAAGACCAACCGATCGATTTTATTTCCAAAACAGTGCTTAATTCTAAAGAAATACTTGTCAAAAGGGCAGAATAAATATAAATGATAAATAATGATGTTTTATACAGAGCGACACTAGTGTTACATAGTTTCACAATCATCATTGCAGGAAGTGACTATTGCTGTATGTAGATTTCGAACCCCACCAGAAAGCCACCTATCACTCAATTATCGAGGAACTTAACAACGAGAAGAATTAAAGAGATATGTAACTGTTATAAAGCCAAATACAGGCATATCGTTATTAAGACGACCTAAAATGTGTAAGCGACCGGAAATTGCGATGTTTTTCAAGGCCAGTCGATCGCCGTTTATTTCATAGACAATGCTGACCGTTAAGGAACTTACTTCTTTAAAGGAACGAAATAATTATAGGTTATATATATATATATATATATATATATATATATATATATATATATATAGTTGTGATACTACGAACCAGGCCTGTATGTCGATTACTACAAATATTTTAAGCCCCCCCCCCTCTACCCTGGGTCGATCGGTCGAACTGCAGACTGTCAACGCGATGGTTCCATGTTCAATCCTCAGCTTGGGAGAGGTTACAGTCTAGCGACACTGGTGAGTTGTGATACAACGAAAAAGGACTGTATGTCGATGACTACAAATATTTTAAGCCCCCCCTCTTTGAGTAGAGCACTGTCGTAAATAATCTCACCCACTACTAAATTGGTTGAAAAATGCTACAGTTAGAGCACTGTAAAACTGGTGGACAAATATTTGTTTAAATAGATATTTGGCGAGATAATTTAGGGGCGCCGCTCCCGTGGGTCGATCGGCAGAACTTCTGACTGTCAACAGGATGGTGTTAGGTTTAATCCTTGGCCTGGGAGAGGTTCTAGTCTAGTGGCAATGATGAGTTGTGATACAACGAAATAGGACTGTATGTCGATGACTACAAATATATATATGTGTGTTTTACATAAATACATACACATATTGTGAAGATATATATATATATATATATATATATATATGTTTATATATATATATATATCTACAATATGTGCGCATGTATTTATGTAAAACATTGAATGCGTGCTGTTAATATTATATATGAGAAGTTCATAATTAAATATAAATGTATATATATATATATATATGTATTTATATACATATATATATGCATACATATATATGTGTTTGAGTGTGTGTATTAGAATGTGCTATTCTATGAAGCAGCCACTTAAAATAGTATTCGAGACGATGTACACACACTATCTCATCTTTTAAATGTTTTTTTTTTGTTTTCCATAATTACAGAAAACGTTTGTATAAAAATGAAACGCAAACTCATGAAGGATACTCATCTCGATTTTATTTAGCACTTAAACAAACACGCTGGTCAAGAAAAAAATGAACACGATAAAACGACAGAAGTTAATGTGTGAAAATCTCAATAAGAAACATGAAAAAAAAAAACGAGAAAACCGATGGTAAATGTGGCAGGCGAAAATTGGAAAAATGGGTAACAGGGCTGTGAGGGAATTTGATGGCGGCGAAAGGGAGGGGGCGTGTAAGATGATGGCGGATTACTTTTACTTGATAGCATCATAATATACGCGATGATGACGTCGATGATGATGATACTGATGATGATGATCTTATTGTGTTCTATGATGATGACACATACGATGAGAAAAAAAGAGACATAAATTGTGATTGCGAATCGCTATAAAACATCCCTTTAATGAAAAGGCAAAAGCAATTACATCTGCTGTGTTGGGTGTTGGCTTCTTTCTGTCTTTTGCCAAAAAAAAAAAAATGTATGCCTCTTCTCCAAAAGCTGCATATGTTTAGAGAATTTTATAGTGAAGTCGAAGTGGTGCAATCATCAGCCCCACATGCCGACCCGACATTGTTTATTTACTGTTGCAACTCAAACTAAAAGTAATGTTTGTATTACATTGCGTGTTCTTTTCTCCTATACTCGTGGTTAATGCTTTGCCCGCTTCAGTAGATTTTGAAGCTGGTTTTCCTTCCTATATCCTAAAATATTAGAGGGTATTCTATTCTCGTTCATTCTTAAAGACATAGCAACGACCATCGCTTTGTCTCCATAAAAAAGAGTTGCTTTTTTGCATCTTGCTCTACAAAGGCTAGGTCATTAGTCCAATCTATATGTTCTTCAACAATAGTCAGAGAAAGAAGAGGGATGAACCTATACGTTTTCCAATGCTCTAAGATTATTTTCCAGTGGTTAAAGTTCATATGAATTCATTTATTTAAGTGTGATTTTACATCAACGTTAACTTCAAACTTGCGGACCCTGCATTTGTTAACTGTCACATAATACATTTATTTCCTAGAACTGACACCTCTGTAACACATTACCGTGGGTCGTCTTCAAGACTAAGTAAAAACTGGTCGTTTTCAAGTTGAGTGTAAACAAATTCTTGTTTAGCCGCATTGTTAAAATGTATAATTAAGCCGAATTACTTCCATCATATCTAGCAATCACTGTTTTGTCTCATTGCCCAATTTACACTCATTTTGATGATTTCCTTAATTTCTTTGATTAAAAATCACATTTTTGATTAAATCTATCTTTCGATGAAATACAGCTATACCTGTTTAAATATATATCTATATAAACATAGTTATATTTTATCAGCGCACATAGATACATGTATCACCATGTGCATTAATCTTTTTTTCTGAACATGTGTTCATTCTCTCTTTTAATTTTACTGAAGGTGCTGAAGGTAAAGTTTATGGCATGTCCACGAATTTCCCTAGACTTAAATCCAATAGAACATTATTTTGGTTTCCTTAAGCAGAAGGTGGAGGTGCGCTAAGTCACAAAGTCCGCCAGCTCCGCGTCGTCGTATTTGAAGAGTAAAAAAAGCATTCAAGTGTCTACCTGTGAAGTTCTTGAAAACTTCAATCGCAGGAGACTAAAGGAAGTTTTGGATATTAATAGTGGGCACACAAAATACTGAGAGTTGACTTGTCGTACCTTAATATTGACAACTTTTTCTAAGATGTGTACTCACTTTTATTGCCAGGAATTTAGCTTTTAATGGCTATATTTTGAGTTATTTTGAAGGGAAAAATTACCGGTTACAGATGCTGCGAAAGGATTATTTTTCATTGTGTCAAAAATACACTTTTTCGGTGTTGTCAGTTGAAGAAAAATACTTAAATATTTGAGGAAATGTTGGAAGTTTACTACCTTTTGTGATACACCATATACACACACACACACATATATATATATATATATATATATATATATATATATATATGTATATATCTTTAATTAGTTTTAAAATATATATGGTTATTAAACTACACTGAATATTCCGCGTTTCATCCACTCTAGGACTCTTCAGGCTTATGCGCGAATTTTGTGGTTGTCTTTTGTTTTTATATACGCAATTCGCGCATAAGCATAAGCCTGAAGAGTCCTAGAGTGGATGAAACGGGGAATATTCAATGTAGCATAATCGCCATATATATTTTATAACTAACTAACTAGCTCTACCTACGTATTGGGCACTTTTGAAGTAAATACTTAAAGTTTACGCATGAATTTATACTTTCGTATATTAATTTTATGTGAGTAAATGAAGTAGTTATATATATATATATATATATATATATATATATATATATATATATATATATATATATATTAAGGATGAATAAATAAAAATATTTTCTCAATTAATAAATCAACTGTAAATAATATTTCTAAATGGAACAATAAAGAAAATTATATTACAACAAACCAATAATAACATGGAGGTAATTTTGACAATAGATTTTCTTTAATTTAACATTCAATGACGTTATTCATTGAATGTCGATTTCCATTGAATATATTGTTTACATAGTATGATAGAATTTATTATTGTAATATATATATATATATATATATACATACATATACTTCATAATAATTTTATTTTTTGTAATATTATATTGTTTTTTTTTACATAGGCATCACACTTATCAAGGCCAAGAAGTCACTCCAGTATAAGGGTTAAGGAGTGCACAGTAGAAATTTGACAATATAGTAATCGTTAGTCATGGAAATTTTGTAAATTTGGTAATTTATATGGAACGGCTCATCAAGAACTTGTTTACGTTAGACTTGAAGACAACCATATTTTAGTCAGCTGGAAAGAAGGAAAACGGAAGACAATTCATAGGTGTGCAGTTCTTAGCTCATGAAATCGACGTTTAAATTTAGGCAGTGTGGGAAATTATTAATAGTGTTTTCTTCTAGACGGGTGTTTCTCGTAAAATACTGGGGAGGGGGGCATAGATTGGAGCTCAGCCGAGCACTTGACATGAAAATAATAATAACGCAAAAACAAACTCGCAAAATCTTTTCTGTGTGAAAGAGGTTGCAGGGAAGAGAAAAGGCATCCCCCACGAGGCTACGAAGTCTATTTGGAACTCTAACAAGGCAGGATAAGTCCTTTCTAGCAGCTCCTTCTCAAATGTTGCAACAGTACTCCATCCTTGGACGTACCTGGCTCTTATATAGATAGAGAATTGCATTAGCAGTGAGATTTCTACTGGATCGATCTAAGGATATCACCATTTTTCCAGCGCCTTTGCCAACGGATTTAATGTATGTGTTCCATTTAAGATTAGGAGTAACGGTCAAGCCCAGAAGCTTGTCGAAACATGAGTCTTCTTCAAGACTTAAGCCAATCATTTTAATTGCTGCCTGAGTGTTGATGATGTAAATATAAAAGCTTGGTTTTAGATGCATTAAATGTAACAAGCCACCTCTTTCCCCATTGTAGCACTTGCTCAAGATCAGAGGAGAGAGTATCTGAGAGAACTTGGCGTTTACGGTCTTAGATGTGCTACCATAGATAGTAGTGTCATCAGCATAAATGTCTACGAATGATGTAAGGATGTAATTTAGAAGATCATTAATGTAGACCAGGAAGAGAGTTCTGCTCCGGATGGAACCCTGAGGGATTCCGGCATTAATGTCTAGAGAGAGAGAGCAGTTTTATTTTATTTTATTCACAATTTGAAGTTATTTTGGAGTGGAATTTGAAGCGCATATTCTATAATTATTTAAAATATTAAATATATATAATTATATGTTTATTAATAAACAGATCAACCGGACCTATATTATAATTTATTTACCGAACTGCTTATATAAACAAAGACAATTTCCAGGAAAATGCCTACTTCGGACTATTACCCTGTGATGTGGATAAGTCAAAATACAGATTGGATCACATTGCCTCACTTCTATCAAAGGCATTCACTTCGGATTTTACCATGCTATTTGGATGTGAATTTCTATATCCTTTTTATTTAACTTCCCTTACTCTATGGTATTTAAATACTTAAAAAAACTTTTAATTTGTGATTTTCCATGTCTCACTATATTAAGCAAATAAGGTGTAAACCATTATAATTATTGGCTAATATCTTTTCGTCTGAAGATGGTAGACATCGAAATCCTATAGGATGAGTTATAAAATTCCAAATGTATTTTTTGTCTTACATAGAATGATCAACATTTTTTGATTTGAAATTTAAACATTTCACGTCATAAATTTTTAATTCATTGAATGACTAAAATTACACACACACACACACACACACACACACACACACATATATATATATATATATATATATATATATATATATATATATATAAGGCTGGTGAAAAAATCATGTGTTTTTTTAACGTAAAAAAAACGGCATAATTTTTGCACCAGCCTTATATATGATGGGTTCACATGTAGAAATATGTTGTGGGTGTGTTATCGATAACGCCGCTTTTAGTGGATATTGGTGTGTCAGAAGAAAGTGCGGCATTAAATCAAATGTCATATGGAATTCTAAACATAAAAAAAATCACAAAGCGAAAAATCAGTTCCGTACAAATGCGTCTATGTTGAATCTAAAATTGAATCTGTGAGTATTATTCGAATACCTTGTTTTATGTGAAATATATATTTATTTATTTACATTAATATTCTACTATACATACATATAAACACATACACACACACGCACACACACATATCTACATATCTATAAAAGTGTACGTGTATGTGTGTCTGTCTGTGTGTCTTTTTTCTGTGTCTGTCTGGCCGTGTACATTTCCCTACGCAATAACTCTGTCAATTTTTAGTCTACAGACGAGAAATTTGATATACAGGTTTTTGAGATATGGAAAAATCTATGTGATATTTTTGGCCAGAAATTTGGCTGTTAAGGCGTCAAAGTTCACCGATTTGACCTTTGAGAACTCTACCCATCTCATCCGACAGTTTTGGGTCTAAACACTTAAAATTTTCGATATAGGTTACTTGGACATGGATCTAACTTTATTTGAGCGCAAACAATGAAGGTTAAGGGGTCGTTATATGGGTCAAATTAAAAAAAAAATTGACCGTTTTTTTTGTGTTGCTCAGCATACACTTCTAAACACCCGGGCAACACCGGACACCTATGCTAGTATATCTATAAAAGTGAACGTGTCTGTGTGTATGTGTGCCTGTCTGTTAGTCTGTCTGTGTACATTTCCCTACGGAATAATTCTGTTAATTTCCAACCTACAGACGTGAAATTTGATATACAAGTTACTGAGATTTGAGAAAATATATGTGATCGATTTTCGGCCAGAAATTTGGCGAGTAAGGGGTCAACATTCAACGATTTCACCTTTGAGAACTCTACAAATATCCTCCGAAAATGTTGGTTCGAAACACTCGAAATAGATATAGGTTCCTTAGACATCGATTTAACTTAATAACTTGATTTGAGCCCAAAACTAAATGTTAAGGGTCCATAATATGGGTCAGAGCAAAAAAAAAAAGTGTACCGTATTTTTTTTTGTTTGCTAGTATATCTATAAGCCTGAAAGTGTCCGTCTGTCTTTGTACATTTCCCTACACAATAACTCTGTCAACTTTCAATCTATAGACTCGAAATTTGATATACAGAGTACTGAGATTTAAGAAAATATTTGTAATCGGTTTTCGGCCAAAAATTTGGCTGTTAAGGGGTCAAAGTTAAGCGATTTGACCTTTAATAACTACACGAAGCTCCTTCGCCAATGTTTGGTCGAAACACTTGACATTTTAGATATAAGTTCCTTGGACATGGATCCGACATAATAATTCGATTTGATCCCAAAACAATAAATGTTAAGTTGTCATAATAGGGGTCAAAATTAAAAAAAAAAATTACCTCTGCTCTCTCAACCAAATTATTAAGACAATTTCTGATCTAAACATTTGAAATTTTACATGAAAGGTTGTTCAGAGATAGGGCAAGGTTAATTATCGGTTTGGGTCGAAATTTGAGCTATCAATATATACTCTCTGTATGTATGTTTGCATGTCTGCCTAAAACATTCGAGAGAGGCGACGTATTTTCACAAGATCAGTATCGATTGAAGCTCGACCCTTCCGACGACAAATATCGAACAATGGGCTAAAAACATTAATTTCTTTATCTAAAACTGAGCACTTTTCTACAGGGAGTGGTGGCTTTTTCCGCCGATATTTTCGAAAGTCATCCCCTCTTTTTGATTGTCTAGTCTTAATTTAAACCTACGTCACTTCCAGTTTGGCGGTGTTCGTAGCAGCAAAGATTCAATGTGTGTTTTTCACGTTCTCTTCCTCATTAGCGGTACGGGTTCGAGCCTGCCATCCTACGACCACTTTTTTTTTGCTCAACACACACCTCCTAACACCCTGGCAAAGCCGGGCAAAAAGGCTAGTATATATATATATATATATATATATATATATATATATATATATATATATATATATATATATGTGTTTGTTTTTATTAGTTTTTGTTAGCGATTCTTTTATATTTTAAAATATGTGTATATATATATATATGTTTTATTTGTTTTTGTTAGCGATTCTTTTATATTTAAAAATATGTATATATATATATATATATATATATATATATATACACACACACACATATATATATATATATATATATATATATATATATAATTTAAAGGAGATTAGAATAATAGTCTAAAGAGCTAAGTGTATTTTAATGTAATAGTGAAATTACTAGTTTAATTAAAATACAGGAAATGCTCGTTGTAATTTAGATATATAATAAGCTCGATAGTTAAATGTCCTAGAGCTAATTCAATATTAAGTAATGTGATTTATAATTTAACAATTTAAAAAAATTTTTAAATTTAAAAATCAAAATTTAATTAAATTAAAAATCAGTTTCATAAGAAGGAACAACAACAAACTTTGTTGTTGTTCCTTCTTATGAAACTGATTTTTAATTTAATTAAATTTTGATTTTTAAATTTAAATTTTTTTTAAAATTGTTAAATTATAAATCACATTACTTAATATATATATATATATATATATATATATATATATATATATATATATATGCGTGTGCGTGTTTATTTGTTGCCGTGTTAGTGTGTTCATATATAAGAATTATGCCACATTTTAGATAGTGACAATTATATCATATTTGCTATTTTGAGCCCGTTTTCGTAAAACCTGAGGTACCAATGTAGGAACATACTTAAAAATAATTACATCTGATTCACGCAATTGCCTATATTTTATTACAAATAATAATATTGTATCTCTATTACTCTCTATCTCTTCCTATATTTCTACTTTTTCCAACTACAGCAAAACATTGTTTTCTCTTTCTCTATCTCTCTCTCATTTTTTATCCATCAGTGTGTTTTTACATATATATATATATATATATATATATATATATATATATATATATATATATATATATATATATATATATAAAATGAAGTTGTATGTCTGTGTGTGTATATTTTCCTACCAAATACCTCTGTCAATTCCGGTCTACAGACTCGAGATTTGACAAAACGGGTATTGAGATTTGGAAAAATCTTGTAACCGGTTTTCTGCCAGAAATTTGGCTTCCGACTGGTTAAAGTTCAACGAGGAAACCTTTTAAAACTCTACCCAACTTCTCTGCCAATTTTAAGCCCAAAACACTTGCAATTTAGAATGTAGGTCACTTGGACTTGGATTTAACGTTTATTTGGATTGGAAGCCCAAAAGATAAATTTTAATGGGGCAAAATTGTGATCAAATTGAACCAAAATTTTACCTCTGCTCTACTAAATTACACAGCCAATTTTTTGCCTAAATATTTGAAACTTTACATAAAGTGTATTCAGAAATAGGGAAATCTTTTTAATCGGAGCTGCCAAGAAATCAAATTTCAAAAGAGTCAACCATTGCGGTGTCTTGCAAACTACTCGGCCAATTTTGTGTCTAAATATTTGAAATTTGTATATAACGGGTATCCGAACATGCGGCAAGCATTTGTATCAGTTTAGGGGCGAACATTTGGCTGACAGTTGACTTTTGCAGATTCTTCCTACTTCCTCCGTCAAATTTTATATGATGGCAACTTGGACATGAGTAGAACTTGTATTTTAATTTTAGACCAAAATAATAAATGTTAATGAGTTAAAATTGAAGTCAAAGTAAACCAAAATTACCTCTGCGGTCATTAGTTAATTACTCAGACCATTTTTGGTGTAAACATTTTAAATATTACATAAAGTGTATTCACACGTAGGGCAAGTTATTAACAGTATATAGCACCGAGCAAAGCCGGGTTGAACTGCTAGTATATATATATATATATATATATATATATATATATATATATATATATATATATATATATATATATACAAATTACAATTAAATTTGCCAAAATAATCCAAGATAGTAAAACTAAAGTATATTATAAATAGTAAAGAATTAATATTTATTAAGTAATCTCAACCAGGTGTAAAAGCTCGATAAACCAAATAGGAGATAGAGCATATACTAAGAGAAAATAGTTAATAAAACATGTTAAAAATACTTTGAAAAAGAGTTAAAACATATTTAAGCTGAAAAGGAAACACTTAATAAGTGGATAGTCCTTAATCCGCGGAGGGTAGGAATGTGGGACCGGATTTTGCATAGAAAAGTATTTGATGAGACTGCAAGTAAGTCAAAGATCTTACTTGATAACAAAAAGCGAAGCAGAGGCAATATGGTGAAGAAAAAGGTGATTTCATCTGAAGGGATAGTCAGGTGAAAGGTAAGGTATTCAATGACGGTAAAACCCAAAAATGTAACTCCAAGAAAGTTAATTAATTTTACAATCGCACAAGTAAAATCCAATGAAATCGCGTAATTGGAAGATGGTCCAAAATAATGAAAAAAGCCGAAATCCGTGTACAAGGAAAAGTGGGGAAGCAATTCCAATAATAATAAAAGAAAAAGAAGATATGCGTTTACCACGGCTGGCTTGAACAAAGTGTAATTTTAAAAAAATGAGTAAAGAAGAAGAAAGAGAAAAAAAAATTAAATGGTGATAGAATTAAATATAAGTTAGAAAAGTAAATGCCAAAATGACGCGAATAATATAGAGCAAAAAAGGAGGTCAACTGAAATGTACCGTTTATTACTTAAGAAAATGTCAAAAAGAGTAATTAAAAAAACACACAATGGAAAAAATAAATTAATAAATAAATTAATAAATGAAAAAGATAGAAATAAAAAATAGAAAATAATATAAATTATAAAAATAAAAAATAAAAATAAATATAAAATGAAAAAATTTAGGGGAGAGGGTTGCAGATGTCTGAAAATTCCGGATAAAGCAAGTAAGTATGTAAGTAAATGCATATCGTTAAATATAAGTAAATATACATAAAGGATATGAATATGGAAGTAGATTGATGTGATTTTTTGTTTACACAGTGATCTCCAATTATCAATCCCCGGAAGCCACTCAGGGACAAGGCTTATTGCAAGTACATTACGTTAGTGTGGAGATTTGATGAAGTGTTTACTTAAGGGGGCGGTTCATTAGGAATTTGTTAACGTTGGACTTGAAGACATCCCAGTTGTAGTCAGGTGGGAAGCAGGCAGACGGAACAGAGTTTCACAGGCGTGCAGTTCTAAGAAAGAAGCATTGTTCATGGAATACGCGTTTTGATTTAGGCACAGATAAAGAGTGGGAGAAATTTTTCACAGTGAATTCAGCGAGACGGGTGTTTTCCGTGAAAGATTGGCGAGGGGGGGACCAGGGATTGAAGTTCAGATGAGCACCTGCCATGGAAATAACGATAAAACAAGGATAGGCTTGCAACGTCTCTTCTGTGGGAGAGATGTTGCAGGGTAGAGAAAAGGGAATCCCTCACTAAGCCACGAAGTCTATTTTGTACACTGTCAAGACAGGATAGGCTGGTATTAGCTACTTCTGCCCAGATGTGGCAACAGTATTCCATCCTTGGACGTACTTGGCTTTTATATAGATAGAGAATTGCATCAGTAGTGAGATATCTTCTGGAGCGGTAGAAGAATATCACCATCTTTCCAGCGACCATGGCAACAGACTTGATGTACGTGTTCCATTTCAGATCAGGGTAAAGGTCAAACCCAGAAGCTTGTCAAAACACGGGGCCTCACCCAGACGAGAGCCATCCATCACAATTGATGCCAGAGGGGGATCAGAGCGTTGATGATGTAAGGATAGGAGTTTGGTTTTGGATGCATTAAAGGTAACCTGCCACATCTTTCCCCACTGAACCACACGCTCGAGATCAGAGGAGAGAGAATCAGAGACAACTTTGCCATTTACAGCCTTTGATGTGTTGCCGTAGATGGTCGTGTCATCAGCATAGATGTCAACGAATGATTTAAGTATGTGTTTTGGGAGGTCATTAATGTAGATCAGGAAGAAAGTTGGGCTAAGGATTGACCCCTTAGGGACTCCAGCATTTATATTGCAGGCCTCCGATTTTTGTCCATCTACCACTACTCTTATGAGCCTATCGGAGAGAAATGATTTATTGATTGAGAAAACATTTCCAGTTATACCGTAGCTGGAAATCTTGTGAAGTAGACCTTTATGTCATACCTTGTCGAAGGCTTTTGATATGTCAAGAGCAATTGCCCTACAAAGGAAGCCTTTGTCAAGAGATTCACTAATCCTGTGGGATATAACCGTCAGCACATCAGCGGTAGATCTTGCAGAGCGGAAACCATATCGTGTTTCACTAAGAAGGTTATTCCTGCTGAGATGGTTGATTATTTCTCTATTTAATATGGATTCCAGCAACTTACTCATAACACACAGGAGACTTATTGGTCTGTACTGAGAGGGAGATGACTTATCACTTGAATTCTTAAATACAGGGCAAACTGATGAGGTCTTCCAGGGAGTCGGAAAGCACTTCTCCTTAAGGCAGCGCTTAAATAGTTTCGTAAGTATGGGAGCAAGTTCTGGTTGAAGCTTTTTTAACACTATAATTGGGATGTCATCAGTGCCAGTTGCTTTACAGGAATCTAGGTTCTTGATTAGCTTGGCGACCTCATGCACGGATATCTGTATGTTACCTAGCGTGTTCTGTGTTATAGGAGTAAATATGGGGAGCTGATGGTCTCCGTCGCATAGGGTAGAATTAGCTGCAAAGTTCTTTGCAAATAGTTTGGCCTTGTCTGACGCTAACGAGATGACCTCTGGTCCATTGAAAATTGTTGGGATAGAACGCACACGTCTATTAAGGATCCTATTTGTTATTTGCCAAAACTGGTGGGAACTAAGCCGCTGATCAGCTACCTTGGATTTAACAGACTGGGCATATAGCTCTCTTGCATTTTTTATTACTCTTTTACAGTGGTTGCTGGCAGTCCTGAAAGCAGCTTTAGTCTCAGTGCATCTATTACGTTGGTAGCTATGGACACAGTGATTTCTGTGCGCGATAGCAGCAGAACATTCTGGGGAGAACCATGGCTGGCTGTTATATTTTTGTTGGAATTTTTTGGATGGTATGAATTGGTCTATGCATACAATTAACCATTCGGTCAGATCTGATACTATAGAGGACACTTCCTTTTTAAACATGGAGTGCATGGGTAAATCAGATATGAATGTACGGAGGCTATCCCAGTCAGCCATGGAGTATCGGTATGCAGTACGGTAGAGGTGTACGTCTGGGGGCTTCTTACATTTCGTTTTTATCTTAACTGATACGATGGCGTGGTCGGAGGATCCTAGAGGAGAATGAACGGAACATGAACATAGCTCAGGGGAAGTTGGAGAAAAAGGTCTAGGAGGCTTGCATATTGACCGGGTGTATCGAGCACACGGGTGAGTTCGCGAACAATGTGAGTGAGGTCATAAGCAATGGCAAAATCATGACAAAACCTCCCCTCATCATCTGTCTTATTTGAATGGGCCAGTCATTCCACGTTATGGACGTTGAAGTCACCACCGATGTGGATATTAGCCGAGGGATGTGAAGACAGTATGTGGTCTATTTTCTCAGATATGCTCTTAAACATAGTAACTCCGCTGTTGTGGGGCCTATAGAGGGCAAAAAATAAATAATTGATGGATAGGAATATTTAAAGACTAAAACAGAAATTGTAGATAAAAAAAGGTCAAGAGAAGAAGAAATAAAATATTAAATTTAAGGATTATTGAGTTATAAAGTATTAATAAAGTATGTTTATTTTTTTATTTCTTTAGATTAGTCATACCATTATACTATAGACCCTCTTAAACGTGTATATAAAAGTGCATTTGGTCATGCCATATTGGCAACTATCAAAAATGTTTCGCCCATTTTACACTGTATTTCCTAATTGCTCTTTTTTCCCCTTGTAAAACCTATTCTTTTTAATTCATGCAGAGCAGTATCCAGGACAAAATGTCATATCTTTCCAGATTGAGTCATACTTTAAAAAAATCTAAAGTATTATCTCCCTGCCTTAGTTTGCCAAACACCACATAAATGCACAGAAGGCCACTACCGAAAAGAAACATTTTTTTTGAATGTGGTAATATTTTTACTTTATATAAAAACACGCTTAGATTAGATACAATCATTTTCGCAAAATATGAGAGAAAACGTGTCTGTAGTTTTCTTGTTTATTTAAGCCGAGCAAACACAGTTTATATATATATATATATATATATATATATATATATATATATATATATATATATATGGGGGTTTACTGATTGTCGGTGGATGTGTAATAAGTTTCTACCAAACTCCTCCCTGAATATTTAGTCTGCAGTGTTGAAATGTGATGTATAACGTATATAAACCCGTAGCGCGCTGTCACTTTTGTTTTTATCCAGCAGAATTGCTGCTAAAAGGTAAAAATTGAAAACATATCTGGACTTTGCAAGCTAAGTAAAAATAAATATTCCTGCCATTTTTACTTTTGCGGGAGATCAAAATTAAACATTCTTAGCTAAAACTCGTTTAATTGTTAATCTTCACTATCCATCTCTCAGTAATTCAGACGGTAACGACGTTGGATATATATATATATATATATATATATATATATATATATATATATATATATATATATATATATATATATATATATATATATATATATATATATATATATAACAAATAATCCTGGAACCCTAAACCTTTTGGTTTTAATACTCTTAATATTTTTTAGATCTTCTGAATTATTTACTATATATTTGATAATATTCAATAGAGAATGGTCTATAGATTAATAAATAAGAAATCTGCATGAAATAAACTATGATATCTATGCGTATTTTACAAGCGGGCAACGCCAGGCAGTTTGCTAGTGTAATTATAATTAACTACTAAGTAGAAAAATAAAACATTTTTTCGATTATCATTGATTTTGCAACACACACACACACACACACACATATATATATATATATATATTATCTGTGCTTAAAATGTGTAGGATTAAACGTCTGAAAAAAACAGAACTCCCTTTCACAGTAAACGACCAAGTTCTCTCCAATTCTCTCTCCTCTGATCTTGAGCACGTAGTACAATGGGGAAAGGAGTGGCTGGTTACTTTTAATGCATCTAAAACCAAGCTTCTCTCTTTACATCATCAACATTCTAATCCATATTTGTCATCAATTGAAATGAATGGCTCTCGTCTTCAGGAGGCCTCAAGTTTTGACAAGCTTCTGGGCTTGACCATTACTCCTGATCTTAAATGGAACACGTATATCAAATCTGTTGCCAAGGCCGCTGGAAAAATGGTGGGATCTTTCTATCGATCCAGTAGATATCTCACTGCTGATGCTATTCTCTATCTATATAAGAGCCAGGTACGTCCAAGGATGGAATACTGCTTCCACATCTGGGCAGGAGCTGCTAGAAAGGACTTGTCCTGCCTTTATAGAGTTCAAAATAGACTTCGTAGCCTCGTAGGAGATGTCCTTTTCTCCTCCTTGCAACCTCTATCTCACAGAAGAGATGTTGCGAGTTTGTCTCTGATGTATCGTTATTTTCATGGAAAGTGTTCAACTGAGCTTCAATCTATGGTCCCCCCTCGCCAAACTTTCACAAGAAACACTCGTCTAGCTGTAAACACTATCAATAATTTCCCCCACTTATTATCTGTGCCTAAACCTAAACGTAGATTCCATGAACAAAGCTTCTTTCTTAGAACTGCACGCCTGTGGAATTGTCTTCCGTTTTCCTGCTTTCCGGCTGACTACAATATGGTTGTGTTCAAGTCTAAAGTAAATAAGTTCTTGATGAGCCGTTCCATATAAGTTATTAAATTTACCAAATTTTCATTACTAATGATTACTATATTTTCCCATTTCTACTGTACACTCTTTAACCCTTATCTTTGAGTGGCCTCTGGGCCTTGATAATGTGGTGATGCCTTTGTAAAAAAAAAAAAACTGGTAAAGCAGCAATTAATGAAGATGTAGTTTCTCTTTATAGAATTACAAAGACGTGATTGTCTTTACCTTGGTTGATAAATTAAAGAAAAAAATGACTGGCATTATGTTAATTTATGTATATATTGTGAAAATCCATTAAATGTGAACATAGACACATTTAATTAATTAAAAACGAAACCAGAAAAACAGTATTTTTATCATTGACAAGTTGAGGAATGCAGTTAATTTTTATTATATATGTAATTCAATGAAAAATATGTTGATGGATTAAATAAAAGAATTTCATATTATAACGTCATTTAAAATAGATATTTGGCGTTTTTACCTTTTACTATTAAAGATATCAAATTAGCATAATGAAGATTAGAATTTGAATTATATAATTTATTTATTTATTATCAATTAAAAAATAGAAGGGGCTCTGTTTGTTGTTTTCTCGACAATTATAATCATCATAACAACCATCATTCATACCACCACCACCACCACCACCACCACAATGATCACCATTAAATATAACATTTGCCGTGTTTTGTACGTTTTTGTTCCGTATATAGTGTGTTTCAAAATACTTTATTGTATGATCGAATTAAGTAAATCTATGATATTTTCCCAGTCTAGATACATGGCAATATACGGGTATTTATACAGGAAATAGGAACGTATGCATAATGAAACAGTTTAAATACTAATCTCGCAAGAAGAAAGCTTTCTCCGTTCATCTAACTAAAAATTCGAAAATACGGAGAAGGGAATTTTCTTATTTCAAATGTAATCGTCGTCGTCGTCGTTGTCGTCGTCGTCGTCGTGGTTGTCGTCGTCGTCGTCGTTGTCGTGTCGTCATCGTCGTTGTCGTCGTCGTCGTCGTCGTCGTCATTATCATGACTATCATCATTACACTGGACACTGTTTCTAACAACTGCAAATCTAGTTTTAAGAATTTTAACTCTATTCCTTGTACAAGTCATTGTGTTTCATTGTTTTTAAAGTAATTATTTCAAAGTAATCATGATGTTTGCTACGTGTAAATTTACACGTGCATGAACGTGATCGGGAAGGTAAAAAATATAAAAACTAATGTATCTCTTGTAACTGGTTTAAGCAAACCGTTTAGATAAATATTACTTTTGATAATAAGAATATTAATATCATGGTAGATAGACAATGTTACACACACACACACACATATGCATATATATATATATATATATTAGTAAGATATGGAAATATATATGGCAATTAAGCTACACACAATATTCCGCGTTTCATTCCCGAGAGAATTCGCCAGGGTGACGAGTAAGCCTGACGAATTCTCCCGAAGCTTCTGCGTAGCTTAATCGCCATATATGTATTTTAAAACTTACTACCTAGCTCAAACTATGTATTGGGCACTGTTAAAGTAAATACTGAAAAGTTACGCATAAAATTATATTTTTTTTATATTAATTTATGTGATTAAATGAAGTAATAATATTTGTGTTTGTGTTTGTGTGTGTGTGTTCTTGTTTTTGTCAGTGTAAGGAAGGCGTCTACTAAACTATTCTGTCAATTTCTAATCCAAAGCCTGTGCGTCTAAATACCTTACATATCAAGATATATAGCGTAACTGGACGGATAGAAATGTTTATTTGGATTTTAGCCGGTAAGAATAGCTACTAAATAGCGAAAATTGAAAAAAAAAAAAGAAAAATGTCAGACGTGCAATTACTACGCATGCGTAAATACACATTCGTATCTTAGCAATAGTTGTGTTGTAAATCTTTGCATGCGTATGAGCTTATATTAGACGGTCACAAATACGGTCTTACGGCTACATGTTTTGGTTTTGAATCTAACTTAAGACAGTTAATCATATTTTTCAATTAAAAATAACCATATTATAATGAGTGCAATATCATAAATAAGAGATTATTCAACTGCAGTAATTAAAATATTATATCTAAGTGTATTTTACTATTGGGCAATACCGAGAAAACTGCGATTACAGTAGAACCCAAGGAGAAGGAATTAAAAATAAGTAACAAAACACTGTACAGTATATAATACACATGTATACAATCAAATAACATTATAAATAACGCCGTAAGGGGGGGGGGTAAATACGTTAACCAGAGGATTGGAACACATCGTATGTAACATTGTTTCAAAAAAAAAAATTATACTAGGGCCACCGTATCCTGGGGTTTTATTGTACAGTATTAAATAGAAGAATCAAATATTCAATCAATCGTGCAGAATATACTCATTTATTTGGCATTGCTTAAAAAATAAATATATATTGTGTTTTGATTTTTTCTGTCAGTATATATATATATATATATATATATATATATATATATATATATATATATATATATATATATACTAGCTGTGCCCGGCCACGCGTTGCTGTGGCTCAGTTTGTTAAAATGGAACACATGTGAAAATAGAGAAAAGTTTGATTCTTTTTTTCAAGAGAATGTACAAATTATTATTTTTAACAGATGTTAAGAAAATAAACAGAAAAATACTTCCATTATTAATTATGCAAAAAAATAAATAAAATGTCGATTTAGTGTTTCAATATGCTTATAAATTATGATAAAACTTGCTGAGTATGCACTGTTTTACGGTTGTTGTAAAAATGGAACGGAAACTTAAATTTCGCTTCATTTTAATCTTTCTTAATTTTTTAATTGTGCCCCCTCCCCAAACGAATATAATCAAAACAGTAACATTCAACAATTGTACCTTATGTATATAAAACACAAAATATTTATTTAAAAAAAAAAAAAAATTTAAGTTAATAACGAAAGGGAAATAATTCCATTTTTAAACGAAAAAGTCAGTTAATGCTATTTTTTTAAGCAAGAAAAAAAAAGGTAAATATCCAGATGCGCTACTACAGAACACCGACCACTCTAATTTGTTTTTGTATAGGTAATTGAGGTCGCTGACAACGAATCTGATAGTCAACCTTGGGGCAAATTTACCGTTTGCATGGTATTTACCCCTGAACCCACGACCTTCTTTCCACCATTTTGCAGCTTCCGTTTATGCTACGCGCATGCACGCTGTAGCATAAACGACGGCTTCACCAAGCAAACTACGTTGGGGGAGGGGATTTTTTTTCCAGGACATAGAATTTTCTAATTTTCAAAAATACATTATAGCGCTTTTTGGGTAGAAAATTTAAAATTAGCTGAAAAAGAAATAAAATAAGAAAAGGAAAACACACCAATTTGGAGTAGGGGGGGTTAAGTTATCTGGTTTTTTTTTTTTTTTTTACCTGGAACATCGAATTTTACAATTTTCCGTAAGTAACGGACCGACATTTACCAATTAGGACACCATTTAACATTTTCCGAAGATTTTACTTTGTACATTGTTTGGGGGGGGGCGGATGTGATGTTAGGGCGCGCGCGCCCCAACATCACATTCCCCCCAAAACAAATTAGAGTGGTCGGTGGGGTTTGTATTACTGTACACAGATTCGAAAAAGTTGTCAAAAACAAATATATAACAAATAAATGTTATCAAAAGCAACATAAGTTACTTTTCTACTAAACTGGATATATTTTTCGTGTTTTTATTCAATGTAACATATTGGGTTTGTATTACTGTACACATAGATTCGAAAACGTTGTCAAAAAACAAATATATAACAAATAAATGTTATCAAAAGCAAGATAAGTTACTTTTCTACCAAACTGGATATATTTTTCGTGTTTTTATTCAATGTAACATGTTTATTCAGCTCGAAAAACATACAGTGTTAACGATCTATTGGAATATTCAAGATGGCGTCTGATTCTCTCTTTAACACAGTAAGTTTGGGAAAAGGTGTTATAAATAAAACCCCAGATAAAATACTGTTAAAAACTCGCTCAATATATTTTACCGTGACATAGGTTGACATATATTCGGCGGGTTTTTAATAGTATTTTGTATAGTTTTTTTTTTTATAACACCTTTTCTGAAACCTATCGTGTTAAAGAGAGAATTAGACGCCATATTGAATTTTCCAAGTCATCGCTGAACACTGTATGTTTTTCGAGCTGAATAAATATGTTGGGTTTGTATTACTGTGCACATAGATTCGAAGAAGTTGTCAAAAAACAAATATAAAACAAATAAATGTTATCAAAGGCAAGATAAGTTACTTTTCTACCTAACTGGATATATTTTTCGTGTTTTTATTCAATGTAACATGTTTATTCAGCTCGAAAACCATACAGTGTTTACCGATGTATTGGAACATTCAAGATGGAGTCTGATTCCCTCTTTAGCACGGTAAGTTTGGGAAAAGATGTTATAAATAAAAAACCGGATAAAATACTGTTAAAAACTCGCTCAATACATGTTACTGTGACATAGGTTGACATATATTCGGCGGGTTTTTAATAGGAGTTTGTATTGTTTTTTTTTTATTTATAACACCTTTTTCCAAACTTACGGTGTTAAAAAGGGTGTGAGACGCCATCTTGAATTTTCGAATACATCGGTAAACACTGTACGTTTTTCGAGCTGAATAAATATGTTACATTGAATAAAAACACGAAAAATATATCCAGTTTGGCAGAAAAGTAACTTATCTTGCCTTTGATAACATTTATTTGTTATATATTTGTCCTCCCCCCCCCCACAAAAAAAAAACAAATTAGAGTGGTCGGTGTTCTGTAGTAGCGTATCTGGATATTTACCAAAAAAAATATATTTAGGTTTGGCTATAAATTCCTAAACTTATTTCACCCTAAATAATTTAGGTGACTGAAATAGGAATCTAATTGAATCTTTAATTTCCTGAATAGTATCCGATAATTCATTTTTCTTCGAGTTATATCGAATACATTAATACGGACTTTAGGGGCTTTTTTCGTAATGTTACTGTAAAAATTATTTTTTATTGTTACAAATTACGATGCTTTTAAAAAAAGCAAAAATAAATTCTTGCATTTTTAATTTACTACTGAAAACCATAACTTTAGTAAAGGTACTTTTTGTTTAAACAAAATAAAATATTTTCACTAAGAGTAAAGTAAAAATAATTAGTTCATTATATTTTACGATCATTATTTGAAAAATAACGCAATTTTCATTACAATTCGTTAATTTCCTGATTTTTGGTGAATTTGTAAGTAAAGGGAGGAGTCAACATGTGTATACACTTTGAGCGTCGTCATTCATTTTGAGACCACGTGTGGTTAATTTAAATATCCAGTTTGGCAGAAAAGTAACTTATCTTGCCTTTGATAACATTTATGTGTTATATATTTGTTTTTTGACAACTTTTTCGAATCTATGTGTACAGTAATACAAACCCAAACTTCGGAGGTTGGAATCCCCCCCCCCCACATAAAATGTACTTGGAAAAATCGATTTTATAGTTAAATATAAGAATGGTTAATCGAAAAAAAAGGTGAAAAACAAAACAAATAATCAATAAATAATTGTTACCAAAGGCAATAAATGCTACTTTTTTTTAATTACATTGAATATTTTCAAGCGCTAATGCGGGTGTGTGGGTGCCAAATACCTCCAGATTTTCTAGAATTTCCCGCTAGATTGTAACACTGGTCACGGTGACAGGAAGCAGTAATAAATAATTGTCCCTAAATAAAAAAATGGCCTCTCGGTAAAAAAAAATCCACCTTTTTATCATAGAAAAATTAAGTATAATGTTATAATTAAAAAGAAATATATAAAAACACACATGGATACAGTAAACATATACCAAAACGTGGAAATCATCCGTCCAGTGGTTTTTAAGACAATTCATTCCGAACGAACCAACATTTACATTTATATATATAGATATATGTATATACACACACACACATACACACATACACACACATATATATATATATATATATATAGTCATCCACATACAGTACTGTTTCGCTGTTTCACAGCTCATCAGTGCGGCTAGACAGGCAACTACCTCAAGCCAGGATTGAAACCCGACCGTTTGTACGGCAGTCAAGGCTCCTAACCATTACGCTATTGGCGGCTGCTTGAACTAGTAGTGAGTTTTAACGATGTTTTGATATCGTTCGAAATACCTCCGCTCGATTTGTTTACACAAAGAGCGTCGCTTATATGCTAATGGTAATTCGTGTTTCACTAGCCAAAAGCAATGCGTAAAGGACTGGAACAACCAAAGGAAAGAAAGGAAAAACAAACAAACAGACGAGTATGTTCGCGTAAAGAAATGTCTGACTAGTTATTCATTTATCACTCCCCTTCTCATTACATAATTAAATTGTTACCAAGTTATTTGTGCGCATGTATATATATATATATATATATATATATATATATATATATATATATATATATATATATATATATATATATTGTATTTGAAAAATGTTGCCTACATGAATAAAGTCAACCTCATGTGTTTTTATATAAATATAATTCTGGTGTACAGTTCATACTTTTAATTTTAATTTCCAATTCAATGTGGTTCTATGTAGTTAGTCTTATCGCTATCGATTCCTGTTGCCTTTATATATTATTATTGTTAACATTATTATTATTATTATTATTATTATTATTATTATTATTATTATTATATTTATTATTATTAATCATGATGTAATAATAATTATTAGTATTGTTATTGCCATTATTATTATTTAGTATTATAAATATTATTGTTATTATTATTTATTATTATTATTATTATCATCATCATTTGTTCTTATTATTTTTATTATTTTTATTATTGTTAATTATGGTATTTGTTTTTAGAATTATTTGGTATGAATATTATTATTATTATTATTATTATTATTATTATTATTATTATTATTATTATTATTCTATTTAATACAACAAATACCTTAATGAAGCTTGCTTTCCGGTCTGTTGGAAAACTGCTTCTGTTGTACCAGTATTCAAGAATTCTGGCGAAAGGACAGACCCATCAAATTATCGCCCCATTAGCCTCCTCCCACTTTTTGTCAAAATATTTGAGACCATAATAAACCATGCTCTAGTCCATCATCTTACAGATGCTAAACTACTGACTGGCAAACAATATGGATTTAGACAAGGCCGTTCCACAGCAGACATCCTAACTATGATCTCTGAACGTATATACATTTCACTAGACAACGCGGGAGAGGGCAGAGCGGTAGCTCTAGATATATCTAAGGCTTTTGACAGGGTATGGCATGAGGGTCTCCTCAGTAAAATCAGATCATACGGTATCACTGGTAGAATACTTAACATAATTAAATCCTTCTTAGATAAGAGAAAAATCCAGGTTGTCCTCGACGGTCGTACATCTAAACAATATGATATAAATGCGGGGGTGCCCCAGGGTTCTATCCTTGGACCTCTATTGTTCCTGATATTCATAAATGACCTCCCCGACAACATTGCCTCTGAGATGGGTATATATGCTGATGACACTACACTCTATGGCAGGCACGACAGGAAGACGACTGAACACATTTCTAAAGAAATGGCAGAAACACTAGAGGAAGACCTCCAATCTGTAGTGGAATGGGGTCAAAAGTGGTTGGTCGCGGTCAATGCTGCCAAGACTAAACTAGTTTCATTCAATAATTACAAGAAACCCTCTCTACCACCCATAGCAATGGCCAACGACTCTTTATCTGAGAGTACGTCTCTCAAACTCCTTGGCCTAACGTTCACAGGAAACATGAGTTGGAACAATTACATTGAAGGCATTGCCAGGGCCGCTGCAAGAAAGGTGGACTCTCTCTACCGTGCTAGAAAACTACTAACACCCGAAAGTATCCTGTACCTCTATACGGCCACCATTCGCCCATGTATGGAGTATTGCTGCCACATCTGGGCTGGTGCATCTGCTACTAGTCTCTCGCTCCTTGACAAGGTTCAAAAGAGAGTCGCAAACCTGATAGGCCCTGAACTGGCATCTAAGCTTCAGCCTCTGTCCCATCGACGAAATGTTGCATCCCTCTGCCTTTTCTACAAGTATTTTAGTGGTGAATGCTCTGACGAACTGCAATCACTTGTGACCCCACGACGTGTGCACCCTCGACAAACCCGACAGGCTGCTAAATCCCACCCCCACACTGTAGAGATCCCTAGATGTAAAAGATCTTTTTACTCCAATAGTTTCTTCCCCAGAACCGCTAGACTCTGGAATTCCATTCCAGGTCCCTGCTTCCCCAACAGTACTGACGTGCAGAAGTTTAAGTGTAACGTGAACCGACACCTTGCTGCCCAAATCCCTACATAGTACCCCAGTAGTTGTTGCCCCTGATAGTAGCCCCCTACACCAAAGTGGCAATTTGCCTTGTTTGGGGTGAAAATGTAATAAAAAATATATATATATATATATTTCTTGCTAGTCTTGCAATGTGCGTTTTTGAGCTAATAACCATGTAGTTGTTATTCCCGAGAATACAGAATCCGTTTACATTAGAATGCATTTTTACACTGTTGTCACGTAGATGAGTGCAATTATCTGAACGTCCTCATGTAATATTACACTTATTTTAATAGTCGCTTCACAGCACTTATGAACGCGCATAGCGTAATAGATTATAAAACCTATTTCAGGTGTAACAATTTTTACGATTTCGTTATACTTCAGTTTATAACACTTATTTGGATTTACTTTCTGTGAGATCATGATTAGCTTGACGTATATTTGTCATTTCGAAACTAATAAATTATTTATGTTTTACACAATCAATAACAACATTTGAACAGGTATGAATCCAACTGTTTCTTGTTTCCTGCGAGACAAATAATGGTCGACAATTCAATGAATGAGTGAAATTATCAAATAATGAAGAAAATGGTCGATATGACTCAAAACAAATTAAAAAACGGTTATTCTAATCTTAAGTATGAGTAAGAATACTAGTAAGACTTTTTTTCAAATATAACGCCTCCAATTTCTTTTCACACAATTTAGAGAGGCTCGAACACAAACTGGAGCTTTTGAAACAACCGATGAAAGATGGCTGGTTTTTACATAGTCATCACTATTCACAATGCAGTGTTGCTCATCTATCCTTCTAACGCACGTTTGCGACAGTGGTTTCCTTCTTAGCGTCTTTACCGTTAATATCTGCAACAGAGGAATTAAAGTCTCGAATTTATAACTCGAGTCATGACTCTAGTGATAATATCATTACAATTTGCAATACTGATTCATTCGGGTTAAATAAAAAAAATTAAAGGCATTACTTTTTGAAGGTTCTTTGTAGTAGATACACCTGAAATATTTGTTTACATGAAATGTGTTGCCAAGACCGCTGGGAAAATATTTGGATCATACTAGCTGATAATATTCTTTCTCTGTGTAAGAGCTAAATAGTCTTAAGATTAAGTATTATGTCACCATCCGGGAAGGTACAACTAAAATCATCTTTACCTTTCAACAGAGAAAAATCGACTTCACCATCTAGTGGGCGATGCCTATTTCTCTTATCTCCTTACTCTTCATTACATGACCGATGTTAATAGTTTTTTTCTACCCCATCGCTATTTATATTGCAAGAATTCATCTGATCTACAATTTCTGGTTACAGCATTCACAACAATACTCGTCTAGCTATAAACACAGGCAACATATATCCCTTCCCTGCTCTACTTTAAAATTGATCGTATTTCCATGAGCGAAGTTTCTTTCCTAGAAATTATCCGTCATTAGTAAACAGGATTGCCGGACAACTTTCAGCTGGCCGTAGTTTGATCCATGTAATTTTTTAAAAACCGCTCTCTAACTATTCCCATCGCCATTATTACAGACCATCACAACGTTGTCTCACAGCCTACTCTGAACTCATTTAACTCTGATCCTCAACTGCCCATTAGGATATGATTAAAATATACCACTTGGTAAAAAAAATCCATCTTAATAATAACTTGTAAATGTTGGATTGTGTAAACTAGTATTATTTTCAGCTAATATATGTAGTGTCTGTAGAAAATCAACTTTAAAATGTGTTACCAGATTTTAGAGTGTGCAGATTAGTCAAAGAACATTTTCGTGTTCAATTCAATGGCGCGATTTAAAAATGAAATAGTGGTAATCCATTAACATAATACAACATTGGTTGTAACATATTGTTTCCTGTTACATTACAAGAAAAACGATGGCGGACGTTTTGCTGTATTGGGAAAGATAAACTTAGTTGAAATTGAAGATCTTCTTAATATATGATAGTGGAGCCAATTGATATAAAAAAATGCAATGGAATTAAAATCAATAACTTTGGGTCAAGTGAATATATTTCAGACACATGAAGACATGTAGCAAGTAGTGGTTTGAGTAATATTCCTATGAAACTGAATATAATATAAACACATGTTCAGTAGTAGACTAAAAACTTTCTGCCGAACGTGTGTTGTTAGTTTATAATACTTTAATTATTCGGACTATTTTCTCATCTGAAACATTGTTATGATAAAGTTAAACCCATACCACATTTGGTATTCTTCAGATAACTTTTGTTTACTTTGAGCTTATTTATGACGGAATAAATGTGGACAAGATACACTCGAGAATGTCAGCTGTTTTGTCGGCCGAAACATTGTAATATATAATATTATGTATGTTATTAATTGGTAATGTGTTTTTGGACTTTTACATCCGTTTACAAATACAATTGTTAGATTGTTTGAGCAATTAGAATTATTTGTAGTGTATTTGATTCGCCTTGTGAATGCCTAAGGAAGAAATCCCCGATTAAAATATCCGATATAGAACCTCGATAAGCGGAAGCACGGCAACACATTTCCGGCAACTCGTGTATCTGCACTGCCTCCGATTGTATGCCGAGAAGGGGACGCTGCTTACTTTTCAAACTTATGTCTTCTCCGGTGAGTCAGTTCCAGCTTCAGTGCACCGGACTAAATGCACAATGCTATTGTCTTATTAGACAAGCAGTTGCTATGATTTGATTTGCGAGTTTGTTTTAATTTGTATCGATTTTTAAAAATCATTTACAGCCAAAACCAGTATCATTTATTGTGAGCAACACCAGTGTTTTATAGAAAAACAGACAACTTTCCTCTCAAAGCGGTAATAGTAAAGTAGGAATTAAAAAGCAAAAATAAAAGAAAGACGAATAAGATGACGAGAAAACGGAACAAGGAATAGCAAGACTTATGCGGGGAAGAAGAATAAAACTAAGTGGATGCAAAAAGGAGGTGGAAGGATAATAATATAATAAAACGAAGCAGATTGGAAATAAAAGTAAATTCATGGTAAGGCAATACAAATTAGAATAAGAAACGAAACAAATAATAAAATAGAAGACCACAACGAGAAAAAGAGGATTAAAATTAAGTAGAAGACGACATAACAATCCCATTATTCGTCAGCGGCCAAGAATTTAAGATGTCCATTTAATGAGCTAATCATCTATTGGCGTTTTTTTTTTTTATTACATTATTCATCTATTCCCAAATTTTTCGATTATTCTCGGGTGAGTCGTGTATCTAAGAAATCAAGATAAAGACAATAATAGACACATACAGAGTATACCTGTAAATCAACTACGGAAATGACACTAAAATGACAATAAAAATATGAAAATCAGTCATTACATAATCAGAGTGTTTTTTTAATGTTTTTAATTCAATTTGATTAAATTGGTCTGATTATTTTTCACTTTACAACTTTCATATAATGCATTTATGTATATTTGTGAATATTTACTCGGTGCCCATAAAATTTGAACTCTTATTGACAAAAGTAATCAGTTGATTCTCATTGTAGCAACGTGGGACACAGACTCGAGATTTAATGAAAACGAAACTTTCCTTAAGGTGAGTGTAGTTTTATTGCATACAAAAATAACTCCGAACAAAT
Organism: Euprymna scolopes; assembly: GCF_053919585.1. NCBI lineage: Eukaryota > Metazoa > Mollusca > Cephalopoda > Sepiida > Sepiolidae > Euprymna > Euprymna scolopes. The sequence goes on along the minus strand of NC_136482.1, from coordinate 123,932,380 downwards.
CTGTTGACTTTAATCAAGCGATCAGCAATATAGTACCTACTTTCAAATGATACAGTAATCGGTGGGTGAATATAACTGCGAACATCGGGCAGAATAATACTAAATTCCGAAAATGAATAATGTGGTAGTTCAAGTCAGCGCACACGTTGACAGAACACTGCCATGACAAGTCATAGTAAGAACGACCACATGTGTATATACAACTTTTCACATTATGTGCTTAGATATTATAGTTACCCTATTCATACAACCATAAAGCCATTTTTTTGCTTCTTCCGATTATCCCAAATAATCAAATAGTGAAGATAAGTGATACCAAAGCTCATATTAGAAATTTTCTTGATGCTGTAAAGTTCAGGGTTCTATTGGTAGATGGAACAAACGGTGTGCGGAATAGGAGTTGTAGATCAGACTCAACTGTTTCATCTTTGCTGAGCGAAACTTTTTACATAAATGAAATTGTCTGATCTATTTTTTTTAATGTACTCGAGGACATTTTCGACAACCATTAAAGCTATTATTGCTTCTCCTATGAGTTTTACTCTGTCTACATTACCCTTTTTTGTCGAGTTACCCCACTTGAACTGCTGTGAATGGACGGATCTTCCGTTAAATAGTGATATTATCGGGAGAGACGCAAGAAGCTTCCATGTATCTCTCACACCTCGCTCTTATTTTGCTGAAATCGCCTTTTGAGGCGGATCACTAGTGCAATAACGAATGCCTGCTAGTTCTTTATTATACACTTGACTTCAGCGCACGCTGGCAGTGATAGCATCCAAACCAATCGGTGTAATTTCGTCACTTCGGCCATGGGTACGACCACCAGATGTTTACATGCTTCTTATTAACATCTGCTTAATAACCACACCCGTCTACAAACCAGCGCAGTAGTGATCGCTTCGTACAATAAATTGGAATCCGTCACAAAATTCTTGGTACACATCAGGATAGCTTTTCGGCAGTCCTTTAATTGCTTTAAAACCAAGTAGGCCGACTTCGCATATAGGATGTTTCCTTCTGCAGCTAATATTAGCAGTATTCTTCTTATAATGTCATGGTTCAGTTCCCAGTTCCTGGTGCGCTCTATATTGATAAACCATTGCAGAATCTGCACTATAACAAGATATTAAATCCACAATTTTGCTGTTCGCTGGCCAACCATCGCATCCGTCACGTGGTTGATTTTCTAGGCAATCCCTGTCACAGACCTTGATTACAGAACATTTTGTAATATCCCATCAAGGAGACTTTCAATAGTTATTGAGCTATCTGCAGGTCTTCCTTTTGAAGAAATAACTATTCTGCATCATTGTTGGGTGAACCATCCTCAGTGACATGTGTTGGTTTTCCTAGCTAAATCACTGATGAAACGTAACGTTGAGTACAGTCAGGTTGGATTATCACTGTCCATGTCAACCACTGAAAAAGAAAAGTGTGACTTATTTCACATGGTATGCCTATTGGACCGGACTGAAAACGCCTAAGGCGAATGTAAACTTAGTGAAATATCCCAAAGGATGTCAACATAAGCAAGTAAATCGAAAACATTCTTGGCCTAGAGCTCTTTAAATATCACTAATGGTTTGGTAGTATACTGTGAAATCTGATATATAAAAGGCTTTACGTCTGTCTGTCTCTCGGTCTGTCTCCCTATTTTCAAATTCTATTTCTATCGAAACTAAAAGTCGATGAGCGGCGCTAAAAGACTCAAATTTTTTGGACCGTTCTTTTATGGATCTTTAGCAGGTTAAAAAAAGTTTTAAGGGGGAAAAATTGGTCGAAATTTCATACATCGTTGTACATTTAGAAGAGTCATTTTAGTTTATTTATAACTAGACGTCAAACTCCGGGCTTGGCTCGATCGTAAAATACGCTTAAATATGAAATTTTAACTTGCCCAATTTTCATGTATATTATTAGAGGGTCGTGATTTCAAAACTAACAAAAGTATCAGAGCGCCATCAGCTAGAATCGAAAATGAAAAGAAAACTGTAGCATTCAACACTGGTGGCATTACTACTGTACCAACGTGACAAGCATATGAATTGATAAGCAATTAAAAATTCAAAATATACTAAGATGAATGTAAACAATATATAGGAATTTAATTCAATTTTGACCCGTTTTTGAGTCTTTAAAAACGATTTTTACCGGCTAAAGACACATGGAAATTCCCCTAATAAATCCAATCATTTGAGGCCCTAGCGCCGCTCTGCGACTTTTAATTTCGGAAGAGACAGAGTTTGAAAATATAACGACAGACAGACAAACATACAGGCATATAGCCTTTTATATATTAAATTATTAATTTTTTAATCGGTTCGTGTGCGTGCCACTTGGTTCAGTGGCAACGTCACTAGCTTTGAATTCTACAGTTTGGTTTTCCTTTCAATTCGCGCAAATACACTCAATCAATACGCAAATTTACTTTTGAAATCACGACTCTACAATAATATATGTGGAATCTTGAAAAAATATCATATTTAAGTGTATTTTACGGTCGGGTAAAGCCGAGAATCCCCCACTAGTCTACTATATTTAAGGATATATATCTTTCTGTCTGTCGCTCTCCATATTTTCAAACTCTATCTCGTCCCAAACTAAAAGTCCTAGAGCGGTTCTAAAGGCCTCAACTGACTGGAATAAATGTGGAATGGGTCAGACATTGTATTTAGTTGAATAGGAATGACGAGAATTTAATGCAGCGAATAAATCAGTAGCATGCAATCCTGATTGGTTAACTCTGTTCATATTTGTTAGGTCTGGTTGTCATATATATATATGTATCAAGAAGTAGGCTTTTAACCGACTGCCTTTTTTCTTCTGATGATCAGTAAAGTCTGTTGATTATTCAGACTACTGTTCTCATCTACAATGTAATTCTCACAGAATTTCCGTTATGTAATATTCCCCTGGTCAAACCCAATTATCATTCTCTCTATCTTGGGTGTCTTCACAGAATTTGGAAGGGAACCCTTTACATAATCAATAATCCTAACACGCTCCCGATTTATTAGATATCGCCGTGTGGAAGTCTAAATTAATTCACGTTTTTCTTAATATCATCTATTACAATTAATCATGACCTAAAAATAAATTACTAACTACACTTCAGTCGTAAGTAACACTCTTATGCAGGTTCACATGTCAATATTTAGTGCATCTGATACTAAGAATATAAAAATTAATATTTTATTTTTTATTAAAATTGATGGGTGAAAATACATTAATGTACTATTTAAAGGTGTCCTATGTTTGTGAGTGAGTAGTGCGATGTAAATATTCAATTTACACGGCTAAGAACGAACAATTTAGTATCTACATTTTGGGGGAATGTAAATAACTACGAATGAAAAATTTGCAATAGGGAATGGCAGAAACAATAACATTTAATAACAATAAAAAAACATGACATGATTTATTGCCATATTATCATGTCACATGATCAAGTTACTGAGTTTTATTTTGGAAAGTTAAGAGTATTGTTCTTGAGAGCGAGAGAACAACAGCATGATTTGAAGAGGTAACCCACTGAGTTGCATGATTCTCAACAGTGAAATGAAAGGAGCGAGGAGAACTTAGTGGCGCGTTTCCGAAACATGGTGTGTAGGTCCAATAAACTCAAAAAGACATGACATTTCTATTATTACGCGCATGAAAACTATTTCCGTGCATTAGTGACTTTTGAAATTGTGTGCTTTCGGCTTAATATCGCGTTTCCTTAGAAAAAAGGACGAAAATTGCTGTGATATAGAAAAAATCGTTAGCCATATCAGGTAACATTATCCATATTATACATATGCAAGCGAGACCCTGAAAATTCTAGAATTATACTAATTATCCAGAGCATATTACTATAAGGTAAAATGCAATTTCCTTGCAAGTAACCTCGGTCCGAAGGCCCCTATATATAATTTTTACAACTAAATTACATAAATGTTAATATTTTTCACGAAATATGTTCTTATGCCGATGTAATACTAAATACTTTGTAAGATTTTCTAAGATATTACCTTCCGGTAGATTTACGACAGACATTATTTAACTATTAAAAAAAAAAACAGTACATTCTCGAGTTCAGTCGGAAGATTATTTTAGTGTAAGTTTAACGCAAGAAACACAGAGAAATCAGGTGAAATACTAAAACTTATTACTTAGATTCATTTATGGCAATCGAACATTTCATTGTATAAAATTGTAAAGGGCGATAAAATAGGTACGAACACAAAATTCTACTACAGATAATATATAATCTCTCATTATAATGGTAGAAATGTATATGCATGAAATGAAAATTGTATATATTCTCAGCTGTTAATATCACTAAATTAACATATTTATGCAAGACACACACACACAAACACACACACATACACACACACACATATATATATATATAATGTGTGTCATAATATAGATATACATGCCTATTGAAACCAATTAAAAATCAGAAAGCAATTAAAGTGTTTACATAATTTTCCAAGAAAATACGTTGAAGTCATTATCAGTAAATGTTTATTTGATTTATTTATATGAGAAACTTTTTTCAATTAACACATGCATTTTAAATTAACTGCTTCGAATTTTTTTCTAAAGTAAGAATAAGAAAAGAAATCCAATTAATTCCTATAGAGTTTTGGCGTGTAAATATGAGGATAACACCGTAGCTTGTCTTATATATATATATATATATATATATATATATATATATATATATATATATATATATATATATATATATATATATAGCGTGTGTATATGGTCATGTGTTTATATATAAAACTTTGTAATTGAATTAATTAACGGATTATTTGGAATTTTAGAATACAACTGCTAGCCATAAATGGTTCAAATATTATATATATATTTAGTTTCATTAAGCTCGATGCAAAGGAATTATAATATACTGATAGAGTTTCTAGAAACGCTTTTTAGTTAGTATTACGCGTCACTAAATCAATCCTTCTCTTAACGCAATTATATAATTATAATGACCTTTAGTGCACTGCATATGTTTTCACGTTTGTATTTAATACGTACAAATATTACACACTAAATAAGCTATATATCAATAATTTGAAATGTATGTAAAGACTCTGTAAAGTAAAGCGTCAAATATTTGACATTTTCTAACATCAACATTATCCAGTAGATTTAAGTCCGCATTTTAAAGTAGAGTCAATAAGTACGCTTTCTTCTAATTAGGTGTGTTTCATTTCAATCTTTAGAATTGGGCATAGAAATGTATAGAACTCTTTTGTCCGTTGAATAATGAGTTAGCCTAAACAATCCTTTGATATATATATATATATATGTGTGTGTGTGTGTGCGTGTGTGCGTGTGTGTGTATATATATATTCTACTACTATATATAATTATTTTGTATGTGCGTGAGTTTCTCTTAATAAAACGACACTGTTTTTCAAATTTCACACTAAGGTAATCTGTATGTCTAGAAGTGCACAGAAAACCATCCGATAAGTATCGAAAATCGAAATAATCCGATCCTAAAGATAGTTTTTCCTTCGTATAAATAAAAACGTAGAAATGTTACAGGTGAGTATTTTAGGTTACCCCTAACCATGGGAGATAATAAAATCTTAGTAAACCATTTCTCTGCGCAAAACAGAATTAGTGATATCTACAGGTATAGATCAGTGGTAGAACATTCCACTACGGACTTAATGATCTGTCCTTGCGCGGGTGTATCAGTTCTTCGTTGGCATATTTGAAAACTGAACATTAATTAGAAGTTACTTTTCTAAAGGATTCATATTCTAGCGCAAATATTAGCTGATGTGATATTAAAACATTAAACACACAGGAGAAATTTGATGAACGGTGTTATCAGTTATTTTCATTTTTTCTCTATCGAATTAGTCTACCTGGAAAATTATTTCTCGTCATATATAAAGTCCAATAGATGATTGATTCTATGATAATACATACACAATGTGTAATTAGATATGCGTTGTACAGAAAAACATTTAATATTTAAGCGTATTGTATGACCGGGTACACAGGGCGCCAAGGTACTATATATATATATATATATATATATATATATATATATATATATGCATGTATATATATATATATATATATATATATATATATATATATATAGTACCTTATATATATATTAGACAAATATTATTGAATAGCACGGAATTATTCTGTTTTACAATTTTCCTTTTTTTATCTTCTCCAATCTCCGAATAGTGCTTTTTCTATTCTTCTCGAAATTATATATGTTGGATCCATAATCGCGAGCGCTTTCGACAGAAGTACTTCTATAATCATCAGGCATATTGTAGAAATAAATGGAGAGATTGTTTCTACAATATGCGTGAGGATGATAAAAGTACTTCTGTCGAAAGCGCTCGCGATTATGGATCCAACATATACAATTTCGCTAAGAACACAAAAAGGACTATTCAGAGATCGGAGATAAAAAGGAAAATTGAAAAAACAGAATAATTCCGTGATATTCAATAATATTTGTCTAAATGAGAAAATGATGCCTAAATATACACAATATATATATATATATACATATATATATATATATGTATATATATTTATATATATATATTTGTGTTCGTGTGTGTGTGTGTGTTGGTCAGTTATATATAACAATATTCGAGATACTGTTTACGAGCTCTGCTCGCTCTCCTTCTTTCCTTCTCTCTCTCTCTCTCTCATAAATAGATAATTGTAAGATCGATACTTGTCTTAGCATATATAATCTACATTTGGAAAGAAAATAAAACATATTTTCTAATTAACTATATAAGCACGATATATTTATTACAAGATGGAATGTCAGCAAATCTAACTGACTGATAAGGGGCATATGCGGTATAATGTTGCCTGGTGTGATAGATTTTCCATACGTTTAGAAGGCGTAACAATTGCAACACGAAATATAGTATAATATAGTGTCATAAAAAATAGAGACAAACACATACGCACTCACACAGTATATATATATATATATATATATATATATATATATATATATATATATATATACATATATATATATATATATATATGTATATATATATGTCATGGAGCGATAGAATTGTCGCCATAGAAGATTGAATGATTTCATTTCCGTTTGCTGAAAACCGGTTTTTATTTTTTGTTCAAGACCATGCACTGTTCAGCCAATGGTGCACAACTACCAAGGGCGATAGGCAATTTATATCACATCTACAGTGACACGATTTTCATCGATCGATATCGGAGATGCGCCGCTATACTACTCATGCTCTCTACTGATCCAAATTATAACAACAAGAACATTGCTTCAAAATGCAAATTTCAACACATGAATGCATCGCTCAACGAAGTTTCCAGCCACAATTATTGTCTTTGGTGTGGTTTAAAATGAGGGCCACACAAAGCAACGCCACAATTGCGAGGTTGGCTTGATAGTCAACACCAAAGTGTAATCGGATATGTTGAAGAATGTGGTGACACCCTTGTACAATTAGAAGTCACTAACAGATCCTAAGTGTGGAACGGGACCCGGCGTCGGCCCACAATTCCAAAGAAGCACAGACTTAGCTTCAGAAATTATCGTTCCACCATGTATCTAAGATGTTTTTTTAGAGCCGGCGAAATTAAAATATTTGGTTTATCTCAAAGATTTTTTTTTTCATTTAATCTAAATATGATTACGAAAATATAGCGCAATCTACTTATTTGATTATCACAAACACTACGCATTAAGATAAGATCTATTTCGCCAGTGAGACGTCAATTTGTGTCGTCTAAGTAGTCTATTGTGTATGTTGTTTAAGCGTAAACATGGAAATTTAGATATATCAAAATTAAATAACCAAATGGGTGAAATCGTACTTACATGGTGGTTAGCTTACATGTCCATTTTATTAAATCAATCGTTCAGCAAATGTTTATCGCTGTAAAATCATCATATCCCATGGTCTTTCTTTTTATGTTCGCATATATGTATTAATATATATATATATATATATATATATATATATATATATATATATATATAGAGAGAGAGAGAGAGAGAGAGAGAGAAATATATATATTTAGAGAGAGAAAGTGATAAGTAGTTATATATATACAGAGAGACAAAGAGAGCTATGTGTGTCTATGTCGCTGTTAATGTATTTTGGCCACAGTCCGGTCTCTGTGTGTTATGTGAATATTTATACTCTGTCAGGTCAAGAACTAACGGTTCCCCTAAAGTGACGTGTATAATTAAATTTTCTCAGAATGCGTTAGTAGAGCAAGAGTCTCACTTCAGATGAAGCCGATATGCTTGAGGGGTTCGCATCAGTTTTGCATGCCTATTTCTGGAGTCCTATCTTTATAAAACGCTGTCAGTCAAAATTACAACTGCTTGCCAATTTTTTGTCTTGTGCCTCCGAAAAATCCTGCCAAGTCTAATAATGTATTGATAAAACAAGGTCTGGGATATTTCCGAACATAAATTGAAAGCGTTACAAGTGAGGAAACCCAACACCAACACACCTAATTATAACGCCAACCACAAATTACTCTAGTGCAATAGTGTAAAACTGTACTGATGAAAACAAATTCCGAAACTGTTTTTTTATTCCAGTGTAAATTATTATTTTTATATTTCTAGCCGCAATATATTACTCTTGTACAGTATATGAGAAATTGCGTTATTGAACAAATACTGATTATCAAATTGGATAATTTTCTCTTATACACACGCACACACACACACACACACACACACACACATATATATATATATATATATATATATATATACAACTATAGCTGTTCGAAAAGTAAGACCTATTATTAAACTCAACACATGAAACGTTTAAGCTTGATGTCTACGAAAGTGGTACAATAAACACGAGCGACATTTTGTGCTTTAGAAGGTGATTTTTGTTAACCATCAATCGCTATGCATCGTTGCCAGCTTGTTTTGTATTCTTGTTCGTAAATTTCCGGAAAACGCTTAGTCACTCACATCTGTGTCCCCACTCACAAACTAATGAACCCATCTCTCAACTGTGCCGACATAAACTGTATCAGTTTCTTGTACGTTCAACAGGTGGCAGTGATTGTTAGTCGGTTAAATTTGTTTCAGCAGTGAAGCATTCAATGACGTTTATATCCTTTTACTGGCCGGCCATGACAGAAGTTGATTTATAAGATTCTCACACTGTCAATATCTGCGAAAAATAGGAGAATGTGAAAATCATGAATTCATAAGCTTTCTGATCATTACATTGCAATTTACAAACATTTCATATTTATTCGGGTGGAATAAAAATAAAAGCGGCATTACTTTTGGAACGTTCTTGATATAAATCCATATAATGTTAAAACTATGTGGATAGTTCGGCATGCTTTCTTGCTAAACTCTTGTCCTCAACAATTGGGCGATTGCTTCTTTTAAAAAGAATGACAGGTAAAATTATATATATATATATATATAAATATATATATATATATAAATATATACATATATACTTTTTATTTGTTTTACCATTTTCTAATCAATATCTAAATTTGTGACTTATTTTGCATAGACATAACACTGGTTTACAAAGAGATTTAGGCACAAAAATGTTCGTTTTCACCTAATTTAGGGGTGCTGAATTCAATATTGAAATCCCTATTTTCTTATCACCTCTAGTTTTTTAAGATATGCATATTGTGTATTATGTGCATATACAGTATATAAAGGAGTGTACGAATTAAGGCTTAATTTTAATATTGTGAGAATTATGCCTTATTTTTTTAGTTATTATGAACTGTGCTCCACACATCTGTTGTAAATTCTGTTACAATAGACTAACTGCATGGTTTAATGGCGAAGGAAAACGGCTTTCAACTTTATAGTCGCAATGGTTTGGAGAGAGCAGTGGAACCATCAAGATGTTTGCTATTTTTGTTTAGCTAATATAACTGGTTTTAATGCCTCTTTGAGAAAACGATCAAATATCCCAACATTCGATCTGCTATGAGACCCGCTCCCCATGCAGATGATCTTCCTGTACCCACACCTCCAGTAAATAAGAATCTTCTTTCCTCATCAGATGGAGAAATACTTTCAAGGGATGATTTTGTCGAGTCAATATTTTTGGAAAATATTGAGTCTACATGTTCAGGAACAATTCGCAACAAGCCTCACTGAATCAGGCAGGAAGATCTGAATGATCTTGCTCGTGGTTTGTATCTGTCAAAACAATCTTAAACAGTGGAACGCAGTCCAGGAAAGTTTAAGGATCATCAGTTTCAGGAATTGGAACAAAGCGCTTGCTTTCGTTTTCCGACATGGAAACAAGTTGTGCTGTCGCACAAACATGCCTGGCTTGTTTACGTGCCTTGGTTTGCCACATAATTCTTCAGATTGGCATCTTTTCATAGACTCTTCCAAGTGAAGTCTCAATGGTGTTCTTCTGCGCAACGGGAATACATATCCCAGCATTCCCATTGCACAATCTGTCAATTTAAAGGAGTCCTGTGGCAATATGGAGCTTACTTTAGAAGCTATTAAATACAGCGAGTACCAATGGAGTCTGTTTGGGGACGTCAAGGTCATTGGTCTTCTTATGGGTATGCAACCAGACCCAACAAAGTACTGTTGTTTTCACTGTCTCTGGGATAGTCGAGCTGTGTCCCAACATTACAAGCAGAAAGACTAGGCGTCTAGAGGCACTTTAGTCCTGGCGAACACAGCCTAAAGGAGAATCCTCTGGTAGGCATGAATAAGGTGCTTCTTCTTCCTCTTCACATCAAGCATGGTTTCATGAAGAAATTCGTTAACGCGTTGGACAAAAATGGGGCGGCCGTCCAACACTTGTCTACTGTGTTCCTTCAAAAAGGGCATCTTTGTCGAACCTTAAATCCGAGAAGTGCTGATTCAGAGGAGCTTCTTAACTTAAAAGAAAGGAACAGAAACCATGGAAAGCATGTAGTAGTTTTCTTTGTAACACACGTGTACCAGATTACCAAGCCTGTGTTGAGAAGTTACTAAAGTCTTATGAGTATATGGAGTGTTGAATGCCACTCAAGTTGCATTTTCTCCATTCCCACATCAACTTCCTCCTGCCAAACATTGGAGCAGTGAATGATGAGCATGGAGGAGTCCACCAAGATATTACGAGGATGGAGAGCAACTATCAAGGCAAATGGCACCCCGGTATGATGGGAGACCTGCTGGGTACTCTTGCGTGACATCCCGGAGGCAAAATATAGCTTATAAGAAAACACAATTTTGACTCTGTGGTACTTTTAATTGTGTAATTGTGTCATCCAAGTATAGTGATCCAATTAGGGTTCTTTATCTATCCTGATGTATATGTTAAAAGCTGCTGCAACTCTTGAAATATTCACATATATTTTCTTTTTATACTAAAATTAGATTATTTAAAATCCAGAAGACGAGAGGTTATGGAGCAAAAATACAACTATTCCAATTCTTGGCTCAGAACAAAAATAAAATTGTGTAAACCAGTGTAATTATGTAAAGAGGATGGCTTGCTTATTGAGTCGAATTTACTTGCGATAGAGCACTGTCGGTGTAGCTTTAATGCGAGACATGAATATTTATTTCGAAGTTTATATTCGGTCTTGACAGCGAATCGTTTCTTTTCAGTTTATATTCACCATTAATAACAGCTGCCATTTATTAACGAATTCTATTTGAACTTGGATGATACAAGTACAATTAATATTGTCTTGTTGAATATTCGTGATAAACTAAAACCTTATTCATATAAAACTTTAACTATATCAAATAAGAAATTATTTATATAATAATTTCATGGGAATTACTTCCCAAACAGCCAATCATTTAATTGATGCGAATTGGCTGATAATTAAAAATAGGAAATTGCAATGTATGCATAGGTCTCACATTTTACAAGTATTTTGTAATCTTCAAAATATCATGAAGAAAAAGCAATTTATAAATATTGACAGAAAATTAAAATAGCTTATTTTGTTATGAGATATTTCATATTGTAACTGTAAAGTTGATTATAATAAATGATAATTAAATAGTCAGTAAACCAATAATTATATGTTAATTAAAGAGAAAGTCAATATGATTAACATTAAAATTCTATGTGCATGACAGAATCAAAAAGAACATTTAAAAAAAAACTGAATTAGGAGAAGCGCACTAGTAAGACGTTTTAATGGTAGACTACCGATTGCACCGGCTAAAGCATAACATTAATTCACCATTGCTATAGCGATTGCATCGTAGTAATATCTTAGTTATTTCCTCTGGAATTACAGTCCCTGGAAGGTCATCTTCAGACTTACTGATCTTTCATTTAGTAAAACATCAAAGTTCGTTTTTTTTTGTTGTCATTTAATTGTTTTTTTTCTGCACTGAATAAGTTATCTATAAAATCAAGTAGAACTTAATCCGATACCAAATATGATACATACACTCTCATACACAGATATCTAACTGGTGCAAAAACATGTGCGTTTTTTTATTTTTTTAAACTAATTAAATGAATTTAAAACACATTTCTTTCATTTATTCATAAACAACAAGAAACATATATTCTATGATAAGCATATATATATATATATATATATATATATATGTGTGTATATATATATATATATATATATATATATATAAAAGTCGGTCAATTTAGCTCTTATGCGTAGATCATCGTATAACGATTTGATCACTGTCTGTCTGGCGTAATGAAGATTTAAATTAAAATGTTTAAAATTCAACGCTATTTCACACGGTTAATAGTAGCCGAATGGATACGGCCTCCGCTAATCGAGCCAGAGATGTCTCGTGTCGCGGGGTTCGGATCGTTCGACTGGTAGTAATTGTGACACCCTGCACTGAAGAATCCCGAAAGGATGAAACACTAGTGTCTGTAGGTATTTAATTATTATAGTAAAAAAATAATTATGACAGCCCCTTTAAGAAATTCGTTTCTTATCGTTGAGCACTTTCCGTTGAATTAAAAGTCGGTCAATTTAGCTCTTATGCGTAGATCATCGTATAACGATTTGATCACTGTCTGTCTGACGTAATGAACATTTAAATTAAAATGTTTAAAATTCAACGCTATTTCACACGGTTAATAGTAGCCGAATGGATACGGCCTCCGCTAATCGAGCCAGAGATGTCTCGTGTCGCGGGGTTCGGATCGTTCGACTGGTAGTAATCGTGACACCCTGCACTGAAGAATCCCGAAAGGATGAGACACTAGTGTCTGTAGGTATTTAATTATTATAGTAAAAAAATAATTATATATATATATATATATATATATATATATATATATAGTGTACAATTTTGTTGACAATTAAAAGACCCACGTTTTCTTTCTGGAAACCTTTTACCCAAATATGATGTTCAGCATGTTCAAAATATACTTTTTGTTGTAAATATCTAATGCAAAAACATCTGAGGAAGTTGATGGAGTCAGGATATTTTTATGGAAACATAAATCCTAAAATTGCCTACTCATCAATGGAACAGCTGTAATGTAATGAAAAAATCCATGAAATAAACGAAGGTTATAGCAAAAAAAGATTGAGTCTTTGAATTTTCAACAAAATTTTACACTATATATGCTCTGCAAATATTAAATAGATACATTGAGCTTAACTCAAACTTAACGGTGACTAGTTTTTAAAATAGCAATCCAGACCCGTTAAATGATTATATACATTGATTAGTATACATTGAAAGTAACGATATTTCAAAAACAAATTTTAAAACATTCTCTCTCTCTTTCTCTCTCTCTCTCTCTATATATATATATATATATACACTTGTGCCCGATATTATTCATACCCCCCCTTGAAAATTGAGTTTATTAGATGTAACTTTGTAAGAATTTATTGTTTACGTCCATATTGATACATATTCTTTATAAACCTCTTCTGATCATTTTCGTCATTTTAAAATCTCGGGATACTTGTAATAAAAGAAATATACAGCTATTTATAAAATCTGCAATGTTCAAAAATAATCATACCCTCTTATTTTTTCAGTATTAATCGAGTTTCTGACTGTCTGTTTCCTGTTTGATTCTTATTTTGAATGCTTTTATACAACCTTTGATTAATTTCATTTCGTTTTTTGCATTTTTTCAGAAATTAAAATGATATCAACTGAAAACCAATAAAAGAATAAAAATTATTAGAATGGGGAAGAAAAAAGAGCTTAGTAATGATCTTAGGACTAAAATTGTGAATTCACATAAGGATGGTTTAGGTTACAAGTCAATTTCCAAGAAATTTGAGGTCCCTACAGCAACAGTACAGAGCATCATCAAAAAATTCCAGAGCCACCCCACAACAAACAACTAGATTGGTAGAGGAAGGAAAAGGAAACTGTCTGCTAGAGCCACCAGGAATATTGTAAGAAGTGTTAATGCAAATCCAACCACCACTACTAAGGACATTTTAGAAAATCTGGAGTCTTCTGGCATAAAAATATCAAGGCAAACATTGCAAAGGACTCTGCATGAAAATGGTCTGAAAGGAAGAAGACCAAGAAGGACTCCATTGCACACCGGAAAACACCTTGCAGCACGTCTAAAGTTTGCTAGGACCCATGTGAATTCTCCAGAGTCCGTTTTCCCAAGTATTTTGTGGACTGACGAAACAAAAATTGAATTGTTTGGCCATATGGATGCTTCTTACGTTTGGAGGAAGAAAGGAGAAGCTTACAACCCAAAGAACACCATACCCACGGTGAAACATGGTGGTGGTAGCCTAATGTTTTGGGGCTCCTTTTCGGCTAGTGGTCAAGGTAGTTTGGTCAAGATAGTTGGAACCATGAAGAAGGAGCAATATTTGGAGATACTCCAGAAAAACATTAGACAGGATGCGGAGAAGCTCCATTTAGGACGAAACTGGGTCCTTCAACAGGATAATGATCCAAAACATACTGCCAAAATAGTCAAGAAATGGTTTGAGGATAATCAAATTAATGTTTTGGAATGGCCTAGCCAGAGTCCCGACCTGAACCCTATCGAAAACGTCTGGCACATAATGAAAACTGAGGTTAAAAAGCGGAAACCTAGAAATTTGAGGGAGTTGGAGAACTACTGCATTAAAGAATGGTCAAAAATCATTGTTGATGCTTGTAAAAACCTTGTTGATAAATATCCAAAACGGTTACAGGCAGTTATTAAGAATAAAGGGCATGCTATTGACTATTAGTAAGAGAGGTATGAATAATTTTGAACTAGTGCCATTATTGTTTTTCTTTGTATAATGTTTCAAACTTACATAATTTATTTATTTGTTGAGTTTAAATTAAATGTTTAGGCTTGATTTATTGTTTGAAATCCCTTTAATGTTGTCTACCTTCTGGTTTGAGCAATATTCTTATAGAAATCTCAAAGATCCGAGGGGTATGAATAATATCGGGCACAAGTGTATATACATGTATATATATATATTCAATATATATAATATAGTTTCATTCAATAATTACAAGAAACCTTCTCTACCACCTATAGCAATGGCCAACGACTCTTTATCTGAGTGTACATCTTTCAAACTCCTTGGTCTAAAGTTCAGAGGAAACATGAGTTGGAACTATTGCATTGAAGGCATTGGCAAGAAAGGTGGACTCTCTCTACCGTGATAAACAACTACTTACACCCGAAAGTATCCTGTACCTCTATAAGGCCACCATTCGCCCATGTATGGAGTATTGCTGTCACATCTGGGTTGGTGCATCTGCTACTAGTCTCTCGCTCCTTGACAAGGTTCAAAAGAGAGTCGCAAACCTGATAGACCCTGAACTGGCATCTAAGCTTCAGCCTCCGTCCCATCGACGAAATGTTGCTTCCCTCTGCCTTTTCTACAAGTATTTTAGTGGGTAATGCTCTGACGAACTGCAATCACCCTCGACAAAGCGAACAGGCTGCTAAATCCGACCCCCACAATGTAGAGATCACTAGATGTAACAGATCTTTTTACTCCAATATTTTCTTCCACAGAACCGCTAGACTCTGGAATTCAATTCCAGGTCCCTGCTTCCAAACAGTACTGACGTGCAGAAGTTCAAGTGTAACGTGAACCGACATCTTGCTGCCCAAATCTCTACATAATCCCCCAGTAGTTGTTGCCCCTGATAGTAGCTCCCTACACCAAAGTTGCAATGTTTGGGGTGAAAATGTAATAATAAAAATATATATATATATTAATAAATATATATATGTAGTTTTTGTGACATATTTACATTCTATGGAGGCCACGCGTGAACGAACACCCAATAAATCTATCATAGGTTATTTCTTCAAACTGAAACATAAAGTATATTTACGGAAATAGATATGCAAAGTCTTTGTAAAAGTGTGTGCCATATTTTCATGGAGTACAGTCACGAACGCCGACCCCACAATTTTAATGAACCACCGTCCTGCCAGATCAAACATACCCATTCCTGATCATCTATGCATCTTCCATCATTATATGTAATCATTTTATTTTAAATAGTCACCTGTATAGGATTCTATTCGATACCAGACACACACACAGACGTTCAGCTTTATATTATATATATATATATATATATATATATATATATATATATATATATATATATATATATATATATATATATAAACGAAAAGCGGTGAAAGTATAAATTTGAAAAGCAAGGTCAAACTGACCCAGACAAAACACACGCCCCATTTCTTGAACTTGGCCATTAATTTGTTCTTCTGATCAGTTTTCTTAATTTAGTTCTGGGACTTTCACGTGCATATCTAAGCTGACCTAATTATTAACGCTAATTTTCACGCTTTTTGTCTCGGTCAGTTTGACCTTGCTTTTCAAATTTATACTTTCACCGCTTTTCGTTTTTTTTTTTTTAAACCTTAATTTTTTTTATTCATTCAGTCTTGACAGACGTGTTTTAAATTTTATCTTCAGTGCTTTTCTTTTAATGATTTGGAATTCATTCCATTTGTGCTTTTTTTCCAAGGAACTCTGCCTTTCGGATTATTTTGGACCATTTCGAATTTACCAAATTGGATTAAAATTTTAAATTCGACCGTTTTGGATTTACCATTTTTGAATTTTTACCCTTCACCGGACTATGCATTCATGTGAAATCTTTTTATCATTTTTCTTTTGCCTCCTGTTCCCCTTACCTCACCCTTTTTAACCAAGTAAGATCTGTGACTTACTTGTAGTTTCATTAAATACTTTTATATGCAAAATCCGATCCTGCATTTTGCGTATTCCTGCCCTCTGATGAGAAGGAGAGTATTTTTTCGAAACTCCGAGGATTAAGGACTATCCACTTATCTTGTGCTTCCTTATTTAAAATTAAATATGTTTTTAACTCTTTTTCAAGATGTCTTTTAACATGTTTTATTAATCATTTGTTCATATTATAAGCTCTATTTCCTTTTCGGTTGTATTAAGCTTTTACATCTGACTGAGTTTATTTTACTTGTAAATATTAACTCTTTAATATTTATAATATATTTGAAGTTTACCATTTTGATTACCTTGGTAAACTTATTGTAATTTTTATATATAAATATATATATATATATATATATATATATATATATATATATATATATATATATATAGACAGAGAGAGAGAGAGAGAGAGAGAGATATGGAGAAACGTATATATATATATATATATATATAAATATAATTTACTGATATTAATGTAACACATTTCTCAATTTAATGAAGAAGAATTTTTTGTTCAATTATGAGAAATAAAATTTTCTTGTGTAATAGTGGCAGCTAAGTATGCTTTATTTTTCTGTTTTCGGGAGAAGTTATTAAAAGCTATCATGTAAGTTTATAGTGAATTATTTGATTAATAAAATATGAATTATTTTGCAGTTATACAAAAACACAGAAACATATCGTTCTACCTATCTATTTATCTATCCATATATATATATATATATATATATATATATATATATAAAATGAACTCATTTCCCCCCTCTGAGTTTTACCTTAATAGGATTAAAACTCGCGACATTTCATGCAAATGTAATATGCACAAACTGCAACACATTATCTAAGGTGTGCTATAGGCCTATTACCTATAAACTTGCTCGATAATCGTACATTACTATTTTTTCTGGCCAGAGTTCACTGCCAAAATCTGTAAGAATCAATGGAAGTTGTAAAACATTTTCTCTCTATTAAGTTCCTCTTTTCACTGCTCCCTATTTACACCGCGGCTTCAGCGTTCACGGGAGAGTAATACGAACGCACACCGATTACGGGTTTTGCAGTTGTATGCAAAAACTTAAATGTTTCCTATTGCGGGAAACGCACCACGCCCAATTATGAATTGCTTATTTACAATTTATTTCGAAACGTTATTACATTAGGAAAAAAAAAACGATTCTCTCCTTTTCTTGGTGATTCCTTTTCTTTTCTTTTTTTATTCAATAACATTAATATATCATTTCCATTTCCTTTAGTTTCGTTTCGTTCAATGTTTTTATTCACGTTTACGTTTTTCCGATTGCAGCGTTAAAGATTAATTTTACGGTTAGCGCATTACAAAATGTAAGATGTCAAATTTTAACTTAAAGCTATTACGCACATATCAATTTCGAAATACTAGATTTTAAATTGTCAACAATGCCTTTCTATATGCATCTCTTAAAATCTCAGTTACGGTTTACTGCGTCTCGTTTGCTTTCGTTTCTTTTCTTTCATGTTCCCATTTTTTTTTCGGATTTCATTGCGATTGTAAACATCGTTACGCTATAACTCAAATCAAAATGAATTTTACTAATCATGCTTTTCTTAGCACAAAGAAGGTATTTTCTTTATCGTAATATTTACTTCAATATCTTAGGAGTTTATTTCACTAACTATCTTTGAATTATACCAAGAAAAATTATAATTCTCTCGAAATGGATTTTTACATTGTATTTATTTAACTTCAAATATTAACTTGCTTTGTAAGCTCGCCATGCAAAAAAAAATCATAACTTTTTTTTCTCACCTGTACTAACACTTGGGGAAACTAAGTTTTGTCCTTATCCTTCAAATTCCTATTTCAATCACCTAAATTAATTAGTGTGAGCGGAGCTTAGAAATTTCAGCATAGAATGATATTATAGAATGGCACATTATAACATCGCAAAATCATCGTTCACATTCCACATGTAAACTTCTATAGGTTTCTGTTATGCTGACACGGTAAATGGGTGTCTATTCCTAAAGCCTTTCTTAACATGGGGAGCGTTGATTGTGATTTCCCGAGGTCACAATCATGTAATTAAGGAGTCGGCTGATAGTCTATTTGTGTTGCAATTATGGTATTCTTTTTTTTTATTACATTTTCACCCCAAACAAGGCACATTGCCACTTTGGTGTAGGGGGCTATTATCAGGGGAAACATCTACTGGGGTACTATGTAGGGATTAGGGCAGCGAGATGTTGGTTCACGTTGCACTTGAACTTATGCATGTCAGTACAGTTGGGGAAGCAGTGACCTGGAATGGAATTCCAAAGTCTAGCAGTTCTGTGGAAGAAACTACTGGAGTAGAAAGATCTTTTTACATCTAGGGATCTCTACAGTGTGGGGGTGGGATTTTGACGCTTGTCGGGTTTGTCGAGGGTGTTCACGTCGTGGGGGCACAAGTGCTTGCAGTTCTTCAGAGCATTCACCATTATAATACTTGTAGAACAGGCAGAGGGATGCAATGTTTCGACGATGGGACAGAGGCTGAAGCTTAGATGCCAGTTTAGGGCCTATCAGATTTGCAACTCTCTTTTGAACCCTGTCAAGGAGCGAGAGACTAGTAGCCGATGCACCGGCCCAAATATGACAGCAATACTCCATACATGGGCGAATAGTGGCCTTATAGAGGTACAGGATACTTTCGGGTGTTAGAAGTTTTCTAGCACGGTAGAGAGAGTCCACCTTCCTTGCAGCGGCCCTGGCAATGCCCTCGATGTAATTGTTCCAACTCATGTTTCCTGTGAACGTTAGGCCAAGGAGCTTGAGAGACGTACTCTCAGATAAAGAGTCGTTGGCCATTGCTATAGGTGGTAGAGAAGGTTTCTTGTAATTATTGAATGAAACCAGTTTTGTCTTGGTGGCATTGAACGTTACCATCCATTTTGTTCCCCATTCCACGACTGATTGGAGGTCATCCTCTTGTGTGTCTGCCATTACTTTAGATATATGTTCATTTGTTTTCCTGTCGTGCCTGCTATAGAGTGTGGTGTCATCAGCATATATACCCATCTCAGAGGCAATTTTGTCGGGGAGGTCATTTATGAATATCAGGAACAGCAGAGGTCCAAGGATAGATCCCTGGGGCACTCCCGCATTTATATCATATTGTTTAGATGTACGACGGTCGAGGACAACCTGGATTTTTCTCTTATCTAAGAAGGATTTAATTATGTTAAGTATTCTACCAGTGATACCGTAAGATCTAATCTTCCTGAGGAGACCCTCATGCCATACCCTGTCAAAAGTCTTAGTTATATCTAGAGCTACCGCTCTGCCCTCTCCCGCTTTGTCCAGTGAATGGTATATGCGTGCAGAGATTACAGTGAGGATGTCTGCCGTGGAACGGGCTTGTCTAAATCCATATTGATGGTCGGTCAGAAGTTTAGCATCTGTAAGGTGCTGGACTAGAGCATGGTTAATTAAGGTCTCAAATATTTTGACAAAAAGTGGGAGGAGGCTAATAGGGCGATAATTTAATGGGTCAGTTCTTTCGCCAGAATTCTTTAATACTGGTACTACAGAAGCAGTTTTCCAACAGCTCGGAAAGCAAGATTCATTAAGGCATTTGTTGTAGAGTTTGGGGAGAACTGGAGCTACTTCGGCTGAACACTTTTTTTAATAGCACAGCTTGGATGAGGTCGGGTCCACATGCTTTGGAAGTGTCAAGGTTTTTTATGATAGCATGCACCTGAGCAGGGGTGATTTTCAGATCGTCTAGCGTGGCGTCTGTCCGCATAGGAAATTGAGGTAGGGGGTGGTTTAGAGGGTCCAGTGTGGAGTCTGAGGCAAACCGACTGGCAAGCATGTTAGCCTTCTCGGTTGCTGAGCAAAGAACCTCGTGATTGTTGGTTAGTGGGGGAATTGTTGATTGCCCATTATTTACTACACTGTTGTAGATTTTCCAGAAGTCACGAGTTCCTAGTTTTGTGCTTCGATGCGTTTTTTAGTGGTTTCCGTAAATTCTCTCTTAGCTGTCGCTATTTCGTTCTTAACGTTACTTCTAGCTTCTATGTACTTCTGTCTGGTTGAACTGGTCTTATGTCGGTTAAACCTGCGGAATGCATGCTGCCTTTGAGCAATGGCAGTTAATCCTATTTTTCCATCACTTATCACCCTAAAACTGAAACTTTTAAATAAAATAAAATCGCATTCCAATAAAAAAAAATTACGATTAGGCCAGTCGTAAACTCAAACTAAACGAATTTGCCTCCTCCCCTGAGGCTTGCATTCACAAATATCAGCGGGCTTAGAACAATTTTAGATTATGTTGTATCATTTCTCCCAGCAAATACCCCGGATATCTTAGCGTTAAGTTAAACTTACTTACATACCTCCATCCCCTCTACCCACTTTATCTACCACTTTGGCGTAAGGACTCAGACCAACATATGTACAAACTAGGAGTCTATATTCCAAACATACTCCCCTTTACAAGAAAAACAAAACTAGAATCATGCCACCAGGCTTTTATGTGATTTGACTTCACATGCAACATAACATTTAGTACTTATTATTTCTCTACCGCTCTCCCTCGACCCAGGACTGTACCCTAATCAACCAAGTCTCTAACAGTATAGATACATCCCTCTCCTTCAATACTTGCGCGCAAGTATATGTATTTGGTGACTTTAATGTCCACCACAGTTATTGGCTGGGATTCTCTACTTACACAGAAACAGCTGGTAGCATAACACATAGCTTTTCTATATCTCAATTTCACATCACAGACGGTTATGTTTCTGACACGTTTCCCAGGTCATCAAGATCAGCATGCCTCACTTCTAGATCTAATTCTAACCACAGTCCCCGATTATTGTGTTACGAATGCCCATAGCCAACTCGGGAACACTGATAACGCTGAGATAATGATAGAAATCGTCCTAAATTCTTGACTAGCCACCTTACAACAAAATAGCACAGTGCCTTGTTTGGGGTGAAAAGGGAATTAAAAAAACACAAACTAAATAGACAGACATATGAATATGTGTGTCACGTCGCTCTCTCTCTCTCTCTCTCTCTCTCTATCTATCTATCTCTCACACTATATATGTATGTATATATAGATATATATTTTAAACAAGCTGCCATATATATATATATATATATATATATATATATATATATATATATATATATATAGTGAGAGAGATTCACATGCAGTACTGTTTCGCTGTTTCACAGTTCATCATTACGGCTGCGACAGGCAAACGAAATCGAATCCTGACCGCCCAAATGACACCATTGCGCTATACAGCTGTTGCTGTGAGAGTAATGAATTAACGATGTTTTGACATCATCCAAAATCCTCGATTTGTTTACACAAAGAGCGTCGCTTAATACGCTAATGGCAGTTTATATATATATATATATATATATATATATATATATATATATATATATATATATATATATATATATATATATATATATATATGCGGTAGTCTCCTTTAGTTTTGACAAACTATTGCATACCCATTGAAAAAGCTGTCTGGAAATATTTCGGCAAGACTTTCGAAAACTCCAACCACTCCACTTCTGAGTCTACATTGTTAAATACCAGTGGCCAGTAAAGGTTCAAAACGACTGGAAGCCATTCCGAGATAAGCGGAGAGCACATACAGCGCTTAGAATTTTGATCTCATCTGATATTAGCCATGCTCAACGTTGCTCAACTTCGGTGATCTGACGAGAACGATTTAGTTAACGTTATTATGCCGTATATATAGATATAGATAAAAATGTCGATTATAATTTCTCAATAATCAGGAATACCATAAATCTCAACACGTGTATTATTATATAATATGAATATCTTTGTTGTTACAATTGTTTCATAACCAATCGGACAAGATTCGACTGTATCTTGCTACAAGATATTCCAAAACGGCTTTTTTTTAAATTCAATTTTCAACCCAAACCAAGGCACCGTGCCGCTGTGATGTAGGATGCTACTATCGGGAACATAATTTGCAGAGGTATTATGAAGGGAAATGATTAGAAAGATGTCTGTTCACATTACAATTGAACTTCTGCATATCAGAACGGTTGGGAAAGTAGAATCCTGAAAGGGAGTCCTAAAATCTGGGGGGAAAAAACTATTGGAGCAGAAGGCGTTCTTACGCCTAGGAATCTCTACTGTGAAGGGGTGGGATTTAGCTGCCTGTCGGGATTGTCGGGAGTAATCACGTCGACGGTGTACAAGTGCTTGTAGATCGTCACCATTAAAGTACTTGTACAACAGGCAAAGGGATGCAAAATTTCGTCGATGAGACAGAGGCGGAAGTCCAGATGACAGTTTATGACCTATCAGGTTGGCGACGCTCTTTATAATTCTGCCCAGGAGTGAGAGAAAATAGCAGATGCGCCAGCCTAAATTCTTATATAAAATTATTGAAGGATATTGTTTTTATATGTTCACTAAAGTTTGGATTAAACAAGACGTGTCTTTTATGCCTGTTTAATAATATAAATTTGTTATTCATTATTAATATTATTCGAATTATTTTAATATTTTCTTTATTTCTTTCTTTCATTTCTCCGTCACTATATTATGTTATGTGTTATTAATCTTATTATTTTTCTCATCATCATATTTGATATATTAAATATTACTATGATAAACTGATCGACTTTAAACTTCATTATTGTAATGTTTATTTTTGTCAAATATACATTGTTTTTTTTGTTTTTTTTTTTTTTTTGCATCCGGGATATTTTATTTTATGTATAGGGAATGATTGAGTTTTTCATACATTTAACATGATTGGATCTTTATTCTAGAAGAAATAGTTTTTGGTTTTGTTTGTGATCTGATTCATGTGTATTTTCATTAAGATTTATGGTTATATCCAATAAATCTACTACTTTATCATTAAAGTCTATCGATAGTTATAATTAAATATCATTACAACATAGTTGGATTTTATTTCTATTTGTTTTTCAAATAGTATGTAAAAAATAACGCGTCATCTCTATAAAGTCTCCCGTTTGAGCCTCGTATTTTTTAGTAACTTCTTTTAAGATGTACAGATCAGTTATCCACGCAGTGTCCAGATGGCCATCGTAATATCTAAATGCCCATTTCTCTCCTTTCTTGTCCATAATATATTGCCGTATTTTATTAATGTTCTTTTCAACAAATTTATAATATCTATATCTTGTTTAGTTATATGTGTCTTTTTTCATCTAATTTTAGTGCTTTTTTTAAACAGTTAAGGAGTGGCGTTATTTCAGATCAGTACAAATGATAGTAATATACTGTAGTTATTTTTATCAGTACAAATAAAGCAATATAGTGGATCCATTTGTAATCAAGACAAGTCACAGTATTACTATTAGTGTCCGTCAGATGTTTATCCATGACCCAACTCTCTTCCTGATGTACATCAGTGATTCCCCAAATAAATTCCTATCATTCGTAGACATTCTGCTGACTAAGCTATCCTCTGTGGCAGTACTTGAAATGTCATAAATGGCTGGCTCTAGTTTTCTATATATGACCTTGAGAACATGGTGCAATGAGGGAAGTGGTGGCAGGTTAATTTTAATACATCTAAAACTAAGTGTCTTTCTTTACCTCATGAACAATTTTATCCCTGTCTGGCATTAATCGAATCAGGAGCTGCTAGAAG
Organism: Euprymna scolopes; assembly: GCF_053919585.1. Lineage (NCBI taxonomy): Eukaryota > Metazoa > Mollusca > Cephalopoda > Sepiida > Sepiolidae > Euprymna > Euprymna scolopes. The sequence continues at coordinate 123,907,516 of NC_136482.1, read as the reverse complement.
CAATACCTGCCTTGGCAGAGTTCAAAATATACTTGATGCCTAGTGGGCGATGCCCTTTTAACTTCTTTGCAACATTTTTCCCATGGATGAGATTTTATGACCCTGCCCCTGCTCTATCGCTTAATTTCTAGACAAGTGCTTTTCTGAGCGCCAATCTATGGTTCCTCACTTGCAAATCTTTCTCGAAAAACACTCATCTAACTGAAATAACTATCAATGATTTCCGCAACTATTTAGCTGTTCCTAAATCTAAACATAGATCCATTGAACTAAGCTTTTTTTTCTTACAACTTCCCGCCAATAGAAACTCTCTTCTGTTTATTTGTTTTCTAGTTGAGTATGATGTGGTAGCTTTAAATCCAACGTGAACAACTCGCTGATTGCATTTCTCTTAATATATATATATATATATATATATATATATATATATATATATATATATATATATATACATATATATATATATTTAAGCTAGCTAAACTAATTAAGTTTATATTATCTACGATCCTTTGGTGTTGGATCTATTTAGATTTTTTGGTTTTCAAATTCTCTAATGTGTATTTTAAGTTTATGAATATTTTAAATTCCATTGACTAATCCAAATGTCAATGTATTTGATATATTTCGAGAGGCTGTATTCATTTAATTTCAAACAATTTATAGCTTTTTCTGGATAGGAAAAGCTATCTATATCTCTGAATTTGAGTAATTTCAGTATGAAACAAAAGTCTATGAAGTTTGAATTGTACATGAAATGAAGATCAAAAAACAATACAAATGTTGTCAAAATTTAGTACAATAATGGAAAATGTAACTAAAATCTAGAAACGTAAATTAAATAAAATAATTTTAAAGCGACTTATATATAATAAAGTACGAAATAAAACAAGCAATAAAACCAATTGAAAATACTCATGCGACAAACTAATAGAGATCCCCAATCCAAACACGCATACTGATGTTTAATACAAATATATATATATATATATATATATATATATATATATTATATATGTATATATATATATATGTATATATATATATTATATATATATATATATATTTATATATATATATATATATATATATATATGTTGGAAAACTGGTTCTGTCGTACCAGTATTCAAGAATTCTGGCGAAACAACTGACCCGTTAAGTTATCTCCCTCCCACTTTTTGCCAAAATATTTAAGACCTTAATTAATCATGCTCTAGTCCAGCACCTTACAGATGCTAAACTTCTGACCGACCAAAAATATGGATTTAGACAAGCCCGTTCAACGGCAGACATCCTCACTGCAATCTCTGAACGCATATACCATTCACTGGACAAAGCGGGAGAGGGTAGAGCGGTAGCTCTAGATATATCTAAGGCTTTTGACAGGGTATGGCATGAAGGTCTGCTCAGGAAGATTAAATCATACGGTATCACTGGTAGAATACTTAACATAATTAAATCCTTCTTAGATAAAAGAAAAGTCCAGGTTGTCCTCGACGATCGTACATCTAAACAATATAATATAAATGCGGGAGTGTCCCAGGGATCTATCCTTGGACCTATACTGTTCCTGATATTCATAAATGACCTCCCCGACAAAATTTCCTCTGAGATGGGGACAAAAATGGATGGTCACGTTCAATGCCGCCAAGACAAAACTAGTTTCATTCAATAATTACAAGAAACCTTCTCTACCACCTATAGTAATGGCCAACGACTCTTTATCTGAGAGTACGTCTTTCAAGCTCCTTGACCTAACGTTCACACGAAACATGAGTTGGAACAATTACATCGAGGGCATTGCAAGGAAGGTGGGCTCTCTCTCTTCCGTGCTAGAAACTACTAACAAAGTATTATCCTGTACCTCTATAAGGCAACCATTCGCCCATGTATGGAGTATTGCTGTCATATTTGGGCTGGTGCATCGGCTATTAGTCTCTCGCTTCACACGAGAGTCGCAAAGCTGATAGGCCCTAAACTGGCATCTAAACTTCAGCCTCTGTCTCATTGACGAAACGTTACATCCCTCTGCCTGTTCTACAAGTATTTTAATTGTTAATGCTCTGATGAACTGCAAGCACTTGTGCCCCCACGCCGTGAACACCCTCGACAGACCCGACAAGCGTCAAAATCCCACCCCCACACTGTAGAGATCCCTAGATGTAAAAGATTTTTCTACTCCGGTAATTTATTCCCCAGAACTGCTAGACTTTGGAATTCCATTCCAGGCTACTGCTTCCCCAACTTTACTGATATGCAGAGGTTCAAGTGCAACGTGAACCAACATCTCGCCGCCAAAATCCCTACATAGTATTCCAGTTGTTGTTTCCCCTGATAGTAGCCCTCTACACCAATGTGGCAATGTGCCTTGTTTGGGGTGAAAATGTAATAATAATATATATATATATATATATATATATATATATATATTATATATATATATATATAATATATATATATATAATATATATATATATATATATATATATATATAAAGAGTTATATTTGAAAAACAAAAGCAGGAAAATGTGTTCGATACGTTGGTAGAGTTAAATATGTTGTTTTCTTATTTAAAACTCGGGAGTATGTTCTTAATTCTTTACAAGATTGTTTCTATAGACGTGATAAAAAAATTATCCAGCCTGTGTCATCAGACAATTTAAGCTAACATAAATTATAAGAAAATATTTTTGATTACATGCGGATGTTAAAATCCAAGAGTTGGAGTAATGGATAGAGAGCGGAGACGGGGAGGACAAAGAGAGGGAAAAGGGGAGAGGAGGTTGGGAGGAAGAGTAAAAGTATATTTAAATTAATTTAATTTTTAATTAGAATTAGAATTTTAAAAAAAGAGAGAAGTAAAGAAACGGTATTAGAGATGCCAATAAGGTGTTTGTTGGAAATGATAGAATGAAACGGGAAAAAACAGAAAAAAATGACAAAATCAGGAATAGAAAGAATAAAATAACGGAAGTGTTAAGTTTCTGCATCTCATAAAAAGGCGCTAAAAGGGAAAACAAATGACGCCTAGTGTAACTCACCAGTTAGAAATGGGTCAAATTGTCTACAAACCTCGGCAGGGGTGGCAGTTATAGTGGGCTGACATAGTTAAGATGCGTCCAATTTAAGATGCGTCCATAAAATTAATAGAAAGTCTTTATATAAAACAATGGGGGAAACGATTATAGATTTCTAAATATAAAGTAATAGATTTATAATTGTCAAAAGTAATAAAATGGAAGGGAAGCAGTTATAAAATAGTTGGGTAGTAATAGAGTTTGCGTCAAAGTTAGGGGGCGGAATATAACAAGATTGACATTTTACTTCGTTTTCGGGACATTTATAGTTTTAATTAACATAGGTTGGATGATTTTATATAAGAAAACCAAAGTATGGTAAATATATAATTATGATTATGGATTAAAGTTTAGAAGTAGGATAATCTGCATGATAGAAATAGTGTTTAGCGGATTAAGGTCAATGTGGTGCGAGGTTGCTGGCAAGGTTAGATTTATGATGTCTGCAAACAATCGACTATTTGTTTCTAATATATAATAATTTCTAAAATTATTACTTTTTTTTTTTCATGCCGACAAAGAAGGCAGTGTTAATATAGAGATTTACAAGTATTGGATCTTTTCAGAATTTTCAATTTTCTGGTGGGAGATAGATTATTCTGGACCAGACTAAAGTAGTAGATAGACTAAGCGTTTTATTCCTGTGTTTGGGGTTATTAAGAGAGTATTTGTGGACTCTAAAACGATTGTTGAAAAGGTTTCAGCAAGCGCGATATGGTATTTTTTATCGCTTAGATTTTCTAATGATGCGATCGTGGCTTTGTAAACAACTCCAGACTGTAAGCATTGTTGTTCTAGTGGAATTCTGGCTTATGCAACTGTCACTTTTGTTATTAGAAATATTGTTGTAATTATTGTATTTTATTATTGTGTTTCTTAATTATAGTTTCTAGATTGTCGCTGCCGTTGTAGCTGAATTTAAGAGTGTTTTATATAAATATTTTATGTAATATGTTATTTGGAGGAAAGTGTTGAATAACTAATTATTATTATTATTATTATTATTATTATTATTGGGGGAGTCTATGTAATTTATACTCATATTGGTATATCAACTAATTTTAAAGCTGCTTCATAGAAGGGTTTGTGCTTATTAAGATTTCTATTTTGAGGAGTTATTACTAATCCTGTTTTCTATAGATTTTGGGATGTGGTTAGTGGTGTGTTTTCGGTGGTTGCAACTGTATTTAATGTACGGTTAAAATATATGTGTGCTATGTATATATATTTTACACATCGATATGGATCTTAAATTATATAAACCAAAGTATATTAACAAGCTTACAAATCTGTTAGGGGATTGCAGTCAGAAAGTAGTTCAAAATTGTAAATATTGAAATAAAATACTAAGCGTATTGAATATAGACATAAATATAGCGCGCGCATGCACAAACAGATATCTATACATGAGGTTGAAAGTTCTTGCGGAAGTTTTAATTCTGATTTTAAATGATGTTTTTTCAAATTAGTTTTTGTTGTAATTCTTTTACTATATATATATATATATATATATATATATATATATATATATATATATATACATGATGATGATTGCAACAACGTCTTGTAAGACGAGTGCCACTTCCTCAGACACTTAAATTCCATGAGCCCAAAAATGACTACTCTCGCCACATTTTTATAGACAAATCCCTGAGGGAATATCTATACAAAGATTATGTTACAGAGTCTTAGCTTTGTACAACAGCTAAGTCTCTCGCTCGGTTCAAAGTGTTGAGATCCAGCAACAAGCAAGAGAAAGATAGCCAGCAACAAGTTAAACTGCAAACCAGCTTAATGCGGGTACTAGTCTCCCATTTTATGTTTTTTTTTAAATCAGAGATTTGCTTCTCCTAGAAAGGTTGCCTTCACCACGGCTTACGGGAGCCCTCTCCACCCCAACACACACTTACATACACACAAACACACACTAATGTATATATATATATATACATACATACATACATACATTTATATATACATACATATATATCATGTCACAGATGGGCATTTGCTTATTTTATCGTTCATATTTAAACAACCAAAATTCCGCCTTTTTTCAGAACGTTTAATACAAGATTGAAAAAACGAAATCCGCACAAGTTTCCTTTTTCAATTCAAACTAGGAAGAAAACTGCTGAAACAATCACCGATATAAACGAGGCGTTTGACCAGGAACCTACTACTAAATGCACAGCGCAATGGTGGTTAAAGAAATTTTATAGCGGCGACGAAAGTTTTGAGGATAAGGAGCGTAGTGGCCTTACATCGGATGTTGATTACAATCAATTAAGAGGCTTATTCAAAGACAATCTAGAACAACAGTTCAGAAACTTACTTCTTGATAAGCCGTAACGTATACAACGATTTTCAATTACTATAGAGACATTGAAAAATAGAAAAAAAACTTGATAACTGCGGGCCTTATTAATTTAACGAAAACCAAAAGAAACATAGTTATGAAGTGGCATCTCCCTTTTTTTACGCAACAAGTACGTCGATTTTCTCGACCGGCCTGTGACTCGCGACTGATAACATTCTTCACAGTTTTTGTTTTTTTTAATGCAGCTGAAATACGACGGATGTAATTGTAAAGAAACAGATTAAGACATGAATAAATTCGACAACAACACCTAGAATGATTCAACAGAATATTTCATATTCTATTCCATGATAATGTCCGACTGCACGTTGCTGAACTGAACCTGCAGAAGTTTATCGAATTCGAAAACGAGATTCTAGCTCATCCGCCATACCCTCATCCACCGACTACCGTTTTTTTTTCAAAAACCTCGCCAATATTCCGCGATGTTATGCATCGATATCAAAAACGCCTGCAGGGATTTCATCACCACCAGAATGCTAGACTTTTTTTACGTCACTGGCATAAATGCACCTGTTTTGTGTTAGCAAACGTGTGTTGATTCGGATTGTGCATATTTCAGTCTATAAAGTTTTGGGTGAGTCCAGATATTTTATTCTGAATTTCAAAGTTAAAAGCCCAATAGCATTTTGTCAACCTGATATGCATATATATTGAATATTTATATATCTATATATCTATATATATCTATCTCTCTCTCTATATATATATATACATATATATATACATATATATATACATATATATATATATATATACACTACTTTTAAACGAAAGAATGCTATACCATATCCGATCACGCCCCCATAAAGTATTTGTATTTACTTTTTACACGTGAAGCCACTTCACCTATCCCTCTTTGTTGTATTCTTTCTGGAAGGTCAGTATGGGTAAAGCTTGATGCATTATATGCGCTATAGATAAACAACAGTAACACAAAACGTTGTAAGAGGCTGTGAGATCATCTTTTCAGTCTAGCGATGTTGCACGTATCAGTCGTTATTGATGCGTGAAGATAGGCAACCATGAATGATCAATCATCAGTGAGTCCACAGAAGTGTCACGATCGTCGCTGTTGTGTAGGCTCAGACGTTTAGCAAAAGGATTCTGAGGAAACAATTTAAAATGATACGGTAGTTCGTTATTTGCCGAGGTCATCGGGACGTGTTCTATTGATGTGGCATGTTTAGACCTCTATATATAGTAATATGTGTGCAAGTATAAAAATGTATTTATATATAATTATATATATACACACATATATATGTACGCATATATATATATATATATATATGATATACATATATAAATACATTTTTTATTAAAAAATACGCCCAATCCCTGTCTACATGTGTTTTCCTAATTTTTTTCTATATATTATTAATGTTCTTTATAAACTCATTATAAACCATGATATTTACCACTGTTGGTAATTTTTAAAAATTTTATTAAACAACATATATCTGCTTTAACCGACCACTAACAATCATTTATTTCATAAGCTATAAGCACTACAAAACAAAAAAGGAACAGAAAATATTAACAAAATACATTTCGATAATAGTGTAAATTTTCAAAATGCCTTTAAATAGTATAGAACTTATGAATTTGCATTCTCATAAAAGAGCAAAAAATAATCACTATGATTCTCCTAAAACGTGTACTGTTTACGATCCCCGACGTCTATCCGCAAGTAAGTGAATATGCCAGTTTCAAGAACCCATTTTAGCTCAAAACATGAAAGGAATAAGGAAATGAGAAAAGATTAGAAACAAAATTATTAGAAAAGGATTGTCGATGCAATTTTATGATTGTTATTTAAAAAAAATAATAAAAAAACAAACGTTACCTAAATGCATATATTTCAAATAAATATATGCATATATCATAAATAAATAGAAAAATACGTATATAGATAACTGACTCGATATTGGGATATTATTGGGATATCGGCATTAAAAATGTCCTTTAGAAGGAGTTATTTTGGTCGCTTTCACCGATCCTCTTCAGATATGTGTTCGGTATAATGTTAAATCAGTGAATGACATTATTGCAAACTAAATTTTTAAAGCAGCCAGATCAATGAGAGTGCTTAAAGAAAAACAATTTTTTGTTAAATTATTTATGCAACAGGGAGGCACCACTTATCCACGTCCGAAGGATACATGAGAGTAAGTGTTAATGAATTTAAGATAGCTATTAAGGCAACAGCTAATTGATCGTTTTGGGGGTAAAATCAAAAGACTTTAATTATTTAAGTGGACGGGTCAGCAAAAGCTTGTTTAAATTGGACGTGAAGACGGTCATATAATAGTCAGCTAGGAAGCAAGCCAGTGCAAGAGAGTTCAGCAAGCAAGCATTCTGGGAAAGATGATTTGTTCTTGGAATTTGCGTTTAGAATAAAACAAAGATAGAGAAGAGGGGAAACTGTTGGTATTGGTTGTAACTCAACAGGGGATTTTTTTGTGAAATTTGGCTGGAGAACCATAAACTGAAGCTTAAACAAACACTTGCTATGGAAATAACGTCAGAGCAGAAACAGGCTCGCAGCGTTTTTTTTTTTTCTTTTGCAAAGAGGTCGCAGAGAGGAAAACTGGTATATGTTCCTTATACAAAAATGTAAGAAAACACAGAATATTTCCAGTTTTCTATACAAACGTGTTTTTCATTTGAATGATATTTAAGCAATTCAGGTGATCGCTCATCACCATCTCAGTACAGGCCAATAAGTCTCCTGTGCGTCATGAGTAAGTTGCTAGAATCTGTGTTAAATACAGAAGTAATCAACCATCTCAACAAAAATAACCTTCTTAGTGACACTCAATATGGTTTCCGTTCTGCAGATCTACAGCAGATGTGCTTACAGTTATATCGCATAGGATTAGCAAATCTCTCGACGGTGGCAATCTTTCTAAGGCAATTGCTCTTGACATATCTAAAGCCTTTGATAGGGTATGGCATAAAGGTTTACTTCATAAGATCGCTAGCTATGGCATAGCTTGAAAAGTCTTCTCAATTATTAAATCATTTCTTTCTGATAGGTTCATAAGAGTAGTAGTTGAGGGGCAAAAATCAGAAGCTCACAGTATTAATGCCGGTGTCCCTCAGGGGTCCATCCTGGGCCCAACTCTTTTCCTGATCTACATTAATGATCTTCCAAATCACATCCTTACATCATTTGTAGACATTTATGCTGACGACACTACCATTTGTGGTAGTACATCTAAGACAGTAAACGACTAATTTCTCTCCAATTCTCTCTCCTCTGATCTTGAGCACGTAGTACAATGGGGAAAGGAGTGGCTGGTTACTTTAATGCATCTAAAACCAAGCTTCTCTCTTTACATCATCAACATTCTGATCCGCATCTGGCATCAATTGAAATGAATGGCTTTCGTCTTCAGGAGGCCTCAAGTTTTGACAAGCTTCTGGGCTTGACCATTACTCCTGATCTTAAATGGAACACGTACATCAAATCTGTAGCCAAGGCCGCTGGAAAAATGGTGGGATCTTTCTATCGACCTAACTGCACGCCTGTGGAATTGTCTTCCGTTTTCCTGCTTTCCGGCTGAATACAATATGGTTGTGTTCAAGTCTAACGTAAATAAGTTCTTGATGAGCCGTTCCATATAAGTTATCAAATTTACCAAATTTTCATTACTAATGATTACTATATTGTCCAATTTCTACTGTACACTCTTTAACCCTTATCCTTGAGTGGCCTCTTTGCCTGGATAATGTGGTGATGCCTATGTAAAAAAAAGCAGTTATGTATCACGTTAATATAACTTGCATTTAATTCAAATGCAAAACACAAACAACAAAGAAGCGTAAAATTATGAACGCTTTGTAGTGGTTATTAATCTAGTAATCTAAAGGTTTCAAACAACAATTCTAAACTGATGATCGATTAGATTTTAGACATGCGAACATTTAATGAGGGATAAATTTCTGCACACTATCCATGTCTATTCTGTTCGTTTTAAGATGAGGATTAATAAATTTTATGATTTGCGTAATTCCTTTTACTTGCAAGAGCCATGGACAAAAGTCAAAGATGTCTAACTGACAGCCTCGAGATAGAGCGTTTATAAGAAATAACTACCGAATTACTTAAGACGTTTACCGGTCATAACAGAGGAACGAATACAGGTTCCTCTCTTAAATTTTCTTACAGATTCTTGAGTTTAAACAAAGATTCCCAAGTGCGACTATAGCCAATTGAAGAAGATCGGAAAGAATATCGGCCTAAACGTGACGATAATAACTAGTAAGAGTTAATCTAGTTCTTTTATTCTTTTATTTTTTGCTAATAGATAATTTTCCCATAGAATTGTTTATTTAACTCTTCAGCACTTATACGACTCTTAAACGTTAATCAATGAATTTTCATAAACAAACTCACCGTTTTTCACAAAGTAATTTTAAATATTACTAACTGAAAACCTAAAATAATCAAGATAAATTCTATAACAGCTGTATTAAGCCTTTCCATTTTTATGACTTAATTAAATAACTATTTTCAAACTAATAATCTGAGTGGCTAATTTATTACACGGGTCATTACTCCAATTATATAACTGTTTTCTTGTAAGTAATATTAATATATATAGTTTTTCTTTTAATATATATATATATGCATATATATATATTACTTACATATATTATATAAGTGTTTTCATGTAATATATATATATATATATATATATATATATATATATATATATATATACAGAGTTGACCGATAAAATTGTCGTTCTAAAACAACTACACTCGATTTATTTAAAAACACTTATTGAAAACATGAATTCAGGTCACTTAATAATTTAGTAGAGCTGACACCTATTCAATGTATCTCCTTTTAATCTAAATCACCGCTTCGATACCTATCCGAAACTGGCAGCGTTCTCGGCAAAACTTGGTGGATGGCGGCTATCCGGCTGGCTTTTCTGTTGTGAGAGGTCATGTTGGTGCAGTCCAGCAGGTCGGGATAGTAGGGAAGCCAGTGTGAGAAAAGTACGAAATCGTAGAACTCTTTCTGAAGCCAAAACTAGCAGGACACCCGGCATTACCCAGTCGTACACTTTAATATGATATTTTAATTAATGAATAGTCGTGTTTATTATTGTATTATATTTGACCTTATTAATAATTTTAAAAGTTTTTAAAAATCACTCATTCGCCACCACCGAAACGTTTCAGCTATGAAGCTAGAGAGGTTTGTGTTTACTTTAACTTTTTCACGAAAATATTTCGCAAGTATAAATCATGTAAAACATCTCCATGAATATAATTACACGTAATAGTTAACTAAGGATGGTCATTCCATAATAAACCTGAAAAAACCCTCATAGGGAATTCCGATCGTTATGGTGCTAAATTCACTGTAAATAAAAATAGAATATTCTATAATCTTTAACAGAAAATAAGCGGGATAAATTAGTTATCGGCAGCCAGAGTTTTCTGAGTGCAGGTCAATATACTAACTATTTAATTGTCGCAAGCTCGTGCCTGATGCACGCAGATCACAATACTCATGTTATTTATTGACCGTCAGTATCTGCTAGGTGCGGAACACAATACTAATAAGTTCATTATCGCCATCACAATACCAACTTAGTTATCGCCATCAACTGTCTAGTGGGTACGACTTACAAAAAGCATCACTGATTTTTTTCTGGGCAGTATCTCATCGGTGCAGATCAAAATATTAACAAGCACTTTATCGCCCGGCTGTGTCTAGTAGGTTACTGATAATTTGTCATGGCCAGCCAGTTTTTGTCCGACACAGGTAACAATAGTAATTAGTTACTGCCGGCTATTTTCTGGTGGATGCAGATCACAATACTACCAAATTAGGGTCGCCAGCCAGTGTTTGGTCGGCACAGTTCACAATATGAATAAGCTAAAGAACAAGAGAGAAACGAAGAGGGAGAGAGAGAGAAAATGGTCTTTGTCTATGTCCGTCTGTCTACATATCCTTTTTAATTTCTCTGTAAAATACTGGCTTTTCTAGTTGAAACTTTCTTCTAATCATATATATAATAAAATGAATCATACTATCTATCTCTCTCTCTCTCTCTCTCTATATATATATATATATATATATATATATATATATATATATATACATACATACATGTATGTGTATATGTTTCTATGTGTGTGTTAAAACAGTAAAACGGCAAACTGCACTATAATTTAAAGTCCATAAGTAAGGATTTTCCTATACAAAAACTCATTGATTATTCTTTAAATTTGAGAAATATCTGAAGAAAAGAGAAAATAATGTTTTTGACTCATCAGGAAAAATGGAATTTATTTAAAAAGATAATATATTTCAGTTAAATTATAGTTACATTTCTTGAACTATTGAAGCGGTTCGTGTGTTAAAAATGGACACAAGCTGAATTTCCCAACATCTAAAACAACATGGCTCCCCACATTCCTAGTTTAGAAAGGTTCTAGTTGACACCAAAAAGAGGATCCATATAAACTCAAAGATTAAAAGATTAAAAATAATAGACGCACTAATTATAACAAGGCCGATAGCCATTAGTCGCGTGCTCTCGTGTAATGAATGAAAATGTGAATGTAGGATTGGCATACAATTCTTAAAGATATCCTAAAATGACTGAAAAATCGTCGTAAATGACTTAAATAAATAAAAAGTAAATGATTTAGAATGACTTTAATGACCCTAAGGATGAATTGAATGACCTTAAGAATGACTTGAACGCTTAAAAATAACTGGAATCCTTCAAAAACAAATTGAATGATCTGGAGAATGACTTGAATGGCTTTAAGACTGATTGGTTGTAAAGTGGGTGATCATTTTACATTAAATTACTACAGAAAAGTGATCCCCCACTTTATATCACAATAAGTACATCATGTAGTAAGAACAGATACTACACTTTGATCTTGGCCAAAAGACAAAGAAAATGGTATTTATTTGCTTACCCACCGAGAAAATTAGGTACAAGGCCGATTTTTAATGTGAGGAGTGGAGGGGAAATGGGGACGAAATCCCCGGGGAGTAGAGGAGCTGGATAGTGACAATTGGTATGAAGGGTTTCCCCTACATTGACCAAGGTCTTATATGTTGGGTTGGTATTTATTTGCTCCCCAATCGAGCAAATAGGCGCAATGCCGATTTTTAATGTGAGGAGTGAAGGGGAAATTGGGACCTGCTCCCCGGGGAGTAGGGGAGCTGGATAGTGACAATTGGTTTGAAGGGTTGCCCCTACATTGACCAACGTTTATATGTGGGCTTGCCCCCACATATGATCTTTGCTTGCAGTATCTGCCGGGACAAAAAAGGCCAAGAAAAGCTTAAAAAGCTAAGAACAGCATCTATTACCAACAGATATTTGATCTTAACGAAAAAAGGCCAAGCACAAAAGTGTTAAGGACCGACTGACCGACCGACCGACAGAGTGAATTATAGAGCTGCTTGCACACGACTAAAAACTAAACATACAAAAAAGTACATGTAAATCTGGAAAATAGTAGTAACCTTTGAAGTGCCTATGTACGTAACCATCCAATATATATATATATATATATATATATATATATATATATGTATATATATATATATATAACTACTTCATTTACTCCCATAAGATTAATATACGAAAGTATAGATTCATGCGTAAACATTAAGTATTTACTTCAAAAGTGCTCAATACGTAGGTAGAGCTAGTTAGTAATTTATAATTTGTAATCGCCATATATATTTTATAAATTACTATATATATATATATATATATATATATATATATATATACATATATATATATATATGTATATATATATATATATATATATCATATCATATATGTTTTATTTTTTATTACCGTTTTATCTGTTTGGTTACATATGTTTCAGATGTTAGACCATGTTTACGATCCAACAGCCTCGTCAGACCATACAGAAGTTTTTGTTAGTATTTGGAAGATGTGTTTTAGAAGAAATATGAAAAAAGCGGGAAGGGGGTTGAGGTAGGAGATAATTAGGGGGAGGGAGACGGGTATTGACAATATTTCAGTTTTGAGGGTCAAGATACATTAGATTGTATTGTGTACGTGGGGGTAGCAGATTCAGGTAGGCGTGGGTGGAGATATATGGATATACGGGAGGGGGATGAGGAGAGAGGATGGTAAAGAAAAGAAAAAGGAATAGGGGGAAGCAAGGAGAGAGGAAGTTTAAATTTTTAGGTTTTAAATTTTAACTGCCTTTTGCTTGTTCAGTAATGTATGTTAAGTAAATGAGAGAGAGAAAGGGAGAGCGAGAGGGAAAGAGAGGGAGAGCGAGAGGGAAAGAGAGGGATAGAGAGGGAAACGGTTAGTGTAGATGTTATGTCTTTTTGTAGGTACAGGCTTCATTTAAAATTCCCGCAGTCGCTATACGTCGACTTGCCCATTTCAGTTTACAGTGAGTTGTTTTTTTTTATAATACATACGTTAACGCCCACGCAAATACGCATACATACATACATATACATATATATGTACATTTCTACACATCCATATGCAGACATACGCATACACACATATATACAAACAATGTATATGCAGACATACATGGATTCATATGCAGACATACATACACATACACACAACTCTTATACACATATATACACTCACAAATATATATATACACATATAAATACATACACACACACATATATATATATATATATATATATATATATATATATGCACACAACCAACCTGTATACATATATGTGGAGATATAAATCTCCAGTAAGAAGTAGATGTACATATACATACATACATACACATACACCACTATACACGTATATACAATTACATAAATATAGATAATTATAAACATATAAACATACAGACATATATAGACATATACACACATATATACACACGCACATATATATATATATATATATATATATATGCATATACTGAATTTTAATTTCTGTTTATGATCATTAAAATTTATAAATCCTATATATTTCCAAGAATAGACTCTATGAAATGGATTTTGATGAAATAATATAATAATTATTTTCTACATATTTTATTAACAAATAATATGTATATTTAAGTCTGTAAAGGATATAAAATATATGCAAGAATATTTGCCTCACGTTATCATTTGTGATGTAGATATCTATCTATCTATATATCTATATAAGTGAACGTGTCTGTGTGTCTGCCTGTATGTCTGTCTATCTCTGTACATTTCCCTACGCAACAACTCTGTCAATTTTTAGTCTAAAGACTTGAAATTTGATATACAGGTTACTGAGTTTTGGAAAATCTATGCGATCGGTGTTCGGCCAGAAATTTTGCTGTAAAGGGGTCAAAGTTCAACGATGTGACCTCTGGGAACTCTACCAAACTACTCCGACAATTGTTAGTCTAAGCACTTGAAATTTTAGATATAAATTTCTTGGACATGGATCTAACTTAATAAGTTGATTTGAACCCAAAACAATAAATGTTAAGGGGGGGGGGGGCATAATAGAGGTAAAAGTTTAAAAAATTGTCCGTTTTTTTTTTGTTTTTTTTTTTTTGCTTTTTTTTTTTTTTGCTCTACATACACTTCTTAACGTCCGGGCAACCCCGGGGCACCCATGCTAGTATATCTATAAAAGTGAAGGTGTCTGTGTGTGTGCCTGTATGTGTGCCTGTGTGTGTATATGCCTCTGTACATTTCCCTATGCAATAACTCTGTCAATTCGAAGTCTACAGACTCGAAATTTGACATACAGGCTACTAAGATTTCACAAGATCTTTGTGATCTGTTTTCGGCCAGAAATTCGGATGTTAAGGGATCCAAGTTAAAGGATTTGACCTTTGAGAACTCTACAAACTCCCCCGACAATTTTGTCTATAAGCACCTGAAATGTTAGATATACATTCCTTTGATATGCATCTAATTTAATAACTCCATTTGAGCCCGAAAGAATAAATGTTAAGAGGTAATAATAGAAGTCAACATTTAAAAACATTTGACATCTGCGGTCTCTACCAAATTACTTAGAAAATGTCTGGTCTAAACATTTGAAATTTTACAAAAAGGTTATCAGAGATAGGGCAAGCTTTTAATTGGTTTGGAAAATTTTTAGTTACCAATATATAAATGTATGTATGTATGTATGTATGTGTGTATATATGCTTGCATGTGTGCCTAAAACTTTCACCAGAGGCGACGGGTTTTACCAAGATCAGTATTCATTTGAAGTTTGAACTTTCAGACGACAAATATCTAAAATTTGTCTGAAAACATTAATTTCTTCACCTTCAACTGTACACTTTTCTACAGGGGTCGCTTTTTTCGCCGATATTTTTAGTCAGTCCTTTCGATTGTCTAAGCTTAATTTAAACATAAGCACTTCCGGTTTGGCGGTGGTCGTAAAAGCAAAGAGGTCAGGTTCCCTCCCCCGTTCTTTTCCTCGCTCGTCGTACGGGTTCGAGCCTGCCTATATATATATATATATATATATATATATATATATATATATATATATATATATATATATATATATATATATATGTATGATGTAAAGATCATATAATTTTAAGTTATTTTAATGGTCAGGTTAAAAAGGAATTTCACTGGTGCCTAAAACGATGTCTATTTTTTATTTATTTATTTATTATTTTATTATTTTGTTTTGCAGAAAATGGAAATAAAGGCAATCGCACCAGCTGTTTTGTAGGTCATTTATGAATGCTGGCGGCGGGAACAAATTAGCTAAGAGAAGAGGCACGGCTTGTAGGAAAAGCGTCTTAATTCGACCATTCGAAACGGTTACGGGTTGCTGGCTTAATCGACTGCCGAAAAGAAAACAAATAGGAAGAGAGCAAAAACAAATGGAGGGGAAAATAAGCAGACTAGATAAAATGGACACACGCCGGAAACTCGCCTATATCCGCTTTCATCTACAACATAACGCACGTGCGTATACGTGAATACACTAAGCGATACGTCCTTTTATTAGTGCTACCAGCCTTTCGATAAGTTTATATTGTAAATAGTTGGTTTCAATAATATAGGCACTGTTAAAACAGAGGAAGAAATACATTCTTTTTTAACGAATTAATATCCATTAAAATTCATTATTATTGGGTATGTTTTTTCCCCGAAAGATAGAAGCTTGAATGTTAACATTGAAATAATATAAAACTTTTCCGACTATTTTTAACAGAAGTTTGTATTCTATATTTAAAAAAACACACACACACACACAATTCACCGCTATTTCTGTCTAACTAGATTACATATTTACATATTTTTAATAGACATTTAAACAATTAATTTGCTTTCTTTCGTAATAAAATTTTAAATGATTTGATGTAAGAGTATGCAAAGATATTATAACAAAAGGGCCGGAATTTCAAACAATTCCATCTTTTATTTCGCTTTATAGTTGTAGCATAGCGAAATTTAAAAAAAAATTAAATGTAATGATAGATTACAAGAAACTACAGCACGTTATACAGGACTAAACCAAATACATTTAGTCCAGTACAGGCTACAATATTTTCTTCGTATCTCCATGAAAATAAATGAAGTTAATTTAGTCGTGTATAGGCTATTATATTATCTTCTAATCTACATTAAAACTAAACGAAGTTCATTAAGTCCTGTATATGCTACTATATTTTCTAATCTTCATGAAGACTAAATAGATTTCATTTAGTCCTGTATATTCTACTGCATTTTGTTTCTCACGCCTGAAAACTAAATGAAGTTTATTTATCCTGTAAATTTCCATGCATTTTACATATCTTTTGCCGATTAAGTGAAGAATCAACTTTCTTCTTGCTTTTTCTCTTAGTTTCTTTTTCTAATTACATGGCTTTTCTGTTTAACATTTTTCTGATTTCATGAACCTTTTCTTTTTTATAAATTCTAATTTTATTTTTTTTTTAAGATGAAACTTGTTTGACTGCTTTTGGAAAGAAAATCTTCTAGCTCGAGAGGAAGTGGAGGAATCTTTTCTTTCACAAGTGGTAGAAGCACCAATCCTTGAAAGAGCTGTCATAAAATCAACTGTACCATCCCTATAATTTATTTTTCTATAAAGTTCATGTAACTGTTGCATTTTATTGCATTTATTGGTGTATAATTGCACATTTTTTTGGCAGAATTCATCCATTCTCGGATTGTTTTTAAACAGTCAGATTGTTTTTTTTATTTTAAACTATAAAAACATGACCATCATTGGGAAATATTTAAATGTTTCGCTATTATAATCTGAAAGAAATAAGACAAAATAAAAAGACTATCTACAAGAAAGAAAAACAAAATTTTGGAAAGCGTGAAAAATATTTATTTATATTGTTATGAAAGGAAGTGATTCGAAAAAACAAGAAAAAATAAGTTTTGTTATTTAAGTAGTTTCAAAATCTCTTTATTCTAGAGAGAATTTCATTTAATGGTACTGGTGTTGGTCGCTATCCTAACGACACTAACGCGGTTATTTCTTTTATTTATTGATTTAAATAAATCACATATCTGTTAACTGCCCTGAACAACTAGAATTATTTCATATGAAACTGATATACGAAACTGGTTCTTTACTCCAAATTCCAAAATAGTGTTCTCTTTTGGAGAGAGGATTCTTCTTTCTGTCCGTTTTTTTTTCTGAAGTTCAGACATAATTCACAATTTAAAATGAGATATTCGTTCGGAAAATAACCGAAAACCGACTTAAATCGACTTTAGAAAAGCGAGTGCTTTGCTAGACGACATCAACAATTTGACCAGAATTTATTTGAAGCTTCTTTTCCACTTTTAGATATTTTTTCCTGTACGATATTATGCGAAAAGAAAAAACCGGCCGCTCCATTTTCTGGTATGATAGCAAACACCTGCCATAATATTATATATATATATATATATATATATATATATATATATATATATATATATATACACACCCATCATTCATGCTTACATTTTGAGCGATGAAAGGAACTTATAACGACACAGTGAGAAAACAGGAGTAACCACAGTTTGGGTAACCAAAAGTGTGTACTGGCATCATGTAGCAAAGGACTTGGAAATAATTCTGAAAAGGGGGAGATAACAACTGTTTACAAATACGACCAACTGTTTGTAGACTGTATGGTCTACCTTAACCTAGGTAATATTCCCCAACGACAAATAGCCGAATGAAATTATCGTATTCTTAGCAGGATTTCAATTATTTATTGTTTTTTGATAACTATTCTTCAAAGCATTTCCTATTCAATGGTATATTAGCAATATTTGGCTCACTAAAATAAAAGTATTAATTTATTTTTTAAATACTTAAAATAGGTGGGAGGGGTGTAAAGAGAATAGAATAATCGAATCTTTATGCATGTTTACAATCAACTTGGTGGATGTCAGTAAATCCTTGGACGAAACAAATCAAATATAAATTAAAAACTAAAATAAATACTTAATATAATTATTTGCAGATTATAAAAAAATAACATTAAGTAATGCAATAAAACTTAACTAACATATTCACCCGTCTTCCCTGTAGCGATTAAAGACATTTATATCAGATCTGCATCTGCGTTCCATGTTTTAAAAGTATGTGTCCTCCATAGTATCAGATCTGACGAAATGGTTAATTATAGGTAGACCGTTTTATCCCATCGAAAAATTTTATAAAAAAAACTAACGGCCAACTGTAGTTCTCTCCAGAATGTTCTGCTGGCATTGCGAACAGAAACTACTTTTTCCTTTGCTTCCGACTATGTAGTCGTACTGAGACTAAAGCCGCTTTCAGGACTGCTAGCAACCACTGAAAAAGGAATAAAGCACGCAAGAGAGTTGTATGCTCAGTCCGTCAAGTCCAAAGTAGCTGAGCAGCGGCTTGTCTTCCCATCAGTCCTAGAAAATAGCGAACAGGATGCTGAACAGAAGCGTGTGCTCTATTCCAACTATCATCAATGGACCTGATGTAATCTCTTCAGCGTCAGATAAAGCAAAATTCTTTGCCAAAAACTTTGCAGCTAATTCTACATTATGCGATCATGGGCGCAACCCTCTAGTATTTCCTCGTGTACATCCTAAGCCGAACTCTCTTCCTAATCTACATCAATGGTCTTCCAACTGACATCCTTAGATCATTCGTAGATATTTATGTTAAAAGCACATCTAGGGCAGTATCTAAAAGATCGTAAACGACCAATTTTTCTCTAATTCTTTGCATCTTGAGCATGGGGTACAATGGGAAAAGAGCTGCCTGGTTACTGTTACTGAATCTAAAACCAAGCTTTTGTCTTTACATCATCAATGCTCTGGTCCCCATCTTGAATCAATTGAAATGAATCGTTCTCGTCTTGGGCTTCATGTTTAGAAAAGCTCCTGGGTTTGACGATTACTCCTGATATGAAATGTAACACGTACATCAAATCTGTTTCTAAGGTCGCTGGGAAAATAGTGGGATCCTTCTATCGATCCAGTAGATATCTTACTTTTGATGCAATTCTCTACCTATATAAGAGCCAGGAACGTCTATGGATGGAGTATTCTTGCCATATCTGGGCAGTAGCTGCTAGAAAGATTTCTTGACAGTGTTCAAAATAGACTTCGTAGCTTAGTGGGGGATGCCCATTTCTCTTCCCTGCAATTTTTCTCTCACAGAAGAAATGTTGCGAGCCGGTCTCTTCTTTATCGTTATTTTCATGGCAAATGCTCGTCTGAGCTCCAATCTATGGTCCCCCTCGGCCAAACTTTACCGAGAAACACTCGTCTATCTGAAAACACTATCAATAATTGCCTCGACTTTTTATCCGTACCTAAACCTAAACGTAGATTCCATAACCAAAGCTTTTTTCTCAGTAGTGCACACCTCTTGACCTCTTTCATTTGCCTGCTTTCCGGCTGACTCTAAGATGTTCGTCTTCAAGTCCAACGTAAACAAGTTCTTGATGAGACATTCCTCTTAAGTAATCAAATGTACCAAATGTCCACTACTATCAATTGCTACGTCACTGTCCCATTGGCCACTGTACACTTATTAACCTTGATCCTCGAGTGGCCACTGAGCTTTCATATGTGGTGAAGCCTTTGTAAAAAAGAAGTGTTTTCGTACAAATTTTTTTTTTTGCTTATCTTCAGATAATTATTATTAACATACTTAACGATTTTCACATTCAAAACACAAATAATAAAGAATGGAACGCATTCGAAATTCGAGTTTTCTAACTTAAAATCTGATATGGTCAAACGCGTTCTGTTTTGGTTGTTTGTTTTATCTAGAATCCTTACAATCCAACACAATGTACCTAGTTTAGTTTAGGATGATTATTTTAAGCATCTTGGAACCACAAATAAAGAGGGAGTTTTACGCAAATATATGTATATATATATATATATATATTGATTATGAAAAATAATAAAACATTACGAAGTTCATACTTCACTAAATAATCGGTGAAAATTTTGTATTGATTTGATAATTACTAGATTTTTGGTAGATTATTGAAGAGAGCCTCCGTCAACAAAATACTTACTCCTTCCGTTATGGAATACAATAATTCATTTCCGTGGTGTTTTTTTTTTTTTTTTTTTTTGAAAATAGTGATATTCATATATTGCATTTATATATATATATATATATATATATATATATATATATATATATATATATATATATATATATTTATATAAAATGGGTTAAGAAATTCCAACGAAAGAAAGATGTATATTTAAATAAGGGGGTAGTCACCAACAATGTGTATTTTTTAACATTATTTTATTATTCCGTGTCTTGGTTTTTCATTGAGAATTATGTTTAGATCATTGTAATAATGTTTTTAAATCATTGAAATCGTGTTTTTAACGCGTTTCAGACGTTCTGCGAAGCGTCCTCTTCAGAAATTATTTTCAAAATGTGTTGGAGATGTAAAAGTAGCATTTTCGTAGTTCATTTGAAGTGTTTCGAAGGAATGAAAACGTGTAAGTCTCTACTATTCATTGGAATGTTCAATTTTTATTACTCTTTTATTGGGTTGTAGCGAGTCGGCTGTGGTCACTCCTGTGTTGTGGTTCTCCCTCTCACTCTCTCTTTCAACTTGTGTTTTTTTCTTTACCTTTAGGGTAGGATGTGTGTGTCTGTTTTTTTCTTTTATTGGTTGTAAAATGTGTGTACTGTTTCATAGTATTATGAGGTTATTTGCTTCCCTAGGAAGGTGACTGTGTTCCAAGATCGTTAATAATGTGTATGTATGAGGAGGGGGGACCAGCTCTTCTAAAATAAGGGTAGGGATCCTTTCATTCTATTTTGATATTTATTTTTTTGATTCTTAGATTTTAGTATTGTGATTTTTTCGTTTCAGTCTTTTCGGCTATTCTTTATATTATGTCTGTTTAGATAGAGGGGTGTATTTAAAAATATGTAATGGGGATTTTTTAATGTTTCTATTTATTTGTCTCCTCTTGTGGGTATGACGAGATTCAGGATCGGTTCCTAGTGTGGGGAAGATCTCGTTCCCCAGAGGGGGGGGGGCAATTGGAGGGGTATAGGTATGGGAGGGGGATGATAGAAGGGATGATAGTTATCTCAGTCATGAGAGATTTCTCCTGCACTGACTGAGGGGGAAGCGAGGTTTTTGAATTGATATTGTACTATGGTTGTAGGTGTTTTCTAGTGTTTTTTGTTTCGAGGTTAAGTAGGGTCGGTATTGTTCAGTGTGTTGTATTAGAGATAGGGGTGTTATGTCTGTGTGTGTTTGTATGCACGGGCGTGTGTGTGTTTTAATGTGTTGGTTCGGATTTATGTGTGAGTGTGTATATGTACATGGATGTGCATGCGAGTGTGCCTTGCATTTCATGTTTTTGTGTGTTGATATTAGGATATATGTAATCTATATATATATATATATATATATATATATATATATATATATATATATATATATATATATATATACTGAAAAAATAAGCATTCATGTTTATGGAAGAAAGAAAAAAAAACAACTATGTAGTATCAAACTTATTTTGCTGAAGAAAGATTACTCGTAAATTGTTCTGGATACTACATCTCTTAGCTTGTACATTAGAAAAAATAAATTCACTCGACATAGTAGAAGTTCTACTAAGCCAAGAAATACGCTTTTAGGAA
The DNA here is from genome assembly GCF_053919585.1 of Euprymna scolopes. Classification (NCBI taxonomy): domain Eukaryota; kingdom Metazoa; phylum Mollusca; class Cephalopoda; order Sepiida; family Sepiolidae; genus Euprymna; species Euprymna scolopes. Next base: position 123,884,940 of record NC_136482.1, on the reverse strand, counting down.
TGACGACAGCGACACATATTAATTTTCTGTAAAATACGGACGCACGTAAATAGCTTACTAAAATAATACGAGCACATACATTTATTAGTAACTTAATTATTTAAAAATAAAATTTGCAAAATAAAACGTATCTTTTACAGAGTACTTATTATAATATTCTACTACTGGCTGTAAATATTAAAGATCCATTTTGCGACCTGATGTTGGGAGGACCCTCCCATAAAAATGATGGGTCTTAAAGGAATAACCTTATTTTTAGTTTTTGGTAGGCCATATAACCTTGAGCGGATAGATTCAGACGGTCTAAGTTCACGAGATTTATTCGAAGGTATTACACCGGTTTTCATCCATTTGATCGGATGCTTCTAAAATTCTGTTTCTAAAATATCGTTACTTGATGAGTTTCGACAGGGCAGAATTTTACAAATGGTTCTGCGTCATTTAATATGACTAACATTTGGTGGACATCATCTACATGATTTAATGAAACACGTATGATCCTTCATCTGATGTAGTTATTACAGCATAATTATTTTGCCGTAGAGTTTGAAGACACTTCTCTTTTTAACCCGAAAGCAATGCATCTTAGTTTTGATGTGATAAGCGTGTAGAAGTACATATTATTGCACAAAGATAATACGTAGCTTTATTAAAGATATATAGTGTAACCCTTGTTTTTTCTCACCCTAAATATATTTTATTTTAAACGTATATTTTCTATCGCTTTTAAAAATTTAATTTACAAGCTCTAGAAGAATGAGGAAAAACTTATCAGTTGAACACTCCTTTCTATACTTATTATGAACATCGAAACCTGACTTCCATTCATATGTGTATATTTGGTATACGTTAAAAATTATGAAACAACTTTTCATTGGATAATAGAAGTAAGCAGAACATACTTCGTAACATTAGGAAACATACTACTTCACAACGGACATTCTTAGTAACCTCCTTTGGTCTTAAATAGGTAATCATTTGATTAAATATATCAAAACATGTATTTCTTTATAATTGATTTAATGTTTTGTATTGCTTACAAAAATTGTACATATATATATATATATATATATATATATATATATATATATATATATATATACATATATACGTGCCATTTATCATAGACTAAAGTTTATATGCAAAGATGCAAAACTTTGTTAGATCTCCCAAGTTTGGTTTTTCAGAAGTTTGTATGTTGATACGTCTCTTGTTCTCTCTCTCTCTCTCTCTCTCTCTCTCTCTCTCTCTCTATATATATATATATATATATATATATATATATATATATATATATTCATATATGTATGTGTGGGTGTACAAATATGTAAGCATGTGGATAGACAAAAATTAAAAAGTCATTCAGAAAAGACTATTTATCAAAATAGTGGACGTCTATTGTTGAAGAATACTGCATCAGTATGCACATGTATTAATAAACGGGCTTTTATCTTGTAGCCTGGCGAAATTAGAAATCAAAAGTAATGTGGCATTCGGTGAAAGAGAAATTGTCAAATCAAAGAAATGAAAGTTTATGGAAAAGATATAAGAAGGTTGACGAGTCTAAACTCAGTGATATACGGAAATCGAGATAAACGAAAGAGGAAATGCAAAAACGCCTGCAAAGGTGTCTCATGTATTATATGTCAAGATAAGAATGCGAAATATATCAATAAATAATAAGTGAACACGAGCTCCGTTTTTTCTTTTCACTTTATCTCTCGCGTTGTCGTTGTTTTCATTAATTTTGGTTAGATAAATTTTTGAAAGACACATTTATCTAAATGCAGACTATGTATTACTATATAAGTATATATATATATATATATATATATATGTATATATACATATATATACATATATATGTGTTTGTGTGTGTGTGTCTTTGAGTATTTATATTATACTTATATACATATATACAATTATATTTTGAGTGAGAATGTATATATATATACATACAGACATATATATATGCATATATATATATATATATATATATATATATATATATATATATATTATTTTAATTTATTTTACTAGTGTGAGGGATGTTTTGTCCTATACCCATGTTTACGGCTACTACCGCTTTTTCATTAGGAGTCTTTGATGAACCTATTTATTATACTAGTATCTACTTAGATAATTTTTGTGAACCTCAGTAGTACTACAATTCCAAATGTGGTTCTTGAGATTTTCACTAAAGTATTAGTTTCACGTGTTAATTTACCTGGTTTCGTGTTAATATAGTAAACAATTGTACACACAGATCACTTGCATTAGGAAATACAATATCATATCATTTTATAATAGAATTTCATCAGATGAATGTATATTTAAGCTCTACATAACCGGTATATATTCAAATATATATCTAAATTCTATAATTAAACACACACACATACGCACACACACACGCACCCCCCATATATATATATATATATATATATATATATATATATATATATATATATATATATATATATATATAGTACCTGCATATCCCTAGTGAAATATTTTCAGGCGCATGGTTGAATTCGTTTCTTATAGACTCCGAAATGGCGGAACGAATTTTCTTTAAAATTCAGGACTTTAGTGTATAAGTCTGGGTGAACCTTAGTATTTTTTCTCGGAATACCGCTGATAATTACCGATAATCAATAATCGAAACCGTTATTTGTATTTATTTATCATCTGTAAAGCCAGCTTTCCATGTCGTCACTGAGCACCAATGATAAAATAACGGACCGTGAAAAGTCTACTGTACATAAGTTGAAAGCGTGTTTTTTTTGTTTTTTGTTTTTAGTAGGACGTGGTCTGTAGATTCAAACTCTGCACGAAAATTTCATTTCTTTTTTTTTTTCATTAACTGCAAATAATTCTATAAGACTTCAAAATTTACGTTTTTTTTTTTTGAGATTTTTTTTTCTTTTGTTCGCATGACGTGCTCTGCAGCTTTCAACACCGCGCGTATATTTCTTTATGTTTTTTTTCTTTTACTGGAAAGAAGTTTATTTAAAATAATTTTATAAAAGAAACAGTAGATTCTCCAGAGTGCAATGTAGATTAACATATATTTTGAACTAAGTTTCTGCATGGAGACATGTGAAGTTTCCCCCCGAGCGATTTCACGGATTTCGATGACACTGAAAATATATAGGAATGTGAGATATTCATGATCACCATTCAATCCCGGGCAACGTTGTATCTATTTGTTTATATATATATATATATATATATATATATATGTATATATATATACATATATATATATATATATGTGGGGGGGGGTTGTGTCGAATTTGGGGGTATCAAACCCAAAGCAAAATATGATGAAAGTAAAAATAAAATAGATAAACCCCATAATTTATTTTACCATACCTGTTTACACCGAAACACTTATCACAATATTCTGTGGATCTATATTAAAAAACCTTCTTAAACTTTGTGACATATTTCTATTCTATGGAAGTCAGGGGCGAACGAAATTCCTATAATTTTATTATATCATATTTCCTCGAACTGAAACATAATTATAAAAGTATACTTACGAAGATAAACATGAAAAGCCTTTATTAAAGTGCGTGCCTATTTCCATTCTATGGAGGACATGCGAACGCAGACACCACAATTTTATTATACCATCCCTATTTAAGTTAAAACATACTTATCAAAGTAGTATTATGTACATCTATATCAAAAACACTTGTAAACGTTTTTTTTTTTAATTGTTTATTTCCATACTTTGTGGACCAGGCGCATACATGGACCCCACAATTTTAATGAATCATCATCATGCCAGATCAAACATATCCATTCCTGTGTCTCGATACATCTTCTCTCATTATATGTGATCAGTTTTCTATTATAGTCAACCATACAGGAGCCTATCCCTGACCAGACACACACAGACGTTTATATTATAGATATAGATTGTTTAAATGTTTTAAAGTAAAGTTTCCATCTTGATATGATAAGCATCGCAAACTCCTCCGGTGTGTTCTCCGGTGAAGAAACAGGGGTGAAGAATATGGCCGTTCTCTGTTGAGATGAAAGCGACGATAGTGCATACGATTCCATCGCGACCACTTCTTGCGTAAAAAACCCTCAAAATATGAATGTGCATTTCCTATGGCGATGCTATAAGCAAGTAAGGCCAGCGTGTTATCTCTGAGCTGATTTAGGTGCGTGTAATCATACTGCAATGTGTATGTTGAACTTTGTGCGGAATTTCAAACATAATTTAATCCACAGCGGCAATTTTCTATCGACCTGTATACCATAACGGTATAAAAGATTGAAGTATTTCAGAATTGTAGTCTAGTATGGCTTCTACTGAGGATTGAATCTTCAACATCTAAAAAATGTCTTATTTTTAATTTAGTGTGCGTAGGACTTCGCGTATTGTGAACTGATCATTGTATGCTTAGCACATTACGCCTTCAGTCATTACTAAATTCCATACTTTTACATGGACAGAGGAAACTTAGATTTCAATTTTCTTCCAAAAGCCTTAGTGAATAACTCAGATACATGGATTCATGGCGATATATTTTCACGCCATTGCGCGAATAAATCGTGTATATCGTCATGTATTTATTTATTCAAAGGCAACAGTTATGTCCATATCATGTAGCTGATACTTAAAATGTCCCGGAAAGAGCAATGTTTTAGTTGAGATATCGTAGCTATGTAATTGGTGTAAGCACTTTATTAATCAATACATTCTCATTTTTCTTGGTGAGATCTGCTAGTCGAATTTCATCTGTAGACGCAATACAAATGCGGCAGTTCTATTGCTGGTATTATCGCCTCCATTAGCGATATTATATTATTAACTGCGGATCAGCAATACATTCAATAGATAAAAATCTCCTCTGTTATATGTTTTTTTTTGTAGATTATGAATATATATATATATATATATATATATATATATATATATATATATATATATATATAGACATCTAACGATCGCAATCTCATAAGTGGTGAGGGAGAAAGCAGATATTTAAAATAAAACCTAACTGCACACCTAGATGACTCATCTCCAAGAAATGAATTTTCGCCATTCGTTACTTTAAACTAGCGCTTTACTGCATCAGTGGCATCACGGTTCAAACACTTAACTCTTAGGTCCTCCACATAAAAAAAAAATTACACCACAAAATTACGTGGAAATTTACCATACATACCCATCATTACACGCTGATATCCAAATATAATTGGAGGTACACAATCTATTAATTTGATTTCACTCTAATTGTGGAGACATTCAGGAGCGAATAAAGATTACAATAAAACTAAGCATCCCTTAAACTTGCACAGATATATACATTTTTCATATCAAATTAATATTTCAATAGAAATGTATTCCCCATGTGTCAAAATCCAATAATATATTAAATATTAATGCGAATATGTAGTTTAAGTAACTTTTTAAAAAAATTTCCAACGCAATGATTTTTTTTAAATTTTTACTTGAGTTCACGTTTGACAGATTGAGTTAAAAAGTCTAATACGTCATCGCTAAGCTATAATCAAGTTTAAAATAATGTTTTAATCTTTAAGTGCAAAACACCACATTACTCAAGTTGCCCAGAGGTTTAGGTAGTAACCTTTAATTTACTTGTTAGATATTAAACTATTTACTATGAATGCACTCTTTACTATCCACTATACATGAAAGCTATCTATCTAGCTGTCGATCTATCTATCTATCTATATTTTCCTCTCTTTCTCTCTCCATATGTGTATGCATTAATGTATGTATGGATGTTGTTTTTAAAATACAATCGTCCACTGACACATGTTGCAGTGGGTGATTATATTTTAAAGCCAATATATATGCCGCTCCCCATATGGGGGTATCAAATTGGTTAAAGGGAAAATTATTTCGAAGTCGCATTTCAGTTAAAATGCACTTTCGTAAATAATTAAATTCATTCCAAACGTATCGCAAAAAACAAAACAAATACCATCTCTCTCTCTCACTCACTCTCTCTCTCTCTCTCTCTCTCTATATATATATATATATATATATATATATATATATATATATATATTATTTGTACGCATATTAATAGACGTATATCACCTCTTTTCTTATTTCTATTAGTTCCATAGTGCTCTTATCAACCTATCCATAGCCTATACAACTTACCAACGTTAGAAATCTATTATTACACACATCTGCATAATCTATATACAACTTATCAAATGAATATTGTACTACTGCATACATCTGCACTGTTTAGATTATTGGACTCTTTTAGATTTAGCTGAAGGAAATTCAGTATCCGTGGATACATTTGAATTTTTTATAGTATTGAGACTTTTCTGATTTGTGTTGTGGTATTTTAATCTAACGGATAATAATAAATTCTTCCACTCAATATAACAACCGGGGGGAATATGTCCCCCAATGTGAGCGCATTAGATATGCACAACGTCGTTTAAAAGACCATTACTACTGGATAGTCGAAGAATTGGTGCGAGTACTGTACCCTTACAAACACCATACATTATAGTGCAAATGTTACATTTAAACTATATGTATATATATATATATATATATATATATATATATATATATAAATATATATATATATTTATTTATATATATATATATATAATATATATACATATATTTATAACAAACACCATACTGCGAATGTTACATTTAAACTATATGTATATATATATATATATATATATATATATATATATATAAATATATATATATATATATATATATATATATATAATATGGGAGACTTGTCTTAATTAAAACTGTAGATTACACCAGAGTTTGTTCGCAAGAGAATATTTTGATGATGGCCTGTGGAACCTGTAATAAATAATAATACTAATAATAATAATAATAATAATGAAAATAATAATAATAATAATAATAATAATAATAATAATAATAATAATAATAATAATAATAATAATAATAATAATGCTTACAAATAGGAGGAAAATGTACAATAGTATAAAAGTCAAGTAAAGGAAAATGTTAACATTCCTAATGCCCATATAGTAATATTTTTGATGCAAACTATGTAATTGCTTTCAGTAACTGCCGTTGGTCTATAACAATGCTAAAACAAAAGAAAGTAAAAGAAGCCATTTTGAATGGCGGACAGCAATTCATTTAATCCTCGTTTCTTCATCCGTAAAACGATTTTATTTATTCCCAATGTTTATCTTGGCTTCTAGAATGCAGCCACCTCTATTGATCGACAAAAGGCTTACGGCGGTGTCGTATACAACGAACGGACAGATCAGTGGTTTCTGAAACGAATAATTATTTTTCTTGTTTTTTCAAACAATTTCCTGCTGTATGTATTTGTGATTGTATTTCAAAAAATAAAATAAATAAAATAAGGCGTATTAAATGTTTTTAATACAAAAATAAATAATAAAGTAAAAAAAAACATGAATTAGAAAAAACTAAAAATAATATCAACAAAAAAAATGAGAAATTGAGAAAATCCATTGGAAATAATAAATACACAGAAATAACATCAGTATCAAACCTAAAAAGGGATCGACAAACATTACTAAGATTTACAACACACACGAGCGCACGCACCCCCACACGCATGTGAAAACACACACTCGCACACACACACAACACTTGTATATATATATATATATATATATATATATATATATATATATATATATATTCATACAAGTTTGGTTAAGTATCAGCGCTAAGTTCTGCACATTTTCCTCTATTTTTAATATAGCAAGTTAACGTTGTCGTTATTTCCGCGACATTCGACAGACGTACTGTTTTTCATCCAACACAGGTCGTCTTCATGTACTGGGATATAGTGAATTTTCATTGGTGAATGGTCTGATTAAATGATACCACTATAAACATTTAAGTACGCTTTCCCCGGCTCAAACCGGTTATTGTAGTTGATGCTTGCTTTTTTACTCGAATGAACAACACATGGAAGATGGCATTACTCGTTATGAGTACGATTTTTCCGACACACTTTTATTTTTTACTACTAAGTTATTGTTGTTGAAAACATAAATCTGGTTTATTGGTTTTATCGATGCGATGAATATATTTGTGAAGATTGCTTTTCGTTACCTATTTATTTTTCTCTGGTCGGAGAGCATTTGCATGCAACATCATCCATTATTATTATTATTATTATTATTATTATTATTATTATTATTATTATTATTATTATTACTATTATTACTATTATTATTATTATTATTACTATTATTATTATTATTATTATTATTATTATTATTATTAGAGGGGATGTAGAACTTTATATATATATATATATATATATATATATATATATATATATATATATATATATATATATATATATATTATAAAGAGGGGGATAGAGAGGAAGGAAATCATTTCCAATAATTTATTATTATTAATTATTATTGGTTCTTACTATTTTTGTTGTTATTATTGTTATTGTTTGTGTTATTATTATTATTATTATTATTATTATTATTATTGCTGGTAGTAGTAGAATTAGTAGTAGTATTAATAGTAGTAGGAGTAGTATTTTTTCTATTATTATCGTACCTGTTAATGTTATAGGTGTTGTTTTTGATGTCATTGCTATCGTTGTTGTTACTGCTATTATTACCGATATTAATGTTATTATTATCATTGTAAATTATGTTTCTCTTGTTGTTGGTGGTGGTGGTAGTGTTAATAGTGGCGGTGGTGGAGGAGAAAGATCGAGAAGGGATTTTTAACCTCGGCGGGGAACTATCCTAGAGATGATGTTTCAATAAAACTATCGGTAGCGGTAAAACCTAAAATTCACTAACCCCATTTATGGGAGAATGCCAAATCAAAATATTGAAAAAAACGACGTGAATGAGGCTGGAACATATTGCGAATGCCACACGTTCAGCAGGTGTCGCACTGGGCAGCATGGTTGGTCCTGTCGTCATCATAGAACTGTCCGAAATTCTGAGGATGTGGGTGGGAATTGGCAGAGAGAGTCTCAAGACACGAAGGGATTTCGGACAGGAAATGTCAAAAAGACAATGGACGGATGGGGAAAGAAAAGTACTGTGGGAATGTTTTGTAAAAACTGGAAGCACCAAATCTGGTGGAAAGATGAGTGGGAACTGAAAGGAGGATTAGCTAGGGGGTTGTGAGTTTGTCATCCCAGTCAAAACAAATTAAAAATAACAACCTGCTTTCTGTGATTGTAAGGGAAGAGATTGAACGCATGGTTAGGAATGAAATAAAAATCGAAAGTAAAAATGATGAAACAAGCTCTGATGAAAGTATTGAGAGAGTTGAAGTGCAAAAGGGAATGTAAGCGAAGATGATGATGGCAGGCGGGCATATGAGGAGGACTGAAATCCTATTGTTAGGGGAAATAATGAGAATGAATTTGAAGGATATAAGGCAGACGAGATCAAGGACTCTGACATAATGGAACCAGTCGAAGGAGCAGATATATGGAGAAGTGGTGATGAAGTTCGAGCTTTGACTTGTAGAAAAAGAAGTACTTCAGAAGTTAATAGAGGTTCTTCCCGGAGACGAGATCATATATATTCCAAACATGAAGAGTAGTGATAGGCGCGAGGTGAAAAGCGAGATAAAAATAGTTCAAGGAGTAATTCACAAAATCATAAGAAAAACATATCGATTACGGAACTTAACAGGCTTCTGTATGCAGTGTCATACATTGTTAGGAATCGTCTTAGCTTAACACAGAAGAAAAAGAGAGAAATGATGTTACATGATAAAAGGGTTCCCATCTTTTCATGTAAGTAAAAAAATAGGGAATAAGTTAAATGTTAATATGAAATAGAATAGTCAAGGATTCGAACTTGCGAAGCTAGATTTGGAATTGAAAATTTTAATCAAAGTTAAAATAAATACAGAACGTTATTGAAATAAGGAATTGCAGTTGTTTAGCTCACATATCTGTATATGGAAAAGGAGTGTAATAATGAAAGTTGTTTCTGTGAAAATTAAAATAAGGAATTTAATCCTCAATTGAAATTGTAAACATATAATATGTAAAAATGTTATTTGAAAAATAGGTTACTGAACTCGGGGTCATGTCAAGTTTGGCAACGTGAAGCATGTCAGCCAACGTGCTTTATGAGCACATGTTTAATCATGCGATGACGTGACAAGTTCTCAACATAGGTAGAGTTTTTAGATGCAGTCGAAGAGGAGAGAAGAGTCGGGGAGAAAGAGCTGAGAGAGAGAGAGAGAGAGAGAGAGAGAGGTCAGAAACGGCTGCTGACGTCCAACCTTGGAAGCGAAAGATTAAATAGCCATATATAGAAACTTTGAATTCCTCAAGCGAAATCCTGGACTGGTCATGAAATAAAGGACGTCATCATCTTAGTGTATCTGCGTCTTCGTGTTGTTATCTGAAAAATATGTAAGAAGTATATGTGTCATTTGCTATAGAAACACTCCTGTCATACAGAATGGTCAAAAGTATAAATGTCAAACCCTCGGTCTATCTATCTATATATCAAATCTCTCATTGTGTATTATATGTATCCTGTCGTTATATATAAGAACTGTCTGTTATTTTACATATACTCTGTTCATGTCTCCAATATGGCATCTCATACAACACATGAACACATCTAAGACTCTAATCTCCCACTAAGATTCTCCTACGACGAACAATAACAATACGAATATACATCATCTAATAATAACACCCTCCACGTAACAATGAAGAATAGAAGGCCATATTGGGAGAGGCGGCTTGAAGAAAGTATAAAACGGTGGCTAAAAGACATTGATAGAATTGAAGATATAAGAAAAGGATTTAAACTATAGCAGAAAGCCAAGGGCGATTTTAAAAGAGCTATATATTTCTGTAGAAGCGAACGATGACCGTTCTAAAAATGTTGAAAGAGAAAGTCCACACAGTTGGTATGAAAATTAGGAACTTTGTTGGAAAAGTGTTGCCTTCCGACAGAGCAACCTTTTTCGGAACAATCAGTCTCAGCTGTGTAAGGGACTAAATAGTAGTTACAGGCGGGAAACAACAACACTCCAAATGCAGATGATTCACGGAAGTTCTGGAGTGGGATTTGGCCTGTCAAAGGGCGATACAATAAGAAGGCTAGCTGGTCGGGAGAGGTCAGAGGAAGGCTATCAGGAATGCAGCAGATGAAGAACATTGAGATAACTATTGATGACGTGAAAGCTGGCATACGAACGATAATAAACATGAAGCCACCTGGTCCGAATAAAGTGATGGACTTCTGGTTCAAACAGTTCCAATGCCTTATTCACCTATAGCTGCTGCCCGCAAAGGGTCGCAGTGTCGGAGATGTCCCTTATTGCCTTGTTAAGGGAAGGGCGACATTAATTTTGAAAGATCCTGCAAAGGGAACAGATACCAGCAATTATATACGAATTAAATGTCTACCACTAATGTGGAAACTGTTAACTGGAATCGTTGCATAAAAATTTACGGACATCTTGTGAGTAATGGTGGGTTCCCTGATGAATAGAACATGTGTCCGAAAGGTTCGAGAGGTACTAAAGAGCAACTACTGATTGATAAGGCAGCAATACAGGATACAAAGAGGAAGACGACGAGTCTGAGTGCAGCATAGATCGATTATAGAAAGGCTTACGACATGGTTCCTCATTCGTGGATCCCTGAAATACTATTTATGATGAAGGTTGCTAGGAATGTGGTAGGACTTTTGAAGACAAGGCTGGTTCAATGGAAAACGGTGCTGACAGCAAACAGAGAGGTGCTGGTGAAGGTTGACATTAAACGTGGAATATTCCAAGGAGATTCGTTGTCTCCAGCTTTTTTTTTGTAATGATAATAATGCCATTGAGCATCCTCTAGAAGAGAGAAAAACTGGAGTATAACTTTCCATCTTGTGGAAGACGCCTCAACCATCTATTGTTCATGGATGATTTGAAGATATTAAGTAGAAATGAAAAGGAAATGGAGAGACTGGGAGAGCTTGTAGGGGTATACTCGGAAGCCACTGTGGTGGAGTTTGGGATTAGTAAATGTGCGGTGCTGTTGATGAGCAGGGGAGTAAAGTTTCATTCGAATTGAATAAAGCTGCCAAATAGAGAAATCATGAAAGAAATTAAAGATACAGGGTATAAGTATTTGGGAATCTTGGATGGTGCAGCTATCATGAACAAAGAAATGAAGGAGAAAATCTGGAAGGAGTACCTTAGAAGAAACTAATTGCGAAGTCGAAATTTTATAGAGGAAATCTAATGAAAGCGGTGAATACGCGGGTAGTAAGTGTTTTGAGATACAGTGGGTGAATTATAGAATTATCTCACAAGGAATCGCATGCCATGGATATCAAAACAAGAAACTTTTTAGCAATATTTGGTATATTCCAGATTCGAAGAAGCGTAGCGAGGCTCTATCAAAAGAGGAAAGACGGTGGGAGAGGATTGAAAAGCGTAAAAGATTGTGTTAGAACTGAGGAGATGGCATTGAAGGAGCATGTGGTTAGAAGTGAGAGGTGGGTACTTAAGGTTGTGGCCAATGAGGTGTAGATATATGAGATTATGGCTTATTATGTGAAACGTATGGGTTGAGAAAGGGCAGAGGAACTGGCTAGGAAGAAAATGCACGGACGGTTCCTTCAGTATATAGCAGAAGTGGCTGGTAAAGATCGTGGAAATGGCTTAGATCTGGGTATCTGGCTAAGAGTACTGGAGCATTTGTTCGTGCAGCACAAGACACACAATATGGTTTCCGATCTGCTAGATCTACAGTAAATGTGTTTAAAGTTATATCTCATAGGATTAGCGAATCGCTCGACGGAGGCTACCTTTCTAAGGCAATTGCTCTTGACATACCAAAGGCCTTTGATAGGACAAGGAATAAAGGTTTACTTCACCAGATCTTCAACTATGATATAGCTGGAAATGTCTTCTCAATTATTAAATTATTTCTCTCTGATAGGTTCATAAGAGTAGCCGTTGATGGGCAGAAATAAGAAACTCACAGTATTAATGCTGGAGTCCCTCAGTGCTCCATCCTGGACCTAACGCTCTTCCTGATTTACATTAATGATCTTCAAAATCACATCCTTACATCAGTCGTATACAGTTATGCTGATGGCAGTACCATCTATGGTAGCACATCTAAGACCGTAAACGACCAAATTCTCTCCGATTCTATCTCCTCTGATCTTGAGCAAGTGGTACAATGGACAATGGGGTGGCTGGTTACTTTTAATGCATATAAAACCAAGCTTTTATCTTTATATCATCAACGTTCTGATCTCCATCAGGCACCAATTGAAATGAATGGGTCTTGTCTTGAGGAGGCTTCTTGTTTCGACAAGCTTCTGGGCTTAGCCTTTACTCCTGATCTTAAATGGAACACGTACATTAAAAATGTTGGCAAGGCCGCTGGAAAAATAGAGTCGATCCTTCTATCGATCCAGTAGATATCTTACTGCTGATGCAATTATATATATATATATATATATATATATATATATATATATATATATATATATATATATATAAGAGCCAGCTACGTCCAAGGATGGAGCTCTGTAGCGACATTTGGGCAGGAGCTGCTGGAAAGGACTTTCCTGCCTTGATAGAGTTCAAAATAGACTTCGTAGCCTCGTAGGAGATACCCTTCTCTCTTCTCTGCAACCTCTATTTCACACAAGATATATTGCCAGGTTGTCACGGCTTTATCGTTAGTTTCCTCCCAAGTGATCGACTGAGCTTCAATCTATTGGCACCCTCGACAAACTTTCACAAGAAATACTCGTTTATCAGGAAACACTATCAATAATTCCCCCACTTTTTATCTTTGCCTAAACCTTCACGTAGATTTCATGAAAAAAGCTTCTTTCTTAGAACTGCATGACATTCGATTCCTTGCTTTTCAGCTTACTATTATCTGATTGTCTTCAAGTCCAACGTAAACAAGTTCTTGACGAGCCGTTCCACTTAAGTTAACAAATTTACCGAATTTCCATTACTAACAATTACTATATTGTTCAATTGACCGCTGTACACTCTTAACCTCTATCCTCGAGTGGTCTTTAGGCCTTGAAAGGTTGTGATACTCATGTAAAAAAAGAAAAAAAGAGAAGAACTTAGGAGTACGATTGTTCAAAAAAGTGGTTCAAGGCGAGGAAGTTGCTGAAGAATGCCGGAGTGGTGGTAAGACCTAAGAGTCAATTGCGAAGAGAGAGCACCGCAAAAGATACGATCGAATGGGACTCCGGGTATATTGGAAGGTCTGTAGTGTGCTGGAAAGTTGTTTGAGGAGGTGCCTGATGAAGTGAGAACAAGTGTGGAAAGATATGTAGAGGTATGGTGGGATAAAAGTGTCATAACGACCAAGCAATTGTAACATAATCGTTCAGATTGGTCGCCATTGACACGGTCTCCAAAAACTTGCGAATTGTAGACTTCTCAGTACCCTGGGACAGGAATATAAGAGAGAAGGAGAACGAGAAGTGGATCAATTATGCCTTGGAGATAAGGTGTATACACGGGGTTTAACACAAGTACTTCCTGTCGTAGTAGGAACGCTAGGAGTAGTATCAGGTTGCCTGGCAGGACAATTAAAAAAACTACGAATCCTAGATGTTTTAGGTGACCTTCAGACTTCTGTTATTGTAGGTACCACCAACATCCTTTGGAAACCCCTTGATCTTTGATTGGAGCCGGGATTGAGGGAAATCTTCTGGAAATTAATCCCATCCTTTTCCAGGGAGACGTTGTTAAACGGAATTATTATTATTATTATTATTATTATTATTATTATTATTATTATTATTATTATTATTATTATTATTAATGCTTCTCCTACTGGTGGCTAAGATTAGAGAAGGTATCAATTAATGTTTATTTTATATTTTTTTTTATTTTATAAGTGCAGCATAACTTGTTTCATTATTAGAGGAGTTCCCTTTGGCTCAGTAAATGAGAGGACCCTCGCTTTGGAAATAAAGGAAACTAGAATTTTCACTGGCATGTTTTTTATATAGTAGGTTATAAATGTATTTGTTTCAGCTTTTTAATTTTTAGTTCGTTCATATGTAGAAGTTAAGTACGGTATTATTTTGAAGTCCTTTATAACTAAGGGCAGTTTGTATAAACTTTTGTTTAAAAAATATCGTCTACATATCTTAAATAAAAAGATCGTTGTGAGATATGATTAAATATTTAGATTTCAAACAATAATAAAAAAAACTTAATCTAATATGATTTTAGTCGCCCAAATTAATTGTGTACTATTTGTGTCGAAGTGCAAGGACCATTATTTCAATCTGTAAGGTCGGCGATTAAATCGGTTGAAACAATTTTTAAAATACTAACCAAAATCAGAATAGTAGCCCGAATAGTTAAAATTATCCCAATTATTCATTCCGCTTTAATTAAATTCAGAAAGGTAATAACATTTTTTGTACTTGTCAATGGACAGACACGATTTTTTATTCAAGGGAAATAATATACGAAAAGAATGTTTAACCGTGCCATGCTTTCTTACACAAGTAATCTTTAAGCTTAGAAGACGTATTAAAACATACAAATAAGAGAAAAAAATAAAAACTCAACACTTACAAAAATCTAATTAAAATGTTGTATAATGCTGAGACTAATAACCTATGTAAGTTAACTAGGTCATCACAATAGACTTATCGGCAATCAAAAAAAATATTACGCCGGGAACGGTTTCTAAAATAAAGCAAGTCGTACTAGTCATAAAGAAAATCCAACAGAACGTGAAATTATATAGTGTGCATAAAGAACGATGAAACAAGGCTTTCTGTTCTAATAGGATGCATTTTTTCTTTGGGTGGATAAATACATACATATATATATATATATATATATATATATATATATATATATATATGTGTGTGTGTGTGTGTGTGTGTGTGTATATATGTACGCATATATATATATGTATGTCCCAACTTTAGTAATTCAATGAATTTAAAAATTTTTTAAGTGAAATTTTAAATTTCAAATCAAAATATTTTTAATTATTCTATGTAAGACATAATATCTAGAACTATAAGGAGTTATAATATTTCAAATGTATTCTTTTTCTTACATAGAATGATAATATTAAAAGATCTTTTGATTTGAAATTTAAACATTCCACGTCGTAAATTTTTTAATTAATTGAATAATGAAAATTTGATTTATTTGCTCTATTTTGTATATCGAACAATTTTTTAATTACAGGTTTCCATAGCAGCATACCAACTGAATGTTAGATAATTTTATTCTGAAGTATATATATATATATATATATATATATATATATATATATATATATATATATATATATATATATATATCCAATCATCTCGTTAGCTCAGAGGAGCAATCACATTATGACAGCCATTCAACCGAAAGTCGAAGACTGGATTTTCGCCCTCATTAGTTTAACACATTCGGGCCCAGGATTCGAAACTCGTAAGCTGTGAGGTTGTTTGACTATGGAAATAATTATATCATACTGAAAATTATATATATATATATATATATATATATATATATATATATATATATGTCAATAAAGATATGAATATATATGTGTGTATGTGTATCTGTATATGTATGAGTGGGTGTATATAGTTGTGTATATGTGTATATGTGCTTAATCTAACAATCTAACAATCTGTGTATGTGTATATGTGCATAATATAACAAAGCGTTCGTCATTGGTTATTTTAACAGGAGACAATTTTTGTCATATAAAAAATATGATATTCTTACAAATGTGTGCAATGAGCTACAAGGAATAATCTAATTAATATAGCCATACAAATATTCTGTAATTTCTCATATAAGAAAGCACAAGGTAATATGTTAATGCAGTATTTGAAAACAAAATCCTCCTAGGTTTATAATATTTGTTATTAAGTAACTGAGTGCATAGGAACTTGTAATATTAGAAGCACGCTCATGGATAGATAAATAGTTAAGAACAAAATTTCGTTATTATTTTGCCATAATATAGAGATTAATTAAACGACAAAACTAACAAATAAGTGATTTTAGAGCAGATAGTGTATTTCATATGAGGTGCATTCAATAAAAAAAGTTGGAAATAACCAGATGTACATAGTTGTAATATACATGTACAAACTATCGATTAATCGATTTTCTAAAATACTAGACTTACAGACATCCAGCTAACCATAGAATTTGCATGATTATTCATTCTAAATATGCAAAAATTAAAACAATAATGACGCTTGTAATATAATATAGTACAACAATTTGTTGATATTAATAAATATAAAGTAGAATGAACAAAATTAAATATGATTAATCATTATATTCTTTTTGTTCACATCTATCAGTATTTCTACTTTTCTTGCAGTAGCTTCCTCCTAGATTCATATAATACAAGCAGTGGAATACGAGATTACCTGGAACTGAATGATGGCCAATAAACATTTACACTCCCATATCTTTATTGTCATCTAAATTGGTGTAATCAATCAATCAATCAAATCGATTGATTGATTGATTTCCTTTGGTTATCTATCGCAATGATTCAGGAAAAAAGCTGAACATACCTCCATGCAGTGACTAAATCCAAAATATATTTTTAAATATTTATGTTATTATGTTTATTACATTGCACTATAGATACTCTACTTTTGATTTTATCAAACTATATTTTTGTAATGACTTGCACTAGAGGTTAAAATGGAGAAGCCAAGCATTATGCTTCAATTGTGCTTGAAACAGAAACATACATTCTGAATGCGCCCTTTTCATATCAAAGAACATTGTGTTGATTTTATATGACTGGCCTTTCTCCTTGTGTGGTGATAATGTATTGAATTTAAGTTTAAAATTAAATAGTCACGTATCCTGGAGTGGCTGTGCTTTAAACAGAAACATTCATTTCGAACGTGCCTTGTCATATCAAAGAAACTACGGCGATTTCACATGCCGGTCTGCTGCTTGTGTGGTAATAAAACATGTTAAATGCACTGGTAATGTTAGACTTTTTTAAGGTGTTATTTAGGTCAAAATCGCTTGCTCTGTCTTTCATCAGATTTTTTGTCGATTATCTATTACCAAGACTAATCACAGACATCCTGATACAAAAAACAACTTCGAACACTGCTAGATAAACGATGCATATTTGTATGAATGGACCCAACCGTTTCGGAGTCATAAAGGAACGAACTCAAACACTCACACAAAGTCCATTATATATAATAGATAGATATAATCCACAGCTAGAAGAATTACTTATTCTGTGTGAGATAGAAGCTAATTTAATAGCTATCATGTTCTATGGAGAAATTCCACCCAGGCATTATCTTCTTTCCGATCTTTATTATTTGGTTTCGTTGTAAAATACGTTTGTTAAAACGTGATTGTGACCGCATGGTTACCTACACTTTATGTGTTAAATCAGAATTCTGACAACCACGGATTGTGTCCTAACCGCATATAAGTTCGCAATTTTAATTAACGATACCTTGTAATTTTTTTCTTACTTACTTCAACTCTATTATTTTCCCATCTTGCAATTTATTTTTGATCATCTATTAATGTCTTATTTGTTATCTGCATCGTCCATCATTTTTGTCGGTATTTCTTTATTTGCAGTCGTAATAAAGCAAGGAAAAAATAAAAGGATAAGAATAGTTCCTAATAAATGAGATGAAATTGCAAGGAAGCTACTATGAAATCCGTGTAAATGAAAGAGAAAGCAAAAACAGATTCTTAGAAATGACAAGATAATTTTTATATTTGGCATTCCATTTATCAGATTTACCTGCAAACTTACTTTTAATTAGTTAGATGAATTTTGACCACGCTTTATGTATTATGTAATGAGTCTATCGTCTCTAGTAACATTTAATTGTTCAATGTTATTGGTTAATTTTTTTTTTTTTCTACACGCTGCCGTCAAGTTCTGGACGCTGCAACATTGTATCTTCAGACATGACACTTTTTTAATCGTGCAATACACGATATCCAATTTACTCTTTCATTAATATATATTTTTTCAATTTTCTTACGAGTAGTTTGAGTACCTTTGGCGAGCTTACCAGGTGACTTTAGAGTTTACGTTTCCGAAGTTATTTCCTGCAGTGATTAACAACGCGCTTTTTTTCCAATGCTGCCAAGCAACGCGACATTTTCTTCCACAATGACTCTGCAGTTCATAGATCATCCACGCCCAAAGCTTCAATTCAATTCCGGTATGCTTCGGTTTGACGGACTGTCGTTGGTTTAGTTACTAATAGCATCGTCTTTAGTGGTGAAAAAATGATGGAGATAGGGAGCAAGTGTTTCTCTCAGATTGGAGATGACTGTAGACAGCTTTCAAGAAACATGTTCAAAATAAATTGATTGTATATTAAAAATAAGTATTAATTTGTGATTCTGTATATTTCCAGATACATATATCCGTCTCCCTCATTCTGTCTTGCTTTCCTCTTTTCTCTATCTCCGTATATATATATATATATATATATATATATATATATATATATATATATATATATATCAGTTTAATGATTGAAGGAAATATATATATATATATATATATAACTACTTCATTTACTCACATAAATTTAATATACGAAAGTATAGATTTATGCGTAAACTTTAAGTATTTACTTCAAAAGTGCTCAATACGTAGGTAGAGCTAGTTAGAATTTTTAAAATATATATGGCGATAAAGCTACACTGAATATTCTGCGTTTCATCCACTATAGGATTCGTCAGGATGAAACGCAGAATATTCAGTGTAGCTTAATCGCCATATATATTTTATAAATCACTATATATATCTATATATATATATATATATATATACATATATACATTGTTGGTTTGTTTGCTTTTAATAATTCCCTTGTTCTAAACAATTAAATCCAAAAATACAAGATGAACAGCCGCTTTCATTGGAGTAAAATGTACATGGTGCTAGAGATTAGATTTATTATTAGAATTCTTTTTAATAGGATATGTATTATTATATGGAAAAATGCGCGCATGAAAAGTAATATTCTTAAGATTTTATTAAACCTGGAAAAGTAAAGGACAAGAAATTCAACCTGGAAAAGTAAAGAACAAGATATTCTAGTAAAGTAAAAAATAAGAATTTTTTAGACTTAAAATATTGCAGCTAAAAATAAAATTTGAATATTGATAAATATTTTATTTATTATTTGCATATGTTGTTGTTTATTGTTGAGTTAGAACAACAACATATGGAAATAATAAATAAAATATTTATCAATATTCAAATTTTATTTTTAGCTGCAATATTTTAAGTCTAAAAAATTCTTATTTTTTACTTTACTAGAATATCTTGTTCTTTACTTTTCCAGGTTGAATTTCTTGTCCTTTACTTTTCCAGGTTTAATAAAATCTTAAGAATATTACTTTTCATGCGCGCATTTTTCCATATAATCCATGATTTTTCCAGGCATTGCTATTGTATTAATATATAAATTTATAATATTTATTAATGATTGTCAAAAAAATTAGCTCTCAAACACACATTTATGCAATATTTATCATTCAATCACAGTAGTTCCGAGCCAGGGTCTCCACCGAGACTGCGGTTCATGAATTCGTTATCTGTATAGAGTGTAAACTAACAAAAAAGAAGATTGCACTCGGTGTCTTTTTAGATATTGTTGGAGCTTTTGACAACATACCCTTCAGTAGTATGTTCTAGTTGCTACGAGAACTCAATGTGCCACCAGTACTCATCCGATGGATTGAGTATATGGTGAGGCACAGAACAGTTCAAGTATAACTACTGAGGGCAACTGTTAAAAGGGAAGTAATTAAATGAAACCCCCAAAGTGGGATTTTATCACCTTTACTATGGAACTGTATGCTGAATCCTCTTTTAAAGGAGTTTAAAAATAGGAATATTTATGCCCAGGCTGATGCTGATGACACCACAGTGCTGGTCGCGGGTTCAAAAGCATCATTGGTCAGATGCATTGCCAAAATGGCATTAAATATTCCTAATAAATGGTCTAATCGAAATGAATTAGAATTCAGTAGCCGTAAAACAGAAATGGTCTTGTTTACATATAAAAGGAATTGCCAACTTGGTGACCTTTTTCTGAGTGGACATTAATTTAAACTTTCGCAGGAGGCAAGGCTGTTAGGCGTAATCCTGGACAGTAAGCTAACCAGGAAAAGCCACATAGAAAAGATTTCCTCCAAGGCGACTGCAGCCCTTATGCAATGCAAACAAATTGTGGGAAAAACCTGGGCAGTTAACCCGCATGTAATGAGGTGGATATACATTGCTATGGTATGTCCCATTTTGTCGTATGCATGTGTTTCCTGGATCTGCGGGATAGAGAAACTGTACTTGAGGACGAAACTCCAGAAGGTACAAAGACTTGCTTGCTTAATGACTTCTTCAGCATATCCGAGCACACCTACTGGAGCATTGGAGATGCTGTTGAATATCCCTCCGATTAAAGAATTCCTGAAGGCAGAAGCGATATGGGGATCCTATAGAATAGATCTCATGGGTCTGTGTTGGTCAAGATCTGTTGGAACTACTGGAAAAACAAAGAGTCACATGGATTTGTGTAATGAGGCTAGGAAGGAACTACCGCTCTTGCATGTGCCGGGTGACCTTATGACTAATACCAGATCATTTGAAAAGCATTTCACATGTATGGTTTATGACAGAACAGGTGCAAGAGATTATGAAAAAGAGCTGGAAAGCAATGTAATCAAATGCTATACTGATGGATCAAAAAGAATGATAGGATTGGTGCGAGTGTTTATATAGAATACTCAAACCACCTCACCTGTCAAAAATCTTATCTTGGTAAACTGAGGACGGTCTTCCAGGCAGAAGTCTTCACCATGCAGGTATCATCGGATACAACACCAAACACCAGTCATGAGCTGGCACCATTGGATGTGGTACCAAACACCACCGCTGCCTTCACTGAAGAGCAGGATCTCAGACCTAAGTCTGACAAGTAAGCTCTAACATTCGGTAAACATCACGACAAAAACCGAAGAAGAAGGAGAGATAGCGCATGTTTAAGGCTTTTGAATGGAAGAGGTTCAGCAACAGGAAATAGCTATCCTTTCAGATAGTCAGGCAGTTATTAAAGCATTGGAGAATAGTATGGTAAGATCCCAAACCGTACTGTGCTTCATTGAAAATCTAAACCATCTAGGAAAAGAAAACCGCATATCTATTTCCTGGACCCCGGTCATGAAGGGATACAGCGCAATGAGGAAGTGGATAAAATGACAAAAGAGGGATCAGAACTTCTAATAGAGAGCCCTGAACCCTTTGCTCAAGTCCCGTATGCTATCTGTCTTTCTAGCATCAGAGAGTGGTCTACGAAACACCTAAAGGAGGCGTGGAACAAAAGGATAGACTGTAAAAAGACAAAGGATAACGTTGGTTGGGTATCTACCTGACTATGTAAACGTATCCCAAGTCTCACCAGACAATAAAAAGATCTGGTAAAGCAGATCCTTACAGGGCACTGTAATCTCGAGAAACACAAGAAAATCATAGATCTGGCATCATTACCCACGTGCCCGAAATGTGGTGAAGAGTATGAAACACCAGAACATCATGTATCTGTGTGTAAAGGTTACAAAGGACTTTGATTAGCACACCTAAGCTCAACAACACATTCAATCAGGTCAGTGGTTGATAGGCTGAACATTATTTGTTGGCTACATATACTGCTACATATCTCAAGCAGGCAGCAAGACTTGTAGAGTATAATTGATATCCAGTTCAAATAAATAACCTACAGTGAATAATCGCAATGGCCTATTTACAGGCCTTCGCGAAGTGTCTGTAAGGACCAAAACTTTATAGGAAAGTCCTTCAGACACCACTGGTTAATAATAATAATAATGATATACGTTGAGTCCAAGCCTATAAATTAAGTTCAAGCCTATTGTTTTAGTCCAAACATAGAATTTTTCACATTTTTTCCATGAACAAAAGTACAATGTCAGGCAATTTGGCAGGAAATTTTGTATGTCTTTTTGTGATTGTATTGTCACTGATTTCTTCCCAAACGTCATTTTCATTTTTGATCAAAGCAGTGTAATGTCCTGCTCTGGCAGTGGGTCCTCTATGAATGACAGCAGCTTTCAGAGAAAAATTATTGCCAAAGATTTGCTGCTTCTTTGAACTGAAGTTCATTACGTCACAATTGATTCTTTCTTCAATATTAATATTTAGATTGATTAAAAATCTATTGATTTGAATAATAAGATATTTGAATTCAGGTGGGAATTCAATTCTTGAAGTAACTTCATGTTCTGAATTGAGAGAACATGTATCACAATTTTTCAGAAGAGAACTTTTCATAATTCGATTAATTAAAAATTTGAATTGCTGAGGACCATTTTTTGGTTGCAATAGCAATTCTTCTTTTCCATCAATTGGAAGTTGCACTTGTCTCCCACAACCAGGACTTATGTTGCAGTTGCAAATTTGATTTGTAAAATAGTTGCAATTTTGTTGATGCAATCTAATGCATCTGGCAGTATCAAATTTGGCAAAGATAAATTTTTGTTGAAAGTCCCTTTCAAAATTAAGATACATTTCTTTCCAAAATTCATGAGCACATTGTTGATTTCCATCATTGAATCTTCCACCAATAATTCTTTTCAAATTTGCAACAGAATTTTTATTATGATAAAGAATATTTTTCATTTCTTTTGAAAATTCATTATCAATGCTCAAGCTATTCAAATAATCATGGAAATCAGTCAACTGATTAACTGATTGCACAATTGAGTTAACAAAACAATCATTGCTTCTATTGATCAAAGGCATTTTAGGAACCAAATTTGTCAAATTATTTTGAGTTTTCTTCTCTTTAGTAGTTGGTTCTTCTATTTGTCCCATTTGCAATCGCTTGGTTCTTTTCTTTGGCATATAAGTAGCATTTGCCATACACGGTGGTTGTTTTCTACAAGGTGGCAATGGAGTCAATTCTGGCCTTCCAGAACTAGTCCTCAATCTGTTGTATTCTTCCCAAGCAGACTTGTCACACATAATTAATGATCTTGGATCAAAATCAGACAAATAAACATTGCACAATTTTCTAGCTCTTGAAAGAGCCACATAAGCCATTCCATCAGCAAAAACTTGAGTTCCCAAATCAGCAATAATGCCATCCACACTCATTCCTTGAGATTTGTGAATGGTAATGGCATAAGAGAGTGACAATGGGAATTGATTTCTGGTAATAAATATGCCAGGTGAAATTTCATAATTAGCTTTAATTTTTTTAACAGTAAAAGATTCATTTTTATGATCAAATTGAACCACAATGGATTCAACATTAGTGCCTTTACCAATAATATCAGTTACTTTTCCAATAACACCATTGCAATAACCTTTTTCTACATCAATGTTTCTCTTCAACATCACTTGGGCACCAATGCCAACTTTCAAAATAGTTTCTAATCCAGCTGTTTCTGATGTTTTCTTTGGTTTATTATTTTTAATTGAAACTTTTTTCTTCTTTTTTACATTCTTTTGTCTCACTCCAGAATCAACAGCTGCAATTTCAATAGTTTTAATGATGTATTTTTTAGCATTTCATTATTCAATTCATCTACAGCTTCATTCATAGGAAGTATGCAAACAAATTTCAATTCAGAATTGGAAGACAATTCAATAAGTGTATCTGCAATTTCTTCAACTTTTGCTTTTCTACCAGAAAATAAGCATCTTTGTTTAAGAGTGCTTATATCTGAGTCAGAGGGTGAACCAATTCTAATTCTCCCCAAGATTTCACTATAATTGTCTTTGCCATCTTTTTGTCTCATATTAATAATGAGCTCATCATATTCAAAATATTTCCATAATGAGTGTCCAAAAATGCCAATTTCTGTTTTTTTGGCATCAAATGCTGTAACTCTTGCAAAAACTGGCTTTTCATTGACTGGTGGCAGTTGCAATAAGTCTCCAAACAATAAAATGTTCATGTTTCTAAATGGATATGTCATTTTATTTGAATTCCCAAAGATTTCATCCAATCTTTTGTGAATGAAAGCCAGCATTAAATGACTGACCATGCTAACTTCATCAATTATTATTATTCTAGCATTTTCCAGAATTCTTCTAAAAAATTTGACATCATCTTTTTTCAATTCTTTGTAAACAGGAAATTTTCCATGTTGAACACTGATCAGGAGAGTGCTATGCAAAGTGTTGCCTTTTATTTGAAAAGCACTCATACCAGTTGGTCCACAAATTATAACTGGCATGGTATCTTTGACATTAACCATTAAAGTAATTTTGTCAGAAATGGTGTCAATCAAAAAGCTTTTTCCTGTTCCACCAACACCAGAAATGAATTTGAGTAGTTGTTTACAGTCTTCACAACTGCATCTAGGAATAGGTTTTTCTTTATTGCAATGAAGTTCTTGTTTTTTAATTATACTAATAACATTATCATAAATTCTTTTTTGATCAGAATTCAGTTGAGATTCTTTTTCAGCTACTGATTCTTCTGTGACTTTTCTCTCAACAAAATCATTAACTATTAAATCATTATTATCAAATTCTTGCTCTTCATCAATAATTATTTTTTGTATTTCTTCAGAGCCTTCTTTTTCAACTTTAATTTCTAATTGCTTTGCCAACTCTATAGATTTATATTTTCATAGTTAATCATTTCAGGTAATTCAGAAGAAAAATATTTGAAAGCTTCTTCATATGTTGTGAAACCATTTAATAAATCATCTTCTTCCTTTCTCCAAAGTTTGAAAAGCATAAGCAAATTGTGAAAATATCTTTCTTTGGTTTCTTTATTTAAAGGAACATATGGGGCCTTGACGACTTTTTCCTTGACTTGCTTAAAGTAACCTTTGTCATTTATCATTTTCATTTTCTTAGCTTCTTCATTGTCAGAAGGTTCAACAGATATTTTTTCATAATTGCTTGCAACTTCATACAAAGAAACTTTTTCCAAACATGATGGTCGATTTGGATAATAGTTTTCTACCATATTTTCATGAAATATGTTTGTAGAAGATTCAGGAAGTTTTTCTAAATATGCTTTTGACTTCAATCTATGTCCTCTTTTACTAGGAATATCGGCTCCAACCCAAATGACTTCATCAGATGCACCAAATAAGTGGTGACCCAATAATCTATCAGCACATTCATAAGCTCCAATGTCTCTTTTACCAATTAGTTGAAGTCCTGCTGATTTGAATCTTCCATATTTTGATCCCTTTTCATCCAAATTATCCCAAACACCTTCAGCTTCATTCTTTTCAGCTTTAGTCTGATAACTTGTTACATATCTTGTCAATATCATGCTATCTTCTCCAATATATTGTACACCAATATTGGATTGCCAAATTAATAACAATAAAGGATTATAGTCATTTAAAAGTTTTTCATCCACACTTCTCTCTAATTGATACAACTTTTTTATTCCTTTTCCAGTTTTTCTTGATTTTATACATTCACCAACAGTAAAAAAATTAAAGTTTCCTTCTGATTTAGGAAATCCAAATCGACACTTTTTCACAATATTTTTGCCTTTTCCATATATCCTCCAGCATGTTTTTCTACAAGAATGAACTTGAAATCTTTTAACCAAATTGTGAAGTGTTGGACTAGAAACTGAGCAAGGCATTCTGCAAATTATGTGTTGATTGATACATTTTTTAATATCATTAAATGATAGAGGATGTTCAGCATATATAGGTGCTCCTTCCACCCATATTTTCATGTGAACATGGGGAGCTCCTCTTTGTTGATATTCAATCCTCCAAAAATAATGTGCAACTTTTCCAAAAACTGGATTGTTTTTGCCAAAATTACTTTATTAATTACAGCTTGCAATCTGTGATAAAAATGTTCACTGACTGCAACAACATCATTCACGCACAATGTACTTGTTCTCATAGTTTCAACATTACTTACACCACTGTTCAATTTTTCCAAAAATTCTCTTAAATCTGGCCCAAAATATTCAGCACATGATAAAGTGATAAAGAAGGTAGAAGGCCCAAATTTTTCATCCATTGTGTGCAAATCGGATGCTTTTCTATTCCAAAATTGTTTGGATCCTCTCACATTGGCCATCATCATTGAAAGATTGCCTTCTAATCTTTTATCATTATTATGAACCTGTTGATTAAATTGAGCCAATGTCATTTGAGTGCATTTGAGAGATTTCATAATCGCAAAAATTCCCGAATCCAATGCTCTTTTGTCAGCTTTGTCAACAGAATGAAATAAATACTGAATATTTTTCCTAAATCTTGGATCACAGTGCCTTAATCTGTTTCTAGTGTACATATAATTTGGCACTTTTCCATATGGCCTGTTGTAATTCATGCCAAATCTTCCTTTGCACAAGATTTTAGGAAAACACATGTAATCCAAATTTGGATTATCATCTTTCAACAAATTTCCTTCAACTTTTTTCATTTTATAAATTTCAATGTCTTTTTCATTTGGTAAAGTCGGATACATTTTTTGAACAGTATGATGTTCATAATATGTATCAGCATCTTTTTTTGATAAATGACTCAAAATGCAATCATCAGATTTAGTTGAACTACTTTGCCCAGTGCATAAAACAACATTATTGAGATCTGATGTTCTGTCAATTTCAATGTCTTTATAGAATGGATTGTTTGCTTTGAGCCAATACAGTGCATCAAACACATTATCCAATTCGACCAATGATTTCCAGATTTTCTTTTGAGCTGTAGGAATTGAATTAACTATAATTTGTAAAGAATTTTCTTCTTTTGATGGTAAAGTGTTCATCACATGGTTGATTGTATTTTCCATTGGAATTGGCAAATGAGTTGCAATTCCTTTAATAGCAGAAACCATATCTGAACTTGGTCCTTTGTATCTTTGAGGAACAAGTTTTATCACATTAATAAAACATTTCGCTCTTTGAATTAAGATTTCTTCATAAATGTTCAATTTTCCCAACACTTCTGGAATTTCATCCACTCCTAATCCATTAATTGATGCTAATGTAGGGATTTTATTTTTCTTCAAAAACCCTCTACAATTATTGCAAATTTTGCATGGTAATATATAATTTTCTTTAATTATTTCATTAACTTCTTTTTCCCAGTCAGTACAAACTTTCATATTCTCTTTGTTTGCAAATGTCACATGAATTAATTTTCATTTTTTTCATGTCTTTGTTAAAATTTTTAATTAATGTGACAAATTTATTCACAATATTATTTTCTGAATGATGTTCTTGATTCTCTCTTTGTTGCAATCTTTCTATTAATTTTGAAGTTTTAAGATTATAAAATTCAGAGTCTAATAATTTTTCAAACATTGGCCAATTTCCTTCTAAGAGACAAATATCATAGAGATCCAGCCAAATGCAAACAGCTCTTAATCTATACACATGAGTGACTAAAGTTCTGAGTCTTGGAGTATGTGGTGCCATTCTTCGAAGGAGTTCAAGTCTATTAGTGCAATCCGATTGACCAATGCAATATAAATTGTCATTATGTATGCCAGAACATTCTTCCATTTTTTTCATAATTTTTCGAATTTCCAAAAATGTCAAATCCGGTGAAATTTATTTAATAATTTGATGTATTTTTCTAGTTTCAATGAGTCGTGTTTTTTCATATGGACAGCCATTACTAAAATCACAAGGTCGAGCCAATTCAATTTTTATTTCTTCATCTTCTTCATTTTCTTCATCATTCACTTTATTTTCATTTTCTTCTACAATAATATGTTCATTGTTATTATTTGGCATATTTGATTCAGAAATTTCTGACTTTTTGCACTCACAATCTTCAGTTTGACAATCAAGAGATTCATAATTATGCTTTGCCAAAACTCTTATAGGCACATATTCAACTGAATTTCTTGGAAACAAATAATGTTCATTATTGAATGCATGATACAATTCTTCTCCCAAATAAGTAGATAATAGTCCTTTTTTATCAACTTTTTTGACAAAATTATAAACAGTGTTTGCAGTATTTTTTTATATTTTTGAGCATCAATTTTCTAATTCCCAAAGCATTAGAATACATTCCAGTTATTTTATTCAATCCAATTTTATAATTTTTTCTATAATTTCTTATATTATTTGTCATTTTATTATTGTAAAATAAATAGGATTTTGTCAATTTATGAATGACAATAGCTTTTTTATGAAAAAAGCTAGAAAATTTGTTTAGTTTGTTTCTCCAAGAATAAATTTTCTTCTTATAAATTTTTATCAAACTTTTCTTATCATATTTTTTCATTTTTTGTTCTTACATTAATTTGTGTTTATTTTTATAATTAGTTTGATAAATTTTCTTTTTCTTTCTAAAAAGGACATTATTCTTATTTTTTAATCAAAAATTTCTTTGATAATCTTTATTTTTATTATTGTATTTTTCTTTATTTTTCTCTTTTATTTTTTTTTAATTTTCTTTATTTCGAATTTTAAATTCTTCTTTATTTTTATTTCTGTAATTTTTTTGATGTTCTCGATTTTTAACATTTATTTCTTCTATATTTTTTCTCTATATTTTTTTGATATTCTCGTTTTCTTTTTAAATATTCTTCTTTATTTTGTTCTTTAATTTTTTTTTGTCTTTTTGCATTTTTTGTTTTTTTTATTTTCCATTTTTCTTTTTCTTGTATTATTTTGAAGTTCATTTTTTTTCATTTCTTCTTCATTCAATTGATTACCCACCTCATAATTACTTCCATTATTACTATTCTCAGGCCCTGGATTTAACTCAATATCCATTGTCATCGACATTTAAAGTGACGTCTGCTTTTATCCTTTTTTTTTAATTTACCTTTAAAAAAATCTCCTTCAGACGATTTTTTTTTTTTGTAAATAAATATATATTTATTATCATTATTATTCCAAGTTCGTTGTTAATATTATATATATATAAATACACGCAA
Organism: Euprymna scolopes; assembly: GCF_053919585.1. Lineage (NCBI taxonomy): Eukaryota > Metazoa > Mollusca > Cephalopoda > Sepiida > Sepiolidae > Euprymna > Euprymna scolopes. The sequence goes on along the minus strand of NC_136482.1, from coordinate 123,855,013 downwards.
AGAAAAATACAGGAATAATCGACAATGTTGTCTGTTTTTCTAAAAAAAATATTTCTTTTTCATTCCCTGAACGAATGAGATAAATGAATAATAAAATAAAAATTCAACAATCTTTAAACTATTTTCAGTATTTCCTAGTAAGTTTAAATAAAGTTGTGTTGTTTTTTTTCATTTCTTCTAATAAAATAAAATAAAAACTAAACCTTTTATTTTATCCATTTTTTTCTGGCTTCTTCTGACTGTCTCTGCCACCTTCACTATTATTTTCTTCTTTTAGTTTTAAGTATTATTCGACTTATTTACTTCCGATCTCACAGCAGCAGCAGCAGCAGCTCTAGGAGTCGTAGTTATAATAACTTCGAACTGACGAATTATATACAATATTAATAATTGTTCGATTTTCATCGGTTTTTAATTGTAATCGATAAATTCACCATTTTTTGCTATAAAATCATAAGGAGAGTTTAAAAAAATTAGTTATTAAAAAAAGTTCTGTTTTTTATTATAAAAAAAACGATGATAATATGGACAAGACACGATCTCATTTTACTTTTATTTACTTCCGATCTCACAGCAGCAGCAGCTCTAAGAGTAGTAGTTATAATTAATAATAACTTGGAACCGACGAATTATATTAACATATTTATTAATAATAGTTCGATTTTCATCGGTTTTTAATTTTAATCGATAAATTCACCATTTTTTGCTATAAAATCATAAGGAGAGTTAAAAAAAATTAGTTATTAAAAAAAGTTCTGTTTTTTATTATAAAAAAAACGATGATAATATGGACAAGACACGATCTCATTTTACTTTTATTTACTTCCGATCTCACAGCAGCAGCAGCTCTAAGAGTAGTAGTTATAATTAATAATAACTTGGAACCGACGAATTATATTACCATATTTATTAATAATAGTTCGATTTTCATCGGTTTTTAATTTTAATCGATAAATTCACCATTTTTTGCTATAAAATCATAAGGAGAGTTAAAAAAAAATTAGTTATTAAAAAAAAGTTCGGTTTTAAAAAAATATTTATATACAAAAAAAGTTATGCAAAATAAAAAAAAGCGTTAGTCACTTATGTACTTACTCTCCTGTTTGTGAACCCATATATTTTGTTGTAACTTTTTTTCTACTGAACCAATTTTCGACATTTTTTTTTCAAAATGTAGCTAATGAGGTGTTATATCCAACTATATGACCTGTTTGAAATTTGGTTGCGAACGGAATTAGTGGTGGGGGTTTGAATGTGTCTCGATTCATTCAATTTCGGACTTAAGCATATATTCAACCACTACCGTGGTTGAATGATTATGAGATAAATATTTAAGAACTTTATTCCGAATTGTAATTTTATATTAAAGCCACGTATAACCTCAGAAAATTTTAGTTGGATGGCAAACGTAAGTTTAATCTTTGATAATAAAATTAGTATCATGGTTTAGATATGCAATATAAACTTATATTTTGAATAGGTTAGCCTAGTTTTAATTGGATTTGTTTGATTAATAAATAAATTATGAATGCATATTAAGAATTTTACCAAACCTATAAACATCGAACGGCTTGAGTTACTTCTCTTTCATCGTTATTCATACATATTAAGACTTTGGTTACTTATTGTTTCAACTAAACCTTGAAAATTTCGACCGTACAGAGTTATCTCCCTTTCTACATCTAACATATCCGACAATATGAAAAAAACGAAAGAAAATAAAGATAAATAAATAAAAAAAAGATTGAGATCCTGAATTTCAAATGAAGAATGAGAATGAACTAAGTATAAAGTTATGTTAACCTTTCTTTATTGAATACGTTTTAAACAAAAGCTTTTCTTAAATTAAATAAATAGTTTAGCCGATATTTTTTAAATAAACAAAGTAAAGTCCAGATACGAAACTAACATAGAATCGCAACAATTTAACTTCTTTCCGGATTAAACAATAATTCAAATTAAATTAAGAAATAAACAAATTTACTTTAAGAAATCAATGAATGGTATTATTGAAACATATTAAATGAATATAGGTAAATAGTGGTAACTTTGTATGATATTTCGGTTGAATTTTTTTTTAAATGGAGATACGAAAATATCTATACATCTTTAAAAATACTTTGCAATGATGCTTGTTTTCTTTTCCTTATAAGGGAAATGTTTCCATAATGTTTTATTGTTATAGTGTTTTTATTACACAAGTCTGAATAAAGCCTGTTCTTGTGAAAATTTTTAAACGACATAATGTTTAGATTTGTCCGATTAGTCTTGAAACAATTGTAACTAACGATGGAATACATTATGTGTTGTTATCAACCCATTCTTTGTAGTCTTGGTTTTTGTGAAAACAATATATGAATGCTCAATTATGAAATATGGTACTTTTGTAGCTTACAGTTTAAGTCATCTCTTTTTGCCTTAAAATTTATTGGCATATGAACGGTTACTGAATTATATAAACCCAGTAAAAGTCGGAATACTACAAACAAGACTATATATATATATATATATATATATATATATATGTATGTGTGTGTGTGTTTGTGTGTGTGTGAATGTGTGTGTGCATGTGTGTGTGCATGTGTGTGTGTATGCATAGCATTGCCTGGTCGAAACAGTATGCGACATAGATTACGTGACCTGTTATGAAATATTTTTATATGAGGTCATATATATTATTATATATAAGCAACCAAAAAATAAATATACCGGAATACAACTTTCTTCTAATAGAATATATCTGTATATATGAACGAGGATAATAAACGCAATTGTATAAGTTATTCTGAACAAAACAATCAAAAACAGTTGAATATATTATTTCACGTGTTAATGTTTACAATAAACTACTTACTTACAAATACAAAATTAGATGTTGACAGAAGTGTAATATTTTTAATATGAATATTTTAATAATTGAAAGAAAAAATTATTTTAATAAGATTGGAATGGTGTTGTGCTGTTTTATTTGTTTTCGAATATGACACTTGCTCCTCAATATGAAAAGATATTTTACTGTTCTGAAATTTATTAACATAAATAGAAAATATCATTTTTACTTGGATGTTGTGTGAGCGATCAATTGAAAAATGAATATAAAGTAATTTAGATTAATACCTTAAATATTGCCTTCGATTGTTTTGTTGTTTATCTTTTTTCCTTACTCGTTTTCAGCATTCTGACTTAAACTCTCATACACTACTTACATTACTTATTTATCTGCAATGCTTCAAGTGCATTACATATATATATATATATATATATATATATATATATATATATATATAGAGAGAGAGAGAGAGAGAGAGAGAGAGAGAGATCAGTACAGGCCAATAAGTCTCCTGTGCGTTATGAGTAAGTTGATTGAATGTGTTAAATAGAGAAGTAATCAATCATCTTAGCAGAAAAAAAACCTTCTTAGCGACACGCAATATGCCTTCCGTTGTGGTAGATCGGAAGCAGGTGTGCTTACAGTTATATCTCATAAGATTACCGAATCTCTCGACTGATGCTACCTTTCTAGGGCAATTGCTCTTGACATATCAAAAGCCTTTGATAGGGTATAGCATAAAGGTTTACTTCACACGATCTCCAGCTACGGTATAGTTGGAAATGTCTTCTCAATTATAAAATCATTTCTCTCTGATAGGTTCATAAGAGTAGTGGTTGATTGGCAGAAACCAGAAGCTCTCACTTCAATGCCGAAGTCCCTCAGAGATCCATCCTTGTCCCAACTCTTTCCTGATCTCCATTAATGATCTTCCAAATCACATCCTTAAATAATTCGTAGATACTTATGCTGATGACACTACTATCTATGGTAGCACATCTAAGACCGTAAACGACCAAGCTGTCTCTGATTCTCTCTCCTCTGATTTTGAGCAAGTGGTACAATGGGGAAAGAGGCGGCTTGTTACTTTTAATGCATATAAAACCAAGCTTTTATCTTTACATCATCAACGCTCTGATCCCCATCAGGCATCAATTTAAATGGATGGCTCTCGTATTGGGGAGACGTCACGTTTTTATAAGCTTCTGAGCTTATTTCTTAGAACTGCACCCCCGTGGAGTGTCTTCCGTTTTCCTGTTTTCCATCTGACTGCAATATGGTTGTTTTCAAGTCTAACGTAAACAATTTTTGATGAAACGTTCCATATAAGTTAACAAATTTATCGAGCTTCCATTATTTACGATTATTATATTGACCAATTTATACTGTACACTCTTTAACCCTTATCCTCTATTGGCCTCTTGGTCTTGATAAGATGTGCTGTATATGTAAAAAAAACAAATATATATATGTGTGTGTGTGTGTGGGTGCGTGTGTGTGTATACGCGGGTTTGCGTGTGCGTGTATATATATATGTGCATATGTGTGTATGTGTGTGTATAAATAAGTGAGGGTGGCTATAATTATATATTTCTATACTATCCGGATATATCCCAAAGTTACTCTACAAATGATGAGTAACCCAAGGAGCCTCCACTAAAATATGAACCTTTTTATTTTCAAATGGATGTAACTATCAGTGATCAACCTCTAAATGATGTAAAATATTCACTCGCCGTCTATAAATTAATGTCGTACACGTAGACTAAAATGGCATCACCAGTAATTCCAATTTCTTATAATCATATTTTGGAAAAAAAAACCTATTTCGATAAAAAATATTCCAGAGTTCGATAAAAAAAGTCCCCGTGTTCCTCAGGAATATTGCAGACTTCGACATGATACACTTGAATAAAGTTGTAGGTTACATCGATCGAAAGATTGTGAAAATAACACTGAAAATAACAGTCATAACTATCCAAGTAATAGTAAAAATATTATAATAAAATTCATGCCTGGTGCAGATTACTAAAATATAACGTTTAAAATATACGCATTCAGAGAGGGAATACGTATATGTGATAACAAAATGGAGTGCTGAAATAGTTGGGAACATGTTACATTTTTGTTGGTATTTTAGAAAACAATGGTGTAAATCATTATATAATTGTGTAGATATTTGAGCAAAAGTTGATGTTTATGCAGGTTAGAAATAGCGGGGTTTAGAACAAACTATTAGAAAGGCATGTGTTGGTATGCATATAAAAATATCATTAATAATATCAAATTTTAAGGTATCTTTTAAAAGTAAATAATTATAAAATCGAAGAATGAATTGTAACATTTTAAGAGCCGACCCCTTTGTTATTTTAGACAATATACTTTATTCATTTTATTTACTACTGGAAACAAGATGGATAAAAGAAGAAATCAGTGGCATTTAATGGAATGTACTGTTTGTTTGTAAAGAACATGAAATCGTTGTTTTCGTAATTGACTGATCAGAGAGAATACGCATTTTTTTTTAAAGATAGTAACATTGTAAGAAACGCATTGCTATGCTTGATTGTAAATAATATAGATGGTAACTTGTCAAGCTTTTATAACATTAGATGACAGTACACTGTTAGGAATCAGTATTATCAGGGAGCCATGTTTATGACTTTTGTTGAATGCTTGTGAACTTGCGTTGTTCGATATCAAATTGTTTACAGCCATAATTCCGGATGCTTATAGGAAAAGCCGGGTTATAGGGCAGGTGTTAGGATGAGTGTGCAAAAGGCATCTGGTTAAGGACGGAACCTATTTCCTTGCATACGTACAGGAAATCGAAAACGTAATGAGTTTGTGTAGCATTTGAGATGTGCATGGGCCACATCAGGCGGAGTTAACCATTGTGAAGTCTCCATGTTTTTCTATGCATAGAACTTTATTAGTTTCTTCTAAATTATTTCAGTTCGTTATTTCCGTCAGATAATATTTACTCATCCTAACTTACTTGATTCTCTCTTTCATTCAACTCCGCAATGTATATACACACACACACACTCACACATATATATGTATACACATACACGTACACAAACACGCACACACACAAATATATATATATATACTTATATATATATATATATATATATATATATATATAAGTACAAGAATTTGATATGATATGTTGACACATACGTCACCAAGAGTCAAAAATATTTATTTTTCGGAAAGGAAACACTAATAAAATAAATTGTCCTTAATCAGCGGTATTTCGAACGAAAGAAATACGTTTCTCTTGATTAAAGGAGAAGTTTTAGGAAAATCAGCTTTCATCATTTTCATTTTAGGAAAATTACTTTCATCATATATATATATATATATATATATATATATATATATATATATATATAACTACTTAATTTACTCACATAAAATTAATATACGAAAGTATAGATTTATTCGTAAGCTTTAAGTATTTACTTCAAACGTGTTCAATACGTAGGTAGAGCTAGTTAGTAAGTTATAAAATGTATATGGCGATTAAGCTACACTGAATATTCCGCGTTTCATCCACTTTAGGATTCTTCAGGCTTATGCGTGAATTCTGTGGTTGTTTGTCGTTTTTATATGCTCCTCTTCTATTGAAATTTTAGTTAGCCAATCAGCTTACTAGTATCCACCACGCCCTTCCTGTCAGCCAATGAGAATGCATTTATCGGACAAAGGCCTATTTGACCTCTGGTTGACCTGTTCATTTGTGTGTGCTCTATTTAGCCTTGATATTTAGCTTATTGATCTGTTTTAAATCTAGGTTAGTGTTTTTTTGTTTTTTATGTTAGTTTATATATAAATATATATATATATATATCTGTACACACATATATATGCATATATATATACATACATATATATATGTGATCGTTTATGTATATTCATTTTTATTTAATTTATTTATTTGTTTATTTTCTATTGTTTTTGTTAGTTTTGAAACTATTTTGTATCGCTAACCCAGAGTAAATTTTTCTTGTGAACACAGTTGTTTGCTATTTAAAATAGGTATTTGTCCGATAAATGTATTATCATTGGCTGATAGGAAGGGCGCGGTGGATACTAGTAAGCTGATTGGCTAACTAAAATTTCAATAGAAGAGCAGCATATAAAAACGACAAACAACCTCAGAATTCGCGCATAAGCCTTAAGAATCCTAAAGTGGATGAAACGCGGAATATCCATGTAGTTAAATCGCCATATACATTTTATAACGTACTATATATATATATATATATGTATATATATATATATATATCATATATTTGTAGCCATCGACATACAGTCCTGTTTCGTTCTATCACAACCCATCAGTGCCGCTAGACTAGCATCTCTCCCAAGCCAAGGATCGAACCTAGAACCGTCGTGTTGACAGTCGGCAGTTCTTCCACTCAACCATGGTATCGACGCCCGTAAATAACTCGTCGGAATGTCTATTTAAATAGACACCCACCACCACTTTTATAGTGCTCAAATCGCCTGTTCGTAAACAAACAAACAACGAGCTTCACATTTTCAGCCAATTAAGTAGCGGGTTAGATTATTTACGACAGTGTTCTACCCAAAGAGGGGGGGGGCTCAAATATATTTGTAGCAATCGACATACAGTCCTGTTTCGTTGTATCACAACTCATCAGTGCCGCTAGACTAGCATCTCTCCCAAGCCAAAGATTGAACCTAGAACCATCGTGTTGACAGTCGGCAGTTATCCCACTCGACCCTGGAAGCGACGTCCGTAAATAACTCGTCGGAATATCTATTTAAATAGACACCCGCCACCACTTTTATATTGCTCAAATCGCCTGTTCGTAAACAAACAAACAACGAGCTTCACACACACACACACAAACACACACACAGACATATATATATATATATATATATATATACATATAAGGAGAGAGTTATAGGAATATATTTATTAAGTTGCAAATAAGGTTTTATGCTTCATTTTCGAAAATAATTATCAGTCTATATTCGTGAATAATTTTTTTTTTATTATTGTTCGCAAATATTGGAATAAGGATTGGTAAGTTTTATTATTTGGATCATTTGAGTTAATATACATGCATAATATGAATGTTATTTTAATAACGTTTCGGATGATATAACTTCCAAGCTTCTTAATACAATTGCGAATTTTATAAGTGTTATTCCACGTCAATGCAGACGGAACGAGAGCATGATACGTTTGTGGATGGAATAAAAGTAGTATATTCCGTGCAGATTCCTAGTTTCGCTAAAAAGATTCCCGAGTTCGACAGAAAATCCAAAGTCAGATGGTACATTAGCCAAGATGTCCTGAAAATAACACGTCTGATGAACAGTCAGAATAGATAAAATAGCAAATAGATGCATATCTTATATAAATGTACTCAACTAATTAATCATGAGAAAAAGAATGTGAATGCCTGTTTGCTGATGTAATTTGTTAGAGTACCACATCTAGACAAAGGACGCATTACTATTGATGACTTTATTTTGACACTCTTTTCTGTTTGTTTTTCAGTATATTATTATTAGTTTTTAATAATAAGTATGTAGTGTAAATATGCTTTCTAGTTTTCGTTAGGTAAATTTTATTCTGTGGTTAGAGTTTTTCGCTGTTACTTTTCTACAATTATTAATTTTAGGCCATCTTTAACTTTGTACATTTTATATTTTCATTCACTAATAATCTACACACATTGTGGTTTCTTGAAAAACTGCTTACTTTAGTATATGAAAACATGCGTATCCTTTGACGTTCTAATAAGTATTCATTGATGGCTCAACAATGATATTTACGATCTGATGCACATATTTATGTCCATGCCTTGTTTTTATATGGGGCTGTTTTTTTTATAAATACAGATGTAATAATCGTGTTTCTAGCTGCGACAAATTTGGCTAAGTAAGCAAACCCTTTGGTCAAGCAGTTATTGCTTTCGTGTATTCTAATTTTTTATATGTTCTCATCTTTATTAAGGTAATTGCTACATGAGTTCAATTTGTTACTATTGTTTCTTGTATTTGAATGGCGCTTGTTACTTTTATTGTTGTCATATTTATTTCTTATTACGGAGTAAATTATTACTTGTTTTTTTACAGAACTCGATTTTAGTATTTTGCTAATGGTGATAATTTCTCATATTTAACATGCACTATAGCACAGAGTTAAAGTAATTCATTGAATACATTAATGCAAATCATACAGGTATAAAATTCACTGTTCTCAATAGAATGTACAAGAGATTACTGTAGTTATGTATTTTATGAAAGATATTGACAATTTGCGTTGTGTTCTTATTCGTTCAACATGAACACTTTCACTTACAGTATTTGCAACCTTTACATAGTTCTTTCCGTAAACAATTAATGTCTTTCTCGAAAGAATTATGAATAGAACGATATTGGTTCAACCAAAACCAATAATACAATTGTCTGATATATCTGAAGATATGGATAAAAGAATAAAAAGGTCTTTATATTCCTAATACTGTTAAGTTTAATCATCTCCTTATATATAAGTGCTGACCAAGTGGGAGGTTAATCTCCTTAATATTTCGTAATTCGAATAGATATCTGCTGACTTCTTGCGCTTTTAAGGGTCTTGATATATATATATATATATATATATATATATATATATATATATATATATATATATATATATATGTATATATATATATATATATATAATTTTAGGATAATAATATGGTTAAAAGTTAAATTAGTTATTATCAACTTATCTGTTTATCTATCTATTTATCTATGTATCCAGTGATAATGTTAAAATAGTTTATATTGGGACGTATTGTTTATAGAATAAAGTGCTGCAATGGATTTAAGATGAGGATGTTCACATGAGTTAACTAGGTTAAATAAACAAAATGACCATGAACAAGTTACGAGGACAGGAGACGTGTACTTTTTAATGAGAACTTAACGGAACAGAGATCAAGAGGTCGGGAAAGAGGTTGGCCGAGTAAATGAGTTGAGTTTGAGTTTTATATTTAAAAAATATAACGTGGTGTTCTGTGATTTCACAGAAAAAGGTAGAACAGAGGTTACAAATTGGTGTTGGCCATTTAATGATTCATCACGGAGCCTACCACTGAAGAAATCTTGGAGAAAGAAACGGTATGAAGCATATATTATTATTATTATTATTATTATTATTATTATTATTATTATTATTATTATTATTATTATGTTTATTATTATTATTATTATCATTATTTTTATTATTATTATTATTATTATTATTATTGTTATTATTATTATTGGTATTATTATTATTATTATTATTATTATTATTATTATTTTTATTATTATTATTATTATTATTGATATTATTATTAATATTATTATTATTATTGTTATTATTATTATTATTATTATTATTATTATTGTTATTATTATTTTTATTATTATTATTATTATTATTATTATTGATATTATTATTATTATTATTATTATTATTATTGTTATTTTTTATTATATATTTTCCTCCTGATTTATCATTATATATATATAATGAAACAATTACATTATCAAACAGTATGTCCTTAACAAAATACTTATCAAGAAAGGAAAAACTTAATACTGTTAAGAATAGCAATTATATATAAAGTCATATATAAAGTTATATATAAAGTTATATATATACATATATAAACACACGCATACATATATATATATACATATATATATATTATGAAACTTTGTTATAACAACAGAAAAATAAGGAAAATTTAAAGTGACAAAAAAGGTTGTTTTCTTCTTTCTCTTTTATACTTTTACTTATTGTTTTGATGTTAGAATAAAATCACGTGTAATTTTCAGATTATGTAGTATCGAAAGGATGCTCGGTCGTAAAATACGTTGGAATAGCGTATATTAATTCATCCATATTTCATATATATTATTATAGAGTCGTGATACCAGAAGTATAAAAAAAGTATGTGGGTGTCATTGGCTAGATTTGAAACCGAAAGCTTATTGTAGCATTCAAAGCAAATGACGTTACTAATATTACACGTATATGAACTGAATAAAAAATAAACAAAGATAAATATAGAAAAAATATGACGATTTTTTTTTAAATTTGGACCCCCTTTTTTAAAACGATCTTAACCGGTTAAAGGCTCATAAAAGAACGGTCCATAAAAAAGTCCAATCATTCGCGGCACCTAGGTCCGTTCTACGACTGTAATTTTCTAAATCGATAGAGTTTAAAAATACAGATACAGACACAGTGCTTTTTTATATATCAGACTAGCCGTGCACGGGAGGTAGAGAGCGCCCGGCTTTTTCCGACCGTAAATACACTTAAATATATTGTAATAGGTGCAGAGGTCGTATAGATTATTATAGAGTCGTGATTTCAAAAGCCAAAAAAAGTCTGTGAAGCGTCAGCTAGAATCGAAATCGAAATCTAAACTGTAGCATATAAAGCTGGTGACATACCGACGTGACACGGCAATGAACTGATTAAAAATTAAAAACAAACTAAGATGAATGTACAGAATGTACAACAATTTATTCAATTCGACATTTTAAAACTGTCTTAACCGTCTAAATGCTAATAAGAGAACGGTCCATAAAAAATCAATCATTTGAGGTCCCTAGCACCGCTCTGCACCTCTTAGTCTCGGAGAGATAAGGTTTGAAAATAGTGAGAAAGGCATACATACATGTAGCCTTTTATATATTAGACTAGCGGAGGGGGCGTTTTTTTTCGGGTGATAAAATACGCTTAAATACGATATTTTAAATCGTCCAGATTTCGTATATATTATTTGTTGTGTCTGCACAAATGATTAACAAGAACACGAAGGTAAAGGTATACAATAATATATTAGGAAGAAAAGTTATATACATATTTACTTCAGATATACTTCAGTTGGAGATATTCCGGCAGGTGGCGTGGTGCATGTCTTAACGGAGGCAGCATAAGCGTCTTGCTTATTTGACAGTCGTTGGCGGACTACCGCGGTATTGGTGATTGATACCTTTATATATCTCACTCACCCGCCTATGTTAATTAGTAGGCGTCTCCACAACACTATTATAGATTCAGGATTTTAAAATTAAAATAAATTTGGATGTTAATGCCATCAGATAGATTCGAAACCTGAACTGTAGCATTCAAAGATTGTGGCGTTACCACTGTATCAACGAGACACGTATATTAACTGATTAAACATTAAAGATAGAAAAATAAACTAAAATGAATGTACAGTGTATAACATTTTTTTAAAAATTTTGACCCATTTTGGCACCCTAAATACTAAATAAATCGGCTTAAGATCCATAACAAAACGGTCCGTAAAAGATCCAACAGTTTGAGGCCCTTCTCGCTGCTCTGCAACTTTAGGTTTCGGGTGAGATGGAGTTTGAAAATGTGGAGACAGACAGACAGACATATAGCATTTTATATATTAGATTTTACTTAATACGGGACTCACCGGCAATGTTTCCCAATATTTTAAACTTTCAAGTACCTGTTGTAAATGAATTTATGCATATGCCACTATGGTTTTCAGTTAGCTACAGCCTTGCTATTTTTTAGGTGCCTTCATTAAATAATATCCTGTGGACTATTGCACATCGTGATTTTACTGTAGAAATGTTTTTGAAGAATAGCGAATCTCTAACTGAAAACGCAGAAAGATTTCCTAGTTCATTACAAGTTACAGCGGTATGATGCTGCTCCAGGTTTGCAAATTTCTATATTAGATTATGAGTTTAAATACTTATACTCCTTTCAAAGCACACGTCATTGAATATAAATAACTAACCATTCTCGTTTTTGAACAGTGATCATTATTATTAATTAGAAATAACCGCTAACCTATGTTGGCCGGTGTGAGCATGCCTCTCCCTCGAAAAAATTACATTACGGTTGTTTTTCTTATTGGTGGTATTGCTGTTGTTGTTCCTCAACTCTCAACCTCCTCATCTTCCGAACAGCTTTCGGAGTAGACACCGTCAATCTCTTCATTGCAAGAACGGGCGTAGATAGGTGTTATAGTAAGGATATTGAAAAAAAAACAGCAGAAAAAAGTCGCAGCGAGGGGTAAAAGAAAAGAATCAGACGCAGAAGGCGGACCAGGAGGATAGAGGTGTAACAAAATAAAATAAAATAAAAAATAGTAGGCAATCAGGCTCGAACTTGTAACGTGAAGGAGAAAAAGAAGGTGCCAAAAGAAAAAGCAAACCGTTTAGCCAGCGCATTCACAGGAAAAAAGAACAAGGTTACCCATTTAAAAGCGTATGTGGACTTTTGAGATGGCTCGCTCAATGGATCGAGCGAGCGAGAGAGAAATATAGAGTCGGTAATTTGTGACGGGCAAAATTCATTGTGTTTTCAATAAAGAAAATAATGAAAACTGAATCAGACATTTATAACCTTGGTAGCACCCCCACCCAGAGAAAATTAATGTGACACATTAGTTTTGCTTGTTTTTTTTTTTATAAATAAAAACTTATTTTTTAAAAAAGCACTGAATTTTTTTTCTGTAACAAAAACGAAAGCAGCGAATTATTTTTTTTATTTTTGCTGTAACAAATTGATGGGTAGTAACAAAAAAAATGCGAAAGCAAGGAAGAGATAAAATAGAAGAAAAACTAATTTCAAAGCAGATTTTAAATTTTGGTTTAGTTTAAATATATGCCAGCGGCCAATAAGTAAACAATATACACGTAATTTTGGTGTCACGAGTGTATATGGCGTAACAATTTGTCTTGCATACGCGATATTGTGTAATACGTGTGCTTCGTTTTTGTTGAAGGCTTAACATTTTGAATAATAGAACTATAGCTGGCATCAAAAGAGAAAGGCTTGAATTTGCGTATGTAGAAGTCATTATTTTGTGAGTCTGCGAGTTGGGATTGAACATTTTTTGTATGAGTTTATGAATCAATTAGTAAGCATGACGGTGCAATACAAGTTTACTGTACGGAATTTTACGCGGTGTGGAGTGGGGGCGGTGAGAGCTGTTATGAATTAGACAGAAAAAGATGAACTATTTCCTCTAATATAATTGGCCGAACTGATTATTCTTCTCATATGATGAATTGTAGGATTTTATTATAAGGCTTAAATCTGTCTATAATTAATTTGTAAAGGTACATAATGTAGTACATAATAATCTAGACACAATAAATTTGTATGTGGCATCTGTTCTTGCGAACCTGCGGTTATTTGGTCCAGAGAAGAATTTCTGCAATGAACATATTATTTACGGAATAAATTCACATACATGCATATATGTGTATGCGTATCGATTATAGCTTACAACCTTTTTGATACAGATGTAATGTCTTTTTCGTATCTCGTCTGTACCCACTTGAACAAATATATTATTCAGGACTGGACATTTATTTTTACATGTTCTTAATAACTATGTCTTTATAAAATAAAGTAAACATGTGTTTTATGTTGAAGTAGAATGTCAAATTATATATTATTTCAGTTTAGCTTTCAGACACAACAATGAATCTACAGAAGAAATGATAAATAAATAGGAAACAAATGACAGATACTCCGATATAAACACATGATATAAAATAACAGGTGTTATTGATAAGTATGAAAGTATAAAAGTATTGTTTCAGCTTCATGTAAGTCTTAGGTATTTTAATGTTCCTGAAGACCTTTACTCCCTTATTTTTTCTATTTGCCTATAAGTAAATAAACCTAAATATCACGCTATCATACAGTTTGCATTCAAACGCATAAAACTTGGTTGATTAGTTTTAATTTCAATCTTTTACATATAAATATATCAACATATTCTTTGCATTCTTTATCTCTATTATTTACATTTTCCATACATGTTTTGTAGTGTTGACAACGTAAGCGTAAGTGCAGGGCCAGAGATACACCCTCTACAATTAATTTTGTCTATTAATGGGTTTGCTTATTGTGCATATAAATTATTTTTTATCTCATGTACGTTGTTTTCTTATTACTTTCTTATTTTTTAAATCAAAATGGTCTTACTATATATCTTGCCATCCTTCGTCTGCAGTCCACCATTGTTTTCCTTCTTTTCTCACTCTGTAGTCTAATTTGCTTTCTTCGTTTGCCTCTCCTTCTTCTGATGCAGATAATTCCTTTCCTGTATGTCCCTCTTACACGTGTACTTTGTGGACAACATCCATGTTTCTCTTCTATTTTTCTTAATTCACGGGTGTTCTTCCTCTACTTCTTCTTCTTCTTCTTCTTCTCCTCCTCCTCATCCTCTTTCAGCTACTTCCACTTCTGTCCTCTTCTTTATTTATTTCTTATTTATTCTAATCATTTCCCAGTCAGCTTTCTGAATTCCCTGTTTACTTCCCATTTTGTCCATCCAATCTCATCAGCACTTCTGGCAACATTATTCAATAAATAGACGAATGTTTGCCAGAAGGAAAGAATAAAGTGACAGAAGAAAAACGAACAAGTTACCATACTGTAAATTACATACATATAACTTTTATGGTGCAGGTTTTCCTCTTTCTATACAGTATCTCACACCCATCACACCACGGAACGAAGTATATTGTATTACGCACTCATATTTTTACATCGTCAGAATAACATATAAAGCAACATATGCATGTATATATATATATATATATATATATATATATATATATATATATGTATATATATACAAATGTTTTATTGACAAAAATACATTATTGGCTACATATGAGCATACATGTTTCAGCTGCGATTGCGTAAACAATCAACATTCAATGTGACTTCATATAAAATGAACAATAATTAAAGGTAATATAGGGAAAATGAAACGGAATTTCGAATGAGATCATCGCTGAAACATGTGTGAACGTGTGTAGCGAATAATGTGTGTATATATAAAAAATATTATACTCTAAGACAGCTCCAACTCTTATTGATCACTGGAATTGAACTGGAATACCATCTAGTAAACGGCAAGACACACACACACACATGCCCCCCCCCACATATATATATATATATATATATATATATATATATATATATATATATATATATATATATATATATATATATACTACAGCAACTATTATAAAATGCAACGAAAACACTTTGCTTTATGATTCTTTATTTTAAGTTATCGATTTCCCGTATAATCTTTTTTGTGTTGAAATAAAAAAAATATTAATAAAAATGCCATAATTGTTGCTGTCACAGGCGCTTTCTTTCTCTCTCTCTCTCTCTCTCTCTCTCTCTCTCTCTCTCTCTCTCTCTCTCTCTCTATCTATCTATCTCTGTATGTATATATATATGTCTCTCTCTCTCTCTCTCTCTATATATATATATATATATATATAGTAAATCAATCAAAAGGATGTAGTGTTTACCTGATATGCGCAATGATTAACTTTAATCTATGAATATAAAAGCGAAAATGTGTGTATGTTTTTTTAAACATGGGGATCACCACTTATCCAGGCCCGTAAGCCACTCGGGATACGGGTTATTTTGTGTACAATAATCGATGGGATAATATCGTAGTAATAGTTTGTATTGGAGATTTGATAAAGCGTCTTACTTGAGGAGGCTACTAATTTTTTTTTTCCTTTTACACATCCAAAAACCCGGCCAACGTTTTTTTTTTTTACAGGGTTGTTTTGATCACCCCTTACAACATACACCTACAAACACTCGGGCCACACCGGGTACACCCTGCTTGTCTATATATATAACAGGCAAAATGTGTGTGAGTGTGTTTCGATAGAGGCCACGAATTTTCGCCAGACAGGTATCATTCTAAAGCTCGAACCTCCGGCCGACAAATATCGAAAAATTTGGCAAAACCATTCATTCCTTCATCATCAGCGGCTCTCTTTTTTACAGTGAGGGGGGAGGAACAAAGATGGTATCTTCATGAAAAGATGGCTTTACGCATGCGTCAATACGCGCAAGAAACGTTGTACATTGAATTCGTTTAAAGGTTATAAAAATCGACGTCTTTTCATCCATACGTCTATAGAGCGATGGATTAAGTGACAGCGTCGTTATCTAAAGATTTCAGGTTCAACCCTAGCTATCAGATATACTTTTTTCGATTTTTAAACATTAAGTAATGAAACGAGGATGTTTATTAAACTTTTCCCTGTGGCTTTTCCCCCTTTCTTTTGGGTTTTTCTTTATCCGATTGTTTTAAAGAAGTTTTAAATCCGTTCGCTATTTTACTTTTTTTTGTTTTTCCGATTTTTTAAAAAGGTTTAAACAGGGTTATTAATTCGCTTATTCTTTGCCCCACCCCCTACATACACACCTCCAAAAACCCGGGCAACGCCGTTCTTTTTTGAGGGCAGGGTGTTTGTTTCTTTGATTTTTTAAAAGAAGTTTTACGTTCGTTTGATGTTTTCTTTGTTTGGGTTTTTTCCGATTTTTAAGGAAGTTCTTTAACCCCCCTCTACACAAACACCTCCAAACACCCAGGTAACGCTGGGTACCCCCGCTAGTCTTATATAAATACCAGTATTTATCTATAGATAGTTTAATCCCAATCGAATAAAAAACTCAATACGTAATAGAGAGTCGGGCTTATTATAAGAGAAAGAAAATTAAACTGGAAAATTCTAGCATTGCTACAAATATATTTTTCTGATTACTTTCTCCCCTCGGATGAGAAGAATAGCAAGGATAGCATTCTTTAAAACTCTGCAAAAAGGTCTTTGTAAATTGTTTTTGGAGTTTCAGTCGAACAATAAAGTTTAATTGTGAATTCAACTTCCATTTTTAAATCTCTTATATATATATATATATATATATATATATATATATATATATATATATATATATATATATATATATACTACCAAAAGTACCAATCGTTGACTGGGTTCGAAAACAGCCTACAGAAAGTATGATAGGTTATGAAAAAGAAGGGTTGTAAATTTTGGTTGAATTTGGGGGTATCAAAACCAAAGCAAAATATGATGAAAGTGACAATAAAATAGATAAACCCCATAATTTATTATACCATACCTGTTCACACTGAAACACTTATCACAATATTCTGTGGATCTATATTAAAATCCTTGTTAAACTTTGTGATATATGTCCATTCTATGGAGGTCAGGCGCGAACTTATACCATAGAATTT
Organism: Euprymna scolopes; assembly: GCF_053919585.1. Lineage (NCBI taxonomy): Eukaryota > Metazoa > Mollusca > Cephalopoda > Sepiida > Sepiolidae > Euprymna > Euprymna scolopes. The sequence goes on along the minus strand of NC_136482.1, from coordinate 123,837,046 downwards.
TATTATACACTATTTCTTCAAACTGAAACATAATTATCAAAGTATACTTACGCAGATAAATATGAAAAGTATTTATTAAAGTGTGTGCCTATTTCCATTCTATGGAGGTCAGGCGCGAACGCAGACCCCACAATTTTATAATACCATCCCTATTTTTGTTAAAATATACTTACCAAATATTCTTATGTACATCTCTATCAAAAGCACCTGTAAACGTTTTATTTTTTAATTTTAAATGATGAACCACCGTACTTCCAGATCAAACCTACCAATTCCTGTGTCTCGATAATTCTTCTATCATTATATGTAATCATTTTTTTTTAAATAGTCAACCATATCGGAGCCTATTAATAACCACACACACACACATTCAGCTTTATATATATATATATATATATATATATATATATATATATATATGTGTGTGTGTGTGTGTGTGGGTGGGTGTGTGGGTGTGGGTGTGTGTGTGTGTGTACGAATATTACATAGTCGCTGCACTGAAAATGTTAATATTTTGGAAACATTGCTTTATTAAAAAACAAAAGTCCCCCATTAAAGCTCAGAAAAAGGTCCATCTGCTATTCAAAGCATCTGATTCATAAGTTAAAATGTATGTCTGTCTATCTCTCTGTCTGTCTGTGTGCATTTCCCTACGAAATAACTCTGTCAATTTTCGGTCTACAGGTCAAAGTTCAAATTTTTTGTCTCTACAAAATAACTCTGCTAATTTTTTGGTGCAAACATGTAAAATTTTACATAAAAGGTATTCAGACATAGGGTAAGGTTTTTAATTGTATTTTTTTTTCTGCTGAAAAGTTGGCTTCCAAGAGGTCGGAGTTCAAAAGATTTGACTTTTGCGATCTTTACCAAACTATTAAGCCAATTCGGTATTGTCATAATAATGACAATTTTTTTTTCCATAACGATTCGGATCCATTAATAATATACCGTTATATACATATACTGAAATAACTGTTTGGTAAGAAAAAATACATTTACATTGTAGAATGTAGATGTGCTGCTATTATTCTATATATGCTCTGTTATCATATTTAAGCAAAAGGAATTTATTTACACGAATGTTGAGATATAATTGAAAAACATATTTTAACCCGCCCTCCCCCCTAAAAAAAATCAACGATTATATGTGTGTGTGATTTCTTTAGTTTGAATTTACGTTGGTTTTAACTTCTCCGTTGTGTTACGCTCGAACTGTTTTCCGTCTAAACTTTTCCACTGATAAACGCTTCCATTGTGCAAGAAATCTTTCTTTAAGCAAGTAATATCAATAAGTGTAATACACAATACACGATAAGTTGTAATACACTAAAAGCAATTGAGAATATAAAGTCCTTACTCACATAACATATATTTCCATAAAAAGATTAAGTCTATGCGTATCTCCGAGGAGCTCTTGGTAACTTTATTAGTTCTGAAGATTTAAAGCAACATTACTAATTTAATATTTCTAAAATATATCAAAAGGATTTAGTAAGTTTTTGAAAGGAGACCGTATAATCTAACGTGTACGGACATCCTTTTTACGAAAACAATTATCATTTGTAAATTGAGGTATTTCTCCTTTATAATAATTATTTCGCTTATTTTTTTTTATATGATGTGTTCTTTTGAACCGATAGTCATATTTTTGTAATATATTTTTAGATGTGTTATGACTTCTATTATAGACATGTCACGTGGAGTCTCCTTTATAAGATTTTGCATGTTGGAATTTAAATGCGATTATCGAAAACGTATATGAAACTGCAGAATATAATGTATTCTACCTACAATGATGATTTCAATCATGCGAGAATCTCATATAGTAACGCATATATATATATATATATATATATATATATATATATATATATATACATACATACACACATACACATTCATATATGCATATACATACATATATATACACAGACAGATATATACACATATATATGTAATATATATATATATATATATATATATATATATATATATATATTTAAATAAAAATGACAATAAGTTTACCAAGGTAATCCAAATGGTAAACTTAAAATATATTATAAATATTAAAGAGATAATATTTACAAGTAAAGTAATCTCAACCAGATGTAAAAGCTCAATAAAACCGAAAAGGAAATAGAGCTTATAGTATGAACAAATGATTAATAAAACATGTTAAAAGACATCTTGAAAAAGAGTTTAAAACATATTTAATTTTAAAAAGGAAGCACAAGATAAGTGGAAAGTCCTTAATCATCAGAGGGCAGGAATTAGCAAAATGCGGAATCGGATTTTTCATGTAAAAGTATATAATGAAACCGCAAGTAAGTCACAGATCTTACTTGGTTAAAAAGGGTGAGGTAATGGGAATAGGAGGTAAAAGAAAGCAGAGTAGAATATAAATGTTGTTTGTTTTACAGAAGAATTTATTTTTACTACACATTTATGAGCATGTTTCACTCAGCCGGTGGCAAGTACTTAGAAAGCCTTCAGGCGATATTACTTATACAAAAGTGGAGGCCGTAATGGAAATTTGAAAACAAGTTTTGTATAAATAATATTCCATGAAGATGTTTTTATTTAGCTTGATTATTTATAGGAATCGAAGCTTAGACCATATGTATAATTATCTAATGTGATACCCGTTACTCCACGATAACTAGATCACTTTAAGTGTTTTGTATCGCTTTTAAACTTATGTAGATGTTCATGTTTACTTTTAAACGATATTACGGTTAATAAGGTCTTCTTTGAAGACGATGTTTTCTTTCGAAAATCGCCAACATTTATGAATTAAAACGAATATGTATTATTTTCCTTATAAAACAGAAATTTACGGAATGATCGTTTACCTTTCATCAGCGTAGCTTAACCGTTTGTAGGAATCGAACCTCAGATCATATGCATGAGAGTCTCATGCGATAACCCTTACACCACGAATCCGTGATCACTTTACTTGGTATTTCAGTGTTGAAAACGGCATTAACATTATTATTGTTAAAAATCAAAAGAAAATGTATATATATATATATACATATATATATATATATATATATATATATATATATATATATATATATATATATATATATAGTATTATCTGCTACCTGTTTTAATATATGTCATATACTTGTGCTGACATATTTCTATTCCTATTTAAAATCAGCCAAAACGATTAAAGTCTAAGTTCATTATGTATAGACAAACAGCAAGGCCGTCTTTCTCAACTACATACTATGAATTCGTACTTCCTAGCATGAAGAATGGAAACCAAAAACAAAGATAGAAATATGTTGGGGTCAGCTGTATTTAGAATTGCTTTAAAGCATGACCGCTCACTGATTTTGCGACCAAACTTAACACAATGTGTACACTTCATAGGTAACCTTCTCACCTATATTTTTAAATGAATTTGTTTCAATTTTTGCTCCTTAAAAGAAAAGTTATTATAAAATTACAGTTTCAAAATATTCAGAATAAGTAAGGAACACGAGAGATTGATGCGTCTGATTGGCTTTTGGTTACTATAGCATCTTTTTTTTTTTTTTTTTTGTCATATTAAGTATGCTACTTGGCCTTTTGGCCGAGATCAAAGTGTAGTATCTTTCTGATACCTACATTGTGCGAGGCAGTGCTGTTCTGGCGACACATTCTCGTGCCCGGAACACCTGACAAGCTTTTTGGGTCGCGTTCTGTCCGCACCCCCACTTTGTCTGTCTTTCTCTGCTGCTCCCCCCTCCCCCACGGGGGGGGATCCGAGCTGATAATTTACGACCTTCCCGCGAGGGAGGGTCGGAAACACCTTCTCTCTTCCCTCCACTAACTTCCTACTCCCTCTCTCAGTTCTATCTCCCCTCTTGCCGCCTTTTGGCGCCACTTCTTTTTGGCGCCAAAGTCGGCTCCCCACTTTGGACGCTGATTCCACGTCACTTTTTTCAGTGAATTTTTTGAAAGAGGGACCCAAAACGGACACCCCTAGGCCGGGGGCCACCAATATGGATACCCTCAGCCAGGGGCCCACCAATATGGATACCCCCAGCCAGGGGGCTACTGCTCCCCAAGAGAACGAATCCCCAACAGGAGAAAAAACAACTGCTGATGGGGCGTACCGCCCGGGTATGACACCATTGGACGCTCCCCAGGAGGGGGAAAATTTAACAACAGCTCCCCCCGAGGGCGACTCCCCCCAAAGGGGAGCAAAACCAAAATCGGTCGTAGCATCTCACTCCAACTACAAAAAGGAGGAGGTGCCAGACCAAAAGGCCAATAAAGGGAACAGCGCTCCCCAGGAGGGCTGCTCTCCCAAAAGGGGAGCAGATCAAGAAAATGAGGGGGCATACCGCCTGGACCTCACAAACGAGGAAGGGACAGATGGCCTCAAAGTAAACAAAAAAGATCATGCTCCCCAAGAGGCCGACTCCCCAAAACGGGAAGCTGCTCCCGAAAAAGACACTAAAAAGGGAGCCGCCGCCGCCCAAAAATGTGACACTCCCACAAAAGGACTGACCAAGACATCTGGGGAGGCAGGAAGCGTCGCCAATAAACAGGCAGGGGCGACCTCCATAAAAGACCAAAAACGGTCTAACCCCACTAAAGACCCCATACCAACACCAACAAGAGGGTCTGCGTGGGGGAAGACCGTAGAAAAACAACTGTCCCCTCAAGAGTATAGAGACCTGTACCTGACAAAGTACAGACAATACATAGAGGGGGCAGATATAAAGCCCATACCAGGTGCCTTGGAGGCGATTGAGGGCAGAGTCCTGTCCTTTGCCATTTCCGATATACCGGAAAACCGCCTCCTAGGGATGAAGAAGGAAGACATGGCGGGGCTCCTCCACAAACTTAACATCCCAGTACTATACCTGTACCAGAGGAGCTTCGCTGTGTGGGACATCCTCCTACCCACCAAGGATGATGCGGAGAGACTCTCCCTCCAAGAAATAAAGCATGGGAGAGTCAAACTAATACCTGAATACCAGGGCAAGAGAAGGACTCGGGTGCAGGTATTTAATGTGCCAACCCAAATACCTGCAGAAGTATTAGGATGCCTCTTCAGCCAGTACGGTGAGGTAGAACAGGTGACCCCAGTACGGTCAAAAACTGGGACTCACCTGGGCTGCTACACAATAGCAATGAGGCTGAAGAGGGAGGGTGTTCGAGCAATACCACCGCTGCTGACATACAAAGACGCCAACATAACGGTAGTGGTGGAGGGCCGTCGTCCACACTGTTGGTTTTGCCAAAAGCAGGGCCACATGGCTAGGAGTTGCCCCCAAAGGGTAACCCCTAATCAAACAACCCAAAAGGCGGTCACAACCCCTGAGACAACGCCCGCACCAAAACAGGCGGCAACAACCCCTGCAACTGCAGCACCAACCCCAGCTCCAAGGAAAACCCAAACCACCCAGGAGGCCAAAGGGGAAGAATGGAGCACGGTAGTGAGACAAAAGCGGAAACACATAATCCCTTCTGCCACCGTCCCACCACCAGCCCAAAAATCGAGGCAGGAGCCTCTGCAACTGCAGCAACAACAACAGCCACCGCAGCCAATGCCGCGGAAACAACTGCAGCAACAACTACTGCATCAGCAAAATCAGCAAGTGCAGCAGAAGCAGCAGCAGCAACGACACCAGCGAGAGCAGCAACAACAAAAACAGCTGCAGCAGCAAATAGAGGAGCAGACACAACCAACGGTCCCCACAACAATCGAGACGGGGATCAAGCGGAGAAAAGACTGCTCCTCTGAGGATGAATCCGCAAGTGAGAGGGAGAGGAACTCAACCTCACCTCTCCCCGGTTCATTCGAAAGAATGAAAAAGAAAAACAAAAGAAGAAAAGAGGAAGAAAAGGTGGCCCCCACTCCCTGTGAACATACACTACCCCTAACAACAAAATCCACTTCCACCCCCAAACCACACACTGCACCAACACCAGACACCGCACCAACACCAGACACCGCACCGACACCAGACACCGCACCAACAGCAACACCAACACCAGACACCGCACCAACACCAAACACCGCACCAACACCAGACACCACACCAACACCAACACCAACACCAGGCACCACACAAACACCCGTCCCCACACCAAGGCAAACTGAGCCACTACCCCAAAAAGAAAATGAAAAGAATGAACCGAGGGAGAGGAGAGACTCCTCTGCCTCTTGCAGACCAAAGGTCCTTGCCCCTGAGGAACTATGTAATGTAGACCCTCTATCTGTGGCCACAGACATTTCCCATCGGCAGAGGAAAAACTTAAAACCTCTGCTCGATTACAAACAGATAGAGGGGAAAGATGTAAATATCCCCTCAAATTTCCCGAACGCCCCACTCCTAATAACTTTTGTCAGAACTGCAGAGGCCTGCAAGACCAACTTGTGGACAAGGCTGCAGGCCGCTGAAGGGGCGTTTCCGGGAATTGAACTGGTGAAAAAAAATGACCCTTCTCTTGATGAACTGTCAAAACAATGCAAGGGAAGGGTCCTCGTGTTGGTCCATCCGTCACTCTACAGGGCCATAAAATTAATTTATCCTTTGGACGTCGGCGGCATTGCGAGAGAAGGTCAGGATATGAAAAACCTGACCACCTTGAGCATGGCACATAACGTCGGCGTCCTCTCCCCAGCTGACTTCGGAGCTGAGTGTGACACACCCTAAGGTAGGTACCATGGCTTTGAATTTGGCTAGTTTGAATGCGAGGGGCTTGAGATCACCGGGCCGGGCGGCTCGCCTCCGGCACGACCTCTTGTCCCTAGGAGTGGATGTGGCTGCGATTCAGGAGACGCATTTCGTTTCCTCTGTGGACTGTCAGGTGCTGGCCAGAGATTTTGAGGTTTTCTCAGCATATGGCAGCCCGCGGGGGAAGGGAGTTTCCGTGCTGGTTAAACGTACCCGTCGGCGACGGTCGACGTTGTCCATAGAGATGCGGTGGGCAGGCTGGTTGTGGCCGATGTTGCCGTAAAAGATTCTGTGTTTCGGGTGATCGCGGTTCATGCGCCCAGCACCGCTCGTGAGAGGGTCTCATTCTTCAGTCAGCTTGACGCGTTTGTAGATTGTCGGAAGCGGGTAGTGCTAATAGGAGATTGGAACGCCATCTTAGACCCCGAGATAGATAAGGTAGGAGGCGATGCTAGAGGATCGGAGAGGTGCGAGTCCAGCCTGGCTGATCTGATGGCTAGATGCGGTCTGGTCGACAGGTTTCGGTGCGAGCATCCGGGGCGGGAGATGTGGACGTGGACCAATAGTGTTTCCTCCTATCCAAATACCTATTTGGACAGGATGTTAGTTAGGAGAGGCGAAGTAGACTTCTTATCTTGTCCCACGTTCACTTGGCTAGGCCAGACGGACCATAAATTTGTTATGGCCCGGCTGAAGCTAGGAAATAGGCCTAAGTTAGCGGGGTACTGGAAGTTAAACACCTCCCTTCTGGAGATACAAGACTTCCAAGATCAGTTAAGAGAATTGATTAAAAAGGCACTAGTGGGGGCAGTTACCGGGAGTAAGTGGTGGTTAGGTCTCAAAGCCAAGATCAGAAGCTTCTCCGTCAAGTATGCCCAGCGCCTCGCACTAGATAAGGCCAAGACGAAGAAGAAGCTAGAGCAGAAACTAGCCCAGGCTACGGGGGAGGGTGATAGGGTTAGTCAGGAACTAGCTAAGCAGGACCTTCTACGCGAGACTAGCGAGCGTTACGAAGGCCAAGTAGTTAGAGCTAGGCTTAGAAAGATAGGCAACGAAGCAGTCAATTCTGATGCAGACGTGCGCCGTGAGGTTTCTAGGCGTGGCTCGGACAAATACATTGCGAAAATCAAACATCCGAATGGACGCACCCTGGAATCGACTCGGGAGATCTGCGAGGGGTTTCGAGAACATTTCGAGGAGCGTTTTACGCAGCAGCCCGATCTTCCGGTCCTTGAGTTTAGCGACTATTTGGCCGACTCTCCCCGCCTCGAGGCGGCTAGAGCGGCTAGTTGCGAGGGCCGGGTGACGGAGCGGGAGGTCTTTACTGCGCTGAAGCAGGTCAGCTGTGACAAATCGCCAGGACTTGATGGTCTGCCATACGAACTGTACTTGAGGCTGTCGCCCATGTTTCTGCCTCTTCTGACGGATATGTTCAACCATTGGTTTGCTCAGGGATCTATCCCAGGGCAGGTGACCAAGGGAGTGATCACATTGCTGAAGAAAGGTGACGGGAATGGAGGGGAAGAATTAGACGACTACAGGCCCATAACTCTGCTAAACTCAGAGTTGAAGATTTTGGCCAAGGTCCTGTCGAATCGGCTGCAGGTTGTTATCGACGAGTTGGTTGAACCGGAACAGAACTACGCTGTGAAGAGGAGATCGATTCAGAACAACTTGCACCTGATCCGTACGATCCTAGAGGGGGGAATACATGACGACACGGAAGCCGCGCTGATCAACTTAGATCAGTCCAAAGCTTTCGATAGGGTCGACCATCGTTTCCTGGCATCTGTCTTAGAGGCCGCCGGTTTTAAACCGGACTTTTGCAAGTGGATCTCCATAATGTATCGACAGCCCATGGCTGTCGTGCAAGTCAACGGAAAGCGCTCGAACCCCTTTGTTATCTCTCGGTCGGTTCGTCAGGGTTGTCCACTGTCGCCCCTGCTTTATGTCCTGGCTTTGGAGCCTCTTCTCCGCAAGCTGAGACATGGGGAGGCAAATTCGGCCCTGCGCGGAATGGCTCTGCCTGGCGGCTCAGCTGCCAAGGTATCCACGTTCGCCGATTATGTCACGGTCTTCGTGTCGGGTTTCAGAGACATTGAGGTCGTGTCGGAGGCACTCACACAGTATGAAAGAATCACGGGGGCCAAGATAAACCGCAAAAAGTCGGTAGGACTGCGGTTGGGCGCATGGAGTGGCAACGCAAACCTCCCTGCGCCCTTCAGCTGGACAGATGGCCCGGTCCGGATCCTCGGCGTGTGGTTCGGACCGGGTCTCCAGCTTGAAAAGAATTGGTTGGAGGTACGGTCAAAGGTGGAGGCTGCAGTCAATTCGTGGCTTCCTAGGAAACTTTCCTTAAAGGGTAGAGCTGAGGCGTGCGCCACTTACGTCTTTCCTCTCATCCTTTACCGACTGGCCGTACTTCCCCTGCCTGCACAACACCTAAAAGCTCTTGTCGAACTCTTGTTCTCACTCCTTTGGGACAGAGGAAGACACTGGGTGAGCAGACAGGTCTGTATTCAACGTCCGTGTGAGGGAGGCTTGGGAATGCCGGACTTGAAGTGTCATCGAGATGCTGAGAGGCTGGCCTTCCTGAGCCACTATATGCAGGAAGACCAACCGTGGCACCCCGTGGTTACTGCCGCCTTCCCCGACCTCGTTCTCGACCCTTCCATCGAGAGCCGTCGCAGGCCGCGGGGAGAACCTGCCTACATGAAAGAGTGCCGAGCCGCGCTAAAACGACTACCAAGGTCCAGTGACCTTGTGACTGCTACCCGTAGGGAACTCCACAGGGATCTAGTGAAGGGGGCCGCTGACGACCCGCTATGCGCGCGTTTGGGGTGGCAGCAGAGTGAGATCCGCTCCGCGTGGAGCTGGGCGCCAGGTTCGAGTCATCTGAACAATTCGGAGTTCTCTCTGACCTGGCGATTGGCCCGAAATGCACTTCCACTCAACAACATACAATGCAGTTCCGGGTTTTTGGAGTCGCCTGATTGTCCCCGTTGTGGGACAACGGCCGTAAAAACTACAGATCACGCTTTCTTCGATTGCCGCGAACTCCGCCAGTACTGGTCGTATGTCAGCGGAGTGACGGCTCGCATCGATCCTGAGCATCCACGCCCAATTACTGTATCCAATGTGGTGGACAACGTGAGGCCGCCGTGGGACCGGGAAAGACAAATGGTCTACGTTACGATCCTGGCCGTGGCGAGAATGGTGATTTGGACGTCGCGTCTGCAAGGTTGCCGGGGGGTGTTGTCTTTTTCTGATCAAGATCTGATCGCGTTCTTTAAACACCAACTACGGGTGAAGATCAGATGTGATAGAAGAAGGCTGCATCGCGCGGCATTTGACAAAAGATGGATACATGTGGCAAGTCTGTGTGTACGAAGAGGAGCCAAATTTGAATACGTGTTCCCCGCCTAGGTGTGAAACGCGCAGTTCTGTAAAGTAAAATTAAACAAGTAGTCTCTCAGCTAGCTGAGTGTGTGTTCTATCCCTCCCCGATTAGGAAGCCTCCAAGATCCCCCATCCCCTCTTACCTGCAATTTTTGTTTTCACCCCTTCCTCTAAATTTTACCCATCTTGGAGAAAATGAAATACAAACTAACCTCCATCCCTTACCCACAAAAATTTTCTTTTCTCCATTCACCCCCATCTAGAGGGCATCCCCACCTAGAGACTGCCCCGCAGAAGCGAGGTTCCTTTTACAAACCTAGTGGAACGGGCAGTCTATCAACTAGACGGGGTTGGGAGGGTCCTACTAATCACCTTTTGTTTTTTTCTTCCCCCGCCCTCGACACAAATGAATTATTGTTACCATTTTATTATCTTTTTTGTTTTTACACGTCAATAAAAAATGTTTTAAAAATTGGGAGTTACTAGGACGTGCCCCAATATGAAAGGGTGAATGCGGTATTATGGTGAAAGAAGATACTAGCTGGGAGAAACTTTTGACTTTGTTTAGTTCTGGAGTGACAAGGATGACCAACGACCCCCAAAATCCCCCCTTTTGAGTTGGCCATGTGCCTAAGTTTTTCGTTCATCGTTGATTTTTTTCTGTATTTTTTAACATGAATAAAAGATTTAATATCTCAAAGTGTAGTATCTGTTCCGACAGATACTGCAAGCTATGACTAGCAAAGACCACATGTGGGGGCAACCCCACATGCCTGACCATTAACCAGCTCCCATTTCCCACCTCTCGGGAGCTGGTCCCCTTTTTCCCTTCCCCCTCCCTTCACTCCTCACATTAAAAATTGGCCTTGTGCCTAATTTGCTCGGTGGGGTAGCAAATAAATACCATCTGTTCTTCAGATGCGGCACTTCCATTTCTTGTTCTCTTTCAGTGGAGGAGTAATCCTTCACGACTGAGACAATTTTTATTTTTGTACATTTTCTCCACATTAAAAAACGACCCTGGTGTCTAACTCTGTCCCGTGGGGAGGCATTGTAAATAGGTACTATAGCATCTTTTACAACATTGACGTTTTAGAGACAATTTTTCTGGTTGGCTGTTGCTTACCATAGCATTTTCCTCGCCAACACCTTCATAAATCATAGTGGGAATGTCGCTAGAATGCCATCTCATGTGGATTATATAGAGAGAATTAACAAAAGCTATGCTATTTAACCTTCTAGCGCTGATAAGCGTTCGCTTAGGACGTCGCCCGTTTATTCTGTCTTTCTTTTTTGTCTCTTCTTTCTGTCCATTTACTTTTGTTACGTTATTTATTAATTTTGTTATTAATCAATTAAAAAAAGTTGGTAATACTTTTCATTGATTGTTGACAATGTGTATGATATTGACCACGACAAAGAAAGTATTATTTCAAAGCAAAACCGGAATAATCATGGTTTACATAGAAAAGCATGAAAAGTAATATGGTTAAGATTAAACTTAAAATGTAAAAGGATTAGTTATTATAACGGGAAAAGAAAAAACGTATTGCAGTAAAAAATATAATAAATTTATAACTTAAAATACTACAGCATATATATATATATATATATATATATATATATATATATAAATTCGTAGTCCTGTCCTTTTGTTTGTTTGTTCACAATTTGATTAATATACAGAAAACGTTTCTTACTTTAATCTTTCATTTATTTCTACATATAGTACGATATTTGGAAAAATATACAATTAAGAGAGCACCTTATTTGTATATGACATTAAGAATAATTGAGTTTAATATATAGCGGTGTCCTGGTAAATGTTTTTATCGAGAGAATTATTTAAAGTATTCTATTTAAAATTGTAATTTAAAAACTTTGAAACAACAATTATATTGATAATATATTTTAATTTATTTTGGAATTAATATTTCAAACAGCTACCTTTTTAAAAACTTTTTTTAGAGTTACTTGCCCCTAAATGCTATCCATCTAAACTCCAAACATATTTACTCTTAATTCACTATTAATCTCAAACGCAAACTTATTTTCTATTAATTTACTATTACTGCCAACACTAAGCTTATTTACTACTTGTATTTCTGCTCGGCTTTGCTCGGGTCCTATGTACTGTTCATAACGTTTTCTACGTGTGAATACACTTTATCTAAGATTTTAAATGTTTAGATCAAAAATTTTGTGAGTAATTTCGTTTAGACAGCAAAGGTACATTTTTGTAAATTTGACCCCAATTTTGACAAGTTAACATTTATTGTTTTGGTTTCAAATCAAGATAAAATGTTTGACACATGTCCAAGTTACCTACATTTAAAATTTCAAGGGTTTAGATCAAAAATTGGCGGGTGAATTTGGTAGAATGTGCAAAGGTAAACTTTTGACATTTTTACCGTTTGGCAGCCAAATCTTTTTCCCCAGAACATATTAAACTGTTTGCCGCATGTCTGAATACCCGTTGTATAAAATTTCAAATGTTTAAACCCAGAAGTTGCCGAGTAGTTTGTTGGATACAGCAAAGACCAAATCTTTTGAACTTTGACCACTTGGTAGCTCAAATTTTCGACCCAATCTGATTGAAAAGCTTGTCCTATCTCTGAATACACTTTATGTAAAATTTCAAATGTTTAGATTAGAAATTTGCTGAGTAATTTCGTAGACAGCGCGGAAGTCAATTTTTTAACTTTGACTCCAATTTTGAACACTTATCATTGGGGGGAGGACAAATCAAATTATAAAGGTAGATCCATGTCCAAGTAACCTACATTTAAAATATCAAGTGTTTACGCCCAATTTGACGGAGGAGTTAGTAGAGTTTTCAAAGGTTAAATTGTCGAACGTTGACCCCTTGGCAGCCAAATTTCTGGCCGAAAACGGATTAAAACGATTGTCTTAAATCTCTTACCCATTATGTCAAATCTCTAGTCTACAGACCAAAAATTAGCAGTTATTTGGTAGGGAAATGTATTCAGAGAGACACAGAGACAGACAGACACATATATAGTTTCACTTATATATATATATATATATATATATATATATATATATATATATATATATATACACTAGGATTTGCTCGAGGTTGCTTTGATGCCTTTTTTATACTTATTATGATAGGTATCTTTGGTAATTCCAATATTTACTTCCTTTCTCTTGTAATCCTAACATTATTTTCGTAAAGTTCGATTCTATTGACACCATACTGATCAACGTAAACCGTCTACGGCTATAGCGGGTATCAGCCGATTTGATTAAATAACGGGTTATTTCATCTATTTCAATAAAAATAATAATATCTGAAGTGAGGAAGTTTTTTTGTTTTTTTGTTTTTTTTTCCTTTAAATCAATCTCTTAGAACGTCGCGTCTCTCTGGCATATATATATATATATATAATCGCGTTAACACACCGATTCTCGTCAAACCATCGGAGTTAAGCAACGGCGAGCCTGGTTAGTACCAGATGGATGACCATTTTGGAATACATGGCGCTGTATGTGCTCTCCGCTTATCTTCACATTTGTTACTAGTCGTCTTGTACATTTCACTTGCAACTGGGATTTAACAATGTCGACTCAAGGGAGGTGTGGTTGTAGATTGCGCACTTCCTGCCAATAAAACTTTCACGTGCAGGCGCCCCTTCGTGGGTAATAATAATCAGTAAAAGACTGAGGGATCTCTTACTATTTATGTATATGTATATATATATATATATATATATATATATATATATATATATATATACATATATATATATATACACATGGGTATATGCATGTATGTGTATATATTTATGCATACATACATGTAAATATGCATATATATATAAATATATATATGTGTATATAAATATATATATATATATATATTTATATATAAACCATTCCCCTGAAATCGGCCAATATATATATATATATATATATATATATATATATATATATATATATATATGTGTGTGTGTGTGTGTGTGTGTGTGTGTGTTGGCCGATTTCAGAGGAATGTGTAAAAGCAAACACAAATACCATCAATAGAAATACATTGCTATAATTGTATTACAAATATTTCAAGAGTTCGATTATTTGAAACAGAGGGAAACATCGGCTGATGTGAACTTCACTCACACTGATACCATGACTTCAACATACTGTCGAAAACAACATTTTTTTATTATTCATTCCAGCAAAGGACGAAATATCTGAACTTTTACCAACATAATTCATCATATGTTTATTTTTCAAAACATAGGCTTCGTTTAATTTTATGTTTAAAAGTCGAAACGAAATCATCTGGTAGAAAAAAATGCTCATTGTTCGTCTCGGTGTTTGCGCCGAGCCGCCTCTTGGAGGGTCGCTCTCGCATCGTATATTCCATTAATATCACAGCTGGAGAATCGGTGAGGTTAAAGCAAGGAAAGGTGCATGTAGTGTGCGAGAGTGGGGAAGGGGGACTTCATTTTATTTTTATTCTATTTTAATTTTCTAAGTTTTTAAAATATTGTTCTCTATATGTGTCGTCTCTTATGTGATTACGTGTTATTTGTGGATTTAATTCAAGTATATACCTTATATTGGTATTGTCGTACAGGTGCTACTCCTACTTATAATAATAATAATAATAATAATAATAATAATAATAATAATAATAATAATAATATACCACTTCTAATATCAATAATGATAATAATAACTGGAAAAATATAAAAGACGTATCTATCAACCTGGCTCGATATTATCACTAATGTTCAACACTGCCATAATAGGACTTTATAATATATTAAGAAAATGCAAAGCCAGATAAAATTTCATTAATACGGTTGAAAAATGAACCCGCTAATGTACATGGAGAACCTGAAACTGTTTGCAAAAACCGAAAAAATTACTAGACGCAACAAGAATCTTCAGCCAGTATGTAGGAAAAGAATATGGTATAGAAAGTACGCATCGCTGATCATGGGATGTGTATAACTAGAAGCAATGGAGGCATGAAATTACGAACCTGAATGGGCATGAGAGCACGAGGTTAATATTCCCGTTGAAACTATTTGCGAGTTCTGGAACGGAAACAAGCCAAGACACAGAAATGAAAAAGAAAATTGAAAAGGAATACCTTAAAAGAAAAAGAAAACTCCTCAAAACTACACTATATAGTAGAAACCTATTAAAAACGCCTGAAACATTAAGACTAAGAAAAATGGGCTACAGGCGCAAGCCGGACATATAGAAAGTGCTGTAGCTGTAAAACTCAGAGAAATATCATAGGGAAGCATTAAAAATGAAACTACAATTGTAAGTTAACCCTATGTGTTCCTGTTTTCTGCGGCTCTGCACAATTTTGTTGTATCCGTAAAATGGTGCCACACCAAATAAATGAGGAATGCCAAGGAGGATGGATAAATGAGGAGAGAACATACTACCAAAACCATCTAACGTATGAATGTGAAGATGGTTAGGTTTTCGAGAAAGCTTATTGCTACTAAAGTTTTAGTGATAACCAATGTTCGCTACTAACGAGAAATCAATGTTAAACGGCAATTGCGATCACGAAAACTAATTTGAAAAAAAAAGTAATTAAAAGAGGTTGTGAGTACGGAGAGTCTGTGAAATCCTGGCAGTCAAACTTCAGAGATCCCCATAGGTTGTTTTAAAGAGAATGTTATGATGGTAGCCCGTGTAAAAACTCCCAGTGAGTATTGGTGATACGACAAATACAAATAATAATAATCGAAAAGAAACCATATTGCAATATTAATTATCAACAAATTTGACCGCCACCACCTTACAAATAAATAAATTAGTGCTGTCAATAAGACCAGTATATATCACCAGTATATATCACACAATTTGTCGGGTAGTTTTTGAAAGGAGGCAGGGGACGCAGAGGATGAGTACTCGTATGACACAAAAAGTATTGATATTATGATAAAACTCATTTTCATAGAAAGTCGAGAGAAAAACCAACGGCCGATACAAAAGTAAAAAAAAAAATAGTCGAAAACCGTTGTGAGAACGTAACATAGATTCCAACGATTATCTGATAAGACTTTTTGTCATTCATTCCGGGCAAAACAAGATGGGTACATTTTTTAATGTATGTTTAATTGACCGCCTGCAATGAATATTTTTGCTCATTTTTTCAAAAGTTGTTTAGTAATAGTTCATGAAACAGTAAGAAAAACTAATGTAAATAATATGTGAGGAATAGCTCCATTTATAATTAATGTCGGACTATCCTACTGAATAATTCTAGTTGGTGATGACAATAATTTTAAGAGTTACGTTAAAGAAATTTAATTACATAGCTCCTCTTAAAATATAACAGCCTGGTATTTTTTGGAGATTTAACCGAAAATAATGGTAAAAATATCATAGGACCTGCGGCGAAATTAACAGTAAAAATTTCATAGAACCTGTGGCGAAATTAACAGTAAAAATTTCATAGGACCTGTGGCGAAATTAACGGTAAAAATATTATAGGACATGTGGCGAAATTAACGGTAAAAATATAGGATCTGTTGCGAAATTAATGGTAAAAATATCATAGGACCTGTGGCAAAATTAACGGTAAAAATATCATAGGGCACGCGGCACAGAAACATTAGTACTAAGTGGCAGTCTTCAAAAAGATAAAAGTAAATTCTCAACATGGGCGTGACTTAAAATACAATTACGAATAAGTAAAGACTTCTATCCATCCTTAGCTGACAAAACGATGACAAGTTACCTTCCTGGATTTAATAAAATGTTAAGTTTATGGATTTAATAAAAAGTTATTAAATAACCCGAGTTCGACAGAAAGATTCCCGAGTTCGGCATCGACGGTGAGAACAGAAGTTGGTACAATCCAAACACTTCAAACGATCGATGCACAACGATCCAGAAATGTTATAGGTTTACTCACAAGGAAATAAGTAAATATAATGAATTAAGCAAATAGCGCCGCACGATTTGTTTGGCGAATATAAACATTCCATTTTTCTATAAACTTAAATATCCAATCAGAAGATATGGATTTTTCAGAACAAATACAATAAGTAATATATATGTCAGATAGTTTTCATATGATCAGCATTAAAGTAATAACATATAATACATTGTGGAAAGAATGAGTTACCACTTATAACGGTCTGGAGTCGACTCCAGCCTACAGGTTTAAAACAATTGTCAGTTTGATGGTAAAAGTAGATTCGGATGAATAAGCACAATGGAAACACTCAAATGGGACCAGTCAGAAAGTATGTGTTACCGTTAGACTAGAGTACGACAGCGCTGTAGTCAGTTGGGAGGTAGACTAATAGTATTTCAATTCACAGATGCTGCGCTTAAGGTCAAATGCTATCGTGATAGAAGTTCCGTTTAATTTTTTTCTCACAAATAGATAGAAAAGAAACATCATGGGATGTGGTTTCAACCAGGCGAATTCTTGATGTGGAAAATTTAGATGGCGACCAGCGGTTAAAAGCTTGGCGCGCAGCTATAATGCTCATAAAATGTAGTACAGAGGAGCTCTGAACACTTTTGATATGTTGATGAAGAACAGAAAATGTAAAGGATCGTAATCAAGTGGAAGTAAACTTTAAAAAAGTGTTTAAAGACAAGTTTATTTACAGAAAAACTACATATTTATGTATATATATGTATACATATATATGTACATATATATATATATATGTATATATATGCATATATATATATATATATATATATATATATATATATATATATATATATGCGTGTCCGTGTTTCTGTGTCTGTGTGTATGTGTATATTTATAGCAGGAGTGAGATATAGAATTGAACAATATAAATATAAAAAGGTTAAATTAGTTAATATCGTGATAACAGTTGTCCAATAATAATGACATGGAATTATTATTATACAAATTGAAATATCAAGAAATTAGTAATTTAAAATACAATGACAAGTTTAAACCAACAAAAATATCAATCTTGTTTTAAGCTTAATAAAATAATAATGTTTTTTTTTTGTTTTAATCATTGATATATATATTCTATATAAATAGCTGTCTATTCCTCTTTTACTCTCTCCCCGCTCTCTCTCTCCCTCTCTCTCTCTCTCTCTCTCTCTCTCTCCATAGATATATAGACAAGTTAGAAAAGCATTTTGTCCCAGGCATGAAAATTGTTAAACAAAATGTTTTAGTATAGGCTTTAAAAATAAAGGTATAAGATTGAATTTGAAATTAATTTATCTTTTTTATGAATTTTACAAAGTAAGATATAAAAATGTAATAACTTACTTTATAAAATGAAACATATATATATATATATATATATATATATATATATGAGAGAGAGAGAGAAAAAGAAAGATAAAAGATAGAGAGATACAGAAAGAGGGAGATAGTTATATAGATAAAGTGATAGATAGACAAAGGGAGTTAGAGAATACATACATACATACACACACGTACATACGTACATATATATTAGTTCATAATTGTAATATTTTTTATTATCTCATTCTATCTGTATCCCCCCACCAAACTCCTAAGAATACACGTGCAAACAAGCACACGTAAACATCTCGAAAAACTTTACATTTCTAGATCAGCGTGTTGTGAATGCTTTTTTTTCCTTATGTCAGTATTTTACACGACATAATATTTACAAATATACTTCAAAATAATATTCTAGCTTTGTATTTCGCCTGCATCCCGCTACAAAAATGTTATAGCTTTATATGTTCTATTTATCGTTACATTTTATATTTTATTTCGAGAAAGAAAATGCCTGTTTATCTGACCATCTTCGATGGCGATTCTTCGGGTTATTTTTATCAAAAGTTATTTAAAAAATAAAATCGATTGGGACACCGACGGCAAGAAATGAATGGACTGCTCCGCTGTGAAAGGGGATGGTCGCTGGTGAATTCGATAACCCTGCTGACTTTATGTCTTTATAATCTTGTGATTTTCAAAAAATATGAAAACCTATTGAATTTTATTTTCTTTAATTTTCTAGAATGGGTTTTGTTGATTTTAAAGGTTTAAACGTATCAAAGAATATGAGAGCTTTTTTTTCAGAGATAATACGGTGTACAGTTTGTGGGTGGTTTTGTGTGATTAGTTTTCGGTAACTTGATGTTTGTTTTTCTAAGAAAAACACCAAGCAAACGAGATTTCAAGGTATGGAAAGAGAAAAGATCGATGGAGATTAGAAGAGAAATTGAAAAGAAAACGAGGAAGAAGTGAAAAAGAACTGAAAAATATAAAAAAAACGAAGAAATTAAAAAACTAAAGGATTAATGGTAGTTATTTTGTTTTATGACATAGATCATTTTTATTATTTAATTCGAAATCCAGTCATTTTGGAAAAGATTTCTTTTATTCAACTTCATAGGAAATAGAAATACTTTAATTATCAAAAAGGACAAATCAAAAATTTATGTGTTTACATTGGATTTGAAAACGTCAATGATGTAGTCTGTTGGGAAGCAGTATTGTGATATTTCGAGTCAGAGATGCAACAATCTAGGAAAAAGGCTATCCTTAGAGAAGTTCTGTTTGTTTTTTTTTGTTTGTTTTTTTGGCTGCTAGGTCAATTGTTCATGTAGACAATTTAAATGGCGCCAAGAGATGATTAGGCTGTCATGCATATACAATTCACATAGAAATGCAGTAGAAAAAACTATGAAAATATTTATTCATTGAGTTGTGTATGATTGTTTTATCTTATGACATATCACATTTTCATGTTATTTTATGCCAAATCCTGCAATTTTAGGAAAAACGTTTTGCATACTTCAATGTCTTTGTTTTATAAAATATTTATCCAGTTTTGTTTGGTTGTGTCACAGCATATTAACATTATATCGATTATTTTTGCATGAACTCAGTAATTACGAAAAAACATCTTTTAACTTCAATTCTTCATAGACTTAACTATTTATTTGTAGAGTTGGGTTTGGTTGTTTCCTTCCTAGCAGACTTGAATTTAGTTTCAAAGAAGTGTTTATGCTGTAAGTTGTCGATGTCTTTACATATATGTGCATGCTGTTTGGTTGTTTTGTAGAAGTACAATTTTCTGTGTTGGTTTGAATTTTGGAAGAAGATGAGTACGTTTTTGAAAGAGAAAATAAAAAAAATGATGTCAATATTTGAAACATTGAAGACCGTGAAGCAAGCCTGATTTAATAGCATCAATTAATACAGAGTGAAACAATAACTTTGTTATCCTAAAGATGTTTTCTAAAGTTTATTTTCTAACAAAAATGATTGACAAATATCAAGTAAGGTTACTTGATTATGTAGTAGAGCTGAAATCTATTAAATATAGCCGCCTTTTGACTTGATCACCGGTCCGAAGCTCGACAAGTGCTCGGCAGATGGCGGCGATTAGGCTGGTTTTCTGGTGTAAGATCATGTTAATAATGTTATCGATGTATAACTAAAACTAATTAGTCAGGTGGTCTATGTCGAAGAAGTTGGAGAAGGATACAAATTCGTAACACTTTTGCTAGTCAAGCCTGGATCCTTTTGTACATGTAGGTCGGCGCCAAATCCCGCTGCCCCACTCAGGCTCAGCCCCCTGCCACCTAATTGCACCAGGAGATCAGTACTCCTTCAGCGCATCTAAGTATACTTAGTGTTTTGACTTTCAAGAAGACTTGTAAGATCTTAGATGTCATGATATGCCCCTCTCTTGAAACCACATAAATAACCATAACATAATATTAGTGCGCTCAAGCGGGAAACTCTCCGGATTTGCATTTTGAAGGTGCTGGCAATAGTCCTTTTGGCATAACTTGTATGAGTAGAGAGCATGAGGTGTACAGTGGTGTATTTCAGATCTCGCTCGTTGAACACTCAATGACTTTCAGACATGATTGAAGGCTCTAATCGCTTTTTCGATGTGTACACAAATAGGCCAACTAGTCGATGGTCTGCAGCACTATAAGAAAACCATTTTCATCAAACAGAAATGGAGTCATATTGTCTTTTCTAGGGCGACAATTTTACCGTTCTACACTGTGCAAAGGAACAGCAAGAAATATGTACAATGATTATAAACAGCATATGATAAAACATAACGCATTAAACAAGAGTCTATAACACATAAATTTGCTTTCTTGAATTTTCAATGTCAGCTCCAGACAGTCTTATATTTTCTTACATATGTTTTTAGTTTGTTACTCTTTCGAATTTGTTAGCACGGATATAAAATGCTTTACATCAGATGTTCTCTTTTAAAAAAATACTTATTTCGGCTCCGAAAATCTACAGCAAACTCTTAGATATTAAAGTGAAGTAAACAGGCTATATGTTACTATCCTTTACTATTGTACAAAGTATTTCATATCAATAACGTGTAACCATTAAAGGTAATGCACGAATTTATTTCGCCCTATAATTAAACACAATTGTGTTTATCAACTGATGGTTTAATAATTTTTCTTAGTATTCTTGTACACTTTTTTTACGAAATTAAAATGACTAAAATTATTTTCTATTTCTTCGTAGAAAAGTCAGTCGTGCTTATTTTGCTTGACAGGCAACGACGTGTATATGCAACTATGAATTACAGAAAACATGGCAATATTTAGAATATTGTACGAATGACTGGAATATGAAAGGAGTAAAAGTGGAGAGATTTACGAAAATAAAGTAATATAGATTGAATAAAATATACTTTATTAATGTAACATGTACGAATGAGAGAAGGTAAGCAAGGGCAAAAATAGCAAGAATAAAGATAACTGATACAGTAACTAATTATAATGAATGAAATTAACTGACAGCGATAAGCCACAATAATTGAAGAAGAAAATGAACGAATAATATTTAAATAAAATGTGGGAATGGATGAAATATGTAGCGTGAGTGACAATGAAATAAATACAGGACGTTTACATAAGATGGTTTTTCGTATGTAAAATTGTATTTGTTCTAGTATTGCATACAAATAAATAAATGAACAGTATTTATAAATAGGAAAGTGTTCATAACCTAGGCAGAGGTTAGCTTATTAGTGTTACCCCCACGGAAAATATTTTTAAATACTTACTTGTGGTTGTTTTTACAAGGTAGAACGATAAAATTGTCCCCGTAGAGTAAATAACACTACAGCTTCATTTTACAACAAATTTGGTCACCTGATTATGTAGTAGAGTCGACATCTATTCAATGTAGCCACTAATGGCCTAAATCATCGCCAGGATACGGGTCTGGAACTGAGAGCATGCCTTTTCCACAAGAAACCAAAATAATAATAAAGACCATCATCGTCCAAGACATCCTGCTATCGATCTGCATGCTTTTGTTTCTGAGCAAAGTATCATTCAGTATTATTCATCAAACGTCGAATAACCAGCTCTTCGGAAAATCTTGTGTCCAGCAGGAAAGGCCGTAATCTGATGGAGCAAAATCAGGAGCTGGGCTGGATAGTGCAAAACCTCAACGCCATCAAGCTTTGTAAACTTGTCTTATGGCAGTCTGTGACCTGGCATTGCACTGTTGCATCAAAGCACATTTCGGTTGATCAGAGCCAGGTGCTTTTGCTTCAACTTTTCTAGACCTGCACCGGTTTTTTACAGGAAAGATGGATATTGAGACCCCGATCATTTGAAACCAACTCAATATTCCTTCAAAATCCCATTAAACGCACAACCTGACTTTCTTGCCGGATCGATTATAGTTTGGAACCGGGTATGTCCCTTGCCCTTTTTAAATCCATCGCTTGTCTTCATTGTGTGGGACCAGATAGACGCATTTCTTAAAAAAAAAAGTACCGTTCAATGCGTTACTGAGCAATTGACGTCTATGGGTTTGTGCTTCGGTGAGTTCATGCGAATCTTGGCGCGGATTTTGTGAAAAAAATCTAGTAGCTTCAAATGCTGGTGTATTATCGATTTGCCAACTTCAAGCGCATTAGCAAATTCTCGAGAGAAAGTGGAATGTTCAAGCTTCAAGATTCATGTTGCCAAAACCGAAACGCTTCTACCACTTTGAGATCGCCGCGTATGCAGTTGTTACTTAACTTTCGGTAGCACAAATCACTTCTGCAACTTTTTAGTTAAAAACCGTCGCTTCCAGCACAAACAAATCGAAACTCGCAGTTCAGATTTTCTATTGCCATCTGGAATAAAATGATGAAATCTAATATAACAATATAAACGACAACAGAAGCAATTTAAATGTGCATATACATATAATTTTTCGCAAGTGTTAACGAACTTTTAGGACAACCTAATAGATCTCGCTTTGTTAAATTTCTGAATCCAGCCCGAGATTTTTTCTTGGTTGAATTCTCATTACATATATTTTTTTCATTGTTTGATAGTCTTTATTTAAATTCTTTAGAAATATAAAGCGAAGGATTTTTTTAGCTAATCCAATTAACAATATAGATTAATCATTATTAGTAAGTTTTACGAAGCATAATACCAAATATTCTAGTTCATGCGAATAATCAATTGCCACTGTAAATTGAAAACAGAACATTAATTGCTTTCCTGCTTACTCGTTATACGGAATAGTACAAATAATTCATTTCGATACGATATATCTACGAATTTTACATGAGATATTTGACATTACCCCGTAAGCATATATATCTAAACTTAGTATTTTTATTCGGTTTTAGTTAAAAATGCAAGTTATATTTTAATCGTAGAATATTTTTCAATTTTTTCAAATGTTCATATTTGATTAATATTAAGAAATATATCACTATATATGCATATATATATGCATATATATATATATAGACTACTTTTACTCACATAAAATTAATATACGAAACTTTAAGTATTTACTCCAGCAGTGCTCAATAGGTAGGTAGAGCTTGTTAGTAAGTTATAAAATATATACGGGGATGAAGCTTCTCTGAATATTCCGCGTTTCATCCAATCTAGGATTCTTCAGGATATATATATATACATATATATATATATATATATATATATATATATATATATATAAATATATATATATATATATATATATAATATAATTTTAATTAAGTAATATTTTTTATAAATATGAAAATTAGTGTTCCATATTTGCGAAATCATCAATGTAGGAGGTGACAATTCCTGCTTGTCAGGAGATTCGAATCCAGCCAGAAAGTCATCTTTTGCTCGATTTGTTAAGCATTTCTCTTAAGGCCATCAAACAATTGCGACAGGAACGAAGATAATTAACAACTAATAAAGGCTAAATTGGGGGTCGGCATTAGATAATCCATAGTGTTGAAACGGGTGGAAGTCGTGGCATGAACGCATCTTATTTTATATTTCCCAGAGAGTGCTCAGCCTACATTTTTCTTTGAGAGGATTGATAATTATAATTAAATAATCATTGTTTTTTAATAGCTACATAAATCAGTGTCTCATGCGTACGCTATAATCAGTGTAGGAGGTGACAATTAAGATGGACACATAATGTATTCTAGAATATTATTTCGCATTTTATTCATGTTCATCACAAGATTTTTATTCTAAAAATAACTAAAACTTAAGAAAATGTTTGGTAGTGAAGATGCGGGGAATGCTGCCAAAATAATATGATAATAATTATCAATCAAATTTCTAAGCTCACATGATTTATTGTACATTTCATGTGGGAAATGGTAATCATACTATTCTACTAAAAAGCAATTAAAAATATTGAAGCACAACCGAAATGAAGGAAGTATTATTTAATTGATTGTTTACTTACAAATGCCTATTCAACAAAATTGTTGGTGTTTGAATTTGCGCAAAGATCTGTAACCTTCCTTATACTGTCTTGGCATAAAACTGAATAAGATTAACATAACCTACATTTAGAATTCTTACTTTCAGATTTGTGTTCGAAATTCTATCAATCAGAACATCATTGTTTTTAAACATCTACTGATTTGATTTTTGTCCGATGATTTTTTTTTTTTACGGTGACATGACGTTTGAAAATTTCTGGTCTGCATGCTGGTAAAAATCACCCACTTATAAGATCCTGACAACAGAGGTAAAAACACCCACTCAATTTGTCACCATAGTTCTCCTATTGAATAGGATGAATGGTAGGAAGAACACATGTTTAGAACAAAACATCTATAAGCAATGGTGTATTTCCTAAATTCGCAGTAAAAAAGGATACACACGCTATACTTGAATCTGTTTTATTATATCTTTATTAAAAAACATTGTAAATGAACAATTTTTTTTCTCTGATTTCTGCGATTTAATCAAACTTTGGGATTTTCGTGAATATTTTCCCTCACTTTGTTTTTAGGGTACAGTAATGGATCATGAATATCGCCAGTACAAATAATCCTTAAAAACTGTTAAATCTACTTTATATATGAAAAACAAATATTGAAGATATACCATATGATGGATATTTGGAATCAAGTCTCCCTTTGATATTTCAGATAATTTGTAACCATTACAGCATATTTCAGCCTCCCCTCCATCAATACCAGGAATTTGGGGAAAATAAAAGCTAGTTTGTAAATCATATGCAAAACTACGATACAAATATTGAAACTTTTTATAGCTGAAAAAAGTGCGAAAAATAGGGTTTGGATGATGGATCTCATATAGCCCTTTACACAATTCAGGTTATTACCTTTCGAACAAGCATTTCCATCTGAATGCACGCAGTTCAGATTAAAAGCAGCTAAAATACAATTTTAGAAAAACGACTATATATATATATATATATATATATATATATATATATATATAGTAATTTAAAAAAATATATATGGCGATTAAGCTACACTGAATATTCTGCGTTTCAACCAACTATAGGATTCGTCAGGCTTATGCGCGAATTCTGTCGTTGCTTCTTGTGTTTATATATGTTGAGGATTTCTAGTTGGCCAATCAGCTTTCTAGTATCCACCGCGCCCCTTCCTATCAGCCAATGGGCATGCATTTTATCAAACAAAAGATCTGTTTTAGAAACAGGTTAGTGGTTTTAGGTGGCCGTTCTCCTTTTTTTTTATACATATAAATATACCTATGTGTACACAATAATGCACATATATATACATATATACATATATATATACATATATGTGTGTGATCGTTTATGTATATTCATGTTTATTTAATTTATTTATTTGTTTGTTTTCTATTGTTATTGTTAGTTTTAAAGCTATTTTGTATCGCTATCCTAGAGTAAGTTTTATTTTGTTTTTCTAGAAATACTCAACATATATAAAAACAAGAAGCAACGACAGAATTCGCGCATAAGCCTGACGAATCCTATAGTTGGATGAAACGCAGAATATTCAGTGTAGCTTAATCGCCATATATATTTTAAAAATTACCAACTAGCTCTACCTACGTATTGAGCACTTTTGAAGTAAATACTTAAAGTTTACGCATAAATCTATACTTTCGTATATTAAATTTATGTGAATAAATGAAGTAGTTATATATATATATATATATATATATATATATATATATATATATATATATATATATATACGTACGTATGTATGTATTATGTATGTGTGTATGTTTTATTTTTTTATTACCGTTTTACCTGTTTGGTTACATATGTTTCGGATGTTTGACCATGTTTACGATCCAGCAGTCTCCTCAGACCTTACAGAAATGATTGTGCACAATCATTTCTGCAAGGTCTGACGACGCTGCTGCATCGTAAGCATGGTCAAACATCCGAAACATATGTAACCAAACAGGTAAAACGGTAATAAAAAAATAAAACACATATTTGCTCTGTAAAAGTATTGACCACTCTCTTCAGTTTTTTTTACAAATTACCAGTTTTACCATATATATATATATATATATATATATATATATATATATATATATATATATATATATATATATATATAAGGTGTTATGATCATTACCGTGGGGTACCGATTGAGAATCTCGCTAGATTCAGCAACTGATGAATCGTAGACGAGGAAATACGTGTCAATGAATAATTATGTTTTAAAAATGATATATATGCCGATCCCCATATTGGCTACCCAAATGGTTAAATGCAAAATTATTCCCAACACGCATTTAGGTAAAGATGCACTTTCGTAAATAATTTAATTAATTCAAAACGTATCGCAAAAAGCAAAAAAAAAAACAACTTATATACACACACACGCACACGCACACACACACACACACATATATATATAATGTGTGTATATATATGGATAACTATATATATATATATATATATATATATATATATATATATATATATATATATATATATATATATATATACGTTTGTGGAGTGTTCTGCATGTGTGTTCCTTTTCATATATAAAAAAAATGAGAAATATATGAACATGAAATTATAATTTTTTTGATCTATTCGTAAGTAAAAATATATGTAAAAAATGTAATAGTGTTGCCTGTACAGCTTTCAGAATTATCGATATCCCAATATACACTGCTGATCCAAAATTTAGGACCACTTAAAAATCTTTAAAAATAAACCCTTTTTTAGGATTGATTTTAAACTCTTCCCACTTAAGATTACTAGTACTACAGTCTAAAAGGTTATGGAAACAAAAAGGTGCATTCCAACAATGTTATTTAAAACTTTACACTTTTTAAAAATTAGTTTTTTTAGTCATGATCAAAATTATAAGACCAAGGGTATAAATTGTTAGATTAATGGTAATTCTAATCTTTTTCGTTCAGTTAAAGATAAGCAATATGATGGAAATAAAATAGTAATAGATATAACGTAAAAATAATAGCATATATGACGTACAAGGTGAAAAGCGGAAAAACTGAAAAGGAAATGTGCAGTTGTAATTACAGCTTCGGGAAAGAATTTAAGCCATATTCACCGTAAGGATTCGTTGAAATAAGTTTTAACCGTCGTGAAGGAAAACCATCAATAAATTGAGAATCGTAGAGTTTCAGGTTTAATTCAATAAATCTAATTATTTATATGTTTTTTTAAATATATGCAATAATTGGACATGCAATAAGTCTGGATTTATAACACAGTGGAAATGATTTTGAAATAAAGTTTACATGACCTCTAAATAAATTAGCATAATTTCCTCTTTTTTTACCGAGTTTGTCTTTGCTATAGCATTGACTTATTAATTAAGACGCCACACTTGACGATTTGAAAATCACCCCTTCTCAGGTACATGCTATTATAAAAAACCTAGACACCTCAAAAGCATGTGGACCACATCTCATCCCGGCTGTGCTATTAAAAAAATGCTCTGCCGAGGTTGCTCCAGTTCTGTCCAAACTTTACAATAAATGCCTTAACGAATCTTGTTTTCCCGACTGCTGGAAAACCGCCTCTGTGGTACAAGTCTTCATGAATTCTGGTGAATGAACTTACCCACTAAATTATCGCCCCATTAGCCTCCTCCCGCTTTTCGCCAAAATATTTGAGTCCTTAGTTAATCAAGCCCTAGTCCACCACCTAACAGCTGCTAAACTCCTGACTGACAAACAATATGGATTCAGGCAGGACCGTTCAACAGCAGATATCTTAACTGTAGTTTCTTAACGTATATACCGTTCATTGGATAAAACAGGGGAGGGTAGAGCGGTGACCCTTGATATATCTAAGGCTTTTGACAGGGTATGGCACGATGGTCTTCTGAGGAAAATTAGATCATATGGAATCACTGGAAGAATTCATAATGTAATTAAATCATTCTTAAGTAATAGAAAAATCAAAGTTGTCCTCGACGGACGTACATCCAAACAATATGACATAAATGCGGGAGTACCTCAAGGGTCTATCCTTGGACCTCTATTATTCCTGATATTCATAAACGACCTCCCTGATAATATTGTTTCGGAGATGGGTATATTTGCCGATGACACCACTCTCTATAACAGATATGAGGGGAAAACAAATGAACACATATCCAAGGAAATGGCAAAAACACTAGAGGATGATCTCCAATCCGTAGTGGAATGGGGACAAAAATGGTTGGTCACATTCAATGCTGCTAAGATTAAGCGTGTTTCCTTCAATAACTACAAGAAACCTTATCTACCACCAATAGCAATGGCTCCCTCTACCGTGCTAGAAAACTACTTACGCCTGCCAGTATCCTATACCTCTATAGGGCAACCATTCGCCCATGTATGGAGTACTGTTGTCACATCTGGGCTGGTGCATCTGCTGCTTGTCTCTCGCTCCTGGACAAGGTTAAAAAAAGAGTCGCCAACCTGATAGGTCCTGAACTGTCACGTAGGCTTCAAACTCTGTCCCATCGACGAGATATTCCATCCCTCTGCCTGTTCTACAAATACTTTAATGGTGAATGCTCTGACGAACTGCAAACACTTGTACCTCCCCGACGTAACTACCCCCGACAAACCTGACAAGCTACTAAGTCTCATCCCTTTACAGTAGAGATCCCTAGGTGCAAGAAAGCCTTTTATTCCAATAGTTTCTTCCCCAGAACTGCGAGTCTTTGGAACTCCCTTCCGGGATTCTGCTTTCCCAACTGCAATGATATGCAGAAGTTCAAGTGTAATGTTAACAAATCTTTCTACTCTTCTCCCTTCATAATGACCCCGCTAATTAATTCCCTAATAGTAGCCCCCTGCTTCAAAGTGGCACTGTGCCTTGTTTGGGGTGAAAATTGAATTTAAAAAAAACTGTGTAATGGTTTTACCATGTCTAAACCAAGAAAAATAATCGAAGTTGAGCGCTCTCGAAATCTAGGATTCCATAAGCAAGGTTTGTCACAGCGAGCGATAGCAGCTAAGACAAATCGCAGTAAAGCTTTTATTTGCAACTTTCTAAAGAACATTGAGAATTATGGAAAAGCAAAATCCTTGGTAGGCCCTCCACAAGTTCTGCATTGAGAAGGAGAATCAGACGGGTTGTTATGAATGACAGATAACTTTCTTCTAGTCAAATTAACGCGGTTACAGATGCTGATTGCAGTCCAATAACCATCAGACGACACTGAAAACAAAAAGGCATAGTAAATAAAAAACGTAAATAAATTCCTCGATTTCTTCCACGTCACAAAGTGGGCCGCTTAATATTTGCTCGTGAATACCAAACCATGGACGTTGAGAAGTGGAAGAAAATCCTGTTTCTTGATGAGAAAAAATTCAATTTAGATGGTTCTGATGGCTTCCAGCGATATTGGCATGATAAAAACATACCCTTTGAAATTTTTTCAAACCGTCATAATGATGGAGTGCCCGCAATGGTATCGAGTGCCTTTTCTTACAGAGGAACGATGGAGCTCCAGGTGGTGCAGGGTCGTCAGACAGCAGCTGGTCATGGAAGCATGCTAAAAAGCATCGTTGATGATAGACGGTCATTGTTTTTGTGGGGATGGATGGTTATTCCAACAGGAAGACGGACATTGAGCTTTCTACAAGGAAATGGAATCCATCTCTTGGAATATCCTGCATGCCCAGCGGACTTGGCCCAATTTAAAATGTTTGGGGATGGATGACAAGAGAGGTTTATCGAAATGGCAAACAATCCTCAACAAAAAAAAATGAACTTCATGAGGCCATCTTCAGAAACTGAAACAGGATCCCCCACACCTTAATGGAACCCCTTATTTCTAGCATGCCTCACAGAATTTTGAAAGTCATCAAAATAAGTGGAGGTAGAACTCAATATTAAATTTGATTGTTGAATGTTTTCATACAATTTTTGTACACTTTTTCTACAATTTATAAGAATTTTTGTCTCTGGTCTCATCATTTTCATCATGTGTAAAAGCCTAATTTAATAAAAATGTAAATTTTAAAATCAATCCTTGGAATGTAGCTTTTAGATATTGGTAATATTCAGTCGAAAGAGTTTAAAAGCTATTCTTTAAAACAGTTTTTTTTAAAGATTTATAAGTGCTCTTAAATTTTGGAATAGCAGTGTAGCTTGTAAGCAGAATAATTATGCATTAAAATTACATACAAATATATATACATATATATATATATATATATATATATATATATATATATATATAATTAAAATTACAATAAGTTCTCCAAGGAAATCAAACTGGTAAACTTAAAATATATTATAAATATTAAAGAGTTAATTTTACAAGTAAAGTAATCTCAACTAGATGTAAAAGCTCAATAAAACTGAAAAGGAAATAGAGCTTATAATATGAAAAAATGATTAATAATAACATGTTAAAAAACATCTTGAAAAAGATTTTAAAACATATTTAATTTTAAAAAGGAAGCACAAGATAAGTGGATAGTCCTTAATCCGCGGAGTTTCGAAGAAATATTCTCCTTCTCATCAGAGAGCAGGAATTAGAAAAATGCAGGATCGGATTTTGCATGTAAAAGTATTTAATGAAACCACAAGTAAGTCACAGATCTTACTTGGTTAAAAAGGGTGAGGTAATGGGAATAGGAGGTAAAAGAAAAAATGATAAAAATATTTCACATGAATGGATAGTCCGGTGAAGGGTAAAAAATCCAAGAATGGTAAAATCCAAACACGGTCGAATGATGTATATATATACTGTATATATATATATATATATATATATATATATATATATATATATATATATATATATATATATATATATATATATATATATACTGTATGTAAATATATCGCTTGAATTAAAGAATGGAAAATCTACAACAGTGTTGTACATAATGGGCAATCAACAATCCCCCAACTATCCAACAATCATGAGGTTGTTTGCTCTGCAACCGAGAAAGCTAACATGCTTGCCAGTCGGTTTGCCTCCAACGCTACACTGGACCCTGCCAACCACCCCCTCCCTGATTTTCCCTTGTGGACAGACGACACACTAGACGATCTGAAAATTACCCCTTCTCAGGCGCATGCTATCATAAGAAATCTTGACACTGCAAAAGCATGTGGACCCGATCTCATTCCGGCTGTGCTATTAAAAAGGTGGTCAGCCGAAGTAGCTCCAGTTCTCGCCAAACTCTACAACAAATGTATCAGTGAATCTTTCTTTCCTGCCTGCTGGAAAACTGCTTAATAGTGCCAGTTTTCAAGAATTCTGGTGAAAGAACTGACCAAGTTAATTATTGCCACATTAACCTCCTCCAACTTTTCGCCAAAATATTTGAGACAATAATTAACCAAGCTCTAGTCCATCACCTTACAGATGCTTAACTTTTGACTGGCAAACAATATGGATTTAGACATGCCCATTTAACAGCAGACATCCTAACTGTAATCTCAGAAAGTATACACCAGTCACTGGACAAGGCGGGGGAGAGTAGAGTGGTAGCTCTAGATATATCTAAGGCTTTTGATAGGGTATGGCATGAAGGTCTTCTCAGGAAAATCAGAGCATATGGTATCACTGGAAGAATACATGACATAATTAAATCCTTCTTAAATAAGAGAAAAATCCAGGTTGTCCTCGACGGTATTAGATCTAAACAATACGATATAAATGCGGGACTGCCTCAGGGGTATATCCTGGGACCACTGTTATTCCTAATATTCATAAATTGCCTGTGAGATAAGTATATATGCTGACGACACCACACTCTATAACAGACACGACAGGAAAACAAATGAACGCATATCTAAAGAAATGGCAGAAGCACTAGAGGATGACCTGATCTGTAGTGGAATGGGGACATAAATGGATGGTCACATTCAATGCTGCTAAGACAAAACTTGTTTCCTTCAATAAGTACAAGAAACCTTCTCTACCAACAATAGCAATGGCCAATGACTCTTTATCTGAAAGTGCATCCTTTAAACTCCTCGGCTTAACGCTCTAAGGAAACATGAGTTGGAACAATTACATCGAGAGTATCGCCGGGACCGCTGCGAAGAAGGTAGGTTCTCTCTACCGTACTAGAAAGATACTAACGCCCGAAAGTATCCTATACCGCTATAAAGCCACCATTCGCCCATGTATGGAGTATCGATGTCA
The DNA here is from genome assembly GCF_053919585.1 of Euprymna scolopes. Lineage (NCBI taxonomy): Eukaryota > Metazoa > Mollusca > Cephalopoda > Sepiida > Sepiolidae > Euprymna > Euprymna scolopes. The sequence goes on along the minus strand of NC_136482.1, from coordinate 123,804,099 downwards.
TATTTGGGCTGGTGCATCTACCACTAGTCTCTCGCTCCTAAACAAGGTTCAAAAGAGAGTCGGCAATCTGATAGGTTCTGAACTGTCATCTAAACTTCAGCCTCTGTCCTATCTACGAAATGTTGCCTTTTCTACAATACTTTAACGCAGAATGTCTGACGAACTGCAAGCACTTGTTCCCCCCTCGACGTAAATACCCCCGACAAATCAGACAAGCAGCTAAATCCCACCCCTTCACAGTAGACGTAAGAGAGCCTTCTACTCTAGTAGTTTCTTCCCCAAGAGAGCTAAACTGCCGGGCCCCTGTTTCCCCAACTGTACTGATATGCAGAAGTTCAAGTGCAACGTGAACCGACATTTTGCTTCCTAACTCCCTACACAGTACCCCTGATGGGCATGCCCCTGATAGTACCCCCCCACAACAAAGTGGCAATATGTCTTGTTTGGGGTGAAAATATAATAAAAAAATAAAGAATATGTGCATATACAGCGAGAGAATAAGATGAAAATTTAGAGACACAAAGAGTAATACGGGTTAATTATACATATATATATATATATATTTATATATATATGCATATATATACACACACATATATGCATATATATATATACATATATTCGTGGAAATATTTTTATTCATTTATATTTGTTTTATATAAGTCTATATTCCCAATTTTATGTTTAAATCCTAAAATTTATTCCTTTAATTCAGTTGACACTATCTGTTTTCTAGCACAAAATCAATCACTTAATTTTTATATCAATCAGGGAATCTATTTTGCTCTCAATTTATCAGAAGGTAAAGCAACAATCAATCCACCAAAAGGAATTAAATGCATTTGGGCATGATTCGAAAATTTGAAGAGAAGCTGAAAGTACCTCATAGTGAGCTTACATTTTAGATTTAGAAATGCAGTCACTAACACCCATATATTGGTATTAATATACAGTGGGGAAAATCAGTGTTGGACACATCTCATAATTCTTTATTTAACACATTTTTATGCCGGGAAGGACGCGAAAATTTAACAAGAAATGGTTACTAATTTAACAATAACAAATAACTTTAGAAATTAGGTATGGAGAAGAAATGGCACAGCGCACGATACCAAGAACACCCTCCCCACTGTAAAGTTTAGTGGTGGAAATGCCATGCTCTGTGGATGCTTTTCTTCAGATGGTACTGGGCCACTTCACATTATAAATGGAAAGATGAATGCAGACAAATATCGGGAAATTCTTGAAAATAATCTCTTGCCTGCTTCCAATGCGTTAGGTATGCGACAGGGATGGATCTTTCAACAAGATAGTGATCCCAAACATACTGCTAAAATAACTTCCGATTCGTTCCTACAGAACAAAATAGATGTTCTTAAGTGGTCCAGTCAGTCCCCAGACTTAAATCCTATAGAAAATCTATGGAGAGAACTCAAAGTCATGATCCACCAGCGAGATCCACGTAATAATCAGGATTTGAAGACAGTATGTGTTGAAGAGTGGGCAAAAATCTCGCCTGAACGTTGTCACAAATTAGTTTCGTCGTATAGAAAACGTCTAGAATCTGTAATAGCCAATGAGGGGGTTTCAACTAACTATTAGATGAAATTGTGTTAGTGTGTCCAATACTTTTTCCCCCGGCTATTCTCGTTTTTATTATATAATTTTTGTTATGCATTAAGAGGTTCCAATTTCTAAAGTTATTGTTAAATTAGTAACTATTTCTTGTTAAATTTTCGCGTCATTCGCTGCATAAAAAAATGTGTTAATAAAGAATAATGGGATGTGTCCCACACTTATTTTCCCCACTGTATATATATATATATATATATATATATATATATATATATATATATATATATAAACTTGTTAAACTTAGTCAATATGTCATAGCATTGCATTAGGTTGCATGCCTTCTCTATACCCATATACGTATACTCTCTATCTATCCGCTGTCCGTGGTGTTTGTTGACCAAATAAAATTAAATGCATTGCAAAACTTCTAGAAATATATGCAATAATCGGCTATCAAGCTATTTATTTTATGTGTAACTATCAGCACATCACCGCCACAACACATGAGAACAAACAGATGGCAGGCTATCTCATTGCTCATTGATTTCTGGCTAATAGAGCTCTCCTTTCAAAGAGACGCAATAACACTACAATCTTTGAGTGATTTGGCCGGGGAATGAGAGCCGGCATCGAATCCTTACTTCAAACATGGTGTTCGCTTTTTATCGAATGGCATCTTAAAGGGAGTAAAACAACAAAACGTTTTTATGAAAAAAAAAAAAAAGATTGCAAATTGTAAATGAAAGTGGAAGGGGTGTTAAATGATGGTGGGGGATAAGATTTAAAACGTGGGAGTGATGGCGAAATGGGAGCGGGTGTCTCTTATCGCTTAAATACGTTACAAAATAAAATAGGATGGGATAAAAGAGTAATAAAGCTTATTTTAAACGAAAAACACATTTAAATATTCCATTCCCACACCAAACCTGAATTCCCTCTCTCCACTTTCCATCGTACTGTCCCTTAATGTTTAACGCAATCCGTTTGATGGTGGAAGTCATTTGTTTATTTGTTGGTTTTTGCTCTAATATTGTTTATTGTGATTTTTTTTATCAGTGTTTACATTGGAACGATTATATATCTTTGTTGTTTTCTCTTTTTGTCAATTTATTTTTATATTTTATTAGAACAAAAATTCTGATGCGCGTCTTTTTTTTCTATGATAATAAAAAAAATACGTATTTTTATGTTGGTCTCCTTTTTTTCTTTTTTTCTTTTTCATTCGAGATAATAATCACTGAGTCTAAACACTCGTTCTTTGAGCAAATGTTCCCTCATATGTGAACAAGAAGAGTAAGAAAAGTAAATCTGAAAGAGGAGAAAGTATAAAAAAAGAGATAATTTAAAAGAAAACGTAAACAGACGAAGTAAACGAAAAAGAAAAAGACATCTTAGAATTAAGTAAAAAGAAGACGAAAGAGACAAGAACGTAGATATGTTATTTTGTATAATATGCCACGTACTCGCAATCCATTGGGTCACAGCTAAATATACTTATTCTATTTTAGTTTCATTTGAGAGTTCCTAAATAGTGATAATATATAAGAAGAGTTACGTAAAGAAACAGACCCTGAGAAAAAATAGAAAAAGAATAGTTGAATTAAAAGCAGGGCACGAAGATAAAATAAACGAAATAGAAAAAAAAATCTTAAATGTAATAAAGTAGAATAGATAAAAACAATAATAAAACAAAGAAAAAATTAGATATTTAATATAATACGATGCTAACTTGGAGTTCATTACTTACTCAGAATAAACATTTATTATTCTGTTTCATTTTATTTTAGGTTTCCAAATAAGTGACTATATATATATATATATATATATATATATATATATATATATGAAATTTATTTATACAAACATTGATGACTACATATGTGCATACATGTTTCTGTAATCACTCGCGTTGGGGGATTACGTCTTAAGGCCAAGAATTATCGTCGACATATGTAGTCATTAATGTTTGTACAAATCAATTTCATATACCTGCTCTGTTTACTCATTGAGCTCTCTTTGGTAGACACATGTTGTTTCATTGGGTGTACTTCTAGGAAACTTAACTCCACTGGCTAATATATATATATATATATATATATGAATAAAAAAGAATACGAAAAGTATAAAAGCTTATAACTTTTCTTTATTCTTTTTCATATATATATAGTAAGTTCTGAAAATATATATGGCAATGAAGCTACACAGAATATTCTGCGTTTAATTCTCGTGAGGCTGCAATATATATATATATATATATATATATATATATATATATATATATATATATACACACCAGGCCGCCTGGCATTGCCCGGTTTTAAAATACGCTTAGATATTATATTTGATTCTTACAGAAACGTGCCAATTTGCATGCTAGTCTTATGTTTTTTTTTTCTTAATAGTAAATAAAAATACTAGTGCTGAGATTGAAACGAAAACTTAAAAACAGTGAGTCAAATATGATAACTATTAGGACATTCTTTAAAAGGTGTTTTCAAAACTACTAATTTTTAACAAAAGTATTTTGTTACGTGGACGAATAAGGCATGCACCTTCGTGAAAAAGTTAACAAGCAGATAAAAATAAGAATACCCAAGGATAATTTTTTTCAATTTTTACCATTTAACAGCCCTTTTTCTGAGTGAAAAACCAATTCAAAGGTTTTCCATATATTTGAATCCAGTATATACAAAATGTCAAGTCCGTAGATCGAACATTTGTTGAGTATTGTTCGCATACACATTCTCACTCTTATAGGTATATACATTTTCTACTGGTATAATAAAGACTATTTTTTATTTCTTCTATATCAGTATTTTTTCTCTTTATTCTTCTTTGTTTTCATAGTAATTTTTCCACATAAAATTCTAATGAATATTGCTTAATTTTTTTACAAAATAACATATGATTATTTTTACTTCAAACTTACATGCACGTTGAGTATATAGGAAGATATATAAACATCTAATTCCTATGCTAAGGAAATAATGTTGCAATTTTAAGAAAAAATAATAGGGAAACAAATATTCATAAAATGACATTAAGTATAATACACCCACACTCGCATACACACGTACAAACACACACACACACACACACACACACGTACAAGCACACACGCACATATATACACACACATACACACACACACACATATATATATATGTATATATATATATACATATATATATATATATATATATATATATATATATATATATATATATATATACTAGACTACCCGTGACCCGTTCTGTCAGTATGTTATATTAACTATGGAATCAATGTATGAGCGTGCCACTTGTGACGTAAAGAAAATAGTTGTTGTGACATAATAGAAACATTTCTATGAAAGTATATTAAAAATAAAAGGATATAGATAGATTTCTATGAGTCGGTGTGTTTATTATAATTGATTATTTTTGAAAAAAATCTTACAGCCATTGAATTATTAGTGATTTACCATACTTATAGGTAAATGTGAACTGAATAGATACCATAATACATATTGATAAAATCAAATTTTGATAATTCTTTCGCGGAAAAACATTGGGACGCTGGAAGCGTTCACAGTACAACGTTGATTGCGCGTTGATTATTTATTTGTAACGCAATTTAAAAGAAAAATACATATTTTCGGCGTTATTTATTTATGTTCATAATGAAGAAGAAAATGTATGAATGTTTTTAAAAAAGGTGTATTACAAATGGAGAATTAATTAAAAAAGGAAGGTGGTTGTTAAATTGCGTTATAAAATGCTCGTATGGTTGTCAACGGGTTAAAGTAGATTTATTTGTAAGAAAATTGGGTTAAAATAACTTCAACGTAATACGGAAATAAACGATGTCAAAAAGGAAAACCTGTTTGTAATTGTTTCGTTGAATAATTTAAACGCGAAAAAAATGGGACGCTGAAAACGTACACAGTAAAACAATACGTTTTATTGTCGCGTTGATTATTTAGTATAATATATATCGGATATATGAAACAAGTCGATGATTATACGTATATTTTGTTTTGCGTTTGCTTCCCATATCTTGATGTTTTATATTCAATAAATTTAAGATATTCGCTTTTCTAAGGACGTCTGTTTGTTAGAACGAAACAGGTCCATCGATTTGTGTTTATTTGTTTACGCTGTTATGAACTTATGTTTATGTACGCATGCGCAACCGGAAGTCGTAAACCGAATGTTAGGTTACAGTACCCGTTATGAGGTAATTTGAGTTATATATATATATATATATATATATATATATATATACATACATATATAAAATTAAACGTGGAAACAGAGAAACCTAGAGACCATCTTATGCAGGTTACTCAAGAACGATGGCAAAGCACAACTAAATACAAAACTGCAACTCGTTGTTTTTCACAATTTTCATCTTCGCCAGGGAAATTTGGGGCATTTTATAAAACGTGTAAATATGTAAACTCATATAACTATAAATTTATATAACTACTTATATACCAAACTAGATATATATATATACATATATATATATATATATATATATATATGTATAATCATATATATATATATAACTATATATATCATACTTTTATATATATATATATATATATATATATATATAATATATAAATGTATGGTATATGCATATAAATATAACGTATGTTAATTTATAATTATGTGTATATTGATGTCTCGATTATTATATTCGGATGTGTGTATGTATTCAAAACAACGAACATATTCGTCGGTGAAAATATATGAAAACAAAAAATATTGTCTTTAATCGCAAGAAAAAGTTAAATAAACGAAAGTCTAATGAAAAAGCAACAAAATGATAATATGGCAGATTCACACATAAGCTAAAATAATATTTTGAAAGACTGAGACAATTGCAATAAAGAGATTATAAAACAGCAAATAAGCGAGAAAATGGAATGAAAATAAAAGAAAATGATCAAAATGTAGGAAAATAAAGTCAATGCGGACAAAAATAAGGTAAGAAAATTAACGTAAAAGAGAAACAAAAAAATAGAAATTCAGACAAGAGAAAAGGAAGAATTTTAGAGAAAATGAGAGAAAATGTGCAGTTATAAGCATCGATATAAATACAGTTGAGGAAGTGCTTCCGTGATTATTAACTACTAGCGGAAAGGATCGCTCGAACTTGTAGTACAATAGGCTTAAATCTATTTAATTCATGTAAATTTCGTATTTTTTTTTACAAATCCAATTCTATATCGAATATTATATAGTACCTTTTATATATAGTAATGATTTTAAAAGTAAAATAAAATGACTTGGGTGTCATCAGCAAAAATGCGCACTAAAACATTTAGTCGCGTTCCGTATGGTTTGAGCTAATGCGACAAGCAGATAACGATGGTCTACAATTTGACTACTGTAAGCTATGATTACTTTTACTCATGCGCGAACTAATACCAATGTGTCGATAAGATGAAATGAATATTTTGCATTTCAATCTTCTGTCTTCTGTACACGATATTCATCCGTTCAAATAAAAATTTCACTCTTTGAAAACCTTACTTGGAGTATGATTACTATTTTCTGTTTATGTCAGTGTTATGTGATCCGTAGTTTTATAGTTCATCGGATAAATATGTACACACAGGCAAACACAGACGCTGTTGTATTTATATAAAAGAAAATAACACTAAAAAGGTGAATTGCAAACGAGTAATAGGATTTTCAGAATATATAAAAGATGAAGCTAAAATTTAAATATGTTACATGTGACAAAATCAAAATATAAATAATGTAAGATGCACAAGTGGAGTTGATTACAAAATATACTATATAGTGATCAATATTCGAGGTCATTAATTGCGCCTGACAAAGTGTGAGGAATATAAAATATGCAGTGCACATATTATATATAAAATGTATGAAATATGAAACTCAAAGTATATGGAATATTAAGAAATATTTAACTAACCTGTAATATATATATATTTATATAATATAGATGTATGTGCGTGTTTGTCTCTGCATAAATATTTAATCGATATACTCTAAAACTACTAGTAAAATAAGGCTGTAAGTAACAGAAAATAGTCATCATACACCAAGGATTGTTTATAACGAATAACAGTTTTAGTTGGATGGATGAATAACGCAGACTAAGATATGCATCAAGTTATTCTCGTGCGTCTATCAATACCCGCATCGTCAAGAGACGCGGGTGACGCCTTAATGGTGTGGTACAATATTAGTTGATAGCACCCAAGTCATTTTTTAAACTTTTCGATTACTTCCTGTTTAATATGGTACCATATAATATTCAATAAAAATGTACTCTGTAATAACACATACGAAATCCACCTAGACTAAAATATGTTTAAGTGTGTTTTTTCGACACACACATTCTGAGTGATATCCACTAATATGTAGACTATATGAATGTCAAGTCACACTCCAAATACCTATGCAGATCCAACCGTCGATCGCTGGAAAAAGTGTTGGCAGCAGTACCACTATTTGCAAAGTAACCTTATATTGATATGAATGGCATTAATATTTAACTAAAGAGATGGAGTGATGAGATCCATTTTAATATAAAACTTACTTTGCCCATTACGGTGCTTTTGCCAACAATTGTTTTAGCAAGAAAGAAGTGTTTATTATAAATGGCGCCAGGGAGTTCTTCTGACGAGGTACCATGCAGTTTATTGTTTTCTTTCTTGATTATCGTGATGATGTAATCTGGAACTTCAATATATTACTTTCTATGGAACTATGCAAGGAGTTGCTTTAAATTTATTCTATAACTATCTAAAAGGTCTTCTACACACTCAGTTTCGAATATGTTATCAAGTATAACTATATAATATACATAGGCGGTAAAAAGAAAATTCGCATTTGTAAATTTTACAAAAACTGCAAATTTAAGCTAAGTTAATGTAACTGTTTCAACAAACCATACTTCATTTTATTGGTCTTTTATTATTCTATAATTTTACCTGGTAATATTTGACTTTTAATTAAAATATTCTAGTGTCCACGTCAATTTAAAATAAATAACTTAAATTGAGGAGGAAGAAAGAAAGTTCGCAGCAACAAATTCGCTTAAAACCGGCTTAAATAATCGCCCCTAAATCAGATTAAAATATTCACCAACAGGCGACAAAATATCGCTAATCGTATTTGTTCTTGTTCCGGGTTATACAAACTATCATTTAGTCCATATGCCACGACTTTCTCTTAGTGATCGTAAGGAGCTCATTAATGTCCACCTTACTGGTTTATCCAATCGGGAAATCGACCACAGATTGAAATGTGATGAGATAACGATGCGAAAGACTGTGCAATAACACCAAGACACCGGCATTGTTCGTGGTGCCTCTAAATCTCGTCGGAATAGAATTAGTTCTAACCGAGAAGACAATGCTATCAAAATCCGCAGCATAGGATACAGATTTTAAACGGCTCCCCAAATCCAACAATAGTGCAATCTTGTTAAAAAGTTTTTAGTGCCAAAAACAGATTAAATGAATTTTATTTGCGAGGATATGATGCAAAACGTAAGCCAATGATTTCTGTAAAGATAAGAAAGTGCTGTTTGGGCATTGTCAGACGCAATGAAGATCATAACTATTCATATTGATCAAAAGTGTTTTTTAGCGGCGAAAGCAAGTTTAATACGCTAGGTAGTGGTGGTAGGCAGTACATCCGTCGGAGGAAGATGAAGAATTTAATCCTAGATCCTCAGTTTCAACGCTGCAAATGATAGAGTTTCAGTTTTGGTGTGGGGCATTATTAGAACCAATGCTCCAGGGCCTCTAGTTCACTTGCAAAGTCGAATTAATTCAACCAAGTACATTAATATGTTGACGGAGCATTTTCTACCCTACGTTGGTCGTAATTTGGATGATAATCCCATCTTCATGCAGGATAATACTCCCATTTACACAGCTAGCAATGCCAAGGGGTCTCTGGGAAAAGCATGATATTCCGTGTTTAGATATGCATAATCTCCAGACCTCAATTCTATAAATTACATCAAGCAACAGCTACGCAATGATAACATGTATACGTGTATATATAACAGAATGCACATGTATATTCACATATATGTATATATGTTTAAATGTATATATATATATATATATATATATATATGGGGGGGTTATTCGATGAGATTGAGGAATGTATTGTCAAACTTAGATTTTGCATCTTATCATAGGGCTGCGTAAAGTTATATGTTTTCTTCACATTTTAATTTTATTATGGGTCTTGCTGCTTTCATTACTTATATTTCATTTTCATATTATTTTTTTTTTTGCCGGGCTGTAAATATGGATGATGTCTTAAATATTAATGACTGATTAACGGGGTTGTCTTTTGTTTTTGCATTTATCGAAATAGCATCATCAATAAAATACGATTCGTATTTTCTTTAAAGTTTAGAGTGACAGCTAGGAAATAAGTTTTTCTTATAATATCCAGCATAAGTACGCTTAAGCCAATCTTTTTAATTCTCATAAATAGAATTCGCTTATCGTCTTTTAGCCTAGATTTTGTCAGAATCCATGATAATACGAAATGAAATAGCAACTTAATTATTAGTTGGTTTTATATATGGATTGTTTACTTGCCATATGTTTAATTTTATACATAGTTTATACAATGTTTTATACGGGAAACATATATTTCTTTATTTTGTATTCAAATTAATATGGAATTACTGAAAGTTGAAATACTTAATGAAACTTATTCGACACATTATACATCTCTAACATTTTTCATGCTTGATTTAGTTGTTGACTCTTAATAAGGATGTTGGCAGATATTTTTTAAAATAAAAAGCCAATCTGCAATGATTTGTGCTAAAACAATAGTTTATATATTTTTTATTTGATGAGATATACATGCATAATATCCTCAACATAAAGAGGATGAAACAGTTCTTTTGAAACACGACCGCTTTAACTAGTAATCCATAAAATAGGTAGAAATGAGATACCTCATGGAATATGCTGCAATATCCTAAGGCATTCCTATCATCGCATCTTGTAATCAATGTTTCAGCATCAATGATTTGTGCAAGCTTATAATAAATGTATCAATGGGTGTTGTCGGCTAGGTTAGGAAGTCAGTATTCTCAGACAAGCTTATCCGCAGTTCATGAGAAACATCTTAAGTGTAATGCTACAAAAAACAGTTGTGATATACGTTTCTACGTTTCTGCTTAACCTAACCTAATGTGTCAATTTCGGTTTTCTTAATATTTAGTATAAGTTTACGGAGTATAAAACACTAATTGTCCTATTTACGAATACAAACACACCCTGTCTTTCTGCATTACTACTTTAGCATGATTTCTTGCATTTTGTTCGTAAAATCAGTTAGATTCCGTTACTTTCTACTCGGTCAATTTACACCATTTTAATCGCATTAGATTTCTTACGTGGTACGACGCTGGAATATGGCTTTAATTTAAGTAGATTTTCAGACGACAGCTCATCAGTTAAACTGTGATATTTTTTCTTTGAATACTCATAACAACAGAGTGCGACTTATTTGACATGATAAAAGTACGGTTAATTAGTAAAGGAGAAATAATTTTAACCCAGTGCTAATTTCCTCACAACTTGTACGTTGACCCCCACATTATTTAAAGCTTATTCAGATTTAATATTACATCTTAAGAACATTTGTATAACTGGCAGCTTTTGTACACGATGTCATGAAATGAAAAATGAGAGGAAGCTAAATATAATGTCTACTTTATAACATGAAAATTAGCTAAAACTAATTCATTTATCTTCTCAATAGTAAACGTCTAGTTGATAATTCTAATTTTTCACCGGACTTTCCCTTTAGAGATGTGACTTTTAATACCGAAGTACAATGCCTATTGACACTTATTCTATCTATCTATATAACTATCTCTCGCTCGCTTGCTTTCTCTTTCTTTAATTCTCTTTCCTCCTCTCTCTCTCTCTCTCTCTCTATATATATATATATATATATATATATATATATATATCATAAGCCTGACGAATTCTCACGAGAATGAAACGCGGAATATTCTGTGTAGTCTAATAGCCATATATATTATCACAACTTATATATGTACTCTTATCAATTCGTTTTTCTTTTGTGTGTATTGATATTCATAATAAAACCACTCTTTACTAAAGAGAAAATAAAATTTTCTTATATATGGGTGTGGAATTGCCTTCACTAGCAAAAGATATAGCTAATTTGCATATTCTTTTAAACATTCACTTTTATTAATTCCCTATTAGTTATTTTTTTTAGTTTGCGTATGGGATAATCATCTTTACTTAACTATAACGTGTAATGATATCCATGCAGATATTCTACATGATTTAAACTTGCATAATATTTGCATAAAATTTTATAATAAACACAAAATTGTTTCCATATATATTTATCTATACGTATATATGTTTGTTTAGTCTATCTATATATCTATATAAATGAACGTGTATGTGTGGTTGTGTGTGTGTCTGTGTGTGTAGATTTCCTTACGCAATAACTCTGTCAATTTTAAGTCTGCAGACTCGAAATTTGATATACAAAGGTACTGAGATTTGGGAAAATCTTTGTGATCGGGTTCGGCCAGAAATTTGACTGTTAATTGGTCAAAGTTTAATGATTTGACCTTTGAGAACTCCTTCGACAACTTTTTGGTATAAACACTTGAAATTTTAGATATAGGTTCCTTGGACATGGATCTAACTTAATAACTTGATTTGAACCCAAAACAATAAATATTAAAAGGTCATAATAGGGGTCCAATATATAAAATTGACCGCTTTTTATTTTGCTCAACATACACCTCCAAATACCCGGGTAAGGCCAGGCTGAAATGCTAGTATATATATAAACGTTAAAATTTTGGTGTATTTCTGTCTGTCCGTGTACATTTCCCTACCAAATATCTCTGTAAATTTTCAGTCTACAAACTCTAAACTTGACATAAGGGGTATTGAGATTAGGGAAAATCTTTTTAATCGGTTTTCGGCCAGAAATCTGGGTGTTAAAGGGTCAAAGTTTTACGATTAAACCTTTGAAAACTCTACCAAACTCCTCCGACAATTTTGGGTCTAAACACTTGAAATTTTAGATATAGATTTTTGGACATGGATTAAACTTTAAAATTTGATATGGCCTAAAACAATAAATTAATAAGTATTTAAAAATTGACCTCTGCAGTGTTTACAAAATTACTTAGCCAATTTTTGGCCTAAACATTTGAAATTTTACATGTAGTGTATTCAGATAAAGAGCAAGTTTTTTAACCTTTTCCTCCTAATATTTTTACTTCCAAGTGGTCAAAGTTTAAAAGAGTTTCTCTTTGCGGTCTCTAGAAAACTATTACGCCAATTTTGGGTCTAAATATTTGAAATTTTACGTAAAGGGAATTCACACAGACAGCAAGCTTTTTAATTAGTTTTTGAGCGAAAATTTTTTGACAAGAGGTAAAATCTTACAGAGTGGCCATTAGCAGATTCTACCAAACTTCTCCGCCAATATTGGGTCCAAATACTCGAAATTTTAGATGTAGGTTACTTGCCATGGGTCAAACATTTCAATTTAATTTGATCCCAAAACAATAAATGTTAATGGGGTAAAAATTGGGGTGGAAGTATAAAAAAATTGATATCTGGGGTATCTACCAACTTTTCTTTATGATGGTTAAGGAAGCCTATTATATATAAAGGCATTATGGTACATATTCACACTTTTTAATACATACATTTGCACATAAAGTTATGAAGAGTACAACGTGACCGAGCAAAGCCGCGCGTAACTGCTAAATATTTCAACACGACTCCTGCTAGTATTCGTACTTCAATAATAAAAGTTTATCCGTGTAATGCGGTATAGGTTTATCGATGAAGTAAACCGTGAAAAGTGAAATCGGAAGAAGGGAAACTAAAAGTAGAGGAAAACAGAAATAAACTCGGTTTCTTGGGGTACTTCAGGCTTTTTTGTGAATACTTCAATATTTGTTTGTAAATTACATAGACGTTCTGCATACATAAGGTATTAATTTTGCGATTATGAGTTAGAATATGCGGTAGCTATATACCTTCGTACTAAAACTCAGTAAGATGTGAGACATGAAGAGGCTAATGTATTTAATATTTGTAGGAAACAAATGTGATATTATTTTTTTTTATATTTTCAAATACATATACTAATAGAGATTCTCCCTGGTGAATTTTTCTGATATATCCACACTTTTGAGGTTAATTAATATCGAATCAAGTAATTTTAGATTATTTTTTATGTTTAAAGTTCTTTATATCTTCAAATGTTTATACACACTGTTTTGTTTGTTTCATAATGAAAAAATAACATCGTCAATGTTTGGTGCAGGCTTAGTAAGGAGGTCATTATTTTAAGTCAAGCTGATTGGGCAGTTTATAAGAAAGCATCTAAAGTGTAATGCTAAAAACTAACTGTGGCTCATAACATTTTCTGCGCATACATCTTTTTTTCTTCTTTTATTTTGCTGGATTAAACCACTGCATCGTAATTCAGGCTTCAAATACAACTTTCCTAATGTACTGATTTTCATTACAATATAAATTATGTCACTCATTGTATTCGTGCGAGCTTTCAAAGCTAGTTCTTTAAATTAAAAAAAAATAGATATTATGTTTGCTCTTCTTTTTCATCTAAATGTCCTTCTCCATCATTACTTTTCTATCGAGCTATAGGTTAACAGACTTAATACACATGGTAACATTTCATTTTCATAATTTACTGTCAGAGGCATATTATTTATATTAATACTTTTAACGTAGTACACACACACACACACACACACACACATATATATATATATATATATATATATATATATATATATATATATATATATAGAGAGAGAGAGAGAGAGAGAGAGAGAGAGAGAGCGGCTGTAACCATAATTCTCTGAACTGCTGATCCCCGAAAAGATAAAACTTTAGTGTCCGTAGGTATTACAAATGATTATAGCAATAACTATATCAGCCCACTTAAGAAATCGCTTCCCATGGCTAAGCACACTAAGTTGAAATTAAAGTCAGCTAATCATGGTGTTTTAATTATAAGATCACACTAGCCGGCGAAACATTAATATACGTACATTTTAATTGCGACAGTATTTCTCGCGGTTAATGTTATCCGTGTGGTTTGTTCCTTGCTAATGAAATAAGAGATGCCTTGTTTGCCGGCCTCCGTCTCTTCTTGCCGTCTGTAATCGTAAGTCCCTGCACTGATGATTCTCGACAAGATGAAACAATAGTATGTATAGGTAATTAACATAATTATAGCAATAATGAGCATTTCTTAGTCATCAGTCAAAAAATACTTACCTTGACTTATGCTTCATTTATGTTGCACGAATGCTCAATTAAAAAGACATATATATATATATATATATATATATATATATATATATATATATATATATATGTGTGTGTGTGTGTGTGTGTTATCTTTTTTATTTTTCATTTTATTTTTCTTCTATTTTATTTACGTATGTACATATATTTTATATTTTTATATATTTTTTAGATTTCTTTATGTGTATTTATATTTCTGTATGTGGGTATACGTGTGTCTGTATATGTATGCATATATGTATGTGTGTATATATACTTATATGTATGTATATATATATGCATATATATGTTTGCTTCTGCGTACAATGTATGTATATGTGTTGCATTTGTCACTAAAGTCGCCTAGTTAATTATACTTATTTATATTTATTTATATATATCCCATCACTATTTATATATATGCATGCATTTTATATATATATATATATATATATATATATATATATATGTATGTACGTGTATGTGTATGGGTGTATATATATATATATATATATATATATATATATATATATATATATATATGTATATATATACATACATATATGTGTGGGTGTGGGTGTATATATATATAAATATATATATATATATATATATATATATATATATATAATAATCCAATTTCCTTTCATTTTTACTATTTCATTTTTACTATTATTTTTATTTTTATAATTTTATTATATCACTCTCTGTTACTAATATTTTTTTATTATGATTATTATTTTATTATTATCATTATTATTTTAATTTTATAATTATCATTATATTATTATTTTATTATTATTTTTAGCATTACCCTTACTATTATTATTATTACTACTACTACTATTATTATTATTATTATTATTATTAATATTATTATTATTATTAGTAGTAGTAGTAGTAGTAGTTGTAGTAGTAGTTTTAGCAAGGTTATTTCAAAAGAGAAAAGACGGTGGAGAGGATTGTAAAGTGTAAACTATTGTGTGAGAACCAAGGAGATGTTAATGAAGGAGCATGTGCTTCGAAATGAGGAGTGGATGCTTAAGGTTGTGCCCAATGAAGTGGAAGAATGTGATACCAAGACTGATTATGTGAAACGTATGGAGTGATAAAGGGTAGAGGAAATGGCTAGGTAGAAAATGCATGGAAGGTTATTCCAGGATATAGCAGAAGTAGCTGATGAAAGATCATGGCAATAGCTTAGAGATAGGTATCAGGCTAAGAGTACTGAAGCTTTCGTTTTGCAGCACAAAAGCCGTCATTAGGAACACGATTTGTGGAAAGACCTCAAATCAATTGCGCAGCTTGCAGCAGGGTGTAGTTTACTGGCCCAGAGAAAGTACCGCAAAAGACACGATCGCATGAGACTCCGGATATATTGAGATATGTGTTAGAATGTTGGGGTGAAGTGTGCTAGAAAATGATTTAAGGATGGATCCTGATAAAGTACGAACAAATGAGGATGGCAAGCTAGAGGTATGATGGAACAAAAGTGTTATAACGACCACACAATTGGAATATAATCGTCCGGATTTGGTCGCCATTGACAAAGTATTAAAAAAACTGGCAGATTGTAGAATTTTCAATACCCTGGGACAGGAATGTTAGAGAGCAAGAGAACGAGAAATGGAGCAATTATGCTCAATTGGGCATGTAGCTAAGTCGTATACACGGGGATAAAACACAAATAATCCCGGTTGTAATTGGTACACTAGTAATCTGGAAGGGTAATTGAAAAAAATACAAATTCCCGATGTTTCCGGTTGCCTTTAAACCCCTACAATTGTAGGTACCACCAACATCTTTAGGAACACTATGGATCTTTGAAGCTCCTGGAAATGAATCGTATCCCTTTCCAGAAAGACGTTCATAAACGAAATCAAAATTATTATTATTATTATTATTATTATTATTATTATTATTATTATTATTATTACTTATGTCTACCTACATGCATATTTTATAATTTTATATCTATTCCATCCATGCCCGCAATTTTTAATTTCTTTTTTAATTTGATTTAAATTACTTAATTTCTTAAAGACCTTTAGAGAAAATGCATTTAAATAGGCAATTCACTTAAATTGGATTTAATGTGGCTTACTTTAATAGGACGCATCTTAGTTACCCCGAAAAGCCCCTCCCCAATCCGCGTAAATCCTTAACGTGTCAAATTCCATATGACACCGCGACAACAACTCGACAGTCCACAGTTTCACTTGTATTTCCCTTTCTCCATTCAGCACTTACCTCTCTCTTTTTCTCTCTCCACCTACCCCTCTTCCTGTCTCCATCTCTCTCTCTTTTTTCTCTCTCTCTCCCTATACTCCAAAATCTGCGGTGTATCTGGCTAAAGTCTTCAAACTCAATTTTACCCCTGTTGTATGTGCATTTATTTATTTAATTATTAAATCTTAAAACTTAAACGTTGTCTGATCAAAATTGGGACACCATCATTATTTCTGTTCGTCATCTTCTAATATCGTCTTTCCAAATCATAATAACCACTTCTATTCCAGACTGACGCAACTGCTGGATCGTTGATACGATTTGGTAACAGGAACATGTGTAACTAAACAGTTAAAACAATTATATAGTTTTAAAAAAACATATATATAATAGCGGCGTCTTTTTCATTTCTTTTTAAATTTTTAATGAACTCTACTCCCTTGATGGATGTGAAGCCGGACGCGTCATTTACACTGCTTTGCACAGGTAGAGCATAGGAAGAGAGGGGTTGGGTTTGATGATGCGTAGCCGCCGCTGGTTGGTGTCTCAGTGTGCAACGGTCCGTAGCTGCTTGCTCATGCTTGTAGTTGAAGAAGGCGATTTCGTTATCACGTGTGGAGCACCAAGTGTCTACGTTTGTTGCCAATGTTTCAAAATGGTTGAAGAAGATATTGCAGCGCTTGAAGGTGGCCTTGATGCTGTCTTTGTAGCGTTTCTACGGGCAATCCAGATTACGTCGGCCATGATTGAGCTTACCGTAGAGACATGGGTTTTGTAGTGCCGTCACATCAGTCTACCGAAGTCATTTCACATCAGACGACTACAGTAGATTCTTGGTCTTATTTTAATACTACTATAATTATGTTATCCATTAGTGGATGATTCCAAATTTTATGGTTTTATGTTTACGAACCGCAAATCACGAAATTGTTTGGGATTTTATTACGATAATATATCATTTTCCACTAAGCACTATATGACTGAATTGTTTTACTGCTGCTTAGTTTCTTTACCTAATAAAGTAGTCGGAAATGAACCCAGTTTTAGTAAACTCTCTTAATCAGTGCCTTTTTATATTGTTTAAATTTTATTTTCAGCGGATTTATGTATTTTTAGGTCCTCCTCCATACAATCTTAAGAGAAATGAGAGACAGACGAGTCACATTTGAGGGCATGTAGGCTGTAAGTACCACTTCTAATGTCTGTCCTGTGTATTATATATTCATGATTTAAATTTCGTCAAAATCGCATATCTGTTTTAATTAATATTCTAACCTATAGCACTCTTCAAATCGCTTTGAGCTACGGGGCTATTTCTATTACTTATTTCTATTACTTTCCTCTGAAAATATGACACATTTTTTTTGTATTCATATATATTCTCTAAACTTTAATTCGATGGGGAACCTACACACAAACATTGAGAGTTATTCATATAGATATATGATGTTTTATAAAGAAAATAATCGTATGTTTCTAACATGCAAATGTTTCGTTTTATTGGTGTCAAAATATAAAAACCGATGTAATTTTTTGCGTGGCTGTATTCATAAAATCTTTATTATTTGTCGGAATATCTAGCCATTTATTCCCTGTGAATTCCATATCTGATATGTTACTTCTCTGGAGTGTTCCGCAATTTGTCTCTTTATCAGCAGCATAATATCCCGCAATGTATTAACATTGTTATCTATGTTTTATTTATTCTATTTTATTTTGAGCCATATTTTTAATGAGCTGGTATGTTATTTTCTTTTTTACTATATTTTTTAGAGTTATTTGGTTTCTACTCTTATCAAATATTTCATCAGTTTTATTCCATTTTTCTTTGTTTCATTTTTACTCTTTATTTTGTAGTTTACAGGATCGGTTTCACTTGAAGTATAATCGACTGGCTGGCTGGCAAATGCTCGTTTTAGAAAACCGTTATGATACGCTGAATTAATCAGATATTTAGGGATTATAAAACATAAAAATTAATATTCAGAGATAGACACCTTCGCGTTCAGCATAGCATTCATTTTGTTTTACTCTTTTTTTATTGCTATTCATTTTTTTTCTATCACTTTACCCACGCGCACATTTCTATATCGTTCTGAATTTCTGCTCGTCCTAACTATATTTATTAATCTCCTCCCGACAGCGGAATCAGACAAAACTTCGGTTTTTAAATGTGGGTAATTTTCACTTCCCTAAAAGTTATAGTATAAACGAAGACAAAAATTGCATCTGTCTTAAATAATTTCTCCAACACTGATGAAAGGCTAAAAAGATAGCGTGTAATCTCGGAGTAAATACTGCATTGTCTGATGTATGTAGTATTCCCACAGCAAAAGAGAATACAGATATATGATAAACGAGTATAACATATTAAATAACATGTCCTATCACATAAAAAAAAAGTATTTTTCTTCGTTCCCCAATCTGTCTGGCGTGAGGCTATATTTTCACGGGCACAATCTTTTTTTTACTAGAATTTCCTATTTGCTGAATACATTAATTTGGGACTGCTTCCTTTTATAAACAGGGATTTAACTGAAGATATCAGATCATCAGATTAGAGGATGGGCTCAATATTCCTTAAGATATAGGTTTATTCTTATAATATAAACAAAAAAATGATTAAGGCAAGCTGTGGTACTTTTGTATTATTTATGTATATATTACCAGGAATAATCAACGTTCCTCGGATTGAATGATGATCAACGAATCTTTCATATTCCCGTATTTTCCTCGTCATATAAATCGATGAAATCGCACATTTTATAATCAAATCGATTTATTTCCTGCTCTAGTTGGGAATAAATCGCAGTGAACTAGGAGGTTTACATGCTTTCTCGCAGTTATCTGTAGAGGTTAGCGTATAGTCTTAATTGCACTGTAGAGAACGTACTGCTGATTTTATACAATTATTTTTATATGTAATGGTTTGAATTAACATTTAATACTTTGTGACATCACAGATCATATTGATGGAGTTATTTTAAAATATTAAAGCCAATATCATTTATGATGTATTTTCTTTTTATACTTTCTCTGTTTTTTTCCTTGAATTGTGATCTATTTTATAAATGTCTGTAGTAATCTTAGTGAGGGGGGAATATACCTATTAATATCGCAATATGCATGTAGGTAGACATAGGTAGTAATAATAATAATAATAATAATAATAATAATAATAATAATAATAATAATAATAATAATAACAATAATAACAATAATAATAATAATAATAATAACAATAATAATAATAATAACAATAATAATAATAATAATAATAATAATAATAATAATAATAATAATAATATGGTTTAAACTAAAATCAACTTTATTTACGCTGCGGATACTGGTTCGAACCGGCGAGAGTAATAATCATGGGATCTATAGCAACAATCTCGACTCGAACACAAAATAGATAATAAGAAAAATGGAAAAAAACAAAAGATAGTATAATCTAACAGAAGCTTTCTGTTTTCTTTAATAATGTGTGTTTGAATGAAAAAAAAATCCTACCGAAATAAAAACATTCCATACACACGGAGACACATACACAGACACAGACACACACACTCACAGACAAACACACAGGCACACACAGACACACACACATATATATATATATATATAAATGTTTATTTACTTTTGATAAAGAAAAAGCTGTGCAGCTTACACAACTAACTCACTGTTCCTGTAACCCATTGTTTTCAGAAGCAAAAAGCCATGTAATACAAACAAAACAAGCACCAACAACGCAGGCAGATAGAAACCAGGCCGAATATGTTACTGAATAATACCCTCTACCTCGTAGACGTAATTCTTACTACTGTCAAGCACATTTTCAAATATATTGTTTTTTAGTTTATTTTATACATATACACTAACTTTATAACTACACATACATGTATATATATATATATATATATATATATATACATACATGGATATATATATATATATTTATATATGCATGCATATATATAAAATATTCAGATATTACAATTACGTTTACAAAGATAATCCAAAAGTGTAAACTTAAATTACTTAATACATATTAAAGACTTAATATTCATAAAGTAATTCTAACCAGATGCAAACGTTCAATAAAGTAAAATAGAAAATAAAAACAAAAAGGATATAGAGCGTAAATAAAGAGCAAAGATTTAATAAACATGTTTTTAAAAAGCTTAACAAGAGTTAAGAAGATATTTAATTTTCAGAAAACAGACACAAATTAAGTGGATTGTCCTTAATCCGCTGAGTTTCGAAAGAAATAGTTTCCTTTTTTTTCTGTTAAAGTAGTTTTTAAAGTTTTATTAATTCTTTATTCTAACAAACATATATATATATGCGTACATATATATATATCGATGTATATATATATATATATATATATATATGTGTGTGTGTGTGTGTGTGTGTGTGTGTGGATATGGGCATACACACTGCACTAATATGCCTTATAGTTATACTTTTTTATCATAATCACGTTATAAATAAGTATACAAATAAACGTATCCCTGAGAATATAAATCTAGGAGCTACGCTCACATTTGCTACACAGATTCCTGGATCTGTAGGGTTAATATTAACTGATACTCGTCCAATTCACCCAATATGTTTTAATAGAGATTCGATATTCAATTTTTGACACAGTTTCGCTTAATTTCAAAATCACATTTTAAAATCGTGCATGGTATTACTTCTTTTCTGTACATTGCAAATGCAAGCGATGATTGGTGTTAATACAGGGTTTGACATGAACTCTTCTGGTCATTGCCTGATTGATTTGGTATATTGGCAAAAAGGAACATCTTGCTGGCTGATTTGATCTGTCGTTATTGATCACTTCTTAATGCAACAATAAATGAACTATTAGATGTTCTTTGTGTTTAAATTCTCCAACTATTACTAGTCACTGATGTGGAAAATTAACTAGCGGACGGTTTCGATGCATCAAATGGCCTGTTCCGGTTTATCCCGAAAAATTACACTTTAAATGGGTGTTACATTACACTGTATATGTGCATTCAATATGTTTCCAGACATTTTTATACAAGCATTTAAAATTATCGTAGACACCTGAAAATTTATTAGTTTATTGTTATACATCTTATGAGATGACTGACTGTTTTTTTATGATTACATTTACACATGTTTAGTCAACTCTGAAGCAGCAATCGATGTCTTAAACACTGGCGAGTTTCGTATAGAACCTACTTTTCATCACTGGTTATCAGTCCATTGAATATGAATGCCGTATAATTACGTGGAAGCAAGGGTATGCAGACTGCTAATAGTTGTCCCTTGTAAATATCCAACTTTGTCTGTAACACCCACTTACACCGTTTCTACGTATTACGTAGGTTCTGCAAGTAAATTTTGTTGGATTGGAAACGTTCAATTATCTTGCAAGTTCACATCATATTAGATTAATCTCCTATTTAATGGCCGCCATTAAAACTCCGTCATATACGACCTGAGGTTCTTTACTGCAAGACTCATTATGAAGGGACAAATCGCCCGACTTGAATTGTTGAATCCAATACCTTGTAGTGCATTCTTCCACAGCATTTCATGAAACACTTGATAATGCTGCTGATAAGCTCTTTTAAAATTCATAAACAAAAACGCCCGGTCGGGATCTCACTTCCCTCCTTCTCACAGCTAGCCGCTTTATAACCGATGACCGGGCTCAGTGAGCGTGTTTGTACAACGTCTGAGGTTCTTACTTCCGGCTTGCATCATTTGGAAGACCATTAGTATACACAATAATAAAAAACGAACAGTTACATTGTAAGTAAAGTGTAATTATTATTATGACTTTTAACATGTACTAAAATTATCTCTCGTTTTTGCTTAAGTTCTTGAAATTTAATATTACCAAGTCCGTGTTTATTTATAGTTAAGAGCTTAGACGTCCGGTGACCCATTAAGTCCTATTGTTTTATAAGAAAGTCATCAAATTATTTATTTTTTAAACGTTGTATATATATATATATATATATATATATATATATATATATATATATATATATATATATATATATATATATATATATATACGTATTTCCTACGGTTTAATTTATCTAATAAAGAATAAAATTAATTCATCGACATCTCTTCGAGACTTGTTGGAATCTTCGCAACATACTTGTGAAAATTGCTAAAGAATCTATTTGTCTGATTATGCATAAACTTATAAAAATAACTATTACAATGGTAAGCTACTAACTTATTATCAAAAGTGAAATATAATATTTTGTGTAAATTGCTTTTACCTCACCATAATGTGTAAGTTATATATTGATTATATCTTAATTTCTCAAATATAGTAAATGCTCCCACTTTAACTTTAATTTGAAAATACATTTCTCTTCTCACTGTCCCCATTATAAGCTTTTACTTTCAAATAGACATCAGCTTTGTTTTGGCTGAGAAACGTCTTTTAAATAGTGCTAGTTTTGTGTGGATTCCTTTACAATTGCTAGTACTTTGCGTCTAAATTGTGTACAGTGAAGGGCGTAGATTTCCGAGAGCACTTAACGTTACGATACATCTGGAGTATATCATTCAAAATTAAAGAAAGAATGTGAGAAACATGTAAATCTGCCGACCAATTGTTAATCTTTATCGATGTGATCAGACTCCACTTTCACATATATCGAATTAAATATCGCTTTTTTACTAGAACTGTTTTATAGAAGGTTAAATACAAAAGAACAATAGGTTGACATGTTGGCGAAGCTCTAAATAACACCGAGCTGCTGGTAGTATTAAAAGTTACATAAACAGGTACAATAATGCTAGATTGCTGCCTTTTTACTGGCATGGGCTAAATATATGCAGAAGAGTAAGCAATTCGTTGAAATAACTAAAAAAATCCATTTCCGTATTTACGAAAAAGACCTTACAGATATCATAGATCTATGGAGATCATTCACATGTAAATTATATAATTGATCATAAGAAGTATACTTTTTCCTGATACATAATTGATAGGTTTCTTTAAATTTACATTAATTGAAAGCGATAGTTTTATAATTTCATTTGATAATATTTTATAGGTATTGAAATATAAAAATGCGGTTTTTGCATTTAATTCATCATACACGTTAATTTAACTCCTTCCGTTCCAAATAGTTTCCCTACATAACAAACCTCATGTTTGGTACTCCCCTCGTTAATAGATAACTCAACTGTGTTGCATCTTCCCGCCGACTACTTCTTAAAGCTATAATCCCGACTGGCCTTCTTCTGTATACCTTCGGTTTTCAGTCTCTCTTCTTTTTTTCTTTTTTCTGCTTACTTTTTCTTCGTTCTTTTTTTCTTATTTTGCTGTATATTCCTTATTTGCTTTCTATTTCTAGAATCTTAAATATTACTTAACCCCTCACCGCTTGTTTCTGAATTCAACGATTTTATTTTATTTTTTTTAATGTCTCCTCTATTCCTACATTAAAGTGCCAGACATCTTCACAGGAACACAACCTTTATAACGTCGCCTGAAAAAAGCTTTTTCTCTGCACTGACCACTTGTATGAAACATTAGCGTGTTAATGTAATATTTGTCTATATGAATAAACATATCATATATTGCTCTATTTATTGAGCACTCTTAATAATCTCTTTTTAATTCACGAGATTTTCTCCTGAATACATTTAACTTGGTATATATGTATATATATATATATATGTGTGTGTGTGTGTGTATAAATGTGTATGTAGATTATATATATATATATATGTGTGTGTGTGTGTGTGTGTGTGTATACATACTTCCATTTCCTATGTGCAAATGACGTGTTTTTCTGTATTTATTCCTCGACACTAGCGCACAAATACATGTGTTTGGTGACTTTAATGTCCACCACAAAAACTGGCTTGGATTCTCTACTCACACAGATGCAGCGGGCAGCACAACCCATAGCTTCGCTATATCTCACTCCCTATCACAAATTGTTACGTTTCCAACCCGTTTCCCTGACCAGGAAGAACAACACGCATCACTTCTAGATCTGTTTTTGACCACAGTTCCCGATGACTGCCAAACGAAGGCCCACAGCCCACTCGGGAACGCTGGTCATGCAGTGATAATGGTTGAAATCGCCCTAAACTCTAGACCCAAAACTGAAGAGCCAGTGCTCAAAACAACGAGATATTACAATAAGGCTGACTGGGAAGCCATCAGGGAACTAATTAGAGATACTCCATGGAAAAATATTTTCTCTCTCCCTGCTGAACAATGTGCAAACGAGACCACTGACTGGTTCAAAACTGCAATCGAAGCGCATGTTCCCATGCGGAAATTTTATAGTAAGCCCCACTCTCCCCAATGGTTTACGTCGACTTGTGCAACTGCCATTACTCAAAAGCAGCATGCATACCATAGGTTTAACCGACATAAGTCCAGTTCAAACAGACTGAAGTATATAGAAGCTAGAAATAACGTTAAGAAAGAAATAGCGACAGCTAAGAGAGAATTTACGGAAACCACTAAAAAGCGCATCGAAGCACAAAAACTAGGAACTCGAGACTTCTGGAAAATCTACAACAGTGTAGTAAATAATGGGCAATCAACAATTCCCCCACTAACCAACAATCACGAGGTTGTCTCCTCAGCAACCGACAAGGCTAACATGCTTGCCAGTCGGTTTGCCTTAAACTCCACACTGGACCCTTCCAACCACCCCCTACCTGACTTTCCTATGCGGACAGACGCCACACTAGACGATCTGAAAACCACCCCTGCTCAGGTGCATGCTATCATAAACAACCTTGACACCTCAAAAGCATGTGGACCCGATCTTATCCCAGCTGTGCTATTAAAAAAGTGCTCAGCCGAAGTAGCTCCAGTTCTCTCCAAACTCTACAACAAATGTCTTAATCAAGCTTGCTTTCCGGGCTGTTGGAAAACTGCTTCTGTTGTACAAGTATTCAAGAATTCTGGCGAAAGGACAGACCCATCAAATTATCGCCCCATTAGCCTCCTCCCACTTTTTGCCAAAATATTTGAGACCATAATTAACCATGCTCTAGTCCATCATCTTACAGATGCTAAACTACTGACTGACAAACAATATGGATTTAGACAAGCCCGTTCCACAGCAGACATCCTCACTGTGATCTCTGAACGTATATACCATTCACTGGACAAAGCGGGGGAAGGCAGAGCGGTAGCTCTAGATATATCTAAGGCTTTTGACGGGGTATGGCATGAGGGTCTCCTCAGTAAAATCAGATCATAGTGTATCCCTGGTAGAATACTTAACATAATTAAATCCTTCTTAGATAAGAGAAAAATCCAGGTAGTCCTCGACGGTCGCACATCTAAACAATATGATATAAATGCGGGAGTTCCCCAGGGTTCTATCCTTGGACCTCTATTGTTCCTGATATTCATAAATGACCTCCCCGACAACATTGCCTCTGAGATGGGTATATATGCTGATGACACTACACTCTATGGCAGACACGACAGGAAGACGAATGAACACATTTCTAAAGAAATGGCAGAAACACTAGAGGAAGACCTCCAATCTGTAGTGGAATGGGGACAAAAGTGGTTGGTCGCGTTCAATGCTGCCAAGACTAAACTAGTTTCATTCAATAATTACAAGAAACCCTCTCTACCACCCATAGCAATGGCCAACGACTCTTTATCTGAGAGTCCATCTTTCAAACGCCTTGGCCTAACGTTCACAGGAAACATGAGTTGGAACAATTACATCGAGGGCATTGCGAGGGCTGCTGCAAGAAAGGTAGGCTCTCTCTACCGTGCTAGAAAACTACTAACACCCAAAAGTATCCTGTACCTCTATAAGGCCACCATTCGCCCATGTATGGAGTATTGCTGCCACATCTGGGCTGGTGCATCTGCTACTAGTCTCTCGCTCCTTGACAAGGTTCAAAAGAGAGTCGCAAACCTGATAGGCCCTGAACTGGCATCTAAGCTTCAGCCGCTGTCCCATCGACGAAATGTTGCATCCCTCTGCCTTTTCTACAAGTATTTTAGTGGTGAATGCTCTGACGAACTGCAATCACTTGTGCCCCCACGACGCGAGCACCCTCGACAAACCCGACAGGCTACTAGATCCCACCCCCCACACTGTAGAGATCCCTAGATGTAAAAGATCTTTTTACTCCAATAGTTTCTTCCCCAGAACCGCAAGACTCTGGAATTCCATTCCAGGTCCCTGCTTCCCCAACAGTACTGACGTGCAGAAGTTCAAGTGTAACGTGAACCGACACCTTGCTGCCCAAATCCCTACATAGTACCCCAGTAGTTGTTTCCCCTGATAGTAGCCCCCTACACCAAAGTGGCAATTTGCCTTGTTTGGGGTGAAAATGTAATAAAAAAAATTGCATTAGAAAACTAAGGCCACTTTTAATTTATTGATAAAATCATATATATATAAAAAATAAATATATATATAAACAAGGAGACAACTAGATCTACTACTTCTAAAAAGCATGTACTCAAAATAATTACGTTTGCACACTGGTTATCGTTTGATACCCAAAGTTAAGTTACGTTGAGCCTGGCCAGTACCAGTTGGGTAAACGTTTGGAAATATCAAGTGCTGTCTGTTGTTCTGTCTGTCTCCGTTTCTCTCAGCAATCTCACTCTTACCTTAAACTGTCATCATGCAGTACTGATTTAAAGGGAGTGGTTTTGTGATTACGCAAGCCTTGCTTCACAATTACACGCAGCTACGTTAAGTGGATTTATTATCCATTATCATTCAAGATTGAACGAAGACAAAAGTATGATGTATTCATATATGTAGACGGGGGGGGGAGACACAAAGCTATTGCAATCATTCATACATCTATATGTATATGAATAGGAGGAAATATATGCGTAAATGTTTGTGTCGATTCTTTATGATTGTGTTTTAGTGTTGAGTGCATGTATTGCTGGTACGTATTTACTCGAGCGTACGTATTTAGAGACAGCCAATTGACCTGATCGACACGACACGGCATACGCGAGCATCGAACACAAGACTGGCTCACTCCTTCCCGTCCCCTGTTTCCATGGAAGCGTGACATATACAGTTTCACAATCTCACGCTTTCTCTATCAGGCAGTGAGTGTCGCTCCTAGTCCAACCGCCTCCTCGTCCTTTAAGTGACTTATTAAGGCACTAATCTTAGTGTCATCATCTTCTCACCTCGGTCGATTCTGTTTCTCAAATGTTCATTAAGAAGTAATCGAAAATTCGGAATGAGTTTGCTAATGGAGTTTTAGATCGTTCAGTCGGTCGTTCGTTCGGAGATTCATTAATTCATCTGACATTGGCGAAGAGAAAAATAATAATGAAAAGCAGAATAAAAGCGGAGAAGATTGAATTGAAGGGAGGAATAAAGACTGAAATACGGAGAAGAGTGGGAATAGGAAGAGTATTAAAAAGAGAAGGGGTGTGAGTAGTACTGGGAAAATTATATGCTGCTGGATATTTTCTGGCATATCGACCCTTTTTGTGGTTGCCGTCTGTCAATATAACACATATTGTACACGCGTGTGTTTTTAGTCGTTACACACACACATACACACACACACACACACACACACACATATATATATATATATATATATATATATATATATATATATATAAATATATTCGCTCCCCAACTCCACTTTAGCAAACAAATAACCCCATTCCAAATTTACTCATGTGGACTGAAGCCGCAGTAGATGATTAAAAAATAACGTTTTCTTAGGTCCGTGATATCATAAAAAATCGTAAACACCTCATAGGCGTGTGGATCTGATGTCATCCTTGCTATACTAATTAAGAGATGCTTAGCTGATTAAGCCCCAGTACTTTCCAAACTCTACAATAAATTCTTGCTGAATCTTGCTCCTCCTAATATATTGAAGATGGCCTCTGTGATACCAGTGTACAAGAACTGAAATGGATTGACCCTCTCATTTATCGCCCTGTCAGTTCCTCCCTTTCTTCACTAATATCTTTGAGGCATTAATTAATAAACCACTAATTAAATATTAATTAATACACCACTAGTCTACCTCCCCGCAAAAGCAAATCTTCTCTCTGACAATCAGTATGAATTTAGACAATGTTGTTCCACTGCGGATATTTTAGCAGTTATTTCTGACCGCATATACCATGCACTGGATAAGGTGGGCGAAGCCAGGGGTCTAGCACTTGATATATCCAATGCCTTGTCGAAAGTCTTGAACGAAGAGCTACCAATGAAAATTTAATCATACGGTATAAGTTGAAGGATACTAAATATAATTAGATCCCTCTCAGACAGTCGGACCATTCAGGTTGTCATTGATGGACGTAAATTCAAGCAGTATAACATTAATGCGAGAGTAAGTCAGGGAACACTCCTTGGGGCATTATTATTTCTGATATTTATTAACGACCTCCCTGATAATATTCTGTCCGAGATAGGCATATTCGTTGATGATGCAACGCCCTATATCATACATGAGAGAAGAATGGATGTACATAAATTTAAGAGAATCGGGATGTCGTTAGAAAATAACCTTTACACCATAGTGTAATGGGATCGCAAATAAATGGTAAAATTTAATGCTCGTAAGACTAAGCTGCTCTTCTTTACCAAGTTCAAAACGCCTCTCCAACCATCTATTTCCATGACTAATAAAACAATATCTTAAAAATATTCCTTAAACCTCCTCGGCCTACCATTCACGGGCAATATGAACTGGAACAAATACCTTCAGGGCATTGCGAAATCTACTGCAAAAGAGGTGGGTTACCTTTAACGAGATAGAAATCTACTCACACCTTAGAGTATCTTGTACCTCCACAAGGCCAATATATGCCCTTGGATGGAGACAACCCCGCTTGGCAACAAAGTCTCACCCATTTTGTGTTGAGGTCCCTAAGTGCCTAAATTTCTATACTAATAATTTCTTCCCTTGACCAACCAGACTTTGGAATACTCTTCCTGCTACCTGCGTCCCTGGCTGTACTGTTATGCAGAAGTCTTAATTTAAATGAAACCAACATTTTGTTAGCCTTTACAAAACGAGTCCCCAGATAGTAACTCCTTACGTTCAAGTGGGGATATGCGTTGCTAGGTGTAGGTTTTCAGGTTTGCGTTTGTAATGTTGATGATCGTATTTTTAATAGTCGTTATGTTTAGCATTTTTGTTTTATTGAATCGAACTGTTTTCTGTTAAAATGCATTTAAAAAGATTTTGGATTTGTTTGGAGACGTTTTCTAAAAAAAGATGTCGGATGGTTTTTATTGAGATGTACGACCCGAAGTTTCTTGCAATTGTCAGTTTATTCATGCCTGTACTGTACTCCTGGGAATTATGGTGTAAGGGAGATAACTGTGTTCAACTGTGTTCAACTATATTTTTTACTTTTTTTAACATTTGGCTGACCTGTTATAAATATATTTTCGTGGTTTATGTTTTATTTTCTAGTTTTTATTTGTGGTTATGTGTAAAGGGGCTAACCGGGTTAATTTCATGTATTTTTATTGTTATAATTTGTGGCCATAATATTCTTTATTGTTATACTTTTTTCTTTCCTGTGATTCTTTCTTCGGATTTGCTACTTGTTAACTTGATCTTGTCTATTTATCCTTCATGTCTCCCTCAATCAATCTTCACGCATTCACTTTCATGTCTCCATAACCTATTTTCTCTTTTTTCTTATTTTATTAAGTTTTATTTATCTATTATTATGGCTATTTTACATAATAATAAAATAGACATGGAAACGAATTTATTAGTATATATATATATATATATATATATATATACACACACAGATATATATATATATATATATATATATATATATATATATATATATTACTGTTAATTCACCCTAAATAAGGCACAGAGACACTTTCGCGAATATTGGGACCAAGTTTACAGAGATGCTATGTAAAGAATTTACCAGAGAGTTACCTGTTTACATTGTAATAAACCTTGCAGTTTGGGGGAATAAACTATTTGAATAACAAGTATTCTGTTATATACGAATATGGAGAGCGTAGAGGTAATATTTTGCTGATTGTCGGATTAGTAATAAATAATGACCTCTGGCATGTGCTACTGCATGAATATCGTTGAAGAACATTCCATTGAAATACTTGTAAAACAATGACAAAGATGCAAAATTTCGGCGATCGGGCAGAGATTAAGATGAAATGATGGTGCGGTATTAGATTGGCAAAAACTTTGAACCCTGAGTGATCAGAGCCAGATGAACCTGAGCAGATCTATCAACAGTAGTTGATGAACCTGACTCGATGTATCAGTAATAGTATGATGAACCTGAAACCCTTACCAGATGGATTCAACATTAGTTGACGAACGTGATCAGATGTATCAACAATGCAGGAGGGAATGCTGGCTTTGTAAAGCGAGAGGATATCCTAAAAGGTGAGTAATTTTCTTGTATAATACAATGACCATCCGGTCTGCAGTAGCGTTTTCAATGTCCTCAATTAATTTGTTCCTGTTCATGTTTTCTGTGAATGTTAAAGTAGAGAAGTAAAGTAGAGAATCCAAGGAATCCTTGGATTCTCTACTTTACTTGCCGGAACTTAATAAGATACATCTGCCTTACTTATAATGCTAGGTTTATTTATGGTGTCTTTTAAATTTAATAAAAACCCTTCAAAATTTGCTGACGAGGAGACCTTGCTTATTAAAAAACTATATGTAATAATTATTGTCCGTAACTTGATGTCTACCACAATAAAAAGCATTGTTTCCGAAACGATCGTACAGATAATTGATTTTGTTGTTGTTCCTTCTTATGAAACGGATTTTTAATTTAATTATAATTTGATTTTTAAATTATCAATCACATTACTTAATATTGAATTAGCTCTAAGATATTTATCTATCGAGCTTATTATATATCTAAACTACAACGAGCACTTTCTCTTTCCTGTATTTTAATTAAACTAGTAATTTCACTGTTACATTGAAATACACTCAGCTCTTTAGACTATTGTTCTAATCTCCTTTAAATTATATATATCTATATATATATATGTATGTATTCTATGGGCGTTCAAAATATACTTCCTAAACATTTTTATTCCTTATAAATGTATGAAATGAATTCTAAATTGCACTTTTATGTTGATTGACTGCATGCATACATAAACTGAATAGTTTTGTATAGATACTTCCTCAGGCATTTATCTATAAAAATTGTCCGTGGCAATGGAAAAAGTGCCACGTGTGTAGCCCTGAAATGCTGAAAGCATGTAATAATTGATCTGCCATCATTTTGTATATGCATATATGTGTGTATGTGTGTGTATGTATGTATGTATGTTAATATATGTACTAGTGTATGTATGTGTATGGGTACCTATTTGTGTACATATGTATTTATGTATGTGTGTATATATCTTTATTTATTTATGTTTTGTGTACATATGTTTGTGTGTGTTTGTATTTATATACGTATATATATATGGGTGTATGTATATATAGGTGTATGTATATATGCATATATATGTATGCGTATATATGCATATATATGTATGTGTAGGTATATGTAGGTAACTTCATGTGCATGTATGTATATGTGCATAAATGTGTACGCATATGTATGTGAACATGTATGTATATGTGTGTATGTATTTGTATATGATTGTATATTTGTGTATGCAAATGTATGTATATGTCTGTGCATGTGGGTACGTATATGTTTGTATGTATGTGTTATATGTATTGTGTATGTATGGATGTATGGATGGGTGTATGTTTATGGGTGGGTATGTGTATGTATGTGTGTATATATATATATATATATATATATATATATATATATATATATATATATATGTATGTATGCCAAGGACCGTCTTCAATGTCATGTCTGCTTGAGCGTGTGAATTCGTTGGCAGGATTTAAAAAGAAGAAACAAAAAAGGTTATCCTTCGGGCTCATGGACTTTCACTGACTGAGGGAGTGGCATTTGTCTGACAAGACGTTGCAATCATCATATATATATATATATATATATATATATATATATATATATATATATATATATATATAATAATTCTTTTTGCGTGTTGTCCATTAATAATTGACAAACACAGTGAAACACTTATTGCCGTTTTCTTAAAAACATTTAAACTGTTGTCATTTCAGAACGAAATTATACTATTT
Source organism: Euprymna scolopes (assembly GCF_053919585.1). Lineage (NCBI taxonomy): Eukaryota > Metazoa > Mollusca > Cephalopoda > Sepiida > Sepiolidae > Euprymna > Euprymna scolopes. Next base: position 123,770,786 of record NC_136482.1, on the reverse strand, counting down.
ACACCCACGTAGGTATCATGGCTTAGAACAAATTTATTGAGGATGTTTTTAACGCCCCGCGAAAAACTGGGATTTCTCTATCTATTCACACAATTAAGCATCCTAGAATTTTACAAAGCTCTTATTTATAGACAGTATCCGATAAAGAGTCTCAAATCTAATGAGCCATCAGCCAAGCTCTTACCCTGGCTTCATTGTCGCAATTTTGGAACCATATGTATGTTGTACAAGTGGTTTAATGGAATGTGTTCTGACGAACTCGTATTGCGTGTGCCCAATCAATGTAAATATTCATGACTACTTCGACAAGCAGTAAAACCTCACACCAGTAATATTGCGGCCAGTAATTACCGGAAAAAACTTAATCATAATAGATTTCGGAAATTTTCTCCTCCGTTTCCTGCTTTCTTGATTATGTTAACGTTCACAAATTGATAAATACAATATGAACTGCTATCTCGCTGCTCCTCTCAGTTTCCTATCAAGAACGATCCCAAATATTAGCTTCTTATTTTTCAAGTTACAATATATATTTCTTGCTGGTGAAGAGTACAGAAATGTTGTTTCATTACATGGATATATTAAAAAAACAGTTAAGTTTAATAAATGCCAGACATAATTGTAAATAAAATATTGTTCAAATAATATATTTCATCGGCAACGCTACTTATTTATACATGTATTGTTTGTATATCAAACTATTTAATGTCCAGCGATTTGGATGTTAAAGTAACAGACCGAAATATTTATCACGTCGATTGAAGAGGTAAATAAATTTGTCCATCTTACCGGAGAAAATATTACCTCCCAAGAACGGAAAAATATTAAGATAGTACCAAATCATATTTTTTAAGAATATGAATCTATGACACGAGCACGCACTCAAAAAAAAGGGAACTTGACCGTTTTTTTTTTAAATTTTATTCATATATTCATTTCCATTTAATAATTAATGTTTGCTTTGTTCAATACATTTGTGTGATATTCTTGTATCATAATAGCTTTTGGCCATTATGCAAAGAATATTACATTGATATCCAGTACGATTTTATTCACAAAAATATAATGGAATATGAAAAATATGAAACTATTTTATAAAATAAGAAAATGAGTAAAATTACTTACATTTTGCATTATATTGTTTTGTATTGACGGAGGCTAATATATTCCAATAATTGCAGTGCTAGTAAAAAAGTAAAATTTCAAAAAAGGATTCTCTCTCTCTCTCTCTCTCTCACACACACACACACACACACTATATATATATATATATATATATATATATATATATATATATATATATATATATATATATATATATATATATAGTAGCAGAAGTACCCGGTGCTGACTGAGGTTAAGAAGAGCCTTCAAAGATTTCTACTGATTTATGAAAGTAAGACAGGTTATTAAATGGGGTTGTTTCGAAATTCATGGTAGCAAAACACAAGCAACATACAGGATACAGTAGTAGGAATCTTTTTTGGCACAAACATATGAACACAAAATAGGGTTCCCTATTTTAAGTGATCCTTACGTGGCACCATGAGAGATGTGAATTAGTTATGTAATCACTAAAAACCTCCCTATTTCGGTGGTGGCATTATTATGGACAGTCAATAGCTCTATATTATATAGTTGTGAGCGGGCATAGGTTCCCATCTATAACTGCCACTTCTGAGACCCCCACCCCGTTGGTGAGGGTAGTGATATAAACAGTCAAAAACTCCTCCCATCTCGTGATCGGTTAGCTTGAAATATTTGGTAACTTAGCGGGTGCAAATCAAACGCTGAGAGTGTGCGAGTGACCCATTGGAGACCGACCCACTTTAGTATGGGGTGATCATTGTAACTCTTCCAAAATGTTATCTTCTCATTGGTAGGTTATCCTGCCAAACTTGGTAGCTCTACCTAAAACGATGCGATCGTGGATAGGGAATCCACCTGCCACCCTGGCGCCCCACGCCCGTAGTTGGGGGACTTATTGTTGTGGGGTACAAACCACCCCTATTTGAGAACTAAGTGAAATAAACCATTCCTATGAATACCACTGGTTTCAGAGACATTCATAGCATGTTTAACCGCATGCTACAAACACGTTCCTTTCATACAACTTGATATTTTATACACTTTACACTACTTGTGGTTTCTTTCATCTGTAACCCCTAGCACGGGTCTACAACACTTATCATACCCATTTTTGATCCTTGATATTTCTACCATTGTATTTTATTCGTCTCGTATACTAGTAAATCATATAGGAGCAAAGTGGGCCGGTGCCGAGTTCTGTGCAACATCCCGGGTCTGCCAGCGGCCACCTCATTGCACCAGGGGATCTTTACACTCTTCAGCACATTCAGGTACACTTTGGTGTTTACTATCAAGCCGACTTCGAAGGTACGAGCTGTTATGATGTGGCCATCACTTGAAATCACTTCAAAACCATAACCGTATCTGGGAACTTCGTTGTTCCCTTAAGTGTTGAACCGTCCCGATTTGTATTTTGAGGGTTATGGCAAGGGCTCTGTTGCCATATCTTGGATCGTTATAGTGCATGAGTTGTACGGCGCCTTATTTTCGATCTCGCCCGTTTTACGTTGTGTGATTTTTAGACATGATTGGAGGCCCATATCGCTCTTGGGATCCGTACAGAACTGGCCAGCTAACAAATGGTCTGGAACAAAAAACCCATTTTCATCAAATAGAAATTCAATCATGGCCTCATTTTAGAGTGACAATTTTATCGTTACACATTTCATATGACTATCTCACATCTATCATAGAAAACTTTAATCTTTTCAAATGTATGAAGTTGCAAGACAAAATACTTGGAAAACGCACATATTCAAATCCACAATTTTAAATATAGATGTAAATGAGAGATAAACAACAATTAGACTAAATACACTTATTCACTTAACAATTGATTTATTTCTCATAAAAATCTGAGCGTGTCTGCCAAGGGAGCTCCATTGTGCATAAAATAAAACCTTTAATACTGCCTCAAGTAATGATAATAAACCAAGTTCAACCTGTAAATATAATCAGGTATGCAATACTTTGCTATTATTGTTTCTGAATGGCTGAATGACCAATTCCTAGAAATATGTGGTTCGCACGAATGGCTGGTCAGTAGTATTTACTTAACACCCTGCAAATTTTATATCTGGATTGTCTGAATGAGAACTCCACTAAACAAAACGAACGAATTTAGAAGAACCTGAAGGGTGATTCCGTGAAGGTATGTCTACGATTCCGCAATATTTATTTTGTGAAATCAGTTGATGCGGTCCCTGGTCGACTTAAAAAACTGATGGGGAATAAAGTCACGTATTTTGAATTTTAAATAAAAGTCCTTACTTATATTTACTTGTCGTATTCGTTAATTATGTGAATTATATTTCAAAAAGAAATTGTATGTATTTTTAACATTGGCCGCTTCTTTTTAAGCATTAATGTGTGTGTGTGTGTGTGTGTGTGGGTGTGTGTGTGTGTGTGTGTGTGTGTGTGTGTGTGTGTGTGTGTGTGTGTGCCAGAATCAAAGGTAACTATTTCAAAATTAATTAGGTTCCGGATGCAATCATTTACGGGGAATTACTTTGTATGACTTTACTGAATGAACTTATCGTGTCGAAATCTTTTGTCAACGGCTGAAATTGACAGCCAGGGAATTGGGTGAACGTAGTTTACTGCAAAGGTGAAATTAAACAAAAATAAATTCTTGAAACGGTTATACGGATAAACAAAAAGAAATGCATGGTAATATCGACGAGCACGCCATTTTACTTGGACAAAAGGCTCCGTTAAATCCAGCTACAGGAAGTATGATAATGACATTTTTGTATGAACTCTAGAAAAAAATCAATTAATTTTTAGCGTTTCGTTTTAATACGGAAACTACGGGATATGAGCGCTTATTCGACATCTGTGTCGTTTTCCAGATAATATTTTTGCTATTATTACCTTAATGTTATTAAATCCTAAACGACTTTACAGAGTAGCGCATTTCCTCACCTTAAAGTCGACAATAACCTATATGCATGTTTCTTTCCTTACTTTCTGAAATTATGAGTTTAACCAGTTGTGTCACATAATTCTCAAACACCTTTTCTTTGCATGAACTGAAATGCATCTTTCAACTATAATTTACGATTCTTTCATCTATAATTTACCATTCTTTCCCCTATAATTCACCATTCTTTCATCTATAATTTACCATTTGTTCATCTATAATTCACCATTCTTTCACCTCTAATTTACCATATTTTCACCTATAATTTACCATTCTTTCACCAACAATTTACCATTTATTCACCTATAATTAACCATTCTTTAACCTATAATTCACCATTTGTTCACCTATAATTCACCATTCTTTCACCTGTAATTTACCATTTGTTCACATATAATTCACCATTTGTTCACCTATATTTTACCATTTGTTCACCTATAATTTACTATTCTTTCACCTATAATTTACCATTCTTTCACCTCTGTTACCATATTTTCACATATCTTTTACCGTTCTTCACATATAATTTAACATTATTTCACCTATAATTTCCTATGCGGACAGACGCCACGCTGGACGATCTGAAAACCACCCCTGCTCAGGTGAATGCTATCATAGATAACCTTGACACTTCAAAAGCATGTGGACCCGACCTTATCTCAGCTGTGCTATTAAAAAAGTGCTCAGCCGAAGTAGCTCCAGTTCTCTCCAAACTCTACAACAAATGCCTTAATGAAGCTTTCTTTCCGGGCTGTTGGAAAACTGTTTCTGTTGTATCAGTATTCAAGAATTCTGGCGAAAGGACTGACCCATCAAATTATCGCCCTATTAGCCTCCTTCCACTTTTTGCCAAAATATTTGAGACCTTAATTAACCATGCTCTATTCCGGCACCTTACAGATGCTAAACTTCTGACTGACAAACAATATGGATTTAGACAAGCCCGTTCCACAGCAAACATCCTAACTGTAATCTCTGAACGTATATACCATTCACTGGACAAAGCGGGGGAGGGCAGAGCAGTAGCTCTAGATATATCTAAGGCTTTTGACGGGGTATGGCATGAGGGTCTCCTCAGGAAAATTAGATCATACGGTATCACTGGTAGAATACTTACCATAATTAAATCTTTCTTAGATAAGAGGAAACTCCAGGTTGTCCTCGACGGTCGTACATCTAAACAATATGATATAAATGCGTGGGTGCCCCAGGGTTCTATCCTTGGACCTCTATTGTTCCTGATATTCATAAATGGCCTCCCCGACAAAATTGCCTCTGAGATGGGTATATATGCTGATGACACTACACTCTATGGCAGGCACGACAGGAAGACGAATCAACACATATCAAAAGAAATGGCAGAAACACTAGAGGAAGACCTCCAATCTGTGGTGGAATGGGGACAAAAGTGGTTGGTCGCGTTCAATGCTGCAAAAACTAAACTAGTTTCATTTAATAATTTCAAGAAACCCTCTCTACCAAATATAGCAATGGCCAACGACTCTTTATCTGAGAGTACATCTTTCAAACTCCTTGGCATAACGTTCACAGGAAACATGAGTTGGAACAATTACATTAAAGGCATTGCCAGGGCCGCTGCAAGAAAGGTGGGCTCTCTCTACCGTGCTAGACAACTACTAACACCCGAAAGTATCATGTACCTCTATTAGGCCACCATTCGCCCATGTATGGAGTATTGCTGTCACATCTGGGCTGGTGCATCTGCTACTAGTCTCTCGCTCCTTGACAAGGTTCAAAAGAGAGTCGCAAACCTGATAGGTCCTGAACTGGCATCTAAGCTTCAACCGCTGTCCCATCGACAAAATGTTGCATCCTTCTGCCTTTTCTACAAGTATTTTAGTGGTGAATGCTCTGACGAACTGCAATCACTTGTGCCTCCACGACATCCCACCCCCACACTGTAGTGATCCCTAGATATAAAAGATATTTTTACTCCAATAGTTTCTTCCCCAGAACCGCCAGACTCTGGAATTCCATTCCAGGTCCCTGTTTCCCCAACAGTACTGACGTGCAGAAGTTCAAGTGTAATGTGAACCGACATCTTGCTGCCCAAATCCCTACATAGTACCCTAGTAGTTGTTGTCCCTGATACTAGCCCCCTACACCAAAGTGGCAATTTGCCTTGTTTGGGGTGAAAATGTAATAACACAAAAAAAAATTTCTTACACCTATAATTTACCATTTGTTCATCTATGATTCACCGTTTGTTTACCTATAATTTACCATTCTTTCATCTATAATTTACCTTTCTTTCACCTATAATTCACCATTTGTTCACCTATAATTTACCAATTTTTCACCTATAATTTATTATTTGTTCACCTATATTTTACCATTCTTTCAGCTGTAATTTACACATTTACACTGAAAATATATTTTCTTTAATATATATAATTTACCATTTATTCATCTATAATTAACCATTCTTTCACCACTAATTTACCATTCTTTCACCTATAATTTACCATATTTTTCCTATAATATACCATTCTTTCATCTATAATTTACCATTTTACACCTATATTTTACCATCATAATATACCATGCTATAACCTATAATTTACCATTTGTTCACCTATAATTCACTATTTGTTCACCTATAATTTACCATTCTTTAATCTATAATTTACCATACTCTCACCTATAATTTACCATTTGTTCACCTATAATTTACCAATTTTTCATTATTTTTTCACCTATATTTTACCATTCTTTCAGCTGTAATTTACACATTTACACTGAAAATATATTTTCTTTAATATATATTTTTTATAATATTTATCTTATTTGTTTACTTTATTTTTTAATTGCCAGTTTTCTGCAATGATAAAAAGACCTCCCAAGAGTGGTTCTGTAATAAATTAGCGCATCCAGATACCAGACAATCACACTCGGGACATTGTATAAATATAGTTATTAATATTCTGTAATTGAATACTTTTTCTTTTTTATTTCCGTCATTTTTTTTAAATTTTGCTACTTAATGCCATAGTAAAATTTCCTCATAATTTAAACAATTTTTAAAGATATCTGTTAGTGTAATACGTTTCGTATTTTGTATTAGAAACGGGCATATATCTCAAAAATTGATCATATCAAACCTGATAGAACATCAGCATCAATAACATATCTGGCATAACGCCCCTTTCAAATGCTGATATATGTATCACAACTTCTGTTTTCCAAACAATCATGTGTTTAAATGTACCTCCACTTATCCATATATATTCCACATCCCTCTTTATCATTATATCTCATATGTGCTTGGCCTTTAACAATTTAACTGGCGCTGCTACCTCAACATTTTAAGATCTTCTACTAATCATAGAATACTCATCAATTGATCAATTTTAACATACGAGTAGAATATCGCTTTTGTATGGATCCTTCTATATTGTTCAGATTAAATATTCCATGGGTTATCAGATACAAAACTGTT
>NC_136482.1:123700814-123758314 GCF_053919585.1 Euprymna scolopes | reverse complement strand
GTTAAAATCAAATAAGATCATATTTGTAGAAAAGGTTGTTTGTTATATATATTTAAATTTATAAGTGTGTGTATTTATTCTTTATAAATGTAAATTGTGAACGCAAACCTGAAAAAATTATTTGTATAAAGAGATTGAACAAAATAAAACGTATATTTTTCTTAAAATAGCAAACATGAACGACATCACAATATTATAAATATACATAAATTCAAAGTAAAACCTTTTTTAAATAATTGTAAAGTGCGAACGTTGACCTCACATCAATACTGAGATGAATTAATAAAATTCCATTCACAGCAAACGCGAACGCAGATCTTAAAATACTATTACTAATTATTATTTTAAAATATATAGCTTTCGCACAATACACACACAAATATATATATATATATGTATATATATATATTGATTTTAAAATGTATAATAACAATAGCAGAGTGTTCCTTTATCTTTTTACTAAATTAAATGGTAGTGCCAGTTCTCCACAGCATTGTACTAGTAATTTATGAAAGTGAGAATGTGTGTAATTGAGGACAATTCTCAACGAATGTTTTATTTACAAATTTGAAATTTTATATATAAGGTATACAGATATTTAACAAACTTTTAAATCGGTTTTTATCCAGAAAAAATTTGCTACTAAGGAGTCAAAGTTGATAAATTGGTTATTAGGTGTTATAGAATTGTTATCCGTTTATGGACTGTTTCACATTATGCCAGGATCAAATCGCTCACATGACAGTTTTTTATGTTAAGAATAAGTAAGTTTAAAAACACGTTTCTAATAGTGTGGTAAACTGACCTAATGGTTATCGTACTTGACTCACTGTCTTAAAGTTTTTGTTTCGATCTCAGTTCCAGTATTTTATTTTCTATTTACAAGAAGTGAACTGATAAAATACAAAGGGAATCATCGCATGCACATCTAACAGTTTTCATACAGAGTGGAACGATAAGTTTGTCGTCGTAACGAAAACAACACCATAGCTTTATTTTTAATTTTTATCAAAAAAATCAATTCAGAAAATTTATGTAGTAGATTTGACACCTATTCAATGTAGTCGCCTGACGCCTCAATCATCATCTCGATACGGGACCGATACTGAGATCAGCCTTTTCCTCAAGCACCGGTGGAGCTCGGCGAATACTTGGATATCATATTGATGATGTTCTCGGAATGGGATTATCGACCAAACGATTAAGGTCGGCAGAGGGAGCGGAAGGGGGCAGTGAGAGGAAAGTACAAAGTTGTAGAACTCCTTCTGAAGCATAGTCTGCGTCTCTTTAGACTTGTATGCCGGTGCCAAGTCATGCTGCATCACTGAGGGCCTGCACTCTTCCGCACACGCAGGTACAAATTGGAGTTAACTTGCAAGCCGTCTTCGAAGATGTGAGGTGGTATGAGAAACAGCATCAAACAACATAACCGTGACCGGAAATTTCGTTGAGTCCTGCTTTCAATTGTTAAACCATCCGGATTTGTATTTTGAGCATAATGACAATGGTTCTTTCGTTATAAATTAGACCGGTAAGGAGCATGAGTTGTACAGCAACGCATCTCCGATCTCACTCGTGTAATATTGTGTCGTTTTCAAACATGATAGAAGGCTCGTACCGATCTTGGGATTTGTATACATCACTAGATGGTCAGCAATAAAAAAACGGTTTTCATCAAACGGAAATGGAATCATGTTGTCTTTTGAAGATGAGAATGTTATACTCCACTCTATACAATAATCTATTTTGAGCAAATTACAAGTACGAACAGACACACAAACTAAGAAACAGAGAATCTGCCGTTATAAGTGTATTTTTATTTCACCGATTTGTAACTTTTAAGACACCATAATTATAGAAAAAAAGGATACATTTTTAGATAAAATAATACCATCTATTGCTCCATAGTCTATTATTTCTTAAGACAAAAAAAAGTGAAAAGGAAGGTTAAAAATGTATGCAAGTGAAGTACTTTTGTTACCATGTTTAGTTTAACTTTCATAATTCAATAAACGCTCCATTGTTCAACCGGCCTCAGGTTATAACGGTCTATATAATGGAAGGCTGACACTTTTCAAAAAATAAATTTTAGATGGCATTTTTAATAGAGACAATGATTGGATAGATATCGGAAATTAAAAATAAAATGAAAATTCTGCGTAATGCATATATATAAAAAATCATTTCGTCGCATAATTGAAAAGCGGTTAGAAGTGCGAGGAAGAATTGCATCTCTAGATACATTCAACGAGAGACAGGGAGACAGGATGTCGAACAGGTATATTAACATACTTAAAGAAGGAAATACCGAGATAGAAATAATATACAATATGCACGGAAGAAAGTGTGCCGAAACAATTTTTATGAAGAGAAAAAATCAATTATCTTGAAGATAAAATAAAATAATAAAATACTTAAAAAATACGAGAATATATATTTATACGCTTGCACGAATATGTATTTCTATATATATTTATTAGTAAGCTTATTTGTCCATATATTGTAAATCTTACTGCTGCAGTCTTTATATACACACACACATATATATATATATATATATATATATATATATATATAGAGAGAGAGAGAGAGAGAGAGAGAGAAAGAGAGAGAGACAACATTGAAATGTTAGATGTAGGTTACTTGGACATAAGTTAAACTGTTCAATATATATATATATATATATATATATATATATATAGATATATATATATGTGTATATAAGTATGCACACAAAGCCAGGCTAGTATATATATATATATATATATATATATATATATATATATATATATATATATATATATTAGGTTGTCTAAAAGTTCGTAAACACTTGGTTAAAAGTTTAATATTTATGAAATTTCTAATGCTTTATTTTTTTTTTACTTTATATTATTATAGTGATTTTTATTTTTCAATTCCAAATGGCAATTTTTAAGACTGATCTGCATGTTTTGATTTGTTATTATTGCGCCAAGATCCGTCTCTCTGCTCGGTACAATCGAGGCAAGCGATAAGTTTTCTAAGGGCAATAAAACACCGTTAATTCCAAAAGAAGATCGGTTCGGCAAGAAAGTCATGTTTTGCGTTTGGAGGAACTTTGGAGGATCGTGGATTTTTAATTGGTGTCGAATGGTCGTGCCATCAATCTTGAACTTTATTGTAAGCAACTGAAGCAAGACTAAGAAAAGTTGGAGCAAAAGTATTCGACTAAATCAACCGAAAGCAAGTTTTAATGCCGCAGTCAAACCGCAAATCATCAGAAAACCGTAAACAATTTTAAAGAGCTGGACTCCATTCAGTTACTGCTACATCCAGTATACAGACTTGATTGCCCTTCATCAGATTATTGTATTTTCCGCTCAGTGCAACACTTATCAAAGTTTGCAGATTCAGCTCGTTTTATGATGTAACGAAAGCGTGTCAAAAATTCTTGGATTCGAAGCATGATGAATAATACTTGGACCAGATCCGAACGCTTCCTTATCGAAGGGAGAACGTCTTGAAAAAATTGCTTTTAGTTTGAAGATTTAATTTTATTGTTATTACTTACAATTTTTAGTAAGTATTTACGAACTTTTAGGAGAAATAATATATACGTTATGAGTGTATGTTGCGGATGTATGTATTGTATGACCCTGCTGGCCTATGAAGCGGCACTAGAACCGATGTTATGGTTTATTTGGGAGGCAATTAAAGGAAACCCACTAATTGAAATAAGATCAGCTGCAGTCAGTTCTGTTGAATGGATTATGCTTATGGACGATTCTCCATCGATGCCGCGAGGAGATGGTTTCGACAAAGGCGAGAGGAAGATATAACCGCGCTGGTAAAGCGAATTTTAGGTTAAGCTATAAGGGCCTCCATGACAATGCAGTAAGTGACAGTGCAGCTATACAACCCATGTTGGCGGATAAACTTGGAGATGCGTTGCTGGACAGGGACATCTGTGCAGATGTCTTTAAAGGCAACCCGGTCAAATTGCAATAGACTCTGGACTTGCCCAAGTAAAGTTATCAGGTATGAATGAGAATCCGGAGCTCACGGTCTCAGATAGATGTGGTTGATCACCAATCCGCCCAAGGGCACCGACTTAAACCGGCCAACAAGACTCTGCCCCGAAGGGAAGCAGAACCGAAAAGCGATTGGAAAAACGAATTCGTACCGACTGGGGAGGTCTAAGACATTAAGCATGTACATTATAATACGCTCCCAGGACATAAGGGGCTCGTGTACTTCACCTGGCAGTATAGGGTACATTGGGCCAAGTACTGTCTAACTAGGAGCGAATTGTCGGAAATGTGGAGAATTTGGCCACGAGACCTAATTGTGCACAGAAGAGAGGGGCATGAAGTTTGTGATCAAGCGGATCAACTACATGGTTTCGGCTCACACCCAACAGCCAAAGCCTTCGGGAAACGAGAACAGGCCGCCAAAAACATGAATGGGAAGGTGGCCTTATTAAAGAGAAGACCCCTGTGGTTTCTGGTTAGTTGGGTCATATGGCCAAGGGCTTTTCGAAGCGGCAATGATGGCGCTACGAAAAAGAGGTCAATTGTGACAGCAATGCCCCTGGCGAGACACATCTCCACAAACGAAGAGAGGAAGGCATTTTCTGAAGTGAGAGGTATGATTAAAAAAAGCCGAGGCGAATAAGAGTCTGTTCTCTCTGAAAGGAATGTCTGGAGCTTGTGTGCCAGTCCAGGTAGAGGGTGTGGATATGATGGAGTTGGTGTGGGCTGTCCCTTGTTTGAAAGTGTATGATGAGATGACAAACAGAACCCGATTGAGTCCAGTTGACCTGGTTTTAATTCAGGTAAATAAGACCCAACTGCAGTTGGAGGGCCTGACTCATCTTTTCTAGAAGTTAGGGGGTATCCGGGCATGTGCATGCTCATGTGGTACCAGATATGTGTGAAAAATAATATTAGGAAGTAAGCGGTTGAAAGAGTTGAGGGCGAATATCTGTTTCGATCCGCCGTGTTGCTGGGAGAGAGAAATATCCCTTTGGTAGGCCAAAGCCAGGTGAATAGCCTTCCTGTTATGACCCTGAGGATGCAGAAATTTATTGTAGGACAGTTTTTTCGATAAGAGGAAAAGTTATGGGACAAGAAGATACGAGCACCAATGGGTACATGGTCACCCCCATACCGCAAGAGGAAGACGAGAATCCGAGACTCGCGCTCAATGAGCCAGAATGTTTTGATATTGTTGGTGAATAGCTCTAACAACACTATCCGGATCCAAGGTGGAACCCAGGTTGCTCGAGCCCGCCCCAGTGATAGAGTATGACGAGTATAGGACCAGACAGGTTTAACACCGATAGCCACTGGGAGAACAGAGAGAATATAATCCGAAGAGGTAATATACCTCCTAAGAATCAACGAAAAATGATAATGCTGCGTGAGAGCAATCAGGCTATTAACCAGCGATCGGGAGCTAGGGGTGTACTGGTACGTTTACTATCAGGATCATTACAGGAGACCAAACGCGCATAAAGAGTAAATACTACAAAACTCCGATCTATAAGAGAAAGAAGCTTATATAATTAAAGATCAGTCTCCCCATGGGGTTTCCCAGTGGTGATTGTGGAAAAGATGGATGGAGGGCACAGATACTTTAAAGACTTTTGAAAGCTGAATGCCATTATGAAAACCCCTGGCCGTGCCATTAACTCTTATCGACAACATACTGGATTTGCTTGGTAGAAGGAAATGCTTTACCACTCTGAATTTAGAATAGGGTTATTGGCAGGTGGGGCTGGATGGGAGAGATCAGGAGAATGCGGCCTTTGCATATCATATGGGGTTCTTTAACTTAGTGTTTAGGATCTTCTCCAAAACAATGTCGATAGTTTCGAGGGAATTAGAAATAGCATATCTGGATGACATATTGGTCTTCTTGAAGACACCCAAGGAGTAATTTAAACACCCTAGGAAGATGTTTGAGAGACTTCCAGACATAATTTTAAGTTAAAGTTGCATAAATATTAGTTCCTCACGGATGGAACTAAGTATTGGAGGTTTGCAGGGATGCAGCCTGACACAGACAAGCTTGATGTCATCTTGTCTCTACCTGAACATAAAACAGTACGGGGGTTAATAGGTATAACTGGTTATTATCGAAAGTTCACACCTGCCTTTCGTGCTTGGCCAACACCATAATAGTAGGGACAAAGAAATATGGTCGCTATAAATGAACTACAGAGGGCCTTTGAAGTCCTGAAGTATAACCTGAACGCTATAGTGTTACGGGCGTATGCGTATCTGAGGTATTTCATACACTGACGCGAGTAACACGTGCATAGGGGCGGTGTTAAACTAGTCGTGTCCGGAAAAGAGCGTATCCCAAAATATTTCCTGTGGCATAAGCTAACAGAAAATCAGCAGAGATGGCCCGTAATTGAAAAGGGGATATTTTGGGATGATATATATCGTGAACCACTACTTAAATGAGGCTGAGTTTAGTGTTGAAAAGTGGTCCCGAATTACTGAGATCCTTGTTCGAAGCGAATAAGAAGCTACAGCAATGGGTTGTCAAGTTATTCGGTTATCGGTACTAAATCGAGTACTTGGAGAATAAGGGAATACTTGCGGCGACATTTGTCCAGGTGACCTGAGCAGCTGGTATCCAATGTCATCCGGCTTGAGCCTGGTGTGGATAGACAGGCCTTCCAGGTGGGAATAATCAATTCCCACACCCTAAAAAAAAGCTAGTATGGATTGGTAGATTGTAAATCCGCATTGGGCCGAAACAATCAAGAAAAGCCTAAAGAACCGAGAGTTATCCATGTTAAGCGCAAGGGTGAACAAGAGTAAGACCCAGAAATACTGCCTCCATTAAGGCAAACAAGAACAGAAAAGACACAGAATTAGTGGTAGGCGCATGTCCGATAAGTCAGACAAACGTCGGATCGCTAGTGGAAGAGACGGATCAGCTATCTTATGTGATCTGCGGCCAGACCGCTGAAAAGGTTGAACAAAGTGTACGCCAATGCCCTCAAGTTTAAGGTAAAATCCGCCCCGCGAAAGATAGAAGGAAACATCGAAATACAAATTTGGTTGAACGTCAGGAAATGAAGACCTCCGATGAAGAGGAAGAGCCCATCCAGCTTTATATGGATGTCATGAAAACTATGAGAGGTAGAAATGAGAAGAGGCGACCTTAGGACAACAAAGCCAACTATTTACTAGAGACAACAACCAGTCGGGGAGCGCCCTTAAGATGGGGCAGGATAGCACTCCCGGGGTGTGCATGGTCTTGAGAAGGAGATTGGAGAAGAATGTTGAACTCGAAAGGATTCTGAAAGTTTTTGGAAGGAAAAAGTGAAATTCCATTATTTTTTACCGAGCAAGGGACTGAGAGCTAAAGTAAATGAGGGAGTATCCGAGAAGCCATTGTCGAAATTGACCTTCTAATGACCATGATCAGACTAGAGCACATTCTTAAGAAAGAGACATGTTCTCGACTGAACTGACCGAACAATCGAACATTGATTGTCTCACTCATCCCGATAGCTATCTATCCCTTAAAGACAGACTAAAAGGGGCAACAACCAGAATGCAGGGAACAGCTGATGAATTGAGTTAAATTAATTAAGAATTAAATTTAAAAGTATTTAAACTGATAATTTGGAGAATTACATTGACAAGTATTTGAAAGCATTTAAACTGGTAATTCTGGAAACTGAATTGACAAAAATTTGAAAGCATTTAAACTGATAATTTTGGAAATTTAATTGGAAAGTACTATGAAGCATTTAAACTGATACTTCTGGAAATTTAATTGACAAGAATTCGAAAGCATTTAAACTGATACTTTTGGAAATTCAATTAAAAAGTACTTGGAAGCATTTAAAACTGATACTTCTGGAAATTTAATTGAAAAGAATTCGAAAGCATTTAAACTGATACTTCTTGAAATTTAATTGAAAAGTACTTGGAGGCATTTAAACTGATAATTTTGGAAATTTAATTGACAAGAATTCGAACGCATTTAAACTGATACTTCTGGAAATTAAATTGGCAAGAATTTGAAAGCAGTAAATCTGATACTTCCGGAAATTTAATTGACAAGAATTCGAACGCATTTAAACTGATAATTCTGGAAATTAAATTCACAAGAATTCGAACGCATTTAAATTGATACTTCTGAGAATTAAGTTGAAAATTTTGTGAAACGGAAGCTGCAGGCATTTAAACGTAGGAATAGAAATAGTTTTAGAACAAAAAAAGGAGTTAAGAAAAGAGATTTTTACATGCTGATACTTATAAGTATATAACTTACACTGACACCTAGAGAAAAACGCCGATACGGAGGGCAATTCAACGGTTTATCAAATATGAATCGTTTCCCGGTACGAGTTACCTCGTTGAGGAACATCCTGGGAACGCAACCAGCTCCTCGGGGGAATAAACGATATCCAAAGATATCTAACGATATGCACATGGAACCGTCAACGCAAACGGCTCAAGATATCGTCGGATATAACTGGCATGGGTCGATTCTTTTCTTCATTGCGTCGTGCAGGTATCTTTTCATCGTTGGTATTAATGGCATGTTGGGATTATACGCTTATACAAAAATAGCGAACAAATGCATTTTTATAAAAATATAATTTATTTCAGATTTAACAATGAGGAGCATATTTTTATAGAAAAAACAGTTGAAACGAGACGCATTCTATGTCGCATCCGTTCGTCGACTTCAGAGCACAAGTTACACTGTTTAAAAAATAAAATTATATTTAATTCTCACTTTCACAAAAGAAAGAGAGAGAAAGGGAGTGAAAGAGAGAACTAGATAAAGAGAGAAATGGGGGGGGGCATTCATACATAACGTTTAAACATTGGTGTGTTTGGTATCCATTAGTTCTTTCAGATTTTACCTTTCAAATTCTAAAGTCTTCGATCATTTTGCGTTGGTTCAGTATTATAAACAAACTGTCATTAGTGGCTTGAGTTATAGCAAAATATTTTTAAAATCACAAACACCTGCTTTACACATCTGCACCTCACAAGTACAGACCAAGTTAGGCACAAGGTTTATTAATGTAGAATCCCGCACCTCCCTCAAAAGGGGTCATGTCATTGTGCAACATCGACTGTTGATGATAAAAAAAAAACGAAGCAAAAAGACAGCTAATTAAAGATAGAAAAAATTATTTGATTTCGTATTAAAAAACGTAAGCGATGGTAATGCCGTAATGGGTATGTTTAAACTAGGAAGAAGAAAAGAAAGAAAAAACGCAGTTAACCAACTAAAAAGAGGGAAAATAGCCTCTTTCGCTAAGCGACTCACACGCATATATTTGAACTGTTATTCCTAATGTAGGGTGGAGAATTAAAAATGACTATTAATACTTGAAATTGAAAGGTAACTTGTAAAACTAAAAAAAGGATTTCTCCATGTGGTTATGGATACTGAGCTGGTCAAGTTAGTGCACTTAATGGAGCGCATATTGATAATGAGGAAATGTGCCGTCTAAGAAAACCTGTCAGTTGATAAAACCAGTTAGTGACGTTAGTGTGTGATTTGGAGCCTTGTGAGAAATTTATCAGACGATAATCGGTAAGGATTTTTTACGTTCGATGAGGCTAGGCAGAATTTAACTCATACCTATAAGAATGCCGAGGATGAGTTGCGGTTATTAGGACACCGGTGCGCCGAACAACTTAATGATCTAGAGAGGTTGAAAGGATTAGAAACAGACCCAAAAAGGGTAGTAATTCCATAATAGGCAAAGTCTTAGTCTTTTTTCGGCGTGGTTGCCGGAGAAAACTTAGAGTTAATTTAACTTCTAATAAAAGATTTAGAAAAGAGACATAAAATCATGGTACAAGTAATAAGGAGGGGCTCTCGATATTAAATATTATAAGGGTGAACACAGAGAGAAATCGAGAAAGTGTTTATAATATAATTGTCCATTTACAAGTCTTGCATGAAGAAATATGGAACGTTTCCAGTAAGATTTAGACTGAACTCACAAGAGGTGAAGTGTTCTCGCAAAAATACTTCCAAATACTATCCGGTTTAGACAAAGAGAATACTTTTTAATTATACGAACTGAACATATCAGGGCGCAACTGGACTCCATGGCTGTGGGGCGCTTGTCTTTCAGTGTAATAAGTCCTCTGGATTATTTACGGGAAATGGTGGAGTGCATAAGGCGAAAACTGCGTCTCGCCTTCACCTGCGAATGAATCCGAAATAAAACAATTAGGAGTACTATAATACCCTCGGATGTAAGGCGCATCTAGACAATAAGAAAATACTCGTGTTTGTGTGTATACCACTCTGTGACCGGAATGACCAATACGAAGTGTACCACGTTATAACATTACCAGTCCCCAGACGTTGGACATACCTAATTTGGCTTTGGTGGCCAGATATCAGGTATGAGCTGAATATATAACATTCAATGTGGCTACGAATAGATTTCTGTTATTGAACCGGCGAGAGGCTAGAAAATATCAAACAGTGGCCTAGGAATCTGTCGATCCGAAAGCCCAATGTATGTGAGAGGGCGTCACGAGTTGTGTTTATTAATGCTATAGCACCAGGACGATATAATGGTAAAAAATGTGTGTAGAGTGGAGGTAATAGGAGGGAGGTTTTTACCTCCGGTTTTACGTATGGCTATGGGTAAATTGATAATATCTGCCCAAAGCGAACTGGAATTTTCCAGAATATTCAGCGATGCAGATCAAGGTGACACCACCATTGAGCATGGTAGAACTGGACCAGAGTTGCAGAACATGTGGACGAAGTATATGGCTGCCCGGATAATACCTGTCGGAGCAGAGGTGTTTATTGAAGGCGCCTATTACTACATATATATATATATATATATATATATATATATATATATATATATATATATATTAAACTCAAAGAGGTATCTCTATCAGCAAGTACAAAGTTCCTGGGTTGCTGTATTGCCATTTGGTGAATGGATTCTGTATCATGCAGTTTGCTCATTTCTCGGCTAACATTTTCGGTTTCTTTTTTTTTACACAGTGATCACCACTTATCAAGGCCCGGAAGCCACTCAGGGATAAGGGTTATTGCAAATACAGTACGTTAGTGTTTAGATTTGATGAAGTGTTTACTTAAGGGAGCGGCTCGTTAGGAATTTGTACACGTTGGACTAGAAGACATCCAAGTTGTAGTCCGGTGGGAAGCAGACAGACGGAACAGAGTTCCACAGGCGTGCAGTTCTAAGAAAGAAGCTTTGTTCATGGAATCCACGTTTTGATTTAGGCACAGATATAGAGTGGGGGAAATTTTTCACAGTGAATTCAGCTAGACGGGTGTTTTTCGTGAAAGATTGGCGAGGGGGGACCAGAGATTGGAGTTCAGACGAGCACCTGTCATGGAAATAACGATACAACAAGGATAGGCTCGCAACGTCTTTTCTGTGGGGGAGAGGTTGCAAGGTAGGGAAAAGGGCACCCTCCACTAAGCCACGAAGTCTATTTTTCTCTGTCAAGGCAGGATAGGCTGTTTTAGCAGCTCCTGCACAGATATGGCAACAGTATTCCATCCTTGGACGTACTTGGCTTTTATATAGATAGAGAATTGCATCAGTAGTGAGATATCTTCTGGAGCGGTAGAAGGATCCCACCATCTTTCCAGCGACCTTGGCAACAGACTTGATGTACGTGTTCCATTTCAGATCAGGAATAAAGGTCAAACCTAGAAGCTTGTCAAAATACGGGGCCTCACCCAGACGAGTGCCATCCATCACAATTGATGCCAGATGGGGATCAGAGCGTTGATGATGTAAGGATAGGAGTTTGGTTTTGGATGCATTAAAGGTAACTAGCCACGTCTTCCCCCACTGAACTACGCGCTCGAGATCAGAGGAGAGAGAATCAGAGAGAACTTTGTCATTTACAGCCTTTGATGTGTTGCCGTAGATGGTCGTGTCATCAGCAAAGATGTCAACGAATGATTTAAGTATGTGTTTAGGGAGGTCATTGATGTAGATCAGGAAGAGAGTTGGGCCCAGGATTGACCCCTGAGGGACTCCAGCATTTATATTGCAGGCCTCTGATTTTTATCCATCTACCACTACTCTTATGAGCCTATCCGAGAGAAATGATTTAATGATTGAGAAAACATTTCCAGTTATACCGTAGCTGGAAATCTTGTGACGTAGACCCTTATGTCATACCTTGTTGAAGGCCTTTGATATGTCAAGAGCAATTGCCCTAGAAAGGAAGCCTTTGTCAAGAGATTCACTAATCCTGTGTGATATAACCGTCAGCACATCTGCGGTAGATCTTGCAGAGCGGAAACCATATTGTGTGTCACTACGAAGGTTGTTCCTTCTGAGGTGGTTGACTATTTCTCTATTTAATATGGATTCCAGCAACTCACTAATAACACACAGGAGACTTATTGGCCTGTATTGAGAGGGAGATGACTTATCACCTGAATTCTTAAATACAGGGCAAACTGATGAGGTCTTCCAGGGAGTCGGAAAGCACTTTTCTTTAAGGCAGCGCTTAAATAGTTTCGTAAGTATGGGAGCAAATTCTGACTGAAGCGTTTTTAACACTATAATTGGGATGCCATCAGGGACAGTTGCTTTACTGGAATCTAGGTTCTTGATTAGCTTGGCGACCTCATGCACGGATATTTGTATGTTACCTAGCTTGTTCTGTGTTATAGGAGGAAATATGGGGAGTTGATGGCCTTCGTCGCATAGGGTAGAATTAGCTGCTAAGTTCTTTGCAAATAGTTTGGCCTTGTCTGACGCTGACGAGATGACCTCTGGTCCATTGATAATGGTTGGGATTGAACGCACACTTTTGTTCAGGATCCTATTTGTTATTTGCCAAAACTGGTGGGAACCAAGCCGCTGATCTTGGATTTAACAGACTGGGCATATATCGTTTGTGGAGACTTAAATATTTACAATGTTGTATTGCCAGTCCACTGAAACAAGATAAATGATGAGACAAGGTACTGTCATAGTTTATCCAATGATTAAGACCTTACATATATTGTTCACCAACCCTCCCGTATACCCGACACTAGTAGACAATAGGCAAGTCTTCTAGACCTTTTTCTTATAACTTGGTAAGAATTGTGCTCAACCTCCATTTTTCTCTATAGGGTTTCTCTATCACTTAGTAGACTTGGATGAGATAAAATCCAAATCTATTATGTCATCAGATATACCTCTTCATCGTACTGTAAATCGATACTCTGAGTGCTTGTAGCAAAATAAAAAAATACAAATTTGTAACATGACGCAAAACACAGGCCCCAGAAAAAACATCCTTATATGCACACAACCAACCACGACAGCACCACAATCTGCATATCTCTTCTTTGTACTGGGCAGATTCCAGGTTCACATGGCAGCGGTTCTTGTGCACATTCCCATAGAACCAACGGAGTGTTGTTCATCTATTTATCGCTTGCACAAAACACAAACACGATGCCGCTTGCTTCTTCGATGATCATCACACTCCCCGCTGATCTCATGATCACACGGAATGCATTGCGAGGCGTGTCCTTTATTCCGCTCATTTCTGCGAAGAGGCATATACATCATCTCTGCTTCTGGTTCCGATTCTGGTTCTGATTCTGCCTCGTCAGACGTACAATACTCTCTAGAGAAGGGGGTGCACTGATCGCGTTTGTCAGTTCATCACTAGATGAGTCATCCCTTTCCTCGGTAGTTGTGTGATGTACCTCGGCGGCCTGGCGAAGGTCACGCGCATGGCTGGTCACTTCAGATATTAGTCCTTGTTTGAACTTGGTGGTGCACCGTTTTCTGGGGTTTACCCCAGACTTGATCCCTCTATTCTATATAAATTGTGTGTTCCCGCGTCGATCCATTGTGCAGTGTCAGTTCCCTTTACTTTGACACGGAATATGTGTATTGCATTGGCAGTTGCTGTTGCAGGCGACTTCCCATCCTTTGGAGTGATGTAATATTAATACATGGTCTATGTAATGGTCCATTGCTTTCTGGCAGCAATTCTCATAATGCTGCGATAGCTTTTTTCACCAATGCCATTCCATGATGGCACATGAGCACATCGAAATTGTCGGACTTGCTGGCTACAAAATACCGCATCGTTGTCCGTCAAGACCTCTTTCGGTGCACCTTGCTCAGAAAAGATGAAATATAACTGGTCGAGTCTATCCTGTTCATTTGTCGCCACACCGCAAAAGGTGTAGGTCTATAATCAATAAGAGTTAAAACAGAGATTCTCATTGTAATGGTTAATATCCATCGACACCCGTTGCCCTGCGTCATCTGATCGTGTCACTGTCAGGCCTATGGGCTTCAGAAAATACAGGGTTCCCTTGATACCTGAATGTCTACTCAGTGCAGGAATTTCATTTATTTGACATCGGCTCATTGGGCCAATTGTTACTGCACAGGATCGAACAGTGTGCTCAGCGCCCATCTTCATGGCTGGATACCATTTGTGAGGCACACGTGTTAATTTATCAGCACGATTACAGTATGATGCTACCAGCGTAAAACCCACCGATAGCGCATACACAGAGACATGTCTTGTCATCGCCGGATCAACATTTCGCTGGCCTCCTTATTATGGATTCTTGCTCATGCCGAAAGTGTATCAGACACCTACTTGTTGACACAGAGATAATCTGAGTATAAGTGCAATTTTTTCGACTGCACTGCAGTGCCAGATTTACGGGTCACAGCCAAATGCGTCCTCCGACACGTTTCCTCTTTGCTCTAATGAGATTCCCAATTCCAACGAATTGGCGTGAACCCACACATTTACGTTGTCACTCTCAACACACCATTTCCCACGATCAGGGTCCTTTTCATTCACTCTCTCCAGAGTTTCTGTTATCATTAGAATTAGTAGTGCATTCTCAGGTACATTACTCCAACATAATGGGACTAAATTCGCTTTACGTTTAATACAATCTTCAGTTGCACGGAGCCAATCACAGGCTGGTAAGTGACCAACGAACTTGCCA
Source organism: Euprymna scolopes (assembly GCF_053919585.1). NCBI lineage: Eukaryota > Metazoa > Mollusca > Cephalopoda > Sepiida > Sepiolidae > Euprymna > Euprymna scolopes. The sequence continues at coordinate 123,743,332 of NC_136482.1, read as the reverse complement.
CACAAGGAAGCAACGGTCCTACGTGTAATAAAGTCATGGATGCCTGGAACCTCACTACCACGCCTCCATCGTAGGGGACCTCCTTCCTCACATATATCCAACCCAAAGACGAGTATTCCATCTTTTAAACGTTCAGGATCCTTCCACTAGAGGCCGAACTGCATATGACTGTCGATTCAATCCTTAATCTTAATAAGAGTAATGGTTTGCAGTTTTAATTTTTTTTCTCTTATAATAAGCTCTACTTTCTATTGCGTATTGAACTTTTTTATTTGGTTGGGATTAAATTATCTACATATGAACACTGATATTTATATAAGATGAAAGTTTTGCATTTTGTATATCAGCTAAACTCTACATATCTACATCTTTTGATTTCTTTACTTATATATATATATATATATATATGTGTGTGTGTGTGTGTGTGTGTTGTTTTAAAAATATTATTATCCACTGACATGTGTTCCATCATCAACTCAACTTTAAGTCAAAATCCGCTTTCGTATAAATAATTGAATTCATTCAAAAGTATCGCCAACAAAACAAATAAACAACATCTACATAAAACGCAAGATATTCAGTAGGCGAGCGAAAAAGCCCAGTGGCAGTGGTTTAGGTTTCTTATCATAGGATCCACCCTAGTGAATCTTAGACGACGAAACACGTGTCAGTGGATAATTATATCTATTGATGTGGATGGCACAGCATGCAATAAATATATTTGCTTTGCTTAAATATTCACATTACTATATTATATTAAGAGAAAATTGCATTTGTGTAATGCTTTCCATCTTTTATGTATACACACACACACACACATATATATGTATGTATGTATGTATGTATGTATATGCATATAATGTTAATTTTTGACACGATACATGCTATACGTTAGGAAGCTCTACTTTACTAAATTGAAATATGATACGATTCAAAATCAAAAAGAAACGAATCAAAAATTATTTTTAAATGCGTTATATTCGCTTTCACATATTTATTCTGCTATTGTAATTTACGTGTGACATCAGTGTTATTTTAAAACCATGTGTGTTTTTCTATTTGACAGACGTCCCTGTTGCTCTCTGTCACGATACGGGCTTTCTCTCTCTCTCTCTTTCACAAGTATTTTTTTTCGATATTTGAATGAATCAGCTGCCTGTGAACATTATGCGCAAATATTAGCTGACACGTGTTCGTTCACTGGCCTGTTCCTTACAAAAAGTGAAACAACTACCAATGTAGCTGCAGTTGATACATATACTTTGAAAATGTATAATTTTTCATTTATTTCGTTCGCATTACATGTATAGCGAATTTGATACACAAAAACATATAAACAATTAGAAATGACACACATATCTACTACATGGTAATGTGTTTTTGAAATATTCCTATACTTATATGTACTTCTGTTGTTGCTATGTACGTTTCGAATATTCGTCGCCTATGCTTTAGGCTTGCATGCTGGTATTAGTAAAGGCACAGTGATATAAGAAAATTATATTACAGTTCACGTTACGATTCATGGGGGCACACTACTGCAAATCGCTACCAATAACGGGTTAAATATAACTTCAATAAAACGTTCCAAAACAAATGCCTCCTACATTTTCTTCCGCACGAATGGATAAGAGGAGAATTGTAAATAGCATTTTTGTGATGCTTGACAGTATATGAATTTCATATCTCTGTTATAGATATTGAAAGTGTGAGACTCCAAAAGATCGATTCTGTTATGAACGTGCATCATAAGCAGCGATACCTCATGGAATCTCTGGTTTTAAAGTAACAAAAATGAGCACAAAAGAACGCTCGTTTTAATGGTAAAACTTCCGTTTTCGCAGCTCTCAAACATTTGGAGGTACAAAATGGGAATGACTTTTGGAACAACCCTCTTATTAGGAGGCGCGTTTTGAACGTCCAACTATGGGCACCGTTCATCTCTGGCAAGTGCATTAACAATGATGCTGACCATGTAGGAAAATAAATTCGAGATAACAAAAAAACTCATTTGTTTTTATGGGCCTTCTCCAGTCTTCGTATCTCTTCAACATTTTCCATGATATAATTTCCCGATATAATGTATCATTGTACCACATGTTAATTCCGTAATATACAGATATACGTAAGCTTTGCTCCACACAAATGTAGAATAATCATATTAATTTCCACAATTAAAGTACTAGAATTCACTTCATAAGAAAATATGTGCACGTTTACCCCATAACTTTTTATTAAAGCATTTAGCTAAAATGCTGATAAACATGACTTCTACCCCCTAATAAAACTTGTCGACATGTATGCTTTTTTATTAAAATTAAATTACGATTAATATGCGACGACAATATGGAACTATAAACGTTAGTAACATTTTAAACAGAATTTGATTGGCATCAACAAATGATAATGAACTTCAAATATATATATATCGATTTATTTCCAATCCAAATGTTCGCATGGTATGCTACTTAGTTGCTGTAATAGTGGTTATCAGTAAATGATAACAAAATGAATTTTTGGTAAAAAAAAATTAACAGCATTGTTTAAAACAGATTAAAATGGAACGAGGCATGTAGACTATTTAAAAAGAATATTACGTAAAATATATGCCAATTGAGTGCCAATTTAAATTATGTAGATAGTTTAGGTGTTTTTTGTTTTGTTTTTTACTTTAAATAATTTTAAAGACCAATCTTACGTTTCGTGCACGGGATTGAACCTAGGCATTTTAACATTTCGGAATATCAGGTGTAAAAAGCAAATCCCAATTTTATTAGACGTACAATCCGAAACGAATCTTCTACTCTGACATTACAGTTCTGGCCTGTTTCGCCTGGGCTAGTCCAATCAGACATTAGTAGGAGATAACTACTTTATTTCATGTGACACTTTAATGCAAAGATAATTTTCTAATTTACGATTCTAATTAAAACAGTTAACTTTCTGGCTTAAGATTAACGTGCTTATTTCGAAAAAAGTTGCAGTATTGTTTACAGGTCGCAAAGCAAGTGTGAATAATTCTGTATAAGATTAAAAATATTTTGATGTTGTTTTTGTTAAATATCACTGCACTAGCATCAGAATTACTATTGAGCATGTACATTTAAGAAATATCTCCAAACTGTGCAAATAAGCTTAATTCAAAGAAATCGGCCACCGAACTTAATCTAATGTGTCTATGCAAAACCAAAAATCGAATTTTAACTCGAAATGTGTTTTTTTATTTACCAATATTTATAATTAATAATAGAAGGTGATATTTAACAAAAACTAGGACATAATACATTTTTACTTCCGGTACTAATTCTCCTCATGTTTATTGACCGAGGTCATTACACATTACTGAATTAACATTTATTTAAAGAAAATATGTTTATAATGTAGCTATTATATTTGTCTTCCTGGTGCTGAAACTATAATATTAACTTCATATTTGAAGGTGAACCCATAATGTTACTATTGTGTAAACTCAATTTTATTTAGTATCCTGTTTAATATTTAGACATAATAATAGATACATATATTAGATTAGATTAGATGGTTAGAAGATATAGTAGATAGATAAATTATATTCATTAGATTTGAATTAAGGTAGATTAGATTATATAGAATATAATTAGATCAAATTACATGGACAAATTTAGATTATATTAGATTATATGATATTGAAAAGAAGAAATCTAAATTAGATTATATAGAATGAAATTAGATTATATTAGATGATCTTATATATAAAAAAGATTAAATTATATTGTATAGAATTAAATTAAATTAGACTATATAGAATAGAATTAAGTAAGATAAACTTGTATACAATAGAATTATATTAGATTCGATTATATAGAATATAATTAGATTATATAGTCAAATTTTATAGATTAGAAATAGATTAGATAAATAAAATAGAAATATATTGTATAGAAAAAAAGTAAATAAAATTATCTTAGGTAGAAGAGATATTAGACAAGATTATATGGAATATAATTAGATCGGATTAGATGGGATAAAATAAAATTAGATTAGATTAGATTGGATTATATGGAATAGAATTTGATTTGGTTATACATTAGATATACTGTTTAATAGCAATGGAACATATTTCATTGTTCAAATTTAAGATGGGGAATGTGTAGTATTTTTTTTCATGCGTAACCCCAGCGGGTCTGGAGTAACGTTATATTTTTGTATCCTCCAATGCATTATCTTTTCTATATATATTTAAAGGGGGGGGGCTTTAGTATAATATCTATTATGTAGTTATGATACATTGCCCTAAGGTATAAGGAAGTAATATAATATATTTGTACTTGCTAGGAAAGATACTTGTAGCATTACCTTTTCACTGGCGATTGTGTATTATTATTATTATTATTATTATTATTATTATTATTATTATTATTATTATTATTATTATTATTATTGTTGTTGTTGTTGTTGTTGTTGTCGTTGCTGTTGTTATGGTTATTGTTATAATAATGATGATGATGATGATGATGATAGTAATAGTAATAATGATGATGATGATGATGATGATGATGATGATGATGATGATGATGATAAGCAGAACCCGTCAGTGCCCGGTATTTGATGATAGGCCAGCGTACAATTCACACTTTCATATTTTTATTTTCAGCGAAATCGCACTTCTTTTGCGATAATAATATCCTGAAGTTAACTTTACAATGAAAAATTCAAGTATCATGATGCAGTCGTGCTTTAAACAGAAACATTCATTTCGAACGCGCCCCTGTTATATCAAAGAAACTACTATTGATTTTATATGTCTGAACTTTCGACTTGTCTGGTAATAAAGCATCACACATTTGCTTGTGGGGTTAGGCTGTTTTAGGTGTAAACTTTTGTCAAAGTCATCACCCCTCCTTTATTGGAGTATTTTGATTATCAGTTATCGATACTCATCATCAACATTGAAATACAAAACCTTCATAAGAACGCTATCAGTCATATAACTTACCTTCGTGTGAAATTCCATTAGATAGGAAAGAACTCGGTAGTTCGTCGTTATTCGATGATGACGAGCTTCATTTTGTGAGTCTGCTGATTTTTATATTGTCAAATCCTACATCCACAGGTATGATCGCAGATAGGTCATGTGACGGGTGCGCCGGGTTGAGCAAGGATGGCCTGGAGACCATGCCTCTTTGCACGCTTTGCTGCATAATTCTGTATTGACTGCTCCTCAATACACATTAGAGCCAACAAACAACTTCCTCCCAAATTTCTCTATGGGAATTGAATCCACGCTATATGATGTAAAAACATCCTTTCTCATGTACGCGATATCATAAAACCATAGACGTCTTCATATTTTGTATAGAATATGCTCCGATGAACTCGTTGCTCGTGTGCCATCTTGACATACATATCTCCAACAAAGCTGCTTAGCAATAAAATTTCACTTCTTACCTATTAAGGTCCCTAATTGCTAGAAATATTTCTATTCTAATGTATTCTTCTCTCGAATAGCTGGACATTGGAATTCCATTCCTGATTCCCTAGGTTTACTGACATACACAAATTTAAATGTAACGTAAACAAATATCTTGTTCATCGTTCCTTGGAATAGTCCCAAATAGTAGCCCCTTATGTCCAAGTGCTGATATGCCCTGTTAGGGGTGAACGTATGTAACAAAATAAAATACAGTTAACTCCCTTTGAATGTGGCAGTTTGCCCACCCCCATGTGATACCAAAGATCTGCTTGAGATATCTTATATGGAAGGTCGCTAGACTTCACATATGATTATTGAAGGTCACTCAAGACCAATATCCATACAGAAGTATGATGATACATACTGCTTTATACCCTAGCATGTTGGTGTAAAGTCTGAAGTTGCTGTTCTGAAAAAATAGTTTTTCTTACGCGGAATAAAAGATGTTGGTACTTGTTTGAGGCGATTCTTGATCTCCTCAATGAGTAATATTACGCTATTGTTATGCTGGCACTATGAGCAGGCGTTGTTCTGCTGCTGTGAGAGCTATTTTTTATGGGAGATCAGCGCTGGAATGAGAGAGTACCTCTGTCTTCTGGGTGTTGATCGTCAGTACTATTCTTGTGTGTGCAGTTGCAGCTTCCGAAATGAGGTTTTGCATGGTCTCCGGTATATAGGCAACTAGTGCACAGTCGTTGGTGTATTGTGACACGGTGATAGTTTCCAAGGTCTTGCCTGCAGTCTCATTGGTCTTTTGCTGCAGTCTTTTAATGTTACATTGCTTATTATCAAGTCTGAAGTTGATGGCAACTCCAACTTGCTTTTTCATCACCCATACGTAGCAGTGTCGTAAGACCAACGAGGAAAATGTTGAAGAGAACTTTATTTTTTCAGGCATTCTATTATCAAAGTTTAAGGTAATATGCCGTACGCTTACTTGTAGTCGATCTATGCCATAGCTATTTTCTTTGTTTATTTTTACTTCCTTCGGGGTCTTTTTATCTAAGTATTATTATTATTATTATTATTATTATTATTATTATTATTATTATTATTATTATTATTATTATTATTATTACAGAGGGCATCATCAAGTATTACTCACTGACAACAACCGATGGCTACTTAGAGTCTAGTTAACTAAAACTCTACAGTACTTTCCATCTCTTTCTTAAAATTTACAAATGATCTTGTATTATCGCAACAACAGTTTGCCATCTACTTCTTCACTGATAACGACCATTGGTATGCACTTTAATTTGAACGGCAAAAAGCTATCTCAAGTTTTCAGTCCTCTTTGAACTAGTTAGTGATATTTTTTCTTAGGTCTTTCTACTCTCCTTGTTCCTGCTCGGCTATTTGGTGTGTGTCAGATGACGGCAACACTACACAAGTTAATTTACACATTTTTCTATTTCAGTCTTCGTGTTTTTTTTAATAATTTAAGCTATTTTAAACATTACTCGCTGTTGTATAAGCGTAGTCTCCTCTCGATTGAGATTTATTCTTGCATATTTTGCCAAATTCTTTGGAACTGTTTATTAAAATTATATTCATTTACTTCATGGCCCATTATTCCGTTTATTAATCTGACAAATTCCTCTGTTTGTTACGTTTTTTTCATGTTATCTTGACGCTGTGATCTACTGAGAAAATATAATGACAGTTCTATTTTTTCTTGTTAATTATTGCAACGTACGGTGGTCTTGCTTGAATGAATTTATCTATTTTTATTTACATGTCCGAAAGGATTTTGTGGTTGTCGTTTTGCAATATTGTATTTAGGTTGTGTTTGTGGAATTTATCAGCATGTTCGAAATGCAGTTGTTTGCAGACCTCATAGTATGTTACCTTACTCGCGTAGTCGCGTTTGCCCATAAATTCTTTTCTAGTTCGCTTGCTTTAGTCACTTTTGTCTTTATTGTTTTCTCTCTGTCCAAACAGTTTACATTTACTGTTTTTTCTATATGATTTATATATGTTAACGTTAATTTGGTTTGTTTTAATTACGTTGCTTTGTACAGATGTCAGTAGACAATCTGTGTCTCTTTTAATAGTTCCTTTTATTATCCATATCCAGGTGGATTCACATATCCCTTCTTTTGTCATTCTTAGAATATGTCCATGTAGGTTTTTGTTTGCGTTTTTTTTTTCACATTTTATTTCTTGTCCTTTTTCTGGTTCCATCGTTTCCTTTATTGTTGTTACGATGATCAAATGTTCTGAGTTCTGTGATTTCTGTGTTCTGACTTATGAATTTCCCAATCTTTTGTGCGTTCAATATTTATTAGTCATCTTCCACGTTCATTCCTTTTCCTTGGCCTTTTCTATCATCCTGGACGCTCACTTATTTAGTGTGGCACTAGTTTATGGTGATAGGTTAGTTGTTTTCGTTTTACGGCATATCAACCATTTTCAGGCTAGTTAATGCAGAATCCAAAGATTTGGAAGAATTTTTATTTAATAGAATACATTTGTTGTTTTCAAGTTGGCGTCTATTTAACCAATAGTTGGGACTCTAACAAGTGCTGCCACCCCTAGTCGGAGTGGACCTGGGAGCAATGGGGATTAAAGGGTAGCTCCAAAATCCCCCAAGCCCCATGTTGGGGCATCACCACTGGGTATAGTTTAAGATCATATCCAGGACATATGGTAATAGGAGAAACCATCTGCGGTATTACTTTACATTTTTGCAGTTTCAGGGTGCATTATTCCGTATGGTGTTTCTTTGTGTTTTAGCTCTATAGCAGTTTCTAGATGTTTAGTTTTAGCGCTTTTAAGTGTGCGTCTAAATCTCCACATTCAAAAGTGTTCCTTATATTTTTAAGTGTTCCAGCCGTGTTCATTATTCTTATCCATTGTGTCTTCTCTTTCATCCCTCTGCTTCAGATCTCTACCATCTTTTTTAAAAGTTTTTCAGTATTGTTTCTAGCACTATTATTGGTATTATCCTGATTTTCTTTATTTTTTTTTTATTTCGATTTCGATTCAAGCTAATGCACCCAAGTAATATAGATACATATTTTTATTTTATTTATTTAGAAATTTTATAACATATGAAGATCGATAGAACATTAACTCTATAATAATATATACAAAATCTGCAAGAATTAAAATATCATATTTAAGCGTACTTTACGACCGGACTTTGCTGGCCGTTCGTGCTAGCTTAGATATATACTTTTGCATTTTTAACAAAAAAGCTACAATAATATCGGAGCGTCTTCGTTTACCCTAACCATCTACAGAATGCCAACATTAATATATCACATATGAATGAGCCCCTAGTGGAATTTCCACAGGTCCCGCTTGTTATTATTATTATTATTATTATTATTATTATTATTATTATTATTATTATTATTATAATAAAAATCTGTCAAAGTTCAATTAAAGAACGAAGGATATGCATTGCGTTGTTATGATATGAGTGTCCCAGTTTATCGTCCTCTTTTTAAGAAAAGATAATGTAACATCATATAATCATTTCTGTCGTATTTGGGTTTCGCCTAATATACCAGTGTATTTTCTGTTGTCATGATACCGTGTCATTATTTCGTCTTATGAGAAAGTAGTGTAGTTTATGTTTAGTTGTTACAAGATCAGTCTCACAAACATTGCATTCTAATCTTGACGCGATTACCATACTAAAGCGAGTTTTAAATACCTAAATTATGATACGAAAAGTTAACTTCAAGATAATTAGACTTTAATGCAGTAGCATTATATTTTATCTTCTAAACGAATGAATCTCAACTCTTGTTAGTTGCACGAACTGTTAACAAAAAAATGGTCGCTTGCAGTTTTAAAATTCAGGCGTAAATTGAGTTTTGGATCCTATATAAACCCTCTGATACTTTGTTCTTTAGCATATTGAATATGTTATTTTTACCAACAAAGATTTATGATTGGAAGACATTTATTTTTTGCGATAGGTGTGCGACGATTTTCTTTTAAATCAATAGTATGCCGCCATGTAAAAAAGTCGGTATGAAGAACAAAAGAAAACTGATCAACACAACGTTAGTCACGCGATAGTTCGAAAAGAGTTCATCATTTTTAGGTCTGTTCTGGTGTCTTTATTGTAATATCTTGCGTTTCTCCATATTATATTCATGACCGGGATTGGATTTCGTTGATGAGAGCATTCCGTTATTCTAATTATCATTTATAATCTGGGCATCCGATAGCCTATAATACCTGCTTCTCCCTCAAACAATATAATGTAGTGAGCGGCGTCCTCTTACCGAGATTTGTTGTTTTTAAAATGAGCTAAGGGAATTTGGGACAGTCAGTGAAAATCCGGAGAAGAGTAAGAAGATATGGCAGCGGGATGGTAAGACGAGGACTCTTCGTTTTTTTTTTGCGCTTTTTCGAACTCTTATTTTTGTTGTCATTTTCTAATTAATCTGCCAGCTATTTGACATATCATCGCAAGAACGCGTGGCTTTGGAGAAGCGCGCTGTGTTTGGGGTGGACACGATACTGGGATAAAGGGGCTACGGTCGACAATGGATGAGCGACCGGCTACGTAATCGTCTGCAAGCCTGAAATGTCTCTCAACTTACTTGGATTACCAAAATCCTACATATTTCTTAGGATTCTTTTTATGGATTTTGCCTTATTATAACAATTATTATAATAATTATTACAACAATTAATATAATAATTATTACAACAATTATTATAATAATTACTATAACAATTATTATAATAATTATTATAACATTTATTATAATAATTATTATAATAATTATTATAACAATTATTATAACAATTATTATAATAATTATTATAACAATTATTATAACAATTATTATAATAATTATTATAACAATTATTATAACAATTATTATAATAATTATTATAATTATTATTATGACAATTATTATAATAATTATTATAATAATTATTATAACAATTATTATAACAATTATTAAATTAATTATTATAATAATTATTATAACAATTACTATAATAATTATTATAATAATTATTATAAAAATTATTATAACAATTATTATAATTTTTATAATAATAATAATAACACTTATTATAACAATTATTATAATAATTATTATAATAATTATTATAACTATTATTATAACAATTATTATAATAATTATTATAACAATTATTATAACAATTATCATAATAATTATTATAACAATTATTATAACAATTATTATAATAATTATTATAATAATTATTATATCAATTATTATAATAATTATTATAATAATTATTATAACAATTATTATAACAATTATTATAATAATTATTATAATAATTATTTTAACAATTATTATAACAATTATTATAACAATTATTATAACAATTATTACAACAATTATTATAACAGTTATTATAACAATTATTATAATAATTATTATAACAATTATTATAATAATTATTATAACAAATATTATAACAATTATTATTATAATTATTATAATAATTATTATAACAATTATTATAATAATTATTATAATAATAATAACACTTATTATAACAGTTATTATAATAATTATTATAATGATTATAATAATTGTTATAATAATAGTTATAATAATTATTATAATAATTATTATAATAATTGTTATAATAATTGTTATTATTATAACAATTATTATATAATAATTATTATAATGATTATAATAATTGTTATAATAATCAATATAATAATCATTATAATAACAGTTGTTATAATAATTATTATAATGATTATAATAATTGTTATAATAATCATTATAATAATTATTATAATAATTGGTATAAGAAGTGTTATTATTATAATAATTGTTATAATTAACAATTATTATAATAATAATAACACTTCTTATAACAATTATTATAATAATTATTATAATGATTATTATAACAATTATTATAATAATAATAACTCTTATTATAACAATTATTATAATAATTATTATAATGATTATTATAACAATTATTATAATAATAATAACACTTATTATAACAATTATTACAATAATTATTATAATGATTATTATAACAATTATTATAATAATAATAACACTTATTATAACAATTATTATAATGATAATAACACTTATTATAACAATTATTATAATAATTATTATAATGATTATTATAACAATTATTATAATAATAATAACACTTATTATAACAATTATTATAACAGTTATTATAACAATTATTATAATAATTATTGTAATGATTATTATAACAATTATTATAACAATTATTATAACAATTATCATAATACTATCATTATAATTATTATCAATATTATCATCCTTCCTTTTTATATTATATTATTTTCAATTCTTTTTATAGATGTTTATATCACCTTATATTATTCTTAATATTATTATCATTTACTTATCATTCTCCTTCTTCTTCTTCTTCTTCTTATTATTATTATTGTTATTATTTTTATTATCATTATAAGTAGTAGTAGTGGTAGTAGTAGAAGTAGTAGTAGTAGTAGTAGTAGTAGTAGTAGTAGTAGTAGTAGTGGTAGTATTGCTCATAAAAATTTAGTATGCAAGTCATCTAGGAAGATTTCTCTTTAAGAACAACCTGTTATGTTCCCCGGAGCCTTAGTGAGACCAAGTTTAATTTTGGAGCTAGGTTGCTGCATTTTATTTTTTACGTGCTTTATTTTTTCGTCTCTTCGTCTACAGTTTCATTTGCTGTTTTCTTGTGTCTTGTCGATCCTTGATTTGATGTGATTAGATATCATTGCGTTATGTTTTGCAGCTGTTATTGGTGATTAGGTTTCTCTGTTTAGTTTTCCTTTTTGTAGTCATTTGAAAGTGTTTTCGTTAGTGTCACCTTTATTACTATTATGAATCATCTGTGTAGCTGTTGCTCTTTCTATTTTTTTGTCCTCTTCTTGCTTTCTATCGTTTGTGTTTTCAGTAACTCTTGCTGTTGAAATTATTATATCAGTGTTCTGCATTATGTATTTTTCTAATTCTTTTTTTTGTGTGTGTTTTTTTTGTTCTTGAACGCAGTCTTCTATACAAACCAGCCCTCTTCCGCGCTCTTTTCAGTTCACATAGAGACATTCAATATCATCCTTTGGTGGTAGGGCATTGTGCATTGTCATGATAATAATAATAATAATAATAATAATAATAATAATAACAACAATTATTATTATTATTATTATTATTATTATTATTATTATTATTATTATTATATTAAAAAAGTAAGAATTCACGATGTTTTGTGAAGCCGGCAGGACCTTTTTATAGAAGGTACCACCATTATCTTTAAGGTAGCCTGTTAAGTTTCAAAACCTGATTTGGAGCCGGGAGTTTAAATCCCATCCTTCTCCAGGTAGACGTTGTTAAAGGAAGTCAGAATTATCATTCTATCGTCCACATACTTTACTCTTAACAAAAAGAGATTTCCTGTACCTACTTTTCCTTCGATAACTTTTGCAAATGAATTTACGTTATTCCGATTATTATTATTTGCCATTGACTTCTCTCTGGAAAAAAACACATATTTTCACGAGTGGCAATATGTATTCTGAAGGCGCCAGTCATTTTTAGGATGATTCAGTAGACATCTGGTTACTGCTCGTTTTTCTTTATATATTTCCATATTTGTTGGTTCTTCCCGACTTTGTGATGTGGTGCCACATAGAGTTTTTTTCTTAGATTTTACAGAAAGTTATAGCATAGTTAACGTACAATTTCGCGGTTTCACTCTTCTTAGTACCATATGATTATACTTTTGTTTTACTCATATTGTAGTTTACATCTGGCCGGTAAACCTTTGTAGTTTATATAGATTTTTCTCTGCATTCGAGTGTTTTCATTAAGATTTCAGCTGTTTTCAGCATTGTCATCTGTTTGTTTTATTCTTCTCTTTGATTGCTATTCCCTAGTATGTTCCACTGGTCTTTGGGGCTTTTTTTTTAAAGCGCCTACAAGTTTTGGTATTGTGTTGATTTTTATTGATGATCATGATACTTCTTCTTCTTCATTCTTCTTTTTATTATTATTATTATCATTATTGTTATTAGTAGTAGTAGTAGTAGTAGTAGTAGTAGTAGTAGTAGTAGTGTAGTAGTATTTGTAGTGGTTGTAGTAGTATCAATGTCGTTGTTGTTTTAGTCATTGAATATTTAATCAATAGCCGTCATCGTTGACTTTTCGTTTTTTGAACCCTTTGGCTTGCTATGATGGCTTAGTGATAGCAGGTCTATAGAAACATAATAGAAATATTATATTCGATTAGTCCTGTACTTACTTATTGATCCACCCATCATTTTTAAATGTGCTTGCTTCCTTATAATGGTTGACTATTTCCCTTTTATCTAACTTCAATACGTCTTATAGATATCTGTCAACATCACAGGAATAAATAGTAACGTCTATAGATACACAATACTTCATTTTATTACATTCTTTAAAAGTTTTGAATGAAGTATCTATCATGTATGTGAATTCAAAGAGTCCAACGAACGTATTTGGTAAGAGTGTGTTAGTTTTGCCTGTTAGAACTTGAATAGCCTCATTGATTTTGTCAGTCGACGTTTGCGTTTGCAACAAGCATGAAGATATATGCGTATACATTTTCCTCTTTTCTGTGAGATAGTTTATCTGTAAACTTGCATGTATGCTCTGTTATGTTTAGGAATCTGTGATGGTCTTCCTTGGCGTCCATTGTGAGAACCCCGCAAGAATCCGAAGTTATCATTTAAGGGGCTTTCTACACGCACAATGTTGGATAAAAAAGAACGGTAAAAAAAAAGACAGATTTTTTTTTGTTTTTACGACAAGTTTGTATGACACTTAAAAGGGTCAGAAAAGACTAAAGGCAGAATCTCAAAAGTCAAGATGTCGTGTCATTGTTTGCGAGATTTCAAACAGTAGAGATGGTACTAGGACACTTTCCTCAATAAGGATAACTGTGTGCACTATGGCTGGATGTAGGAAGATATGCTATCCATCTGTTTATAAGTCTGTCTTTCTCACACACGTATACAAGTATCCTGTCGTTATTATAAGTGTCATCAGTTTTTAAATATACCGTTTTTATAAATGAACATCGGTATCCGTGTTATTTAGTGTACAATGACAAGCAAGAACCCGAATTCACGACGATGACACTCGTGTTTAATAGCTTATATGCGCACATTAGTGAGAGGCAATATCAGACATTTTTTTTTTATATATAAACACTGATTTTCTCCCTACGGGATATGAAAGATTCGATCATTCTTTGTTTTTTTTTTCCATTCTCGTAGATTATAAGTAAAGCGGTGAAAACAGAAGGTACTTTTTTATTCTTTTGGCTCTGGGATATATAGCTGACAAAGTTAGACACATTTAATCAATCGAGAACCACATCCGTCCATATAAAATGAATATTAATATTAATATTACTATATTTAATGAATCTTGCTTTCCGAGCTTTTGGAAAACTGCTTCTGTAGTACCAGTATTCAAGAATTCTGGCGAAAGAACTGACCCATTAAATTATCGCCCTATTAGCCTCCTCCCACTTTTTGCCAAAATATTTCAGACCTTAATTAACCATGCTCTAGTCCAGCACCTTACAGATGCTAAACTTCTGACCGACCAGCAATATGGATTTAGACAAGCCCGTTCCACGGCAGACATCCTCACTGTAATCTCTGAACGCATATACCATTCACTGGACAAAGCGGGAGAGGGCAGAGCGGTAGCTCTAGATATATCTAAGGCTTTTGACAGGGTATGGCATGAGGGTCTCCTCAGGAAGATTAGATCTTACGGTATCACTGGTAGAATACTTAACATAATTAAATCCTTCTTAGATAAGAGAAAAATCCAGGTTGTCCTCGACGGTCGTACATCTAAACAATATGATATAAATGCGGGAGTGCCCCAGGGATCTATCCTTGGACCTCTGCTGTTCCTGATATTCATAAATGACCTCCCCGACAACATTGCCTCTGAGATGGGTATATATTATGCTGATGACACCACACTCTATAGCAGGCACGACAGGAAAACAAATTAACATATATCTAAAGTAATGGCAGAAACACTAGAGGATGACCTCCAATCAGTAGTGGAATGGGGACAGAAATGGATGGTAACGTTCAATGCCATCAAGACAAAACTGGTTTCATTCAATAATTACAAGAAACCTTCTCTACCACCTATAGCAATGGCCAACGACTCTTTATCTGAGAGTACGTCTCTCAAGCTCCTTGGCCTAACGTTCACAGGAAACATGAGTTGGAACAATTACATCGAGGGCATTGCCAGGGCCGCTGCAAGGAAGGTGGGCTCTCTCTACCGTTCTAGAAACCTTCTAACACCCGAAAGTATCCTGTACCTCTATAAGGCCACTATTCGCCCATGTATGGAGTATTGCTGTCATATTTGGGCCGGTGCATCGGCTACTAGTCTCACGCTCCTTGACAAGGTTCAAAAGAGGGTCGCAATCTGATAGGCCCTAAACTGGCATCTAAATTCCAGCCTCTGTCCCATCGTCGAAACGTTGCATCCCTCTGCCTGTTCTACAAGTATTATAATGGTGAATGCTCTGAAGAACTGCAAGCACTTGTGCCCCCACGACGTGAAAACCCTCGACAGACCCGACAAGCTGCAAAATCCCACCCCCACACTGTAGAGATCCCTAGATGTAAAAGATCTTTCTACTCCAGTATTTTCTTCCCCAGAACTGCTAGACTTTGGAATTCCATTTCAGGTCACTGCTTCCCCAACATGGCTGACATGCATAAGTTCAAGTGCAACGTGAACCAACATCTCGCTGCCCTAATCCCTACATAGTACCCCAGTAGATGTTTCCCCTGATAGTAGCCCCCCTACACCAAAGTGGCAATGTGCCTTGTTTGGGGTGAAAATGTAATAAAAAAAATAAAATAAATAAAAACCGTATAAGGTATTAATGGATATATATAGTCTAGAGTCAAAACAATCGAAAATATATGCCGTTGTCAGAATCCTAATTATAAGCAACCATTTTCTATAGTACCAAATGATGTTAATTCCGTGGTGTATCATCGCTACTTGTTTCTTTGCTTTTAGTTTATAAGCGTGCAAAATAATCAAATTTTACAAGAATAGTCTCACTTAGTTACAATTAGTTTCAACATTCCGCATCCATTGTTTGAAGATTTGTATGCCTCAATTTTCAGTTTGTGGAATTCATCCATAAGCTAATAAGTGTCATCGCTCTATGTGGGTTTACTCTCGCGCTCTATGATTAAAAAAATATGCTACATATGTTACATGAGTGCGGTGTTTTGTAAGTATGATGTCAGCCATGACCTATTTAATTCACTAATTTGGTATAAATCAGAGTATTCTATTATTGGTATTGATTTCTCCGATATGTTTCTAGTCATAATCTGTTTTACAAATATATCAAATACTGACGATAGAATATCCAAATTGAAAAAAGATTCAGTGGAATGAGTTTGATGTAAATATCGTCCAACTAGGTCGACGCTAAGTATCGTTAATAACGTATCTACTGTCATTTCCAAGCCCATGTCTTGATTGTTTCTCGTTGGCAAAACTATTTCAATTATAATGGTTCTCATTTTGATTATTAAACCTTATTATGAATCAGGTTATGGTCTTTTGAAGTTGAGCTTAATATTTACTAATAAGTTATTGCTTTTTTTGTTTCTGTTATTGCCCGGAATCTCAGATGTGTTTTTAACATTATTTGTACTATGTTGGTGCAAAAATAATGTCGTATATATATATATATATATATATATATATATATATATATATATATATATATGTGTGTGTGTGTGTATGCGTGCGTGTGTGTGTGAACGTAAAAGCGACATTATTTTTGCACCAACCTAATATAATCGCATTTTACATGGGTCACAGGCGACTCAGCTTTCTATAGTTTTGTAGATCTACTTAAAATTGCGTTTTTTTTCTTTATGTCTCATAACGGGCAATAACATGTTACCTGTATTTTACACGCTTAGAATTTAAAACAAATAATAAAAATGTCAAAAAAGACACAGATCTCAGAGTTTCTTTCGAAACCAGAACGAAGAAAATAAAAAGGAACACAGAAAGAAAAGATATAAAAATTGTTGGGATGAAATCCAATTTAGTTGCCTTAGCTCACCGATATAGTAACATTCTTGTCGATCATAGCGACTTTGTCTGGAACATAACGCAATTTAAGACGATGAAAGCGTTAAAATCTAATACCGATATTTATATGTGTAAACCAGACAAAGGTTCAGGAGTGGTGATTTTGGATAAACCGGACTACGTTGAGAAAATGGCAGTTATTCTCAATGATAGTTCGAAATTCCGTAAACTCGGCTCTGTCGAGTTGACGGATAATACTTGCAAGAACGAGGCTGAAATGCAGAGACGTTTACTTGTATTATTTAAAAAGAAGGTGTTTTGCAAGGATGTCTATGACAGGATCAGGCCCTCTGGGTCACAACGTCCCAGAATGTATGGTCTCCCCAAAATCCACAAGCAAGGTGTTCCACTGAGACCTATTTTATCAATAGTTGGTTCAGCACAACATTCTTTGACTCAGTGGCTTGTGGAAATTCTGCAACCTGTGCGCGAGCTATACACCACGCATTGTATCCCAGATTCTTTTCGGTTCGTTGATTGTGTACGTGGGTTAGATTCTAATGCAGAGACGTCTTTCATGTGCTCATTTGATGTCTCTAGTCTTTTCACCAACATACCGTTGGATGAGACTATACGCATATGTGCCGACGCTTTATATGATGGTCGCCTGACTGCTCCACGGTTTTCTAAAGAGATTCTAATTGAACTCATTTTAATGTGTACGAAATCCGTGGAATTTAGTTTTTGTGATATTATGTACTGTCAGGTTGACGGGGTTTCAATGGGGAGTCCGTTGGCCCCAACTTTAGCGGATATTTTCGTCGGGTACTATGAATCCGTTATGTTTAATTCTACATCTAAACCCACTGCATATTTCAGATATGTTGACGACACTTTTGCTATTTTTCCTTCGCAACGTGAAGCGTCGATATTTTTTAATAGGTTGAATTCTTTACATGGGGCTCTTAAGTTCACTATGGAAAGTGAGAAGGACAATTCGCTTCCTTTCTTGGATGTTCTTGTCGAACGCTCAAGGGGGGGGATTTCTCACTACAATTTATAGAAAGCCGACATTTACTGGCCTATATGTGAACTGGTTGTCTTTTATACCTAAATCACGTAAGGTCGGCTTAATTAATACTTTGGTACATAGAACCCTCATGATTTGTTCGCCTAACAGATTAGATGTCGAACTCGATAAGATCAGGGAAATATTCATCAATAATGGTTATCCTGTTGACCTTATTGATGATTGTATTTTCAAAAAGGTTGCGGATTTTAAATCCCCTAAAATGTTCGGACCCTTGCAATGCCCGGTTTATTTGAAATTACCGTGGATAGGGGAGGGGAGTAATATAATTTCAAAACAGATTCGAAGAAGTATTTACGATTGCTTCAATTCGGTGACCTTGCGTGTGGTATATACTACGAGACCTGCTTTTCCGTCTTTCCGCAAGAATAGTTTGCCTTACATCCAAAATAGGAATATTGTATATCAGTTTAAATGCCAGTGCGATGCTGGTTATGTTGGGGGAACATTCTTGCACCTTTTGACTCGTATAAACCAGCATGTTCCATCGAAGATCAGACAAGGGAGGATGGGGTTCGGTGGTCACCCTCCTTCTGCAGCCTTGGACTCTGCTATTGGCCAGCATTTGGTTAACAACCCGTGCTGTGCCGATAGATATATAATAGATGTGTTCGAGGTGCTACATAGAGCGGACTCCAAAAAACATTTAAAGATTTTGGAGGCCGTCTCTATCGCGGTGCGTCAACCTTCTTTGTGCCGGCAAAAGGAAACATCAAACGCATTGTTTCTCTTTGGGGAACTTTGAATTTTTTCTCACGCTTTTTTTTTTCTCCCTCGTTGTGCCAACATTATTAATCGTTTTTTACACGTAAATAAATTTAATTAATGTCCCCATACGTTGGCACATTAAATAAGTTCCCCAATAGAACTCTTTATTTTCGTTACAATACTATTTAGATTGCTATCGATTTACTCCTGAAGAGATGATAGCCGAAAGAGCTCTCGAGAAACTTCCGCCTACTATTTTATTTAAAACCATATACAAATTCTGTACCTCTAAACACACACACACACACACATATATATATATATATATATATATATATATATATATATATATATATATATATATATATATATTAACTTTTAAAAAAACACAGATATTCCCTATGATAAGACCTTTCATTATATTTAATTTTTCTAATGACTTCTTTGGTGTTTAGTTTAAAAGAATTAATAGCACTTCCATGTGTAGTTCTGATCCCTCTCCGGTGTTGCTTTTCGTTTTTCAAAGAAGACATATTCACAAGTTCTGCGTGAATATTATTACAAAGAGGGCTGGAAGTTTTCTTAATAGAAAACAAGCATGGAATGTGTGTGAACAAGGAATGACCAGTATGAAATTGAAGAGTGGCTATGTCTGTGGTCAGGGCTGTGTCAAGTATGTGGGTGAGAGTGGGGGAGTTACAACAGACATTTGTGTTTTTGACTTGATTAGTATGTAATATAATAAAAAACAGTTTTTTTTAGTTTTTAGTATTTAATTTAATTCATTTCGTATAGTGTTAAGTACTTTTCCCACTTTACTTTGGTTTCATAATGTATTAAAACCCTTAATCCAGTAGTAAATCTTTTTACCTTATCCTTAAACAACTAGAACGAATCAACTACCCCTTGCAGCTCCTATTAGAATGATAATAACTACCCATTGCAGCTCCTATTAGAATGATAATAACTACCCCTTGCAACTCCTATTAGAATGATAATAGTTTTACATTACGTTGTTTACATCGATTATACAACGACTACCCTGTCATGCCACCTTACCATGCATAATACAGAATTAGGTGCAATATAACAACATTTACAAAAAATATCCTGTCTTTCCTCCGAAGTTAGACAATTTTTTGTCAGCAACACACAAATAATTTGCCACGAAATTAACGTCAAGAAGTTAAAATTACTTCATTAAAACGTAAAAACCTACCCTTGATCAAGTCAAATTCCAATTCAGCGAAAACACATTCAAATGCCTGTCAAACTAGGGAGGTAGGGAACAAATAACTGTGAACCCACGCTGGTTTTTCACAGGAAGGATTTTTACACTCGATAGGACGATGTCATCTAACAAGTTTACCTAACCAACTTTGAAATGCTTGAAACAAAGTAGGCACATTTCATTGTCGGATTTCATCGCAATTCCTTTGGTTTGTGTAAGTTTATAGATTTTTCATGTGTTTGGCACGTTTTCTAGAGTAGCATAGTACTCGCTTTGCATGCTGAAGATTCAGGTTTCGAATCTCGAGTTTAGTGGTGTTTTACTACTGAGCACAAATGAGGGCGAAATTAGATCCTTGATCATCTGATTTGCAAGCTTTCATGTAAACTGCGATGTTGCTTCACTGTAAGTAAGTGTATAAATCCTACTTGGGAGACATCGGCATACCTTCTCAGTGGTTGGATGATCACATCTGAGACAAAGTAGGTACATTCTATAGTGAAATTTCGCCTCAGTTTTCTTGTGTGTTAGTTAATAGATGTTCCTATATATAGTGCGATTGTTCAAGTGGGTAGAGTACTCGCTTCATATGCAAGAGTCGGATTTCCAATCCAGAACACGGGTTTGAGGTTAAATGAGGAAAAAACGTGAGTCTTAGATTTCCGGTTTGTTGGCTTCCGTTGTTCTTGTGAGCTTCGACATTGCTTTAGTGTTGCAATAATTACACACACAGATATACAAGTTAGAAAAGCACTTCATCCAAGGCATGAAAATTGTTAAACAAAATGTTTTTATTATAGGCTTTAAAAATAAAGGTACAAGATTCAATTTGAAATTTATTTATCTTCAAATTGTACATTTATAAATTTTACAAAGTAAAGTATGCACATTTAATACCTTACTTTGTAAAATGTATAAAAGTGCACTTTGAAGATAAATAAATTTTAAATTGAATATTGTACCTTTATTTTTAAAGCCTATAGTAAAAACATTTTGTTTAACAATTTTCATGCCTTGGATGAAATGCTTTTCTAACTTGTATCCTATCTTTTTAAGATTATATTTTATTTAATTTATGAATTTGGATTTAAAAAAAGATGAATGTGATTTTGTATGTATTTATAAAAACTCTCCTACTCTCTATTTCAGATTGTATTTCTCCTCACACCACAACTCATTTTTGATACCCACTCTTTGTATTATTACAGGTCTGAATATTCTTTCTGTTTCAGTTTGTAATTCTCCTCACTCCACAACTCTTTTTGCAACTCTCTCTTTGTCATACATGTCTGAATAATAAGAAAATCTGTATTTTTTTAACAAAAACTTTAAAATAACTTTTTTAGATTAATTTTTTTTAAACTTCTTTCAGAATAGAAAATCTTTACAATTTAATAAGGAACATATTTCATATAGGTTTCATTAAAAATATTCAGTAGATAACGAAAAAAATAGAGATAAAAATTTCAAAAGGACTGTATAACTAGTTACGGTCAATAGTAGCCCACGCTAGCGAAAAACTTTGTTATTGTTATTCTATTATTATTATTATTTAAAACTTTTTGTGTCCTGCGCTTTCGCGCGAGGACTAATATATATATATATATATATATATATATATATATATATATATATATATATATATATATATATTAAGCAGAGATAGAGATTGTTGGTTGGTTGGTTGGTCGTTCTTGTTTTAAAGCATATCAACCCTTTTCAGGTTATTTCATGCCGAATCCAGTGATTCGGAAGAAAAAAAATTTTAATAGAATATATTTTGTTTTTTTTTTCAAGTCGGTTTATATTTAGCCCATAGTTGGGACCCTAACAGGTACTACCACTCTGGGTCAAAGTGGACCTGGGAGCAATTCAATTAAGTGGTGGTTCTACACTCCCCAAAGCCCGCAAACTGGGGCGTCACCATCGGGTATAGTTTAAGGTCATATCCAAGACCGATAGAAATGGATAAAGATTGATATAAAGAGATTACAGAACTCGTTTAGTTGGCATAAATTTTTCTATTGAATTACTGAAGAAAGAAGAGTTTTCAGATAGCATGAACATGATATGGTAATGTGTTGTTAATAGACTCTCCGATCCGATGTCGCAACCCTACTCCATACATCGGAGAATTGTGTCTTTGTAAAGATATATGATACTCTTTTGTGTGAGGAATTTTCCATGTCTGCCATGTATTTCTTCCAATCCTTGCTGTCTGTGAATGTTGCCAAAGAGTTTGAACAATGAACTCTCATTCAGCGTGTTATTTGTTATTATAATAGTAGATTAAGTAAGAATTTTTTGTAGTTAGTAAATGAAATAAACTTGGTTTTATAGTAGCATTTAAGGTTGCCCTGGGTATGTGTACATTCATTTTTAGAGCATGTATATTATTGAACGTGGTGTCATCAACAAATATATACATCGTAGTTACAATTTTCCTAAGAAGTGCATTTATTAATACATATCTCTTTGGATCAAATATTGTGTATGGTTCTTTAATAACTCCCAACCGATTATCTTTATAGCTAAAACCAAGGCTTGTTCTATCCGGAAACTGGGTGATTTTTTTTTTTAATTTCCGTTCACATCTTAAGTTCACCATTCAGTTAAAAATAATTTCCCCATATTACAAATAACCATCGTCTCTAATATGTTTTCATATAGAGAAATACCTGATTATAGACTATCAAACCAAAGTATTGTATCACTTCTCATACTGTTCTCAGTCATAAAGCAGAAATATTGATTTTTTTTATTTTAATCTGTATACAGAATTCACAAGTCTCTGATGAACACATAGTATTTGGGCTTTCTCCACAAACATAATCCCTGCTAATTTAACAACGGTAAAATTCCACACTTTCACTGTTGAGAGTGGTAGATGCCGAAAACTTTCTATTCTGATAGTTTTTAGCTCTGATTTTCAGACTTTGGAATTCTCTTACTGTTCACTGCTTCTTTGATGGCTAGACTTTGGAATTCTTTTACTGCTCACTGCTTCTTCGACAGAAGTTTAAAGGTAATGTAAACAATCACATCGCCATTGAACTCCTCACAGCCCTTGTTAGACTCAGTCCCAAATAGTAGCTTCTTACGTAGTAAGTTGCAATATGCGTTGTTAAAGAAGAAAAATAAAAAAAGAAAGTCCCTTTTATATGCTGGTTTTTCTCTACATTAAAAACGAACCTTTTTTTAATTATTTCCCGCTTGCATAGAAAAGTAAATATCGACACTCGAAAAACTTGATATATAGTTTCGCCGTAAAATTATATTTCTTATTTCATCTAACTTTATTTTTCTTTCCGTTGATTATACCTGATATCATATTGATGCGAAAAATTTCCTTCACTTTTCCCTCTAAAAAACTGAGAAGACTTCAAAACAAGGGCGTGAAAATCCCTTGTTTTGACGTTCTTTTAGGTTTCTCTACTATCATATACTGTGCTTTTTGTTATTGTAGTCTGTATCATATCGATCTGTATTTTTCAAGATGTTTCTCCACGGCGGCCCAATGCGACAGGGGGTGTTGATTTTTTTTCTAAAAAGGCAATCTTGGTTGGGGCACTCCCCCTTCTCTCTCTCTCTCTCTCTCTCTCTCTCTCTCTCTCTCTCTCTCTCTATATATATATATATATATATATATATATATATATATATATATATATATATATAATATCTTTCTCTTTTTGTTACGTGTTTTTTTTTTCAATATATTTTTGCCATTGTACATCTTCGTCCCTCTATCTATCTGTTTTTCTAACTATCTATCTCTCTTTTTTATTACTGTTTCTCTTCTTTTTTGCGTACTATATATCTGGATATCTATATCTTCATCTATCTATCTATCTATTTTGCAGTATAATACACAAGCAGGCGGCTTCACACCCTCCATATTTTTTATTTTGCGTCTATCTTTCTCCACTTCCATGCATCTCCTCGCCACACAAGCGCTTGCTCCTTCCCCGTTTGATAATTGACGTATGAAATACGCCGGCTGCAGAAAAGTGACATGCGCAGATATAACGATGTCATAAGTGACACGCAAAGGCGACCGCTGGTCTCTGGCGACACGCCGTAATCGGGTTAAGGCGTATTAGAACAGTATAAACATGTCCAAAGAGCGGGGAATCTATCACCATTCAATACTGTGACGCACTGCGCCACAAACCGCTTCAGCTCAGGCCACGGCGTCGTTGACGGCTATTATTACCCATAATCATATTAGGGGAAAGAGTGTCAGAAAAAAGCAGAGAAGAGAAACAACGTGAAGTATAAATGATAGACTAGATGAACGAGCAATAGAGGGGATTAGGCAGACGAGTGGATAGCACGTGATCATAGTTAGATTATATATATATATATATATATATATATATATATATATATATGTTTGTTTGTGTGTGTGTTTATGTGTGTGTGCCTGTGTTTATGTATATATATATATATATATATATATATATATATATATATATATATATATATATATGCGTGTGTGTGTGTTTTAAGTATATGTACGTTTATATTTAATAATACATAAAATATATTTAATAATAAAAAAATGATAAAATAAATCGCACCGTATGTGTTTAAATAGAAAAGCGTAAAACCTAAAACTCAGTGTTGCACCTTATTGTTGCCATGCGCTTAATCAAGAGAGAAATACCGAAACTTAAATCGTGGTGTGCTTCTGTTTATCGGTATTTTGTTATTTGATTTCAGACAAATACCAAAAACAGAATTATCCAAATTGTGCTGTTTTAACTTTGGAATACATGGAACGAAAATTCTATGGCGCTCAAGTAAAAAAAATTACATACAACTAAGCATTCTTTGAACATCTTCATGACCTTAAGACGAAGCGGCTTGCATCCGTATTGTGGTGGAAAGATAAATGTTCACTAAACCTTTGGGATGTTTACATTCCTCGGTTACAGACATAGAGAATTTAAATGGTGTCGAATTTTTCTGTACACTGTTATAAATTTTTCGAGAGAATGCGAACAACATATTGAATTTCTTAGTGTTGAAACAGTGCTTATCTAATAGAGATGACGAGGACACAAAAGATTTTGACGAGGTTCTGAGGATTTCGTTTGCGACAAAAGATAAGGGAAATTAGAGAAATAGTGATTGAATAAATAGTGCCCGCGTTAGAGAGCAGAACTGTCGATGTTTAATGGTCAGGTGAGTGTATTGTAACAGGAAAAGGAGAAATGCAATAATTGTATAATGTTGATATCCGAATATGTAAGGTTCACAGATAATGCTTCTGGCCCGTCATGTCAGGTGATAACTGTAATTGTCTCGAATGATATCGCCAAACGGAGCCTCAGCATTTAAAAATAAAAGTAGGCCGAAATCCTCGCTAAACAGGGGCGGAATGTTGATAGACAAAAAGGGGCTGTAAACTATTAAAAAATGGTTTAAATTATTTAATGTTCTCTCAAATAATATCGTAAAATATCAATCAGATATTACAGCTGTTGAGTATTTACTATGATAATAATAAGAGTGGATATAGTCTAGCAACGATTCTTCTGTGTATGTCTTTTTATTGCATTCCTTTCTTAAAACAGCCTTCTACATCTGTGGAGAAGTTTCTGGGGCAAGGCAACAACTCCGGAACGACATCAGGAATGTATTTTTAATTTTCAGTTTTACCTTTCCAGTAACTCCCAACTGGGTTTGGAGCTTATGTTTTTTTTAATAAGGCTTTTCTACAAACCGACTTAATAATTTTCCATTTGGGCATTATTCAATAGGCAGTCCTGAGACTGAGAATGTTTATGGGATTATATATCACTAGACTTTGAGCAGAACAATTGATATATGAGCTAATTGATTAGAAATATTGGCTGTTTGGAGACATCAGGCTGGCAGATGAACTTTTCTAGCTACTCAACAGTTTCTCTCAGAATTCCATGTTAATAAGATCTGAAAATGCCTAGCAAACCTGTTAGTTGGATTTAAGTACTAACAGTTTTTGTTGTTCTGCAAAGGAATCACAGAATAACAACCAGTGTACCAATGCAAACAAAAACATTTTAAAAAGTGCAAATGTCTATCAGCAGTTTGCGGGTGTTTTGCCATTTCTTCTGTACAATGGTGCTTTGACTGCAGTGTAGAAGGCTATGCATAAATTAAGAGTGAAGACATTTGCGTAACCAGAGCTGATAAAGCCGCTTTATAATGAGATTCGCCAGCATTTAAGGTGTTGAGCAGTAGACGAGCAGCAGAGTCCTCCTGGACACTCTGGTGTGCATGCCTCTCAACACTGAGAAACGAGAGCATTTCTCCTCACAGGTAAGAAACATACCCTTTTTCAGATGACCAATCTATTCCGATGTACTTGTCAGTGCGCTATCCTTGTGTGAGAAAGTCAATCAAATTAGTTTGGGCTTTACTTGCGCTAGGAAGTTTCGTTACTCCTATATCTACTAAGCAGAGGCAGTATTCTACGCCAGTATTCTTATGTTTTTTTTTCAGAGCAGCTTTGTTAGATTTTCTTGGATTTCTGTCAAGTGTGGCTACTGACAAAGCGAGTGAAAGGAAATCACAACAGGTCTTTGAAGTTAAGATTTTTTGCTTTAGCCAGCGTGTTCAGATGATTGATCTGCTATCTTCTTTTTACTGCTGATCCAAATGTCTTCATGAAGGTTGTTTTCATGGAATTATCGAACGTCTTTGTTAGTTTATTAGATTCCAGTTTCCTCATGTAAATTTTGTGTAGTCAGCTTCATAATTTGTCCATGCCTGCTTGACATCCTCGACAATCTTATTTAATTCAACAAGTGTTACATTCAACGATATAATCCGATTATATACGTATGTTTTACTCTTCATTTTTTTAAGCCTTGATTTCTACACATCAGGTTGATCAAAATGACTTTTGTTGTATTGAACTATATTTAACAGTTTAGTCCGCTTGCAATAATTACCTTAATTTTAGGCTGAGGCAAATTGCCAGTACATGCATACAGAGAATGTGGTCCTTACTTTTCTCCTGACAACAGTTTGCTCATTTTGGTTCAACTTAAACAGTCTTTTCTTTACCTTTTGCCATAGCAGGTAGATCTTCTTTTCTCCGGATAGGTACAAAAACCTTTGGCTGCATTGTTATTAAATTAATTTGGGGCAAAGTTCTTGTTTCAGTGGCAGTACTGGCTTATTTGCACTTGTAGCAACATTTACCCGGGGTAGGTTCAGCCGGTTTCCATGGTTCTATTCGTATCTCGCGTCAAAGCTATCAACTTTCGTTGGTCGGCGGCAGAGTCGAAGGCATGATCCATGGATTCACAGTTCCAGCAACCGACTGTTTACCTTTTAAAGCCTATTTATATTGTCTCAGACAAGTTTGTTAAGACAGGTGGCTGTATTTTTGGCAGAATAACAGGTTCACTTAATGCGGATCAAACTTTTAGACAGATGAAGCTGTGTAATTCACTTTTTTTAGCTAGTGGTATTAAACATCATGCCCAAGTTTTTGTATCATCTAAATTAGTTTGGTCATCTAAATTAGTTTGGTCATCTAAATTACATTGCTTCTCCAGAATGCAAGCCATTTTCTTAAGAACATGTTTTGCTTTCTTACAATAGTGGTCATTTGGCAAGACGAAATGTTCCCCCTATTATTTAGAATATAAGAACGTCATTACTAGATATCTCTTCGACCACCCGTTGAACATATTTCGTAACGGAATCTTTTAAATATTTGAACCCTTTAGAAGACATAGTCGTTCAACTTATCTTTCAAGGTGACTTGAGAAAAAAATGTTGGATTTGTAAACACATCATATTTGATGTACTGTATTAGACTTTCAAATATTCTCCAACACTGTTTCGTATGGATCAAAATACGGGTCTTCAGACAGTTCTTGCCGCATCATGTTCTGTGTAGGCGGTTATAGCAATGATTATAAGGCCAATGTTAATGGGCCTTGGGAGTTACAATTGCTCTGATAATTAGGGAAATAATCCTCGAGTCACATATTTTGGTGACCCTACCTCAATGTCTTTTCTGCCCACAGTTGCGTGCCTGTGTCAGAGTCTCTTGGCTATAGTCCCGTTTTTTGTATTGTTTTATGACTTAAGATAAATTCATAATTCTGCACTTTGGACTCTGCTATTTTCCTTTAAATAGAAACAGTCTTGCCAAGAAACAACTTCTTTTGAACTTAGTTCTTATTTACCTTTTTACATATTCTAGGAAGACATCTCTGCAGTGACTGTGATACATAAATTGTGGATATTCATCGTCTGAAACAGTTTTTGCTACTTTAAGTACTGGTTTACAGTTTCATCCGTTTACTCTAATAAGATTAAAGGAAATAAGTTGCTTTTATAGCATTTACTTTTGATTTAGGTTTGGTAGATTATCTATTTCTGTGTTAGATCACCTGAAGCAGACACATCCTCCAATATTCTGCTGATGGAGTACTGCCGAAATCACAGTCGTTGATTAACACATTTAGAAATATGTAAAAACATGTCAGCAAAATTGCCTTGCAAGAAGCTATTTATTTAAGTTTTTTTATGTAATAATGACGTTTTGGGGATTTTTCTGTGATTTTTAGGGTAATTTTCACTGGTTTCCCAAGTATTGTAGATGATAATTTTGTCTACTCTCTGCAATTTTATTTCAGGTCGGGCATCGTAAAGAGTTACTAAAATAAACAAATTGCTAAGCAGCGGGAGTCCTGGCATACAATCTGTAATAGGGTTTTCCTGGCATACAATTTGTAATAGGGTTTTCAAAAGCGTACATGATAATTATTCCTTTTTCAGACACAGTAGTTTAAAAGTGATTCATCAGTAAAGCCGACGTCTTACAACAGCACATAATACATGCTACCAGATCAAAATGTCGAAAAGGTGGGCTTCCTAATCTTAACCTCAATTTTTCGACCTTTTTCCTTTTGGCAAAACTCAATAATGTTTTGCAAAATAAAAAAAAAACAAGAATTCTCCTGTACAAATCAATGAAACAAAACAGCGAAAATAAATATTTAGAAATTAAAAAAAAAAGACTTGAAGAATATTTTGAAAACAAAATGACCGGATTTGGTAGGAATTACCTGAAAATCGTTGGTGTTCTTTAAAACTAAAAATCAAACCATGCAAAAAAAATAAAATAAATAAAAAAAATAAACAGACAAAAACGAAAAAGAAACACTAGCATAAAAGATAATTATTATGTTTGTGTTGAGGTATCCCATATACCTAATGGATGAACAAAGACTAAGCATATTTTCCGCCATGAAGCAGGGGTTGTACACACGAGTATATCATACAAGTAAAAGTTAGAATGTTTTTATTTCTGCGAACTGGAAATGAGTTTAGCATGTGGCTTCCACATTGGAATGAGGATAAAATGGTGTAGATATAGAGACCGATAAATTGTGTGCAATTAACAGGTTTTGGCGATGTGTGAGTCAGATGATGACGAATATTAAATAATAATCAAAATATTTAGGTTATATGAATGGAAATAACGAAGAACCTTGGTTCCCTTATGAAATACATTTTAATGATGAAATCGACCTTATGTGAAAAAGTGTATAATATAGGCGGTAGTGTATTATAGAAGAAAGCGTTAATGCAATAGATGAAATAAATTATAAAACTCAAAGAAACAGACGACTAAAGGTGTATGTCCTTTATCCTTTTAATACACTTTAAATATAAAGAAAAAAGAAGAAAAAGAAGAAGAAAAAGAAGTAGAAGAAAATACGAAGAATAAAGAAAAAGAAGACGGACGTAAAAGAACAATACGAATCACAGATACGAAAAGATCATTGAATTCGTCCTATTTTTGAATTGAAAATAAGGCCACAAATTCGCTGTGTACACCATCCAAAAACTCCTGTTGTTGAAATACTTCCATCAGAATTATGACAAAAACGCTTGAATGTCTTCCTAAGAAACTTCATTTTCTTCTATTTAGATGTTGATACTTAATGGCCGATTCTCATAATGGTAAACTGCAGAACAACAGTTAGGTTTGAAGACTGGATTCTAGTCCAACAACCAGCATAATTTATGACGTGTTACACTGATGATAACGTAAGCATAAAATCACTTAAAGCTGTGGATTCTGTGATAGAATCATTTAAATTATTTAATTACTTTTAAATTAAGGACAATGCTTGGATCGTATTTTAATCGACAGAGGCTCGACTCCCCCCTCCCCGCACAAAAAATAACTAGAAAAAAAACGATGCGAGTTGAACAATAATAAATAAATAAAATGGTGATAACAAACACAAATGCTTGATAAAGAATTGTAATGAAGGGCAATACATGCTATTTTCTACCTACCTGAACGAAATTAGTTTGTGTTTCAAAGTATTTTCATGCGGTTTTCTTTACTTTTTTTTAGCTTTAACTTACGGATGTGTGGGTGTCTTATATATCCGGATTTCCTAGAAAAAACAGTAGCCACTAGATGAAAATTTTACCCGGTAGATTTCAAACGAAATCGCCAGATCTAGTAGGAAAACCGCTAAATTGGCAACACTGAGAATTTCTTTTTGCCGGTGTAGTTGATGTTTTAGTTTTACGGCATATCCACCCTTTTCAAGTTATTTAATGCTGAATCCAAAGATTTTGAATAACATTTTTTAATAGAATGTATTTGTTGTTTTCAGGTCGGTTTCTATTAAACCCATAGTTGGGGCCCTAACAGGTACTACCACTCCGGATCAGAGTGTACCTGGGAGCAATGGCAATTAAAGGGTGGATCCACACTCCTCAAAGCCTGCAAGCCTGGGCCTCACCACTGGATAGAGTTTAAAGTCCTATTCAGGGCCCTTTGCCGGTGTAATGTACATATTATCCTCTAAAAATTATTCTTTTTATATATGAGAAAGCAATTTTTATGTACAAAATATATCTCAGAACACTACAAGGCATATCAATCACTTTATATAATAGTAAAGATCGAGATAGAGATTATATAAAAATAACTTTATCTGGGTATGTCTACATGTGTGCGTATGTTCCCTATGAACTCAAAAACGGTTTAACCGATTTTCATGAGATTTGAACACAACGATACATTATGTAGTCGGCAGTGTCCTTAGATAAGATGTCTATTAACTTCTTTGAAAAGTATCAATAATCATAATTGGAAAAATTCCAATTAACGTAAAAAGTCGATTTTGACCAAAGTTAACGACCTTACACAACCTAACATCTCGAGTGCCTTTGATAATTTTTATAACAATATAATCCAAAAGGCGCGACATATAAAAGCAGCAAAATATTTCTGATATGACAGGGACACATTTGAAAGGAATGTTTCTGTTAACAGCACGATTGCATCATGATACCTAATTTTTTTCTTTTTAAAATTGAATTACAACTACTATTATCCAACAAGCAGTTCGATCAGACCTTAAAAAGATCTACAATATATTCTTTGATATTACTCGGGCGCGTTCGACATGCATCTTTCTGTTTAGAGCACAATGGAAACTTTTCTGTTGATGTTAAAGCTTTAATTCGAGCCTAATCTCACCTGTCTGTTTAAATGTGCATATGTATGTACTTTTTCTTAATACACACTTCTAAACACCCAGGCAACGCCAGTATGTATGTATGTATGTATGTATGTATGTATGTATGTATGTATGTAGGCATATGTGTATGTACTGGATATGTGTGAGTCTAAAACTCTTTATTTAAAAAATCAAAAAAAACCCAAGTGTCTGTAAATCATATCAATTGGACTGTTGTTTTTTTGTCGATTCGTACGTTGCGTTATTTGGAAAATTATGTGTGAATTTGTCGACATCATCATTATCATGTACTGGATATATGTGAGTCTAAAACAAACTCTTTATTTAAAAAAAAAAACAAGCGTATGTAAATCATATCAATTGGACTGTTGTTTTTCGTCGATTCGTACGATGAGTTATTTGGAATATTATGTGTGAATTTGTCAACGCCATCATCATCATCATCATCATCATCATCATCATCATTATCCTGTACTAGGAAGGAGAAAAAAATCAGAATGGAAAAGGGACAACAACGGTCCAGCCGCTGATCACTTACTATGTATGACTTTGGAATGTTCCTTTATGTGTATTTTAAATGTATGTGTGTGTACGTATGTATAGGTATATGTATGTATGTGCGTATTTGTGCGCCTCTACGTGATTATAGTTGCATGTGTGTGCACATGCATACGTATGTTGGCGTACATCTGCATGCACGCATGTGTTTATTGTCATGTGTATGTGGGGTGGAGAGGGCTCTCGTAAGCCCTGGTGAAGGCAACTCTTCTAGGAGAAGCAAATCTTAGATTTAAAAAAAAAACATAAAGTACCCGCATTAAGCTGGTCTGCAGTTTGACTTGTTGCTGGCTATCCTGCTCTTGCTTGTTGCTGGATGTAAACATTTTGAACCGAGAGAGAGAGAGGGAGAGAGGGAAAGAGTTAGCTGTCGTTCAAAGCTAAAACTCTGTAACATCATCTGTGTATAGATACTCGCTCAGCCATGAAAAAGTTGTGAGGCGTGTAGGCCTGAAATGCTGGAAGCATGTAATAATTGATCTGCCATCATTATATGTATATATGTATGTATAGGTGTATGCATGTTCATGTACAGGTGTATGTATACGTGTGTATATCTATGTGTATATGTATGTATATGTATATATGTATGTATACATGCATGTGTGTATATGTATATACGTATATATATAAATATTGTTTGTATGTAAGTGTATATATGCATGTGTGTATGTATGTATATGTATGCATACATACGTGTATGTATGTGCATGTTTGTGTATGAGTGCATAGTCATGTATGGGTATGTATATGTAGGTAAGTGTATATACATGTGCATATGTGTACATATGTGTATATGTATGTATATATGTGTATGCATTCGTATGTGTGTGCATTTATATGTATGTACATGTGTATGTATGCGTGTGTATGTATATGTATCTATGTGTATTATGCACTGTGTATGCATATATGTATATGTGAGTGTATGTTTACGGATATGTATGTGTGTATGTGTGTATGTGTGCATGTGTATATATGCATATTTGCATTTATATATATATATATATGTATGTATGCCATTGACCGTCTTGTGTATGTTTATGTATATGTATATATATTATGTCTGTGTACGTATGTATGCATATATGTGTGCTATATGTTTATATGCATGTGTGTATGTGTATGTATGTGTGTATATGTATGTATGCGTATATATATATATATATATATATATATATATATATATATATATACTAGTGACCATCTTCAGTGTCATGTCTGTTGGAGCGTGTGAATTTTGCCGGCAGGACTAAAGTCATTTTCGGCTCATAGATTTTCAGTGCCTGAGGGAGTAGCACTCGTCTGACAAGACGTTGCAATCATCATGTATATTTGTATGCCAGCCTAAAACTTTTGGTAAAGGCGACGAATTTTCACCAGATCGGTAACGTTTGGCATCACGAACCTTCGGATGACAAATATCGAGCAATCGGCTAAAAACATTCATTCTTTCACCCTCAACTGGGCACTTTTCTACAGAGAGGGGCCTCTTTTTTTCGCCGATTATTTTCGGAAGTAATCCCCTCCTTTTGATAAACTAGCCTTAATTTAAACCTACGACACTTCCGGTTTGGCGACGGTGCAAACGCATCACGTTTTTCTTTCACATTCTTTTTCTCCTTCGTGATACTGGTTCGAGCTTGCCTTCTTACTAGCACTTTTTTATTTATTTATTTTTTATTGATTTATATCTTTTTTCTCGACACACACCTTCACACACCCGGGCAACATTGGGCACCCAGGCTAGTTATATATAAAGTAAATAAAATAAATAACAGTATGTTCCCAACAGTACTATATAGCCTTCAATTTAATGTTGACCAATCCCTGAGGTATGTAGAGGTTCCCTTAGGTGCGCCGCAATTTATCCCTTATTAGAGTAGGCAATCACACTATTGAAGTATAAAACATTAGTTGATCACCATTCATTCTCAGGCAAGACTAGAATATACACATATATAGTCCAGTCCCCTTACTAGGATATATATATATATATATATATATATATATATATATATAGATAGATAGATAGATAGATAGATAGATAGATGAATAGATAAATAGACGTGTGCATATATATATATATATATATATATATATATATATATATATATATATCGCTATCTCTATTTCTCCTATTATATAAAAGGAGCGTTCTCTATATATGGGTGCGAATTTCGTATGTACGGGAAAACGAGTGGACCGATTTTTATGAAGTTTTACACCAAGGTACTTCATCTGGTTGGCAATGATCCTACTGCGTGTTTCGGGTGGAATGTCCTCGATAAGTTTAGATAACTGATAAGCGAAAACAACTGATGAAAGAAGGAACAGGTGATTTGGACAAAAGTTAACCTCTAACACAGCTTTACTTCACAAGAAAGTTCTGCTATATGAAACGACTGCGTTCACAATGATTGTTTCTATTTAACCTAACAATTTGATGTATCGACCAAAGTTCGTATACACCTCTCTTTTCGACACTTATGGGATGGACCATTGATATACTTTACCATGGAACTATGTATTTGCCGCGGCGACGATTGAATTATGGTCTATGTTACTCACAACAGATGAACTGAGCAGTCCCTTTTCTTAAAATTGGTTGATACACACCATTACGAGGGGAGTGCAATAAGTAATACCTCTGACCCACTTCCAATAGGAGTAGAACAACGAAACTTGACACAGTTATTACATATATACCACCGCGAGTTATGCATTTCTCCCATCTTTTGATGCAGCTCTTGAAACTGTTTTTGTAGAACACCTCAGGTTGGTCCTCCAACCACGACGTGACTTGAGAAATCAAGGCTGCATCATCCGGGACACGCTTTCCTTTAAAAAAAAAAAAAAAAAAAAAAAAAAAAAAACTTAATAGCTGGGATGAGGTGAAAGTCAGAGGGTGCAAGGTCAGGAGAGAGGGGAGGACGGGGGAGGATTTCATAACCACTCGCCCATCCTTTTGATCTGGCTACACGCG
Source organism: Euprymna scolopes (assembly GCF_053919585.1). Taxonomy (NCBI): domain Eukaryota; kingdom Metazoa; phylum Mollusca; class Cephalopoda; order Sepiida; family Sepiolidae; genus Euprymna; species Euprymna scolopes. Next base: position 123,707,690 of record NC_136482.1, on the reverse strand, counting down.
AGTTGTGGACCGGAGCGTTGTCCTGCAGGAGGAGGGTAGGTTTGCTGATCTTGCCGCGCCTCTTGATTTTGATAGCTTCCCTTAACTTCCTCAAAAGTGAAGCATAATAGGTTCCTGTAATTGTGGTACCCTTTGCCAGGAAATCTGTCATCATTACTCCGTTCTGGTCCCAGAAGACTGTGAGCATGACCTTGCCAGCGGAGGGATGAACCCTTGCCATCTTTGGAGGTGGTGAGTCCAAGTACTTCCACTGCATTGACTGGGTGTTGGTCTCCGGATCATAGTGATGGAGCCTGGTTTCATCCTGTGTAATCAGTCTTTTGAAAAACTTTGACTCATCTTCTTGGCACATCTCCAAATTCATCCTCGAGCACTCTTGCTTCTGAAATAGTGTGAGCAACCTGGGAATCTATCTGCCAGACACCTTATGCATATGCAAATGGTCATGAATGATAGTTTCTACAAGCCATGTACTAATCTTGATACCTTCGGCTATTTGGCGAATAGTAATGCGCCGATCTTCCAAAATGGCAGTCTCAACTTGACAGACAGATGCCCTATCAATGGCAAAAGGGGGACGCCTAGGTCTCGAGACTGTTTCCACAGACTTCCGGCCATGTTGCAATTCACGATGCCAGCGTTTTACAAGGCCATATGATGGGGCATTATCACCATAAGTTTCTTTCATTTCATCCAAAGTCTCATGTGGTGTGCGTCCTTTCAAATACAAAAACCGGATCACTGCTCGACATTCAACAGGCTCCATTTCACACCTCACTCAGTTCAAACACCTGTAAAACAGAAACCACAATTAGTTCAGAGCTTTAATTTGCCACATAACCAGTATAGATATAAATCATTGCACACGCAAAATTTCAGCTAGATCAGACAGCTGGATGTGCGTCAGGTGCATTACTTATTGCACGCGCCTCGTTTTTGCCAGGTATTGGCTTACAATAATTTCCCTACCTTTATATATTTCCCAACTTTTATTAGAAAATATGTTGATGCCATTATAGCGATGATTGCTAAACATCCATTTTTCGTGTATTAGCAAAACATTCATACAAACATACATCGGATGGCGTTCTTCTGTAAGATTTTTTTTTATACTTCCTTGTTCTTTGAGCAGAAGTTTTACTGCAAATGTTATGCAATAGCTACATCTGATTTTACCAGTGAATGTTTCAGATGATATTTTACATCTCTATCATGTTCAATGTTACTCACAGACTATAGTAGCAAAACATTCATACAAACATACATCGGATGGCGTTCTTCTGTAAGATTTTTTTTTATACTTCCTTGTTCTTTGAGCAGAAGTTTTACTGCAAATGTTATGCAATAGCTACATCTGATTTTACCAGTGAATGTTTCAGATGATATTTTACATCTCTATCATGTTCAATGTTACTCACAGACTATAGTAGAGATTCAGAAAGAGCTTCCTCAGAAGTCTGCTCAGTGAAGTCATTGCTAAAATTAATCTTCTGGACATAATACGAATAATACTAACTGCTTTAGCAAGGCGAAAAACTTCACTATATTTGCTAGCATTTGAAGGAACTTCGTATACACCTGCTTTTAAAGCTAAAACGACACCATGCCGTTTCTTGTGGGGTTCAATATCAGGAATTCTTCCAAGTAGTTGTTCCATTAATCTGGTTGAGTTGACATCTGATTATTCCACACCAACATGTTCTAATCATAGTGCGGCTATGTCAGCCAACCTAAATAAACTGGTGTTTCTTATGTATTTTGCTATTTATTATGAAAATAACAATTTCACATCATGCCTCAGATTATGCTCATTCCGGTGTTTTTATAACAGATAACGGTGTGAGTCTAGCGGACCAGGGTTTTCCCCCGCTAATCCGTAATCACTACGTAATAATCAATCATTGGTCGATTGGTCAATGCCACATTATGCAAACATGCAATTTTCTAACAACAAGTTTTTCACACCTAGCCAATTCAGCTCATCCCATCATTCAGTGAACCCAGAACGATGACTCATTACCATCCTCCCAAAATACATGATTTTATTAGCAAAACAATATTAGTATCAAAATATTATTACCAATCTCAAATCCGCTCAGTTTAAGTTATTTTCCTTGTTTTGGTTACAGTCATTGACCAATCAAACGGAGTCAGAAAGGCAATCTGAAATTGCCCGGGATTGTTCACGTAATAAAAGCTCTAACTCGGCTCTCATATAACCGTTATTACTGTAAAATCCGACAAGCATACGTAGTTGGTTCACGGACTTTAGGAGAGTATGAAGTCCTCTGTCTCGTGATAATGGTTTCTCCCTATCAATCTGATGTGCTTGGGATAATCCTTTTCCTCTATTCTTTTCTTTCTACTTGAATGTTATACAATAACAGTTTTCACTTATTTTGATGCATTACTTTATTTTGTTTCAGCGTGACTTTTTACTCAATCGCCTTCGTTTGCTGGATTGAACAATATTTATCCCTCTTATAGAGGCAACATTTATTCAAGTCAGCATTTCATCTGGCTTCCGCATCAATGATAAACCTTCAAATTGAGAATAGGCCGAGCGTTTATCCTTTTACCACCTTTTGTCCAAATGTTGTATAGGGTATAGTTTTCCCCTATATTTTTCGTCTAGTATCATTAGTCTGAACACCATCATGTAAATTACCCTATTATATTTAAATCAGCTCTCACATGTTGGCACAAGCTTTTATTTCAGGTGAGGCTATTTAAGGTCTGTTAGGCTTTATAGAACAACATTTGGGATAATAAATCTCAGGTTTAACCGATATTGAACTCGTTTGCTGAATTGTCTGTCAACAGTGTGCCCTGGTATTGTGTCAACGAACACGTTTTATAACGGGTTAATAATATTTTCTGATGCCAAAAACTTATAAATAGCATATTGTGAAGGACATCTGCCTGATGAACATGAGCTTGTCCAAGAAAGGCAAATTAGTCAATAATGTGACAGCGAGCTGTAGGAAATTGTCCGCTCTCCTGGTGTACCAAAGTTTTGTCTTTATTCCCAAATTTACTACGGATGACGTACTTGAGGAAAAACATAAGAGTTTATTTTCCATTAAATCACTCCTCTTGACAAAGATTTTAAATATAGACGAAACAATAATGAATATATAAAAGTTATCGTTTTTATTTTACATTTTCCATTAAGTTAGATTATTATTTCCATATTCATTATATATCCATACATGTATATGTATATATGATTGCAACGTCTTGTTAGACGAGTGCCACTCCCTCAGACACTTTTACATTGTTCTTTACACTAAACGTTTTGTACGTCGATCGCGTTTTCTTCCAATTTTAGGATTTGTTATGATAAAAATGTTAGTATCAAATAAGAACTATTTAAAGAGTATTATCAGATATTAGGATATAAGACGCAACAGAAACGTATATGCAAATAGTAAATAACCAGTTCTTTATAAAAAAATCTTTATATTTATGACATTTTTTTCGCTTAGATATTAATATTAAATACTGACTTTTTTCTATTTCAAAACTGTTTAACAACTTTCCTAATAGACATGAGTATGCGAGCGACTTTATGAAAGGTTAATAGCTTGCCTGTCCTGTTACAAACGGATGTTCATTAATTAATTCTTCACATTTTATAGTTTTATAGTTCGATGATTTGCTTCATATTATTATTACGCGTGTGTTTTTAAAGAAAAACTATCTACATCGTGCATAATTGTGTAGAAGCAAGACAGAACATTTTCTAGCATACTGATATGTTTATATATACTCACTCCCTCTCTTTCTCATTCTCTCTCTCTCTAGGTATATATATATATATATATGTATATATAGGTATATATATGTATGTATATATAGGTATATATATATGTTACATTGTGAGATGGTGTACATATATACGTGTCGTGTGATGTACTGTCGTGTTACTAAATGTCTATATTGTGGTTTCTACTCTATCTGAACACTTAATTATCGTGTTGCAGTCTATTTAACTTCAGTGATCGTCTAAGTGTAATGCGTGCGTGTGTGTGTCAGACATTACATGTATTTCGAAATACCTCATCAACTTTACAACTGCGTTGTTGATCTTTCGCTCCACCTAGAATTTTATCTGTTCTTGGATGAAACCTGGTACCCGTGGATGAATGCATTTTAAATCCAAAATGATGGTTCGTTTTGTATAGTTTTTTTTATTATTATTACTCCTCCAGGTGTCGATCGCAGAAGAATTGAAGTGGTTAATTTTAGTCTCCATTTTGAGACACGTCAGTCCCCTCCACGATGAGGGTGTATGACCTGTTAAATCGTCCGCTCTATTTAAGGTCCTCTTTCCAACTCATCTATATTCTATACTAACTACAAAACGTGATAATTCTATTCAATTTTCTTCCGGTGCAACCTGTCCATTTTACACGTGAACCTGTTTTGAAATCTTTTGTCAAAACTTAGTTAAACATCTCATCTCTTGTTTACTTTAAATTAGACAAACAGAGAGATCGACAGAAAGAAAGATATATAACAAGTAATGCCTCTCCTCGTCCACTATATATATATATATATAGAGAGAGAGAGAGAGCGACAGAGACAGAGACAGAGACAGAGACAGAGAGAGAGAGAGTAAGATAATTGATAAGTTACAATTAAAGTTAAAAATAAAAAAACTCGGTTTCATAAGGAAGAACAAACAACGGGGGTAGATAATGGGAGGAGAGAAATAATGAAGTGATCGAAGAATTGGGAGATGGTGGAGAATAAGAAAAGGAATACGAAAACAAGGGGGAAGGGGAAGTAGCAGTAAAATGAGGTGGAAGCAAAAAGAAATATATTGGGAAGGAAAAAGGAAGAACAACGGCAACAGGAATGAGAACTAAAAGAAGAACAAGGAAGAGGATGTAAAGTACAAGAGCAAACAGAAGAACAAGATTAAGAAAAGTGAATGTTGAATAAAAAAAATGAACACATCTATGAAGAAAAAGAAGGGAGCAGATAAAGAGTAATCGTCGATAAAAAGTGCTTAGGATATAATGAAGTACAGGAAATTAGTTGAACGATTCAAGTGAAAAAGCATAGGAAAATTAAAAGAAACGGAAGATGAAAAGTAGAAAATTAAAGAAGAATAGTGATAATAAGAAGAAATAAAAGACGAAAAAGAACAATTTACGATTTACCATCCAAATGAATGCTTTGGCGATGATACTTAGGACTTTTAGAAGGCGGACCATTGAAAACTACATCTGCCTTACTTTAAAACCTGCTAGGTTTATTTTTGGTGTATTTAAAAAAAAAACACCCAATATTTTTCCTGATGAGGAGACTTTGTTTCAAAAAACTATATGATAAAATTATTGTCCAAGATTTATTGTCTATCTCAATAAAAAACATTGTTTCCGAAACGATCGTACACGTTATTGATTTTGTTTGTTCTTCCTCATGAAGCCAAATTTTAATTTTTAATTTTCATTTCAAATTATCAATCACCTTACTCAATATTAAAATAGCTCTAGGATATATATATACCTATTGAGCTTAGTATATATCTACATTACAATGAGCGCTGTTTTCTTTTATTTTAATTGTATTAATGAATTTACTAATACATTAAAATATATTCTGCTCTTCAGACTATTGTTCTAATCCCCTTAATATATATATATATATATATATATATATATATATATATATATATATATATATATATATGATTGCAACGTTTTGGCAGACGAGTGTCACTCCCTCAGACACTTAAAGTCCAAATAACAAAATGACTTCCATCGCCACAGGACCATTTTAATAGACACATTCTTGAGCGAGTATCTATACACAGATGATGTTACAGAGTCTTAGCTTTGTACGACAGCTTAGTCTCTGTCTCGGTTCAGGATGTTGAGATCCAGCAACAAGGAAGAGCAAGATAGTCAGCAACAAGTTAAACTGCAGACCAGCTTAATGCGGGCACTGGTCTTCCGCTTTATGGTTTTTTAAATCACAGATTTGCTTCTACTAGAAAGGTTGCCTTCACCACTGCTTAGGGTAGCCCTCTCAACCCCAACCGCCACATACATACACACAAACACACACAGTGGTAGTTGGCTGTGGACCCCTAAAAAGGGTTCATTCGCCCTTTGGAAAGTCTTGTATTTAATCCTTCAGGGATACTCGCCACCCTCCTCTTCAAACAAGTCTGGCGGGGAACTAGTTTAGTCGCCGGTGACTCGACCATAAGACAGGTAGTACTGAGTTACATGGTAGCATATTACATGACCTGATATATATATATATATATATATATATAGAGAGAGAGAGAGAGAGAGAGAATTGACTTTGCCTGTGTGTGTATGAAACGTTTATAACAACCCCTTGCTGCATATTTTACCTTAAGATATAAAAGTTGATATATAGTTCATTTAGATCTCGAGAACATTTTACATTTTGTTTTAAGCTTGTGAAAATAATTGTTTAGTTTTGTTTTTTTTCTTACTTAGAATCGCTTAATAATTAAGCGGATTTTATAAACGCCTACGCAAATAGCGCCGTTAGTATCCTACAATCACTCTCTACTTGTCATTAAGTTTAAAAAAAAGGCTGAAGTTATATATATGACATAAGAACGAGACTCCTTTTATTTCGATTTACAGTATATGCTTATTTGATCTATCATTAATACATTCGGTTTCAAGGGAACCCCAAATATATATTACTTGCATGATCAAATATAACGAATGTTGTTGATTCTTCAGTCGATTCTTAGATAGTTAAAAAAAAAAAAACTAACTGCTGTTGGATTACACGATTGAAATATTGCATATTGACTACATATTTGTATTTATTGTCTCGTGGACCGGTTTTTACCGATATTACCCCGAAATCGAAGTT
>NC_136482.1:123668314-123695814 GCF_053919585.1 Euprymna scolopes | reverse complement strand
GAGTAACTTGTTTCTGTTTATTGTTTAATAACTTATCTACCTCAGGTGAAACGTCATCGAGGTGGTCATCATGCAATCTTTATCGTAAATGACTTTCAGTATATTTTATTTTGACAACGAATGTTCACAAACATATGTACTTCCAAATTATGTCACATCAGTTTCGCATTAGCTATGCTGGTTTATATTTTACGTTAAGCAATATATATTTCTTGTAGAAGTCAGTAGTAGATTTAAAATAAAATTTGGATTTCAAAGATTTTTCGCATTGTAAGTGAATTAACTCCAACTGATATTCTTCTTTTACTTGCTCCACATATGTTTTGTAAGGAGTACCAAATACCTCAAACAAAATTCTATATTTCCGGAAGTCAACAAATATAGAGAAAAACTCGCTTCTCAGACGTCTATTAGAGTTCACAAAGATGTTTGTATTTATATCTCTCTTGCGATTTTGGAAACTTGGGAAATAAGAGTAGTTTCTTTTTTGAAGCTGTGATTCCCATAGTCGAAGCCTTCTCTCAAAAGTAGTAAATTGACTTTACATCTTAAATACAACGTTTTATTTCCTTGTTCTTTCCGTGAACCTAAATATTCAGAGTGCCGCCCACTTTAAAAACTAACGTAACAACCCTGTGTGGATCTTGAAAGTCGGAATTATCTTCTTTTTTTTTTGTCTCTATAACATGGAAGTCTATTCTCCCAATGCATATACTCGTTTTGCATTTTTCCCGGGTAAAATCGAACATTTGCAAAATACGTAAGGTCACCATACTTTGTTTCGACTTGTTTCATAAATTCTTTTAATAGGGGGCGATTTAGTCCTTTTTTAAAATATAACATCTACTGTTTCACGATTATTGTCATGATGTCCTTAAAATTCAGTGATTTTGCGCACTACGCATCTTAACAAATAATCCAAAAACGCTTATTATTTTATCAATACTTATATGGTTTTTGAGTAATACAACAAAGTACTTTTATCTGCAATCATTGCTGATGCCCCATCCGTGATAAATCCAGATTCATATCTATAATCAATTTTATTAAGCTTTGCAAAATATCTGCTCCAGTGCTTGTGTCTTGCATAGGAATCACTTTTACAACTTCTTTCACAATATCACCTGTTGGTATTACACCCCTCATAAAAAGTACAGGTTTTCAAGTATCCTTCATATATGTGGTTTCATCGATAGCAATAATACAATACTCCTGATAGTTTCAAATGCCATCCAAGTCACTTATAACATTTGCTGCCAGCTCTTCAATACGCCTTGTTACTGTTTTTGCCGATAAACTGATAGCAGAAAATAATCTCCCTGTTCTGGAAAAACAATATCTCCTATCTTTAACGATAATTCTTGGAATAATTCTCCATCAGTAAAAGGTTTCATCTTTTCTGCAATTACTTTTGACACCTCGTATCTAACGCGAATATCTTGATCAGTTTCTTTAACCTTCTTAGTGAAAAGGGATTATCGATTTCTTAAGTTTTTCTAAACGTACAACTTCTTGTTTTCGTGTCTATCTGGTTAATTTGTTTTAATGATTATAACGGATTTCATAATGCAGTTTAAAAAAAAAACAGCAAAATATGGTAATCTCCTGATAAAAAGAAGGATTTAAAAAAATCTAGGCGATGTATGACGGCCCCAAACTATCACTTTGGTTTGGTTGTCCTATACTTAGATCCTGTCAAAGGTAAGATGGCCAGTCGGACAAAATTCACTCGCTGACCCGTTTCCGACCCCTACTCTAAATTATCGCAACAGCCGTTTATCCTTTGGATCTCTGCGCAACGTCTATTGATATTTCTTTAAATCTGAGTCGCAAAAAAAAGCCTGCCTATGGTTTCAGCCCACTCCGCACTTTTTCAGTGGATATATGGTTAATGCTCTCCCTGCTCAGTATTTTCATATCGTTTACGCTCTTTGGTGTATTGTTATTCGATGTAGATGCCACCATTCAATAGGATACGTAATTTATTTATCATTGTGCTGTTTCGGTTTTCTAAGTAATCTATAATCTTATGCTTATATAGTGTAATATAATATATATTTTTTGTTTACTGCAGCATTGGAGATTCTGGTTAGTGTTTGTATTTTATGAGGATTGGTTTCGAGCACAAGTGATTTATAATGACCGTTCACGAACAAGCAACACACAATCCATCCTGAATATGAATGGTGTCAATATTTCCTAGATTTCCAGTATTGTCCGTTCTTTTCGATCCATGTTTCTAATCCCTTCTTTCAACAACCGTTGGCAATTCAGTTGTCCCGGATAAAGGTGTTTATTTTCAATAATGTATACAAGGATTCAAATACCTCAATGTGATTTTGAAATATGTACTTAAATTAGGCAAAACAAAAAAAAGCAAGTCAATGTGATAGTCAGTGGGATTGTGTGGAGGGTAACCTTATTTTGCATTATCGCAACAAGTGCTTATCATTAATTGCTCCCTGGCGAAAATCTTCTCTGAAATTCGAGTTGATATAAACCTCCTCACAATCACAGTACTATTTGCATTCCTTTAGTAGAAGTAATTTTGAATTCGCCCATTGGATGTCAAATTAATGTTGAATGCCTCGGCTTGATTATCGTACAATTTTTCGGTGTGATATTAATATTATTGGCTCACATGGAGCTTTCACACAAGTCAACAAACGATCTTATTGGAAACCTGTAGTGTTCTCTCGAGGCTGAGTGACAACGAGTCTCCCCAGACGTCCAGCTCTCTTTACCTCCTTCGATAGCATTTGCAATTAATTTGCATCATCGCAACATCCGCTTACCATTGATTTTTCGCCGGCAGTGGCCATTGGTTCATACTGGAATTTGATGTGGCACTAAGCCTTCACAAGGTCCCAGTTTTCTTTGCGCTTGTCCAACCAAGGTCTAGCTAGGGCTCTCTCCCCGGTGTTTCAGCCCTTCTTTACACTTCTCAGCTCTTTGGTGCCACTTTTTTATTGGGAGTAGCAGTGGTGAAACTATGGGGAGGGGGCATTTATGCTTGTACCATTTGTCTGTACGCTCAAAATGCAGTTTTGGTGTTCTTCATTCTCTGTAACGCTTATTCGTTATAGTATCTTCTTGTAATACAAGAAGATACTATAACGAATAAGCGCATTCAAGGGTTTTTCCTCAATATTTCAGTCGTTTTCATTATCGTTAGTTGTTGTACTTTTGCAGTTATTCCTCTGATTCAAATTTCTGACATTCTTTTTTCGAAGTTTTTCGGAATTGTTCCTAGTGCTCCCACTATTATCGGTACTATTTTGATTTTCTTCATCATCCAAATCCCTTTTAACTCTCTGGCTAGCTCTGTGTATTTGCTTCCTTTCTCCTTTTCTTTCATACTTACCCTGTGGTCAGCTGGGACAGCAAAGTCTACGATTTGACGGGATTTTTCTTTCTTGTTAATTATTACGACATCTGCCATAACTATCCTTTCAGTGTTTTGCATTATGTATTTTTCTAGTTCTTTTTTCGTATCCTTCACACAGTCTTCTATACAGATCAGTCCTCTCCCGCCTTCTTTCCTTTTTCACGTAGAGCCTGTCAGTATTGTCCTTTTGGCGTAGTGCATTATGCATAGTCATGAGTTTCCTGGTTATCGGGTCGAGTTGTCTCAGTTCTTCTTTTGTCCACCCTATAAACGGTCTAGAGTATCTTACTAGTGATACTGCCCATGTATTTATACCTTTTATTAGGTTTCTGCTATATAATTTCGTTTCCAGGAGTTTTCTTGTTCTCCTGAGCTATTAATTTACAATTTTCTCTTTCATTTCTGTAGCTTTGATGGTGTCCGCTTCCAGAATTCCCAAGTATTTATAGTTGTCTTGTTCCCCAAGTGCCCTCATTTCTGTTTGGTTGGATAGTTCCATGTCTTCTGTCGTTTCCAGTTTTCCCTTTCTTATAACTAGTTGTGCGCACTTTTCCATTCCAAATTCCATTCGGATATCTTGGCTGAAGATACTGGTAGTATTAATTAGTGTCTCTAGCTCCTTTTCGGTTCTTGCAAAAATTTTCAGATCGTCCATGTACATCAGGTGGTTCATTTTTTTCCTCTGTATTGGAGAACTTGTATCCGGCTTGGCACTTTCTCAAGTTCAAGGGCATCATGGCTATGATTAACAGTAGTGATAGTGAGTCTCCTAGGAAAATGCCTCTTTGTATGTTAATTTCTGTTATGTGTTGTCCATCAGCTGTCAATTCCAGTATCCATGTTTTCATTGCATTTTCTATTACATTGGTGATCCCGCTTGGTATTCTATTCATTTTTAGGCATTCTATTATCCATGCTTGGGGGATCCTGTCGTATGCTTTTTGTATCCATGTCATGGCCAAATTCTTTCTCCTCCTTTTTACCTCCTTTAGGATCTTTTGATTTATACATAGCAGGTCATGTGTTCCTCTTCTTCCATTTTGGCATCCTTTCTGCTCCTCGGGGATGAGTCCACGGTTATTCAGGGAGTGGTAGATTTTTCCCCCTCAGTTGTGTTGTCTATTATTATTATTATTATTATTATTATTATTATTATTATTATTATTATTATTATTAACTCAATAGAAGTTTTTACATAGGCTATTATCAAAGAATTCTATTTGACAAAAACTCGTGGTGTCTACGTGTATATATCCCCTTCAACCTGGGTTCTTTTTCATGTAGCATCAGTCAGTATCGTCATTTACGTGTAATGCATGAGACATTGGCAATAATTCCCTCGTCCTCTGATTAATGTGTTTAACTTCTCTTTAAGTTAATCTTATTCGAGATGCGGCCAAGGTGTTTATTTCTTTAAATGGAATTTCTACTGTATAGCTTTGTTCTTAAGGGTTTCCTCGTTTTTCTCTGGTACTTTTTCCCCTATATTATCTTTGCTCCGAGAGATTATATCTTATCTGCTTCCAGCACTCCGAGATATTTGTAAGTGCCAGTTTCCTTGAACGCTCTTATCTTCTCTTAGTTGAGGAGTTCCGTGCCTTCTTATGTCTCTAGTTTTCTCTTTGTCATCTCTATTAATGCACATTTCCTTTAAAAATCGCAAATGTATTGGCTGGATTTTCTAGTTTTTTGTTCTTTCTGCATTTAGCAAGCATCTTTTGGTCATCTATATACCTGAGGTATTTTATTCTTTGTTCTGTTCCTGTAAATTTACACCCTGCATTACATTTTCTCAGTCAGGTGCTGTCCTGCAGCTGTCGGTTCCAGTCTCCAGGTTTCTATTGCTTTCTTAATAATATTAATAATCTTGTCAGATATTTTGTACATATAAGGCATTCAATTATTCATGCTTCTGGAATTCTGTAGCACGCTTTCCTGTAACTGATCCACTCCACGTTTTACATCTCCCAAGATGGTTTGTTCTCTGTATAATGGTGTGTCTCTGTTGTTCCTTTACTGCATCAGTACTGGTCGTGGGGAAGTGTCTGGCGAGAGTTAAGGGAGTAGTAGATATATTTACTAAGTTGTGCAGTTCTTATAAATATTATAATTATTATTATAATTATAATAATTATAATTATTATAATAATAATAATAATTATTATTATTATTAGACATCCTGTAAATTCGTAGAATTTGCTGTCCCAGTTGACCACAATGTGTCTGTATTACAGCAATAGAGACACACACAGACGGACAAAAACAGTGTGTATGAGACAGTTATAGAGGGAGGCGAAAAGAAACTCAACCAAAATTAAAATTAGGCTTTCTGTGTTTGAATGGGATGGAAAACGAGATAGATAGAAAGAAAGATAACTAGAGATAAAGATAGATAGGGAGATAGAAGGAAAGGCACATTGTTTGATTCACCAACATACAGAATATGCGAAAAAAGTAAAAGCAACTATTTAGCAGAATGTGAAAAAATGACGGGCGTGGCAGTAGTTGTTTCTCTGCTTCGTGGAAAAGGCGCACAAGTGCACACTAAATGGATTTTTATTCGCTTAAATTCAACGCATAAAGCAGAGATTCGAAGTATATATATATATATATATATATATATATATATATATATATATATATATATATATATATATATATATATATATAAGAGAGAGAGAGAGAAACACAGATGTTGTGAGCAGACGGCAGAGGAGGTGGAAGAAGAGAAGAAAAAGAAAAAAGAAGAAGAAGAGAGAGGGAAAGAAGAAGAAGAAGAAGAAGAAGAAGAAGACAAAAATAGAACAGATCAGATATTCATAGGTCGATTAACTAAACAACTGAGAAGGCTGCACCAAAAAAAATGGAAGCAAGCTACGAGTATTTATTTCACTTTCATTTTCTAGCAATTATTCGAACAATAACAGGTCATCCGTATAAGAAGAGGGAAAGATAATCATGACACCAGCTGTTTTGTCATGTTTTTGTTATGGGAAAGGGAAATCTATAACTAGCATGGTACAAGGAAACGTGAACATGCAAACGCTGGTGAATCTGAGTACAGATGGAATCTGAAGAGGATGAAATCCAGATTAGTAAAAATATATATAAATCTCCAACGAATTTTCTTGTTTATTCACGACGCACGACTAGGGCTGTGACAACAGCATATTCTTTTCGCTGTTTTAGCTCTCGAGCTTGTATACGTTAAGATCTTATATGCTTTTTGAGATAAAGTGATGTGATTCTCGGTTGATTAACTGTGTCTGTGTCGGATATATACTCGAGAGTCAAAACAATGAAAAGAATATGCTGTTGCCATTGCCCTACTCATTAGTGTATTGTGTGTATAAACTCCGAGTCTTGTGAAACATCAAAATGTGAGCAACAATAAAGTACTGTATTTGCTGTACTAAAAACTAGCTACAAAATTTGACATCTTATAACGTTACTCACACAGAAAAACACGCACACACATACATATATATATATATATATATATATTCGTGTGTGTGCGTGTGTCTATGTGAGTAACTTTATAAAATATATATATATATATATATATATATATATATATAGGTATATTTTTACCTTATTTCTTCAACAAAATAGTAAACAAATTCCTCTCTTACTAAAGATTATTCCTTACGCCCAATTATATAAATATATATATATATATATATATATATATATATATATATATATATGCACGCATACACATATGTAGCCTTCAACATACAGTACTATGGCGTTGTATCACAGGCCATCAGTGCGGTTAGAATAGCACCTTTCCATAACCGGAATTGAACCTCCAAGGAACGGCAGTTCTACTCAAATGACTTTAAGAACGTGTCATTTAAGAAACACTCGCCCACAGCTTTTACAGTGCTCGAACTGCTTGTATATTTACAAACATCCAGCGAGCCTTTGTTTAGTGTAGTACAATAAGTTTCCACGGTCCAAAAATTAACTTTCCTCGAAAAAGGAATTTATTACAATATTGTTTTGTCTGCAACTAAGTCAAGAAAAGTTTATAGTCACTCATATATTATATTCCTTACTAAACGAAGGAAACCATTATTTTGAACAACTTACATGGTTCCTATAATCAACCTACGCCGCCAACATCCTTATATTCTTTTTGTTATATTTTCTACTTGTGTATCTCAGTGAATATTAATTCTTATTTTTTTTTAATTATTTAAAAGTTTTTAACTTTTTTATATATTTTTTTTTATATTTTATTTGTATTTAATTTTACCACTTGCGTGTTTTAATTTAAATGTACACTTACTGTTATGTTTATGGTAAAACACTTTAATATACTGTTTAAACGTACAAATGTTTTACATTAGTTCTGAAACTACACGTTGATTTCTATTTTATTTACTTTTACAAAGGATTTGTTTAATAATAAAAATTAACTCGTTAAATAAATTTAGGTTTTAGCCTTAACATAAAATATAAGATTATTTGTTATATTTATTTATTTTTAATTATTTAATTACTTGTGACGTACTAATTCCTTTATTTTAATCCCTGGAAGCAGATTTTTTCTCTTTCTGTAGAAAGTTTATAAAGAGTTAAAAAGTAGCAGTCTGCGTCTATTTGATTTTTCAAACTTATTGACAACTTATAAATCATATCATTTAACGTTTTTATTTTATTGAATATAAAATTATTTATTCATTGATTAAGTAAATCTTCCAATTTAGCTAAAATATTTCAATTAAATTTACGTTTTGGATATTCCTTGGTGTAATAAATACCATATGCCATTCATATTTATAATCACTCTACATGTTGTACTCCTTGATTGTCTAATAATTATTACATACTTAATATGTAACCATTACTATTTTATCCAAATATAGATTAGATTATTAAAGTACACGTATAAATCACTTAAATATATTTCGATAGTAATTAATGAATATTTATTCTATACCAGATAATATACGTTGTTTGCTTTCTATTATACTAGCAGTCCAGCCCGGTTTTGCTCTCGTCCTATCTACAGTACAAAACTTTGTGTGCATATGTATATATATTAAAAAGTTTGATTCATGTCCAGGTAACCTACATCTAAAATTCCAATTGCTTAGACGCAAAATTAGCGGAGAGATTTGGTAGAGTCTGCACTTTCAACTTTGACCTCTTGGCAACCAAATTTTCGCCTGAAAACAGATTAAACAGCTTGCTATATGTCTGAATACCCTTCATATAAATTTTAAATGTTTAGATCAAAAAATTGGCTGAATAGTTTGCTAGAGACTGCAAAGTTAAAATCTTTGGAATTTTGACCCCTTGGTGGCCAAAATGTCGGCCAAAAACCGATTAAAATCTTGCCTTATATCAGAATACACTTTATGTAAAATTTCAAATGTTTAGACTAAAATTTGGTTAGAGTCATTTTTATTTTTAAATTTGACACCAATTTTGATCCCTTAACATTTATTGCTTTGGACGGAAATCAAATAAAAACGTTTGATTCATGTCCCAGCAACCTACATCTAAAATTTCAAACGTTTGGACCCAAAATTGGCGGAGGAGGTTGGTAGACGTTTCAAAAGTAATAATCGGTGAACTTTGCCGAAATCTCAATAACACTTATGTCAAATCTCGAATCTTTAAACGGAAAATTGACAGAGTAGCTTCGTAGGGAAATGTACACATACAGACCCACATAGACAGACAATTTCACTTTTATAGATAAATAGATTATAAAATCCCATATGTAGAATAAATGATAAATCAAGTTATGCTGGCTGAGTCATTTTATCGTCAAAATAATTTTACGTCCTACAATAATTTAAATACTAAATTATAAATTATCTACATTTGGTAAGATTATTGTATTATTGCTTCCACATATTCCTTTCAAGTGGGCCCCCCATTTCCCTTTTCGGTCGTTTACCTAACTATTGGTATGATTAATAATTACCTTTAATTAATATGCATTGTTTTTTTTTTGTTACAGTTAACGATATACTTTTTTTTTTTAATTTCTGGTAGAATTTATGTCAACACTAGTATCATTTCAAAAATTTCATAAAAATATATATATATATATATATATATATATACATATATATTCTTAATACTAGATAACTATGCTCACGTTAATTTATGTTAAAATTTGTTGTGTCAGCAAAAATATGTGATTATTATCATTATTATTATTATTATTATTATTATTATCATCATCATTATTATTAGTATCTATATATTAATTTGCTTGTCCGTACGGTGTCACGTCATCATCATCGCAAACATTAATTAATGTGACTTATCTCCCTTTATTGTTCAATCTTTATCAGTTAAAAATCATTAACCCTTTTATTTCCCAAAAGTTCCCGAACAAAAAAAAAATAAATAAATAAAATAATAACTGTCTATTTATGGTTCCGGATTATTTTAAAGACAGTTATGCATAGAAGGTATCGTTCCAGTTTTAATAGTATAGTATTTTACTTACATTTTTAACGATGTCTTCTGTTTATTATTGTAGGAACGCTTATTCTATTTTAATCAGTAATAAATATATTTTTTACATTTAACGTTACAAGTACGTTTTTTTTTTACTGTGCCACTTTATGTTTTTTTTATTTACTTTTGAGTGAGCCTTACACAACAAAAAATATGTTTAGAAATACATGTTACAAAAGTCAAGAATGACTTTATTAAATAAATCACCAAAGTCACCATTCGCAAATACAGAGTCAAAACATATTTTACGTCTTGTTCTGTTTTGTTTTTGTTTTACGGCATATCAATACTTTTTCGTGTTATTTAATGCCGAATCGAGTAATTTTGTAACATTTATACAGCTTCACGTTGTTTACATAGTTATTACTTATGTTTTGTTCGTTTTATTTTGCTTCTTTTACAGGCATTCATCTTCTAATGCCCACCGACAGAGCATACATATTTAAATACTATAAAAAAATGGACACAACAATTTTTTTAATATGAAATAAAACAGTGTTTCATTACTTACGATTTAATTTATTTAAAGAAATATTTATTTCCTATTTAAAGATTTTCAGTATATTTTATTTAACTGAAGAATTTTTTCCATTATTTTTATTACATTGTTAGGTGAAGTTTCGGTAAATATCCAGATACGCTACTACAGAACACCGACCACTCTAATTTCTTTTTTTTAAAGGTAATTGAGGTCGCTGACAACGAATCTGATAGTCAAACTTGGGGCAAATTTACCGTTTGCATGGTATTAACCCCCGAACCCACGAATAACTTTCCACCATTTTGCAACTTTCGTTTACGCTACGCGGTGCGCTGCAGCATGAACGACGGCTTGCTTCACCTAGCAAACTGCCTTCTCACATGGCGTACCAATCAAAAGATTACGGACTGACATGTTTTTAATGACTTACAGTTAAAGAAAAGTACAACAAATTGGGGGACTTCTTTTTTTTTTTGTCTCGCGTAGTTTTTAATGTGGTTTACAAAAACATAAGCACCAAACATCTTTATGTTTTTCATTCTTTTTTGCGGGGGGGGATTCAATTATAGAACTTATGTGGCTTAATACGTGCTTTTGCAGTTTAGTTAAACGTTTTTCCGTAAGTAACGCACCGACATTTACCAATTAGAACACCATTTAACATTTTCCGAAGATTTTACTGTGTACATTGGGGGCGCGAGCGGGGGGGGAGGCGGATGTGATGTTGGGGCGCGCGTGCTCCAACATCACATCCGCCCCCCCCGCTCGCGCCCCCAATGTACACAGTAAAATCTTCGGAAAATGTTAAATGGTGTTCTAATTGGTAAATGACGGTGCGTTACTTTTTGAAAATTTGAAAATTCTATGTTCCAGTTAAAAAAAAAAAACAACAGATAAATTACCCCCCTACTCCAACTTGGAGTGCTTTCCTTTTCTGGTTTTATTTGTTTTTCAGCTAATTTTAAATTTTCCACCCAAAAAGTGCTATAATGTATTTTTGAAAATTAGAAAATTCTATGTCCTGGAAAAAAAAATCCCCTCCCCCCCAACGTAGTTTGCTTGGTGAAGCCGTCATTTATGCTACAACGTGCATGCGCGTAGCATAAACGGAAGCTGCAAAATGGTGGAAAATAGTTCGTGGGTTCAGGAGTAAATACTATGCAAACGGTAAATTTGCCCCAGGTTTGACTATCAGATTCGTTGTCAGCGACCCCAATTACCTAAAAAAACAAATTAGAGTGGTCGGTGTTCTGTAGTAGCGTATCTGGATATTTACCGTTTTTTTTTTCTTATTTTAAAACAAATTATAAAAAAAAGATACAAGACCATTAAATTTTTCTTCATTAAATCGCTATTTAGGTGAAGGTTCAAAATAGTTAACCCTTCTCCCCATAACCGTTTTTTTTATGCAGTAAAATACTTTGTTTCAATAATTATGGTTTAAATAAATATTTATTCCTTATTTAAAGATTTACAGTATATTTTATTAACTGAAGAAATATTTATTGTTCATGCATATATTTTTCCCTTATTTATTTTTACATTGATAGGTGAAGTTTCAGAATAGTGAACCCCCATTCATATTAAGAATGGCTTTCAGCATGATTCTTACAATAGTGCTATCAAAGTTTATTGATTTTTCTTTTTTAACAAAAATTATAAAAAAGATACAAGAACATTTTAAACATCTTTTTCGTTAAATCGTTATTAAGGTGAAGGTTTAGAATAGTCAAACCCTCTCCCCTTATTAAGAATGGCATTTAATTATTTCAGCATGATGCTTACATTTTTCTTAATATAAAAAAAAGATACAAGAAAATATTAAGCTTTTTTTTTAATTAAAATGTTAGATCAAAGTTCGGAATAACTTACTTTATAGCCAATTAGCCAGCTTACTTAACTATATAACATTGACAATAAATTTGATAGGTATAAGTTACCTCACATCATTTTGATTATCGAAAAATCAAAATTTAACTGTACTTCGCAAGATTTACAGAAGCACTTCATTTTCTACGCATGTAATACACAAGAATCTGAATATTATAACAGATTACAATGTTTTTATGGAAAAAAAAAACTTTTGCACAGAAAATTCAAAGTATTCTATTTATATTATCAGGAAGTTGTGATGCATTAATTGAAATCTATATCAATAATTCGACTTAAAAAATATTTGTGAATTTCAAAATCTTCATTGAATAAAATTCAAAATGAATAGAAAAGTGTATCGCATATGTAAAAGTTGACAGTTGCTTATTTAACTTCATTAAAAGCCATCAAAGTCAACTAAGAGTTGCTCAATATTCTGGCTTAATGGATCATTTAGCAAGATGGTTATTCTGGTGTACCAGTTATTCTACCATCTACATTTACAGGAAGGCCTAGGAATCTACAACAGCGTTATCAAGATGCAATGGCAGTTTTCTGTGACCTGAAATATTAAATAACTTGGGGTCATCAGAACTTGCACAAAATAGATGTCAGCAATGTCACACAGTTTTTTAAATTCACAATCTGACTCCCAAGAACCTGCTGACTGACCACTATTCTCACTCCAAGCAGCTGATCGACGTCCCTGCCACCGCCTCAATCATCACCAGCACTTCCTGACAATATCAACAGCATCAGTTACGATCGCATTGACCTTCAATAAAAGTTTAAACTAAAGTTCTTTGTTTGTTCTACTTGCTTCCATACGTTCATTTTTATAAGGAATTTCTTACTGGTGTGTTTTAAAAGATTTTAACTACCATGGAATTTCCACGGGCCCTGCTAGTTATTATTATTACAATAATTATTATTATTTTTATTTTTATTTTATTATTTTTTTTTAATTATTATTGTTATTGTTGTTGTTATTATTATTATTATTATTATTATTATTATTATTATTATTATTATTATTATTATTATTATTATTATTATTATTATTATTATTATTATTATTATTATTTCATGGTGTCATAATTTAAAATAAAAATGCCCGACAAGTGAAGGTTTAGTAACTATTAATCTTTTGCGACTGTAAATGTGTATCTTAAACCTCATTTCCATTAAACGGATTATACATGAGAGTTTATATGTAGCATTGCTTTCAAAAATTTCTGGTTAAAATGTTTAGCTTAACGCAAGATTACATTAGATAAGTATTACTTACTTTTCATACGTGCCTTTTATATATCAGAATTGTCAATGTATGGGTCGTTCATCTTTACCCACAAACAGGTAGGAACGCAAAAGCCATAATTTATTTTCGTTTTCAAAGTGATAATTTATTTTCGTTTTTTTTTATTTTCCTAGCTGTGAGAATTCAATAATATTTATTAGATTTTATGCTACTTTTCTATACACCGTTATATATTTTTACATCATGTGAGTACATCGTACTTAGAATTATATATTTAGTTTTAGGAGTTAAATCCTGGGTTAGCTTAATTTACTTACACTTATTTGTTATTAATTGAGTTTAAGTTATAATCCGACAACCGACTAACATCCTCCTCATTAAAATTACATTAAATTATGGAATTAAATTTGATATAAGGCGGAAAACAATATCTATTTCTATATAAGCTTAATCGACTTACAACATTATCGTTTAATTAGTAAATCTGCCTAAAATGTTAATATATGCTTAGGTTCAAGGATACAGAGGTTGCATCATTTTGCTATAGACAATGTTAATTTATATTCAGTTTTATTTTTCCGAAGTACTCTTTCACAATCACCTATAACAGTTTATTTTTTATTAGTTTTCTTTTTTATTATTCCCATTCATACGATTAGTGTTACTGTTATTTCGATTTTGTTGTTTTCATTATTAATAAACGTATTTTCCTTTTCCGTAGTAATTTTCAAATATGGTAAAACGTGAAGTCGGTGGATCCTAAATATCTTTTAGTATTATTTACAATATAAAAGTTTAACCAATTTGGATTTAGGGGCGTTTACTAGAATTTCTGCTGTTACAATTTATTTTTTTAATTTATTAGATTACTGCATCCTATTGTCTCTTTTATTTACAATTTTATTTAGTTTTAGATTGTTAAAGCTTATACTTGTATTAGTTTAGTTGTTCGAAGTGGACAATGATATTTTATCAGTGTTCCTATTTATTATTTTACAATATTAACTTCTCGAGACTTTTTTTTCAGGAATTTAGTAAAATTCTTTAAGGATTTGGTTGTTAATTCGTTTGAAAAATGGTGACTTTTACAAATTTGGCGCTTTGTTTTTCTTCCTTACTGTTTTTTTTCTTTTACATTAAATACCAGTTCTGTATTGTTATTTTTCACATTTATTGTCCTGTTTGTATCTCTAATTGTAATATTTACGTTCCTATATCTATTCATGGCCATGTTATATGATATTACATTTGATTTCTCCGTTATTTTTACTTCGTTATATCTTTATTTAAAGAATCTAATATAATTAAATTTCCCGGTGTATCCTTGTCTAGTGAATGGTTGATATGGTATCCCTTTTTTTTATTTGCTCATTTGAGATGGTTTAGAAATTCCTCTTGCAAATCTATGATTGCCTTTTTCATAGATTTAGAATGATTGGATTTTTAATCTATATAGAATGACGTTTAGTTATGTTTATGGAAATTTTTAAATGTGCAATTGTGAATACGTCTAAACAGTTCACAGTTTTGTTATTTATATGTGTAGTTATTTTCGGGTCCATTTCACAAAAACCCGAGTAATGTTCTGTTTATTCTCTCTAATATTCTAATAATATATTTTAAAAATAATTTTGGGTCATCAGATTATAAGCAACCTTTCAAGCATGAAATATTTTAAATTAGTTCAAATGTAGAGAACGATCAGTCCGGCAGCATGCCCACACTCTGGTGGCCGCCTTGTAATCTCGAATTAAAGATTTACACTTTTCCTTGTCCATAACTTACCAAATTAATAAGTGCCCTTCTTGTTTGTTCATTATTTCTAATTCTAAAATTTAAAGAATATGTAAATACTAGAAATGGGGTGGGCGCCCAGCTTGGCACGGGCGCAAAATACGCTTAAATATAATATTTTAATTTGTCCGGATTTCGGATTCATTATTATATAGTTGTGATTTCAAAACTAAAATAAAATATTCGGGTGGCATCTGCTAAAATCGAAACCTAATCTATAGTATTCAAAGCCGGTGATGTTACCACTGTACCAACATATGAACTGATTAAAAACAAAATTAAAAATATACTAAGATGAATGTACAAAATGGATGACGATTTTCTCAATTTTGAGTAAATTCTGACCCCATAAGAACTATTTTAACCGGCTAAAGATCCATTAATGAACGGTCCGTAAAAAAAACAATCATTTGAGGCCCCTAGCGCCGCTCGGCGACATTTAATTTATAAAAAGAGTTAAAACTATAAAGACAGACAGAGAGGTAGACAGGCACGCATATAGCCTTTTATATATTAGATAATAAATACTCTTATAGTTTGTGTTGAGGTATACAAACGAATATATTAATTAGATTTAACTATCAAATCAATCCTTCGTAAAAGTAAACAAAAAGGAATCTAACGTATGACTTCGGATCTTATTTAAATCATTTGATTGTATGAAAACTGAAGACTAAATTTGCATATATAACTTAATAATAAAACACTAAGACTAAATTGCATATATAACTTAATAATAAAACTCTAACGCGGTGAAATGAAACATAAAAATAATTTAAAAATATATATTATACAAAAAATTAAAAACGTTTAAATTAATTTTAAATAATAGGCAGGGTAGTGTTTTCTGTGATTGAAGTTTACAATGAAATACGTATGAAATAGGTTTGAAAGCCGAATTACAACGCAATATTATGAACATAGATAAGTGCTTTCTTGTTAAAAATGAATATTTGGGAGTTAGACTTTCGGTTTCATATATTTTTATTTTTTTTCCTTAGTCTTGATGTTAAATTAAAGAAAAAATGACTTTGCGCCTTGTTATTTGTGAGGAATGGGTGTGGCAAACGCGATTTAAATAGCAGGGCATGTGTTTTCGCGAAAGGAGCGTTAATTGAATTTAAATTAAGAAAAACGTATGAAATACGTTTGAAATCCGAATTACAATGCAACATAAGCAAGTATTTATGGTTTCAAATAAAATATTAATATTACTATTTTTCTTCAATTTTAAATTATGACGAGGAAAACAAATTTATAAAATCCTGAGGAAGAAGTGTAACTCCGCAATAATAATTTTAAACAAGTAAATACTTATTTATTTCCAGAATATTGTGTTGTGTTTTGGCATTCAAACATACTTCATACAGATGTAATAAAAAAAAGAATTATCATTAACTGAGAAATAAAATGTTAAAAATCGAATTAAGAAAAACACAATATAAACTTAAAAACATGAAAAATGGAAGCGGTGTATGTCGATTAGATGTGAGTTGGTTAAAATGCTTATTCTATGTTTTCCCGGAAAATATATGATGAGTAAGCTACTAAAAATGCGCCAAAGACATAATTCTGTGTATTTGCTAGTTTCTAACGAAACAATATTATAATATACAGGTAATATATATATATATATATATATATATATATATATATATATATATATATATATATATATATGTATATATATGTATATATATGTATATATATATAGGATTTAGAGAATTATTTGGAGGAGGATGCTGGATATTCTGTTACATTTACCTCAGAACATTACATTTAGCTGATCATTAATTTCTTTCTGCCTGAGTTAAGACAGAATAAGTTTCCTATACGAAGTGTTTGGTGTCAGCAACAACATTTTGACGAAGGGCATTTTTCCCGATATGATGAAAAACCAAAGTCACCATCGGTCCTGGACTTGTTAAAATTTGATCCTTCTTGGAGGAAATATGTGAAGGGGCGTATTTACCAGGAAAAAGCCATACAAAATTAAATAATATAATCGAAGGATTTGTCTTGTAATTGCCAGCATAGAAAGAGACCTGATGCAGAGTATAGATGCAAACTTTCATAAACGCTTTATCACATAGAGTATATCATATTCCCCAGATGACCTTTTAAAGTAGCAAACGTTTTGAATAATTTGACCAAGAATCTCATTTCAGCAACACCTTGTATATCATAATTTGTTTTTAAGCACGTGTCCTTCATCGTATATACGTGTGTGTATGTGTACTGTACATATATATATGTGTTTATAGATATATTAAAAGGGTGTATATATATATATGTGTGTGTGCATACGTATATATATATACATATATATAATTACATATGCATATACATATACATATATATAAAATATGCAATGAGTAATAAAAAGTTGTTAGCTATACCATATCATATTAAGGGATTGAAATCTCGTCTTTTGCTATAACGTGAACTACACTGATTGGAAAATAGATGTGTGCGAGCCTTTTAAGATTATGTTTTCATGTGTGCGGGTGTTATTTTAATGCATGCATGTTTAAATGTACACGATTGATTTTGCTGTGTTACTTACAGAATACGAAAATAAGCGCATATATTTGCATGCTGAAATAGTAGACTTTGGGCGATGCTATTCAGTGCTATTCACAAAAGATAACTGCAAACATTAGCGCAACAAAACAATGTTATTCTTTGAAACAATTATTGACATTCACGCATCCTACAAGCGAATAAAGAGTCCAATGCGTTGATGTGAGAAAATATCATGTTTTATATTAAGTTACATCGGTCGGGTATTTGAATTTTAGCTTGTAAACATAAGTACTGGATCTGAAATATGATATATATATATATATATATATATATATATATATATATATATATATATATACATATATATATAATATTTATATATATATATATATATATATATGGTAAAACTGGGAATTAGTAAAAACCTGAAGAGAGTGTTCAATACTATTGCAGAGCAAATATGTGTTTTATTTTTTTATAACCGTTTTATCTGTTTGGTTACATACTTCGGAAAGTCTGACGAGGCTGTTGGGCCGTAAACATGGTCCCACATCCGAAACATATGTAACTAAACAGATGAAACGGTAATAAAAAATGAAACACACACACACATATATATATATATATATATATATATATATATATATATGTATGTATATGTT
This sequence comes from Euprymna scolopes, assembly GCF_053919585.1. NCBI lineage: Eukaryota > Metazoa > Mollusca > Cephalopoda > Sepiida > Sepiolidae > Euprymna > Euprymna scolopes. The sequence goes on along the minus strand of NC_136482.1, from coordinate 123,677,344 downwards.
GTTTTGAAAAAAGAAAAACCGAATGAATTTATGAAATGATCAACGATCGTCCCTATTGCAGAGGACTTCTTCAGGATATTAAAAGAAAAAATGCAAAAAAAAAAAGAAAATGATCATAGACCATACGAAAATGAAAAGGAAACAGTGTTAGAATCCTACCCATATCGGGAAGAAACTATGTGTGTGTATGGGAAGGTTTGGTTGTTCAATGTCTATATATATATACACTTTTAAAAATACGTTAAATAAATATGTACACTTTTTTTCTCTCTCTAAAACTTATTCATTTTGTTGAATTATTTAAGGATTAAGGAAAAACGGTTAACCAGGATATATATATATATATATATATATATATATATATATATTTATATATATATATTATATATATATATATATATATATATATATATATATATATATATACATATACTGCGTGTCAAATTATTAACGAGATAACATTTTTTCTTTACCAGTTTCAGAAACTTACCCCTAGTTTCGTATCAAAAGTTTCGGAAACGTTAGCAATGCTGAGCTGCGCGTACTGTGAAATGTTATTTCTGTTCCGCGCAATTTTCCATCGTAATTGCTGAATCCACGGTATTTGAGGTGTGTCAAATTATTAACAAGGCAGTTTTTTTCGTCATTAAAATGTGTCGTAAAGGTGGTTGGAGTATTTCCGAAAAGAGTACTATTACGGAACAGCTAGCAAAACGTAAAACTACCTTCGAATTATCGAAAATGAAAGGAAGGTATCATCAAACTTCGAAGAACTTTGTCAAGGACCCTAGAAAGGTTCGTCGGAGAGCTGATAAAAGTAAATCTAGAGTTGCTTCACGCCGTTGTCTTCTCCAAATTAAACGTGAAGTTGTTTAAGCACCCTGGGCAGACAAGTCGAGAAGTCTTTAACCAAGCTACTAACGCCTGAAAGTACCCTGTACCTCTATAAGGCAACCATTCGCCCATGTATGGAGTATTGTTGTCATATTTGGACTGGTGCATCTGCTACTAGTCTCTCACTCCTAGACAAGGTTCAAAAGAGAGTCGCAAACCTGATAGGTCCTGAACTGTCATCTTAGCTTCAGCCTCTGTCCCATCGACGAAATGTAAATATGCCTGTTTTACTTTAACGGTGAATGCTCCGACGAACTGCAAGTTACACCATCGACGTTAATACCCTCGACAAACCCGACAAGCAGAAAAATCCCACCTCTTCACAGTTGAGACTCGTAGATGTAAGAGAGCCTTCTACTCCAGTAGTTTATTCACCAGAACCGCTAGACTTTGGAAATCCCTTCCGGGTTCCTGCTTCCCCAACTGTACTGGCATGCAGAAATATAACGTGAACAGACATTTTGTTGCCCACCTCCCCACATAGTACCTCTGTAGCTTATGTCCCTAATAGGAGCCCCCTACATCAAAGTGGCAATGTACCTTGGTTGGGGTGAAATGTAATAAAAAAGCTGGATTGAAGAATGTCGCAATAAGTACTCGATGTCGCCTACTAAAAGAAGTAGCAAAGTCTGTTAAGACTGTGACTAAGTCTCCATTAAAGCAACATCACATAAAAACCGATTGAAATTGTAAGAGGACAGCATGAAAACGGATTTTCCAAAGTTTTCTTCATTAATGAATTGCGTGTCACTTTTGATAGCCCTGATAGCTGGAGCAAGGGATGAGGTCTAGATGGGCAACAACATCAGCATTTAAGGCGCCAACAAGGTTGTGGTTGTATAATGATCTGGGCTGGGATTATCGAAAGTACTTTACATGGCCCATGGAGAGTCCCCAAAGGCGGAAAAATGACGTCAAATGCTTACATTGCTTTCCTGAAAGAAGCACGTTGAACCATGGCTAAAGAAGCAACTGGTAAAAAATTATTACTAGTAGAACATTTTCCCCCTATTATCCCACCACACCAATCATTCACACCCAAAGTTCTCTTTTGTCCTTTTATACACCTCCAAAAATTTTGATACCCTATCCTTTTACCTCTGTTTTATACCCCAACCCCCTCCTTGTATATCTAATAACAAGAAAAACTTAGAATTATTGCTACATATTATCTAATATATACATATAGGTATTCTGAAATCTATTATCATAGCCTTACAACTACCCACCCAGACACACCCCATAACTTGTTCCTTTAAATCACTTCCGAACCAATCCTCGCCTCACTAAATTAAAACTCTGGAGTAGGACGTCCCATGTAATCCCTCTTGTTTAACCCTGTCTATAATACACCCATTCGCCCTTTCACCTTAAATCATCATCATAATACGCCTCCACAAATTATACACCGTTTCTTACTCCGTTTTTCGTCTCGATTGTATCTGTCAATAAAATGCCTCTGCATAGATAATAGATATCTTACACACTGATAAAATAGAATTACCATCTATCCACACTATACCTCCTCTTTAGCCTTAAAACATATACTACATACATTTAAGACTATTCTAAAGACCCTATACACCTTTCTACATTACACTCTATATAATACGCTCGTTTCTATTTAGATTTCGATAAAACTCCACCAACATCATCTACAATTTTAATTGATCTATTTCGTTCCTAATGAATCCCACGCAAGACGCCGCATCCCCACTATGTTACCTAGCATCTTCTCTACTCTTCCGATGCCTTGTCATAAAGAGTCCTTTCTATCCCCCAACTAATTTTTTTGTATTGAATAAATAAGCCAATATATATTTACCAATATATAGTTTTTGTGACTTCAATTCCCAGTCGTATTGTTCTCCTATATAAGCTCCAATGATACTTGTTGAGCTTAATATTGTCCCGATAAGTCTCCCTTCATAAAATTGAGCTCAGTATTTTCTTCTAAGGCACTAAGCTATATGTATATATATATATACATATATATATATATATATATTTGTGTGTGCTTTATATATATAATTCATATATATACATATGTATATATGTTTATATATATATATATATATATGAATAAAAAAGAATGCGAAAAGTATAAAAGCTTATAACTTTTCTTTATTCGTTTTTAATTGGTGACGTGCAGGAATACAAAATGATAATATTATGAAAAAAAATTAAAAAACTTTTTTCATAAGTACATAATTTTCGACCGATCCTTCAGTCTTCATCGGTGTAGTAAAAATATGAGGATGCACGGGGAAAAGGGGAATGGAAAAGGAACGAAGGTAGAGGAGGAGGAGGAGGAGAAGAAGAAGGAGGAGGAGAAGAAGGTATAGCCAATGAGAAGGTGTCACGTCAGTCTTAAATATATAAACATATAAGTACGCACATACACACATGCACACAGTACATATATACATACAAACGAAAAATTAAAAATTAAACAGTAAATAAAAATGAGAAACGCGTCTTTAACTGTCTAATCCTATGAATTCTAACGATATTATTTATTCTAAGAGAGAATAAGAATTCAAAGGATATAAGACGTTATGAGGAGAAACGCTATGATGCTCATTTGTAATTTAACGGCTATTTCTCGTTCGAAAAAGAACGAAAACGTCGTTTCTAAATTCAACCGTTTTAAGACAAAAACGAAACGCTACATTTTATTAATATGTATATTAACATGTACATATACATACGTATACAAACAAATACTCACATGTACAAATATATACATATATATATGCACATATGCATATATAAATGCATGCATATATACATATATACATATACTAACAGACATACATGTACATAAATAAATGCTTGCGCATACATTTACACGTAGAGACAGCTGTACATATATACATATAAGTTTACATAAGCGAATGTAGGGAGAGAGAGAGAGGAAGAGGAGAAGAGAGTGATGGGAAAAGAAGTATAGATGTGCGAGAAATACATACACATATATACACATATACATATATGCCAAATTTCCACTACTAACGATTACTATGATATTGTTCAATTGACTAGTGTGTACTCAATAAACTTTTATTCTCGAGTTTCCGCCGGGATTTGATAAGTAGTTACTCCTTTTGTAAAAAAAAAAAATAATAATAATTTATATTTATAGCAAGTAGATGAAACTTGCAATCAGCTTAAAATATCTACTTCGACTTTCCCAACAATTACCGGGAATTCGATTTCATTGTAAACTTTATTCTATTTCTTATATGTCCTTCCAAGATATGCAAATCCTTCGCCTAACACGAATCTAATCCTGAAACTTAGGAAATTATTATTTCTTCGTTTCAATTAGATGCAATATAATTCGTGAAATATTCGAATATTTTTACTGAAAACGAAATAAACGGAACTGCTCTAACTATCCATTCACTAAACCGCTTTTGAGTAAGAAAAAAAACTGTTTCTGATTATATCATTAGTTTATTTTTAGAGAGATTAAATACTCTTTCCAAATACTTTAAATTTTTACATAAATACCATGTTAAATTTTCGATATACAAAACCGAACAAATACTATTATTTCTCAACATTTAATCCTTTCATAAGCCATTGCTAACGAAAAAAAAAACGAAGTTGTCAATAATACATTAAAATTATTTAATCATTAACATTACAACTGAAATTAGTTGGATTTTCTAAAATAATCCACCTCAAATAGTTGAGAAACCAAGAAATATATATTCAAAATTTCCAACAAATCTTTGTGCTTACCTCTCTCAAGATACGTGTTGTATATTTCATATTCTAAAGCTCTTAAAATTAGTACTCTCTACACATAAAAATGATGGCTCTGCATGTTAAGATGCTCAATTGCGAAACAAAATATAGTGCAATGACCATTATTCACAAATAAATATTTTTTATTGCACCATATTTTCGTATAAAATTAAACTAGAACGTCCAAAGCAATTTATGTACTACGTTTAAAATCATTGCAAGTTTTTTTTTTTCTGTACACACATCACGCGTAAATTTATCTCGTAAAAGTTTAATCGATATCTTTATAAACCGTCTGAGAAAAACTACGTAAAAATTATAACTTGGCTTAAGAATTTTCATTATTTAATTCGGAAATATTTATTTAACTCTATTCTTTTATTAACCATTTTCTATGTGGACATGTATATATACTGACTGTACTTTAGCGCCATAGTTTATATTACGATTCACGCCTACATTGAAACACGCTATGAATTAGTACACGTCTGAAATTGGTAATTGAAAATCAATTATTATTTTTTAAATGATTCGACACTGTATTTTACGTAGCATTTGTTTTTTCGTGGGGACAGAGTTTAGAAATACATATGTTGCTTTTCTACAATATTATAATTATTTACACAATAGAATAGTGAACTGGTGCCCATAACAAGGTTCTTTTTTATTAATATGAAAATGTTTATTATATTATTAATACTTTGACCAGAACATTTGTTCTACCCACATAACAATTAAATTGACATAAAATATTTGTATGTCTATAGTAATTGTCGGACACGACATTAGGATTGAATGGTGACACCTAGAAAAACGTCATATGAAACTGGCAAGACTCGCTAACCATCTTACCTTCCTGTACAGTTGTAGAGACTTAAAACTTGTACCAGCAGGGTTGACATTCCAAACAACAGTGGATTCCAGGAAGACACGTAGAGTCGCGGAAAGGGCAGGGCATGCTGGAATAAACAAAAACTAAGGAACGAAATCTCCGACACCTTCACATCGTTCCTTGTCAATGTGACTCAAGAGGAAGACAGGGTTAGAATCCAATCAGATCTGGATAAATCGTACAGACAAGGATACGAGAAGGTCAAAGAACGCCACATCAAGAAGCTGAAAAAGCTCAAAGACCAGAGGAACATCAAAAAATACAAAAGATTAAAAAATGTTCAAATAAGTAATGAGTTAAAATATCATTTAATAATATGAAATTACTATATTTGAAAGCTTAAAACAAAACAAAAATAATCAGAAAATATAAAGATGATGGGTATGTAGGTCAAACATCTTGTTCTCTAAAAAGTAGCGATTACGTATATATTCATATATGAATAAATAGGGTATTTGACAGGCTTACGAGCAGTATTTTGGAATCTTTTATACGAACTATTATTTAAAATTGTCTAAAAAGTTATAAACCAATTTTAACGCATAAGATAATAAAGAAAACGAAGTTCTAAGTTTATATTTTATTGTGTAAGATTTTGTAGAAAATTCTGTATGCATGCTCAATTATGAAAACAGATAAAGCTTAAATAAGTAACTCGATTAATTTTGACTAAAATTTTATTGGAAAATTAGCAATATATTACAATTTTGATTAAATAATAATTACAAGTAATGTATATGTATATATATATATATATATGCGTGTATATATATATTTGTGCCTATATATATTTATATATAGGTATATATATATGTATGTGTGTGTGTGTGTGTGTGTGTGTGTGTGTGTGTGCATAATATTCGACAGTCAGCTGCTTTGCAATTTAGATCTGATTAATGTAGATGTATCTACTTATATTCAGATTACTTAAGGAATTATATTACGACACTATATATGTCTGGAACCTAATAAAGAGGCACTTATCAAGTTTGGATGTTTTTCTAAATTTAAAAGATTTATATAAGAAAAATTATTTTAATTATAAAATCTATATTTGTGATTGGTATATACAAACCGAGCATGTTGCATGTAAATATTAAACCATGTATCCTCTATCACTCCCTTTAGCTCTCTATCTCTATCTCTCTTTCTCACTCTCTCTCTCTCTCTCTCTATATATATATATGTATATGTATATGTATAAATTTAAACAGTAGTCTAAAGAGTAGAGTGTATTTTAATGTGATAGTAAAATCACCAATTTAATTAAAATACGAGAAAAGAACAATGCTCGTTGTAATTTAGATATATAATAAGCTCGATAAGCAAATATCATAGAGCGTCTTTAACATTTAGTAAGGTGATTGATAATTAAAAATTCAAAGTAAAATTAAAAATTTTAAATCTGTTTCATAAGAAGGAACAACAACAAACCAATAATTTGAACGATCGTTTCGGAAACGATGTTTTTATTGCGATAGACATTAAGTCATGGACAATAATTTTGACATATAGTTGTTTAAACAAAGTCTCCTACTCAGCAAAAATATTGGGTGTTTTTTTTTATAAGAAAGACACCATAAATAAACCTAGCATTTTTTGAAGTAAGGCAGATGTAGCTGGAAAATATCAAAATACAAAAGAAAATAGTTACTTATTGATTCTAGTAAACAAAGTAATATGGGTTGAGAATAAACATTAGAATAAAATTATAAATCTGAATTTGGTTTAAATATGAGGTTATTATATGTTTGTAATAAAATTTAATAATCATATATATATATACGCATATATATATACATATATATATATGTAATATATATATATATATATATATATATATATATTTACCTTCTAATTGTCTGCATTTTGAAAACCGTAATTATCGTGAAAGCATTCATTTGGATGCTGAATGTAGCTTATATATGCTCGAAATGTTGAATTCTCAAAGTGAACGCCAATGGAATATTTTTAGCGGTTAGAATATTTAATTAACACCTAATTTAATTTAGTAAAGATTTTTTAAATAAGTGGAGATAATGGCATTTGTCTAGTAAAATGATCCAAGGGAGATAATTAGCCTTTATTTTGTCTTACATGGTATTAAAAGATCTTATTGAAAGTTAATAATATTTTAATCATTTATTTATCTATTTATTGAAATTAATAAAAATATTAAAGGTTAAAGTTAAATAGATATTTAAATAAGATATACAATAATGGTAAATATATAAAATAAACTGATAATAATAATACTACTACTAATAATAATAATAATAATAATCCAAATTTTATTAATAAAAATATTAAGTTTTAAATTACAAATTCTAAGATTGATTATTAATAAGTAGCATTTTAATGAATTATGGTGGTTTATATTTGTTAAATTTAAAACAACGATATAAATACATGAAGATAAAAACTCATACCTTGAATTTAGGAGGGCGATTTTATTTTGATATCGTCTTATTTCAAAATTTTAAGGGCTTCTTATCTACAAAGTGCACAGAATCTGTCCCCCGGCGTATATCCTTTATATAATCCTATTATTTCCCATTTAAAATTGGAGAAAATATCCTTATCATTGAGCCGCCAAATATGTTTAGAATGAGTGGTTTGGTTTACCAGGGATGGATTTTTAAAAGAGTGCTTGTGGGTTGAAAGCCTATGTTTAATAAGTCCAGATGTCGAACCGAAGTAGATTGCGTTTTGTGTAATGCATTTATTGTCAGGTAGATTAGGGGTTGCATTGGTATGTAATGGCTTAGTCTGTATTTGATTGGTAGATTGGGTAAAGTGGGTGTAGTGATTTAATCGTGTGGTCGAGCTATAGTTGTCATTAACCTCATTTAATTTTGGGGTTTGTGATACTGTTCAGCTATAAACTACATTTTTTTTATTTTGCATATACCTTGTAGAAGGCATCTATTTTTATTATACAGTTACAGCATGCTATAGTTTCTGTATTTGTATTTTGTATCTTTTTTATTGTTATAACTAATTATTTTTTATGAAGGTTTGGCATGGTTGAGTAAGACACTGATCGTATTCTTATTAAAGTTTTTACTGTATCTATGAGAGGCTTTAATGTTGTTTTCTAATATTTAAAAGAAATCTCTGGCTATGTTTGTCTCCAGATTTTTAGAATATGTAGGGTTGAACCATAGGGTCTCCCTATGTCTGTTTTTACGCTTAGGGACTTTGGTTTGTTGTTTATTTGTGTTAGTGGTAAATACGTGTGGTTCCATTTAGTTTTGACTTTCATTTTGGTCATTTTTTGTCCGTCGTATGCGGGATGGCATGCCCATATTATAGGTTATTATGCTTTTAGTAGGTTTATTTTCAATGCAGTCTTTTTTTCTATCATTTTTTTATGAATTTAATTTGTGAATTTATCCTAAGTTTGTAAGGGCGTCATTGTAATACTTTTCATTTTTGTTGAATATACAGGGTGGTCAAAAAGTCAGGTAACATTTTAAAGAAAAACG
>NC_136482.1:123660814-123663314 GCF_053919585.1 Euprymna scolopes | reverse complement strand
TTTCTAATACATTTCAACCGAAAGAATTTTTGCTTCTAACCGTCCCTTTATGTACGGCTGTTCGAACATGTCTTGTTGTTTGTTCACCGGGTATATTTTAAAGTAGTTGTTAACATTTTGTTTTCATGAGTTCGGTTGGTCCTTTAAGACCGAGATCTTCATACTATTCCAGTGTCTTTTTTATGAGACATTGGCATTTAGTTATCTGATCCTTCCCAAGATGATTTACCCAGCATCATTGGCGACTAATTTCTTTAAAGGTTGTTTCTTTTCTTTTATCGTCACATATCTCACGAGTTACAGCTCCGGTTTCGAGTTATGTATTGCAGTAATTCATAGTCATAGTGGATGGTGTATAACTTTTTTGTCGCATTGTATAAGAGCAACCCCAGCATAAGCGTACAGCTGCATGTCAGGTGGCACACACTCTCTATTACTGTGCTGCAGAACCGTCACTGCTATAATTGCTGAGACCACTCATTTTCTTAAAAGCATTCGTCAATAAGCATTGAGCTTGACAATTGCCTGTATATATTTTGAAGCAAATATTCCACTAGTGTAAAGTATAATCGGTTCCAACCTACATATCTGTTATATAATTGTAGAAAATACAACGCTATAGTTCAATTTAGAGCTGTGAATTAAACAATCTCATTTAAGTATTCGTTGCATATAAAAAAAACATTCTACAGAGTTTTTTTTTTATGTGCGAAACAAGAAAATGCTGATGCATATCATTTACACATTAATAACATATCATAAGAATTAATATAGACAGGTTTGGACACTAGTCATAAATTCTAATAAATGCATTGCATTGTAATGTATACTGATAGGCCTTACATTTTTGTTTTGTTTTATTTTCATAAAAATAATTGCAATATTACTTTATTTACAACAGTGTGTTTTCCTGATAAGGGTTACTTAAAATAATTGAATTATTACAATTAAGGCATTTAAAATAAACAAAATATGAACTATTTTATTTCAAGTTTTTTTTGCCATAAAGAATTTAGTTAATTTTAACTATTTTCATAAATTTTATTATAAACGATGCTAGCGATATATTCTGTACGAATAAAATATTTTACATATCTATATATCTCTTTCCACACATATGCACACATTATATATGCATATATATATAAATATATATATATATATATATATATATATATATATATATATATATATATATATATATATATATAGAACGTATGCTATATAAACTTATCAACCGTGTAGGACTATTGTTATATTTATATAATATTTATACTATATTTATGTGTTTACTTTGCGAAAAAGCATAATATTAAAAATTAAATTATATACATACAGATATACGTGTTTCAGTGTGTGTGTGTGTGTGTGTGTGCGTGCGTGTGTGTATGTAAAATAAGCACACATATATATATATATATCGCGAAAGATATACGTATGTACATATATACACATACATTATATACATGCATATATATATACATATACATATATATATATACATATACATATATATATATGCATATATATATATATAAATTACGTGTATAAATATAATTGTTTTATGTATTCATATAGTATCTTAGGAAGATGTATATTTTGTTATTGATTTTTAATATTCAATTAAGCAGTATTTAATATGTTAGTGGAGCCAGAAAATAAAATATTAAAACATACATATTTAATTTATTCATAACTGACAATATATATATATATATATATATATATATATTTATTTATTTATTTATTTTCATCTTATGCATTATTAGAATATATTTATGGCATTATCAATATACAAAAATATGAAACCTAAAAACTCCCAGAAGCACATGAAAGGAAATTAACCAATAAATTCGAAAAACCTACAATTTTATAATATTACATAATAATCGGATTAATTATATTTTATAAAATGTACTCTACATACATAATTATTAATGCGCAAATATTTTTTAATATTTTTCATTATAATGAATGGTTTTAGTTAATTAAATTATCACGTTGCTAAATTAACGTTATTTGATAGTATTTCTCAAGCGACTGGAGTTTATATATATATATATATATATATATATATATATATATATATATATATATATATATATATATATATATATATATAAAAAAGAGAGAGCTACAAATGTACTGTATAACATTGCCGTTTGATTTACATTAAGTGTAATCCCTTAGACATCCCGGAAGCAACATGGATTAAATGTTAATGACTTCAAAATGTCTAATTTTAAGTTTATTTTGATTAATATTAGAATGGATATTATAGATATGAATTTTAGAAACACTAATCGTAATCCGTCATATAAATCTTCACTCTCTTCCGTTAGCGAATTAAAACCCCGTTCACAGAATTTTCTAATAAATTAATACTTTTACTTGTGTGTTTGTTGTCTGTTAGCTTGTGTGATCAATCACATCTGCCAAAGTTTTTCTCAACCACAGACATTTTTAACTACTTGTTCAGAGTACTGGAATAAACGAATTT
>NC_136482.1:123630814-123650814 GCF_053919585.1 Euprymna scolopes | reverse complement strand
TATATATATATAACTACTTCATGTAATCACATAAATTAATATATGAAAGCATAAATGCATGCGTAAACCTTAAGTATTTACTTCAACAGTGTTCAATACGTAGGTAGAGCTAGGTAGTAAGTTATAATATATATATGGCGATTAAGCTACACAGAATATTCCGCTTTTCATCCACGCTATATATATATATATATATATATATATATATATATATATGTATATATATATATATACATATATATATATAATCAGTTTCAGTAAATACAGAGATAATTTAAACAAATACAAAGCATATATTAAGAAATGATATTCAAGAATTTTGGTGCGTCTGATCTTTCATATCTGCCATGTACTTAGACTGGGTTCATAATTTATTTATAAGAAACTTTTGATTAATATCTATCTATCATATATATATATATATATATATATATATATATATATATATGTTTCATAGAAATTAAAGTGATATAGGAATATTATTATTATTATTATTATTATTATTATTATTATTATTATTATTATTATCTTCATATATATTCGCGTGTGTATTGTATAGCTACCATGTTTTGTATGAGTATTTTTAATTTGAAAATGTTTCTGCAGCAATTCTTTTTCAAATATAAGTATAAAATAAATAGTTGTTGTTTTTTAATTTCCGTTTCGTCTATATTTATGCTTACTATTGTGTTTTTAATTAAAAATTCCTGTCCTCGATTTTCCGTTTCCCTTTGTTATGAATTAGAAAAAACAAATTCTTGATAGCGAAACTAGTTCGAACATACATGTAATATTGAAAAAAAAAACAAAAAAAAACAACAGCAAAACAGGACCAGCAAGAAGTAAACAGACCTTACTGAAAAAGCAAGGAAAGCACTCAGTGCTGAACAGGGTTATCCTGACTAAAATGTCGCGAAAATAAGTTGCCATTATCAATTGATAATGAAGGTAAACGGCTGTTGTTATGAAGTAAAATTAATTTACAACAGTAAGCAAAAGAATGTGAAAGTACTGGGATTCTGAGGAGGTTGTCATTTAAAGTGTGAGCAGACCGTTTTATAAGTAAACGATCAATAAACAAAAATCGGGTGCGAATTGCCTTAAAAGCCGCAAATAATGATAATAACTACAAATATTGACCATAACAAGTAACAAACAAATTGCATGATTTTGTAAGGTAATAGATATTTAAAAAATATAATAATAATTACCAATTTTCTTGTGTCACTATTCGATTAAAGGTGGATGAAATTTGAACTAAATTCAATATAATAAACAATTCCGCTCAATTAAATTTGCATTTCGCAGTATATCCTGACGAAGTTGTACACAAATGCTGGAGTAATTCTGATTTATTTAAAGACAGGGTACTGAACTGTCATCTAAGCTTCAGCCTCTGTCCCATCAACGAAATGTTGCAGTCTGTTCTACAAGTGCTTTATTGGTGAATGCTCTGACGAACTGCAAGCACTTGTACCCCCTCGACATGGATACCCCCGACAAACCCGACAAGCAGCTAAATCCCAGCCCTTCACGGTAGATATCCCTAGGCGTAAGCAAGCATTCGACGATATTAGTTTCTTCCCCAGAACTGCTAGGCTTTGGAACTCCCTTCAGGGATTCTGCTTTCCCAACTGTACTGATATGCAGAAGTTCAAGTGTAATGTGAACATACATCTTGTTACTCATCTCCCTTCATAATACCCCTGCAAATTATGTCCCCGATCGTAGCCCCCTACTTGAAAGTGGCACTGTGCCTCGTTTGGGATGAAAATTGAATTTTAAAAGAATCTTTAAAAAATACCTTTAAAGAGACTGAATAGAAGCCGCACATTTCTTATTTTCGACATTAATACAATTCTTAGTATCCATTACAGAGATATTAATGTGTATTATTGCGAAAAATAAAAGAATATTAATCCTTGTATATTTAACTATATATATATATATATATATATATATATATATATATATTATATATGCATATATCGTATATATATATATATATATATACCTTTATTATATATATGCATATTTTATACATATATATATATGTGTGTATATATATACGTGGGTGTATATATATATATATATATATATATATATATTTACATATATTTGTATATGTCTGTAATATATGTATATATACTTATATATGTATAGCATATATATATATGCATATATATATATATATATATATATATATATATATATATATATGATATATGCATATACAAGGTGACCTCCCTCACAAAACAGATGATATTCAATTTTTTTTCTGTGCATTTTGCAGTCAACAGAGAAAAAAAAGGCCAAAGATGCTAGTATTTTGGGATGATGTTTTGAATATGATAAACTAGTTATGACCAAAGTTTCTTTTCATTCGGACAAAACACTAACAAACGGGGCCTAATTAAAGGTGGGGCCCGTTTTTTTGGGTGTCACCCTGTATATCTACGTGCATAATTATAAGTATATATGTATATGTATATATATATATATATACATGTGTGTGTATTCATATATATATACATATATATATATATATATATATATATATATATATATATATGTTCATATAATATATGTTTAAGTAGTTATGGCGCATTATTAAACAAAATCAAGTTTTCAGGGCTAACATTGAGTATTTCGGGCGAATATAATGAGTGTTTCTTCCTGGTGAAGAATCCAGCAGTAAAATATTAAAAAGATTTCCTGCTATAGTATTGCAATATTGAAATATTACAAAACATTCCATTATTTATATTTATATTCTAGTAGAAAAATTTACGCAAAAAATATATAGACATACATATATAGATATATACATACATATACATATATAAATGCATATGTATGATATATATAATATATAAATATATAAGGAGATAGCTAAATAGATATATAAATATATATATGAATACATATAAATATATATAAATATAAATATATATATATATAAATATATATAAATATATAAATATATATAAATATAGAGCTTAACTTCTTTGCATGTATCTGGTCACGAATAGGCTCCTATATGGTTGACTAATATAGAAAATTGATTACATATAACGAAGCATCATTATGCCAGATCAAACATACCAATTCCTTCCTGTGTCTCGATACATCTATCATTATATGTGATCAGTTTTCTATGATAGTCAACCATATAGGAGCCTATTCGTGACCAGGCGCACACACACAGACATTCAGCTTTATATATATATATATATATATATATATATATATATATATATATATATGGTGTTTGCTTTGGTTTTAGCGATATGTTTTGAATGAATTCAATTATTTACGAAAGTGCATTTTTACCTAAATGCGAGCTGGAAATAATTTTCCCTTTAATCAATTTGGTACTTGATTACACATCAGTTTTCGTGGTTGGATTAGGGACAATTTTTAATACTATATTATTTAAACATATTCACCAATTGCTACTCTTCAGACGGCGAAATTCATTTGCTATTCAGATATCAATACACAATTCATTTTATTTTAGGAGATTAAGCGGTTAAACTTACCTCCATTCTATATTGGAGGATTTTTTTTTATTTTTTGATTGTCTGCGCATTGTGTATTAAACCCACTTTCGTATTTCTATTTTTCACATGAAACTCCAACGGTTCACTATTTTTATTATGAAATAACTTTAAAAAAAACATTAAAAGATTTATTGAATCTAAAAATAGTGAACTGTTGTAGTTTCATGTGAAAAATGTATAAAAGTTATTATTTTAGTGATAGAAGGGAGCGATAATGTGGATTTACTCATGAAAATGATAGCCGAAATTAGTAACATACCCTAGCCTATGTATCAAAGTTTTTATTGTGTAAGAGTGGTGGCGATAATGTAAGTTAAATCATGTGACATGGTTGTTGAAATTAGTGACATATCCAAAAATTATAAAAAAATGATTGAATGTGAGTTATTTGGATGATGTGTTTGTAATGAAAAACCAGCCAAGACAATGTCTTAAAGTTATTATTTTAGACAGGTGAGCGATAATATGGGTTAAATTGTCGAAATGTGTAACAATTCAAGATCTATGGGATTTAACGAGATACGTCCACATATATACTTACAGATTACCCGGAGTCACACTGGATTCAATAAGATGCATGCAAATGTATGCAAGCAGTATACACGGTCGCCTGGGATGTAATGAGATAGATGAAAATATATACTAGCAGAATACTTCGCGTTACCTTGGATTGAATTAGATTGATTGAAATATATACTAACAGAATGCATTGCGTCACCCAGGATTTAACGAGATTGATTGAGATATATACTAGCAAAACACCCAGCGTTGCCCGGGATTGGATGAAATAGGCTAGAATATATATTAGTAAAATACCTGGCATTGCTTGGAATTTGATGAGATAAATGTGTTGTATATTACCCGTCCTTTCATATGCATGCTATAAATTACCTACACTATGTAAGATACAATTATTTCATATGTGTAATACCCGTCTTATGTAGGTAAAATATTCTTTTGTTCAAAATAACAAATGATACATATAAACATACAAAATTCCTCTTTCATCAGAATAACAAATATATTACAAAACCAAATTCAATTTTCTCATTGTTTATACTATCCCGAGCAACGCTGGGTAGCCCCGCTAGTATTCAATAAATCTTTTAATGTATTTTCTAAAGTTTTTTCATAATTATTCTTTAATTCATTTATTTTATTGATGCATTTCTCAAATACTAATCGACAACTTGAAATTCTATTTATATTTTTAATTATTATTGTCTAAATTCGCCATAATTTCGTAAAAATATTGTTAGTGTCTTTTCCTTTATACGTTAATTTTAAGAAGGAATTATAATTCAATGTTTCATGCAAATATTATTCTTTAACATTTTCAAGGAATTTTACTAAAAAAAATCATGAGCACTTCACCCAGAAAGTAGATTAAGTAAAATATTTAATAAGAACACAGTATACCTTTCATTTCCAACCATAGTCCATCTACCTGAAACTTTAATACGTTCTAATAATGGTAAAATAAACAAAATAGTGACCAATAATATGATTGAATCAGGTGAATTATATATTGAGAAAAAATGAAACTGTAGAATCTCTGAGGAATGTCCATTGGAGACCAATTGCTTTATTTCTAAAATACAAATGTGAAGTAAAGCTGGGTAATATTAAAAAGATATATGTGGGTAGAACTGGATATTTTTTTAGAAAAATGTCTAAACCATGTTGTATTATTTAATATTAGACAAGAGACGGAACCAATTGGAGTTGAAGATTATAATAGAATGAAGGGTAGATAAAAATGATTATTAAAAATAAGAAAATGAACACGACTGCATTAGGTTATTGAGTAAGAGAACTACGTAGTAATAAAATAGAATTGTAATTAAAATATTCAATTGTTTATAAGCCTAGAAAATATTAAGCAAGTAAATGAAAAGTATGTAATCCATGTTTACTTGAGGCATGCCATATAGTGAATTCTAAAGAGGAAGTTTAAAAAAAAAGTAAAATTTTATATAAAGCACACTTCATAAAAATATGTTATTTCAATCACATTAAAACGTGATAAAAATAACATTTTATAATAAACAAATATACAAAAATTAAGGAATCGGTTGAGAATAAAATGTAAGGTTTAAATGTATAATGTTAGATTTAATACGAAGATATTTGGACTAATAGAATAAATTAATTAATAGTTGATCAAATTAGCATATAGTGACTGAAATATTGATGCCATAAATAAAGGAAATTGAAATATATTTATATTTAATAATCCTTATAAGTAATAAACTAACACCTAAGTAATTTCAATAACACAAGAGTAAATAAAAAATCGAACAGTAAGTAACTGTGAGATATGGATCAAAATGTAATGCTGAAAAGAAAACTAAACGAGAACCTTAATTTATATAAAGATGATACAACTTTAACTCTATCAAAGCTGATTAATAAATACTAAAGTAAAACTATTAACGTAAGAATACATGTAATTTCGAGAAGGATGAATAGAAAAATATTGAGTAAAGAAAGTAATCCTCCTTACATCATATTGGATTCGGATTGATTATTGAATAGTAAGGATTAAAAACAAAAAGGTTATACTTATTTAATGATAAGAATTATTACGTTAAATTTTAAATTTTAAATTCCAATTATTGATATAAACAGTATAGGATGAAAATAAAATATCATTAATATTTATTATAATTGCTTTTTGAAGATATAATGTATGAAGGAATAAATCTTAACTAGTAGATATTAACATGTAAAAAATATTAATACGAAACTATGGCGAATTGAGAAAACAATAGTGGAGCGTATAAGTAGAAGTTAGAATTTCAAAGTGTAGATTTGTATTTAGGTAATAAATCATTAAAATAAATAAATTCCAAAATCTTATAATTATTTAAAAGAAAATAATTATAAGATTTAATAAATATCAAAAAAAGACTTGTCGACACTTCCTATAAAAATACGAAAGTGGGTTAAATAATCAATTCGTAGGGAAACAAATTTGAAACAAAAACATGAATAAGATATTCAAATTGGGATAGTGGTGAGTCCAACTGCTTAATCCCTAAAAATAGCGATTATGAATGTATTTATATACGTATAGCAAATATATTTCGCCGTCTTAAGAGTGGGTATTTTAGAATTTTTTTAAAAATATATGTTTTAAAATGTCCAAATTATTACGAAAGAATATAACGCATGAGGAATACAACATATAATTGTTTCAGTTTATATTTGGTTGGCTTGATTTAGCAGAAATATTATATGGCGAGGCATCTTTCCGTGTATATATGTATGTAAAGATTTTACGTGTGGATGTTTATATATATATATATATATATATATATATATATATATATATATATATATATATAATATTTCTGCTAAATTAAGCCAACCATATATATATATATATATATATATATATATATATATGTGTGTGTATATATATGGCGAGGCATTTTTCTGTGTATATATGTATACATTTTTACGTGTGCATGTTTATATATATATATATATATATATATATATATATATATATATATATACGTATGTATCATTGTATTATTGCTAGAACATATTTATAGCGATCGAAACAATAAATGAGTAGTGCTAACGTTTAAACTTTGGTTGATTAGTGTAGACGCTTTTTAATATTTACATCATATGATTTACAAAAGCTCTGCTCATGTTTTTAGGACTTTTAGAAAAAGTTGTTTTAATTTCATATATTTCAGTATATAATCAATTTAGCTATATATATATATATATATGTATGTGTGTGCTATATATATGTATGTGCTATATATATATATATATATATATATATATATATATATATATATATATATATATATATATATATACAGAGATAGAGAGAGAATAATATTCTTTAAAGAAATAATATATACTACATCCTTTTGAATGAATAACCGCTTATCAAGACCCGAAAGCCTATAGCTGAGAAAGTGTTAATAAGTTTTGACAGTGCTGAAAATACTTTTTCGATGATAATTATTCTGGTTAGAATTTGATAGATGAGTGGAAGGCTTGGCAAGAATTTTTTAGAATTATGATTAAAACGACGAAAGCAGACTCGTTATATTACTATTCACAGGGGCGTTGCTCTTCCAAAGAAAATTTACTAAAGAAATATTCGTCTACGTCAGGTACACACATGAATAAAGGAACATCAGTTTACCTGGTTGTAGGTAGTTGAGATATTACACGGGCAGTCTTGTAATGTTCTTTCCGTGATCAAAATACTGCACCGAATGGAATATGATATAGCATACTGGAGTTAGAAGTCAATTTTGTACTCTCCAAGGATAGGAAAGAATGCTGGGGGTATTTAGCAATTTACTACAGGAATCCTTAATTACCTCGTTAACGAACAAATTTATTTCAGAATTAAAAATACAACTAACACTATAATATCTTACTATAAAATATTAACCCCATGTTTTACTCAAATTAATAATATATATTATTAACAAATGTATACACTGATATGAATCTCCCGCTGATAAAGACACTAATGTAAACCCACTGATTACTACAGGAAATGTCATACCAAAATTCCTATAGTAATAATATACTCTCCACTACTTTCAAAAACATTAGTAAAATTACTGTTTTCTACATGTGAACTATTTCCTATGGGAAGATGTCTTATGTACATACAAGGAAAATCAGGTATATTCTATTTGAGTTATGTGATGCACTTAATGGGTAAATACGAAGATATGTTACATCAATTAAAATCGGCATACCTATAAGCATAAGGTATATATCGCGTCAAATAGAACTATAAGGATTAGTATTAGTAGTTAGACTAGTGTTGCTTTAATATTCTGTTATAATATTGGTTCAAAACCTATATTTGGAAGGCATTTCATAAAATAATAAAGGAGAATTCTTTTGTAACCTACAGATATCAAGTAATTAATAAAACACCATTATATTTTCTAAAATTCATAACAAAACATAATGGTATACAAAGATAATAACATTAAATATTCAACACTATAATCCACCGGACACCCGTTATAACTGCAAGAATAGAGTTGACTTCCCTACTAAAAATGACTGCTTTCATACTAATATCGGTTATCAATTTTTAGTCTGACAAGTTAACAATTACTATTACCAATGTGGTGTAGTTCGTAAAGCACCAAGATTAGTAGTAATATTACCAGAAATATTATTAATAATCTAGATAGTGGCCAGTGATATGAATACTAGTAGAAATACTAGAAAATATCATTACACTAGCGCTAAATATAAACGTTTCAACAGACATGGTCATGAATTTATCACATTTTTCGCAGTTTAATCCCACAAAATGTATATTTAATGAAGAAAACATAGCAAATGCTAACTCGCTAGGAATAGTTTTTTTTTTTTTTGCACTTAGAAAAGTTGATCGCTAATTGGATCTCCGTTCAACAGTCATGGTTATAAAATACTAGTTCTTAATTTCATTAAGTGTATTTCTTAAATGGAGCAAATGTAATAATGACAATACGTAAGTATCAGTAAATAATATCAAATAGTGTTATTTTACATTTTTTGTGTTTTATAATTTTATATGGACTTTTTAACTTCTTTTTAGCATAAATTTGAACGCCATATTTAAGCCGACTATGGATTATATTTTGTATTCAATTAACACTATGAATTTTATACAACGCCAATTCTGATTGGCCATTGGAAACATGTGAGGGTGTTTTTTTTCCAACTATATGCTTTATACATACACTCTAATCTTTTCTTTTAAATTTAAATTCTTATTCTTAGATTTATTATATATTAGCTTTTCATTTTTTTCTGTATCATATCAATTTCATCACGATTACACGTTTTAGTATTTGAAAGAATAAACGTTTAAATATTCCGCATTAAAAGCATTTTGAAATTTCGTAATTATTATGGTACGTATCAATTAATGAAGCAATATGAATAAAATTGGAACCGTGCGCATTACATACTAGGATGCAATGTTACGTCAGATATTGCATGTAATCAGGTGAGAAGGTACCCGTTAATATCAGAAATATTAAAGATTATTCGTTACAACATAATGAGACGCCGAAGTTTATTTAAAACGCTATGACGAAATTAAAATCTAATTTACTAAAAAATATTGAAATTGGCGTCAGTGAGAGGTAGGAAATAGAGATAGAAGTATGTGAAGGTCATGGGAAATTGGCAAAAGAATGACTATGTAAGAAAAAAGAGAGAAGCAGGTAATGAGATGAATGTAGACAATAAACATAGTCTTAATGATGGACCCTGTTTGATTTTCGTTTTTTACATCACCCCTTTCCTTTAGAGAGAGTGCATTTACCTTCACTCTTTCACCTCTCTGTCCATGAAAACTCTCTCACTTTACAATGAGAAATTTGATTACACCTGGTTTTTTTCTTCTTTCTTTTTTCCGTTTATTTTTTCCTCTTCTTTTTTTTATCCCTTCACTTATAATATCTGGAGTTTTTATGTCGCATGACACGTTTCCCTTTCCCTCTAAATTTTAATATATTTTATTTTGTAAACATATAGATTTTTCTTATTCTGCCTTTCAGAACAAACTTTTTCTCTGTGGAAGACAACCATTTTTAAGTCGCCTGACGAAGACTTCTGGTTTTAACCAACTATCTGTCCGGAAGCATTATCATATCTAGTTTCGCGTCTTTGTCAATTTGTCTATAATACACCCAAACACGCATATATATATATATATATATATATATGATGATTGCAACGTCTTGTCAAACGAGTGCCACTCCCTCAGACACTTAAAGTCCATGAGCCCAACAATGACTTCCAACCACAGGACCATTTTAATAGACAAACGACTGAGGGAGTATCTATACACAGATTATGTTACAGAGTCTTAGCTTTGTACGCCAACTAAGTCTCTCTCTCGATTCAAAATGTTAAGATCCAGCAACAAACAACTGCAAGATAGCCAGCAACAAGTTAAACAGCAGACCAGCTTAATGCGCGGACTAGTCTCCCGCTTTATGTTTTTTTTTTTAATCAGAGAGTTGCTTCTCCTAAAAAGGTTGCCTTCATCACGGCTTACGGGAGCCCTCTCCACCCCAAATATATATATATATATATATATATATATATAATGCACATTTGTAAATTCTTTTCCAGAATAAGAAGGAACAAAAGTCCCTTCCTTTCTCACTCACATGTGGTCTGTAATCTGTTTCCCCAACAATGTTTAAATCAATCCTGATTATATGTTCTGAAATAGTAACGAAACATTTAACCATTTATTTATTTTAAGTTTTCATTTTAGTCTCATACATGTGAGAGAGAGAGAGAGAGAGAGAATGAGAGAGAGAAAAAGAGTGTTTGTATGGTTGTGTTTCTTAAATCTGTCCATTAGTTTTAATTGGGAGCATATTTTTTTTTACTAACTTTGTTTAAAATACATATTCATGTCCTTTATAACAAAGTGGATTAAGCGAGAGAATTAAGTTTTCCATGTTTCATTAGGATACTGACCTTTTTTAGTTCAACATTCAAGTTTTACTTTTTCACCAACTTTCAATAAAAACTTGGCCTTTGGGACAAGATCAAAGTGTAGTATCTGTTCCGGCAGATGCTGCACTTGAGATAATTTGTACCAGTCAATGGAGGGGAAACCCTCTATACTGGGACAATTATTATTTTTGGTAACCAGAGTGACCCCTTTTAGGGGAGCTGGTTTTTACCTCACATTAAAAACGGCCTTGTGCCTAATTTGCTCAGTGGGGGAGCAAATAAATACCATCTGTTCCGGCAGATACTGCAAGCTATGACTAGCTAGGACTAGCTATGACTAGCAAAGACCAGATGTGGGGCAACCCCACATGCCTGACCATTAACCAGCTCCCATTTCCCACCTCTCGGGAGCTGGTCCCCTTTTTCCCTTCCCCCTCCCTTCACTCCTCACATTAAAAATCGGCCTTGTGCCTAATTTGCTCGGTGGGGGAGCAAATAAATACCATCTGTTCCGACAGATACTGCAAGCAAAGACCATATGTGGGGGCGACCCCACATATAAGACCTTGGTCAATGTAGGGGCTACCCTACATACCAATTGTCACTATCCAGCTCCCTTACTCCCCGGGGAGTTGGTCCCCATTTTCCCTTAACTCCTCACATTAAAAATCGGCCTCGTGCCTAATTTGCTCGGTGGGGGAGCAAATAAATACCATCTGTTCTTCAGATGCTGTACTTCAATTGTTTGTTCTCTGTCAGTGGAGAAGAAATCCTTCACGACTGAGACAATTTTAATTTTTTGTTCCTTTTCTCCACATTAAAAAACGACCCTGGTGTCTAACTCTGTCCCATGGGGAGGCATTGTACCTATTTACTATGCCTCCCCACGGGACAGAGTTAGACACCAGGGTCGTTTTTTAATGTGGAGAAAAGGTACAAAAATAAAAATTGTCTCAGTCGTGAAGGATTTCTCCTCCACCGAAATAGAACAAGAAATAGAAGTGCAGCATCTGAAGAACAGATGGTATTTATTTGCTCCCCCACCGAGCAAATTAGGCACAAGGCCGATTTTTAATGTGAGGAGTGAAGGGAGGGGGAAGAGGAAAAGGGGAACAGCTCCCGAGAGGTGGGAAATGGGAGCCGGCCAAAGGTCAGGCACATGGGGCCGCCCCCACATCTGGTCTTTGCTAGTCATAGCTAGTCATAGCTAGTCATAGCTTTGCAGTATCTGTCGGAACAGATGGTATTTATTTGCTCCCCCACCGAGCAAATTAGGCACAAGGCCGATTTTTAATGTGAGGAGTGAAGGGAGGGGGAAGGGGAAAAGGGGACCAGCTCCCGAGAGGTGGGAAATGGGAGCTGGTTAAAGGTCAGACACGTGGGGTTGCCCCCATATCTGGTCTTTGCTAGTCATAGCTAGTCATAGCTAGTCATAGCTTGCAGTATCTGTCGGAACAGATACTATACTTTGAGATATTAAATCTTTTATTCATGTTAAAAAATACAGAAAAAATCAACGATGAACAAAAAACTTCTTGACCAAAAGGCCAAGGATTAAAATACAGGGAGGCATTGTATATAAGGAACTTTCAATATTTACAATATTACTATTAGCATTTTAATGCATTTTTAATAATCGATTCTTCCACCATTATTTTCAACATATTTAGGCTTTCCTGCCTGATTTTCAGAGAAACTATATGTACCCAATGAAACTTGTTCTTGAAGAATTCAAGCTCACCTCCTTAAAATGACCATAACGGCTAATGATGTAGACAAAATATATTCTGCGATATCCCTCTCACAAAAGAAATGTAATTAATGAAAAAAAAAATTACGTTTTATATCAACGGCAACAATCTCTCGCTCTCTCTCTGTCTCTCTGTCTCTCTCTCTCTCTCTCTCTATATATATATATATATATATATATATATATTACATGGGGGTCACCACTTATCAGGGCCCGAAGGCCACTCAGGGATAAGGGTTATTGCGTGTACAGTAACCAATGAGATAGTATTGTAGTAATCATTAGTGTTTGAGATGTGATAGAGTGTCTTACTTGAGGGGCCGGTTTGTCAAGAGTTTGTTTATGTTGGACTTAAAGACATCCAAGTTGTAGTCAGGTGGGAAACAGGCAAGCGGCAGAGAGTTCCACAGGCGTGAAGTTCTCAGAAGGAAGTTTTGCTCATGGAATCTACGTTTGGATTTAGGCACAGATAAAGAGTGGGGAAAATTATTGACAGTAGTTTCAGCAGGACGGGTGTTTCTCGTGAACGATTGGCGAGGGGGGACGAGGGATTGGAGCTCAGACGAGCACCTGCTATGGGAATAACGATAAAACAAATACAGGCTCGCAACGTCTCTTCTGTGGGATAGAGGTTGCAGGGAAGAGAAAAGGGCATCCCCCATTAAACTACGAAGTCTATTTTGTACTCTGTCAGGGCAGGACAGGCTGTTTTCAGCAGCACCTGTCCAGATGTGGCAGCAGTACTCTATCCTTGGACGTACTTGGCTTATATATATATATATATATATATATATATATATGTGTGTGTGTGTGTGTGTGTTTAAGTACGATAATATTTTTATAATATAACTGCATATATATGTGTGTGTGCGCGCGCGTGTGTGTGCGTGTGTTTACGTCGAAATAAAAAATAAAATAATAAAATTATTTAAATAGTTTGATCGAGGTTTCGTTTGGATTTTAACAATTTCTGAAGATAGCTGATTTGAAGAAATACTGTATAAGTAAACTATGAAAAACAAGTACTGCGGGTGTATGGTAAAGACATGCTTTATCATTTAAATGCAGCGTAGTCGTTGGAGTTCAGTTGTGCGATAATTTTATATATGTCTACACATATCTCTATCTACCTTAACGTTGTCTCAGTGTGTGACTTTGTTCCCTATCAAATCCAAAATGTCTCAATTTGTTTTTTGAAATTTAACAGAAATGTACTGTACGTATCTGACAGTGTTCACAGATAAGTTTTGTATCGAGATGTCTTTGATAAGTACCGATAATTATTAATCGGATAAAAAAAGACACAAGCGCTTTTGATCGAAGTCAACAGGCTTACAAGAGTATTTGAGAAATATTATTACAGCAGATATAAAAAGATTAAGCACTTAAAATCAATATAGGTTTGATAATATGATAGGTGCGCCTTTTAAATCTCATTAAGAGCACAGTTGAACCACGGTACCTGGATTTTAACTTTTAAACTTTAATTCGAGTACATATATGCAGAAGAATTTTATATAATCAACAATAGTTTCTCTACAGTGCAATGTAGACTACAATATATTGTAGAAAAGGAAACTCTGGGTTATATGTAAAGCTTTCTCAAGGCGGATCGCAAGCATTCAATCGATTTGATAGAAAATTGGGCGATTTCGCCGATATTAGTGGCAATAAAAATATAGGAGTGTCAACATTTGTGTAGGTTATATATATATATATATATATATATATATATATATATATATATATATATATATATATATATCGGCTTGAGAAAGGTTCTAGTCTAGCACTTATGGGTTGTTATGCAACGAAGCAGGACTATATCTATGGCAACACACACACACACACACACCCACACACACACACACACACACACACACACACACACATATATATATATATATATATATATATATATATATATATATATATTGAGAAATGGGTAAATACACACAATTATAAAGGTAATTTAAATCTCTTAATTGGGATATTAAGAAGTGTTTCTTTTATTTTTTTTTTTTCAGAAAAATGTAATCTGTTTCTTTCCGAAGATCTTATTAATAGATCACAAAAGATAAAGATCCGTTTAGAAAAATGAAATTACTCCATAACTTACGATTCTGAATAAATACTTTTTTTTTATGTTAGCTGATTTATATTTGTAAAGGTGATATAATTAATAGACTAGGAGAAATATTAAAAATCGGAATTGAAGACAGGAAGGGGGAGAAGAAAAACTTCACTTGATATTTGTAAGAAATGAGATCTTTCTCCTGCTCTGCTTTTCTTATTTATATGTGCTTGTAAATATCGAGTTAGAGTTAATGAGTCGGAAACTTGCATGAACGGATCTAATTACTTATCTTTTCGTTGCTGTTTTTCCCCTCAGTTTGGAATCAAAGGATAATATTCCCGTTTTATTTTATTTTAATTATACACGCAACTCTTAAATGTCTAATACCAGAATAAAAACGAAAATTGAATTATCTGTAAAATATCAACACGACGAGGCAACAATAATATTGCCAGTACGTTTTACATTTATCCATATGCATGTATATATATATATATATATATATATATATATATATATTTGCTCTATCTTGCATATCGAGCAATTCGTGTTTAGATGGGATAACTTATAAAATATTGCTGCCAGTAATATTTTGTAAACCTACAATCTCACGTTTACATAACCACTGATTGTTAAATAAAAACTATTCCGAAGTATATATATATATATATATATATATATATATATATATATATATATATATATATATATATATATATATATATATATATATACAGCTATGCATACACGCGCACTTATATATGTGTGTGTGTGTGTTGTTTTGGTAAAATATATTTTTCAATATTATTTCACTCGTTGTGTATACGAATCCTTTTTGTTTATAAGCTCAATGCATGTTAAATATAAAAGCAGAGCATATACAAAACAATAACAGTATAGTTACATTCCAAGATCCAAATATTTACTTTTTGTGCAAAAAATGCTCTTACAGCATGTTAAAATTTCGAAAAAAAACTTTTACATATCTGTTTCGGTATGCAGAAACAAACAGTCATCTAATGTCTATACTGTCGGTTTTCGTGCGTATACTATTCAAAAATATTAGAATAGTTTTATTAGAGAGAAATAGTCTATGAATATATTATATTGCGTAACGCTATAACATCGTGTTTTCTTCTTTGTTTTTTTTTATTTTCGGAAGGCAGCTATATTTGTTCATCTTGTAATACAAGGCAGGTTTGCTCAACGTATGAATTAAATTGTTTTGATTGTCTTAATTTTGCAAATGAATCCTGAGTATTATTATTATTATTATTATTATTATTATTATTATTATTATTATTATCATCATCATTATTATTATTATTATTATTTATCTAATATCTCTTTTCTGTAATTGATTAACTAATATTTATCGACAAGCGTCACATCGCTGAAAGTACGAATATATATATATATATATATATATATATATATATATATATAAGTGAACGTGCATGTGTGTCTGTCTGTGTGTATGTTTGTGTACATTTCCCTTCGCAATAACACTGTCAATTTTTTGCCTACAGACTCGAAATTTGAGAGACAGAGTACTGAGATTTGGGAAAATGTGTTTGTGATCGGTTTTCGGCCAGAAATTTGGCTGTTCAGGGGTCAATGTTCAACGATTTAACCTTCGACAATTTGGGTCTACACACTTGAAATATCCGATATAGTTTCCTTGGACATTTATCTAACGTAATAACTTGATTAGAGCCCTAAACCATAAATGTTAACGGGTCATAATAGGGGTCAAAGTTTAAAAAAAATGACTTTTTTTGTGTGCCGCATGCACCTCCAAACGTCGGGCACCCATGCTAGTATATATATATATATATATATATATATATATATATATATATATATATATATATATATATATATACATATATATATATATATATATATATATATATATATATATATATATATATATATATATATATATACTAGAGATACTTACTGGAATCGAACCCACTTACAAAGTCATCCTTATAAACTTACGCTGATATACAACAATGAGCCTAACGAAAGGTAAGGAATCACATTCTATTAATACATATTAGGTATAAACAGGAGAAAAATCATATAGTTGGAATATTGCATTGCAAATAGATGGTTACTTATTCCTAATTTCCTGGGGAATGCTAAATCTTCTCTTAAATTTACTTTATCTAATATATTTTAATATACGCATGTGCTTTGAAATTACGTTCTCACCAGTCTAGGAAGTGATTATTACTGCCAATCGATACATTAATGTTCTCACATTCCTGAAGCATATATGTACCTAGATAATATTCAAAGATTTACTTCGAAAATAATTATATATTTTTACGAAATGTACATTTCATGTAAGTCGGTGTATTTATGATTGTTAGCATAAAATTGGTGCGTATAAATATGAGGGTTGTTAAAAAAGTAAAGCCCCTGAAAGTGTTTAACTTTAAAAGTTGAAGAGCTACATAGACGGAAGTTGTACTATTAAAACGAGCGACCTTTTAGTTGCGAAACTTATTTGTCTACATAATCACCACCATTGTTCATGCGCTTTTGCCAGGAATTCAATAACGGATTTTTGCATTTAACGCACTTTATGGCAGGTTGTTTTTTTCTTCAAGTCTCACACCATTATTATCTGCAACTAAGATATGAAACTTCCGGATGTGAAATGCTTGTGTAGTTATTATTACAATACGATGTGCAATTCTCATCTGATGAATTTGGTTGAAATAATAATAGGAAGCATTATATTTAAAACACCCTTCGTACGTAAAGCGGCCCCGAGAAAAATTAATTAATTAAAAATGTTATTTATTTTACAGGAACCTTTAAAAGTTTTATTATTAGTAAATATAACAAAAACCTTTTTTTGTGTAATTTGGGAGAGTAGATACATTATTGGAAGAGAGTGATTTGCATTATGATAATTCAAGCTCAACAAAAAGATTCGTAAACATGAACTGCTCTTTGAATGCTTTTAAAGTGGTTTGAATAAATATTGATGGAATTGTTAAAGCCGTGGCTAGAACAAAAATATAAGTAAGAAACGTTCCGACTGTATGTGCACAAGCAAATTCATCGGAAAGCACTATTAAAGTATGTCATCATCAAGGAAAAACGAGATTGACTCGAGAGTTGGTGAACATAACAAAACCACTGAACGAGAATATTCGCTACGCTTTAAATAAAAATTAACTACACTAAAGTTATTGTTGCCTTACCTTTTTAATAACTAATAAATAATTAAGCTCGTAACGTCTGACCAAAATTATGTTCACATCGCGTAAATAACAATAAATAAGAAAAACCTAAAATAATTAATATTTTCTTTAAATATAAAAAATTAAAATCTAAGAAGAATAAATTATATGCAGTAAAGGTGGATCAGTTAATGAGTTGATCACACGTTCGGTTTAAAATCAA
The DNA here is from genome assembly GCF_053919585.1 of Euprymna scolopes. Classification (NCBI taxonomy): domain Eukaryota; kingdom Metazoa; phylum Mollusca; class Cephalopoda; order Sepiida; family Sepiolidae; genus Euprymna; species Euprymna scolopes. The sequence continues at coordinate 123,632,522 of NC_136482.1, read as the reverse complement.
GTTTTGTCTCATTCTACCTTATCCAGCTCATGATAACCATGTTGTCCTGGAGAATTCTGGATAATCACAGGTCTAAGCGAAACATGCCTACAAATGTGTAGTCGAATAACAGTTTAAAATAAAAGAATTTAAAATATAAACATATATATTCTACATTTCTAATATTTTACAAACCTTCTGAGAAGGGCACTTACGAAAATATAAGAAACGCGTTAAACCATTCAAAAAATATTTCAGGGATTTATAAAATGAAAATATGAAATTATAAAATAAGTATAAAAACATAACAATTGTTGGTGATCCCACGTCTTTAAATATAGATTTTTTCTCGCTGATATCTCTTAACCTATATATATATATATATATATATATATATATATATATATATATATATATATATATATATATATATATATATATACACATTTTCGTGTATTATTTATAGGTAATCTACAAAGGAATAGAAAAAAGATCCCCTTAAATTCTGCTATAGCATTTTTATTGGACACATCCGTGTTTTATATCTAACCCTTTAGTTATAACGTTATTCTAGTTTTTATTTAATAAATTATTTAGTTTTATTTGTAATGAAGTGACCGTTGTATATAATGAAATTCTCTCTTAGTTTTTCACTATTTGACTTCTCCTCTTTACTTAATTTACTGACTAGATAGTTTCCTATTTTCTCTAAAATGTCCTTCTTCAACTATAAAACACAAAACTCCCACGTAAATAAATAACAACAAAACTAGTTCGCCTTGTTGTTTAAACTTTTTTCTGGATTGGAATGTTCACTTTTTACAACATTTACCTCGGACCATAAAAATAACCTTACTCCACAGTTTATAACATTGTTAGCTTAAAAATAATTTTGTGAAATATTCATCTTTGCCTACATGACCAAATGTAAACGTTACTATAATAATAATAATAATAATAATAATAATAATAATAATAATAATAACAATAACAATAACAATAACAATAATAATAATAAGAAGAATAAGAATAAGAATAAGAATAAGAATAAGAATAATAATAATAATAATAATAATAATAATAATAAAGCAAGGTAATGAGACGCAAATTATTGGATTTTAATTTTTGTTTAACAAATTATACAAGGAAGTGTAAGAAAAGAAAGATGCGACTACTTTTCTTCACTCACAAAATGTCTGCTTAAGCTATTTTCTTTTATGTATCTATGTTTATAATATTAAAACATAAATGTAGGTTTTTAACATTACAAAACACACATAACAGAATGGCGACGGAAGTCAGCCAACACCGATGTCAAGGGAAAACTTAGAATTGATGTAAAAATGACCTGCTATGAAACGGAACTTCCTGTTTTTGTTTTAAAGGAATAAGTAACTTTGCTACATTCAATGCTTTACAGAAATATGTAAAATGTGATTATATTTGGCATTAATGCTGTTTTATATAACGATTGGAATGTATTTATAATAGAATTACTTATTAGATATTTTTAATATCTTTATATTTTTAGAAGAATTGAATAACATGTTCTGGCATCGCAGAGTTCAAAATATAGAAATTCGGCATTATTTTACAACGGTAAGTGACTATCTTTACGAATGTGTTGTTTAGATCAACACAGTGATTGCTTCTTCACATATGCTACGTGTTCTATTGGGAGTAAACCAGAAAATAATTTTTAACTGCACAAACATAGAAAAAACAAAAA
>NC_136482.1:123608314-123625814 GCF_053919585.1 Euprymna scolopes | reverse complement strand
TTCTATTTTTTTATTCTGAGTCTTTCAGAAAAAAACATGTCCTAATTTTTGAAATATACATGAATAATTGTAATTTTTTTCCGTTCCTTATATTCTGGCCGATACTGTATATATATATATATATATATATATATATATATATATATATATATATATATATATATATATATATATATATAATATATATATATATATATATATATATATTACACAGAAAATACCAGCATAGAAAGTAATACAGGTAAGATTTTTGAAGAGAAAAGTAAAAAGAATAGTTGTTTAAAATGGAAAAGAAAAAGACAAGTAAAATTATAATAAAAAATGCACCATTAAGAATACTTTAAAAAATTTAATTCAACATTACATAATTAATTATTGATTTATAATGGACTATTTTAATTTTTGAATTCGATTAGTGCAATATAATAAGAAATAATTCCGAAAAAAGTTTACTATTTATATTTATAATTACAAAGTTTAGATAAGATAAGTCATCGGTATCGTCGGTTTTAAACTTGATAATAAGGAATCATTTAAGTTAACTATATCAAACTCTCTTCAGCCGATACGTATTTGTTTTATAACCAGAATTTGAATCATATCTACATTACAAGATTACATTCAAATCTCGTTTTTTTTTTTAACAATTTAAAATTTAAATGATTTCATGAATTGTACGTTTACTGATTTGGACGCTAAAGAAGCAAAACACAAAGAAAAAGAAAACGAAAAGGAAATGGAAAAATGAAGCGAAAAAGAGGTATGTTCTATGCTTACAAATGTTCCGTTGTTTATCAGTTACCCTATGAAAAACATATTCGTTCTTATTCTAGCAATTTTAACCCCTTTTTGGTCCATAACGGAACCTTCTATAACTCAACTAGTCCAAGGGAGAAAATCTTGCAAAGTTCTTAAAGCCATTGCAAATTTGATAATTTTTCTTTTATTATCATTTTTATTTAATTTTTTCTTCTTACTATATATATCCTATACAATGTTTATATTCTTTCCAACCCTGTTTAATGTGGGTAAAATGTGAATTTCTATTAAATAGTCTTAAGAACCCTATCATATATATAAATTCTATTAAAACCCCTATTTTATCAAATAGAACAAATTTACTATTTCCTACTAGCCCAACGCTAATTTGATTAATTTATTTACAAACGTTTATATTAACTCCATATTTACATTAAAAATTAAAACTTTCCGACTACAAACCAATCACCATATAAGATTAAATTTCTATCTAATTGATATTAAAACTATATTATAAATTAGACAATTTCACTGTAGTCTATTTGGGATTGACGTTTATGTATGCTATAATAACTTCCTACAAATATATTCCTTATTTCCAATATAATAATTTAACATTAAAATAAATAAAGAAATAAAACATAAAAATAAATTACATGAAATATAAATGATAAAATTTTAAATATGAAAATATAAATAAAACAAAAAAATAATAAAAATAAACATAAATTAATTTAGAAAATATAATCATAAAATTATATATAATATACAGAAAATAAAATGTATATATATATATATATATATATATATATTTAAAAGAGTGTAGCCATCAACAATTGTGGGTTTTTTTTAAAGGTTTTCATCATATTTTTATTTTAAAATATTTTTATAACGCGTTTCGAGCTTAGGGTGTGCTCTCTTCAGATATTTTCGTAAAAAGTTTTTCTTTAAAATGGGAGTTTGTGGATATGCCTCCGCTGATATTAAATATGTTTTTCATAGTGGTGACTGGTGCGATGCGTGTGTTCAGTGTTTAGACATTCTGTCTCCAGCTGTAAGTGTTTCACTGTGACCGGTCAAAGTTAGTTTCAAAGAGTGTTTTTTAGTCCATATGGTGAAGGTTTTTATGGCTTCTTTAGGGTTCTTTTTTAAAGACTTTCTTTCCCCATGTATAGCATACACTCACACGCAATCCCATACGCATACATATATATTCATGTACATGTACACATGCACACGCACACAGGCACACACACATACACACACGTACATACATAGAAATATGTGTAGGAGCATACATATATACACATATACATACCCACCTACACACTCACACACGTACCCGCATACATCCACCGCTAACAATTATTTTTATTTTTTATTTATATATATATATATATATATATATATATATACACTTTTTTTTTCCCCTACCAAAACACGCATGTATATATGCGCTTAATCATTCAGACATACGTACACGTACCCACACACACACACACAAGTAAGATGGAGAATAATAGGTAGAAGATATATATACACACACATACACGCACATACACACATATATGTACACACATATATGTATGTGCACATACACTCACAAACATCCACATACTATGTAGGCACATACACACACACATGCACACACACAGACATATGCAGGGGCTCACACATACGCGTATATCCATATTCACACGAACACATTTACCCACTCATACATGTGCATACATATGTATATATACATACATACACACACATACATACGGATGTGTATACACTCATCCACCCATATATATATGGGCACATGCACTCACAATCCCACACACACACACATATTCATACATCCCACCTTATGCATATATTGGTTGAAGTTTCCTTTCCAATCCACGCACATATGCATATATGGATTCGGTCACCCAAACATAAGTGCACGTATACATACAAACAAGATGTAGCATAGATAACAGATGATATATAACTATGCACACACGCATACACAATCATATGTGTACACCCACGCACATACACGTATACACACGCACATACGCGCGCACGCACACATACATACGTTTAATTTCTAGTTGTTTGTTTAGTTAAGAGAAATGGTACTGTACTGGGTATGGGCGCGCGCACCCGCGAAAGTTTGCGTGTGCCTTATTGTGCTTTTTTGTTGTTTCGTGTGTGAGGGTGTACACCTACCCAAGCATGCATGCGCGTAAGTGTATTTTGTGTTTTGTCTATTTATGTGTATAATTATGGAGAGACGTTTAAGGCGGGGTTAAACTTTGTTATGACATTTTTTTCTTGAGTTAGCAAGTAGAAGTAGTTGTCAGTTTGGAAGATGGGCATTATCTCGAATCTGCCTCCACTGCATGCGTGTATATGTTGTGATACATGTAGGTGTCTATTTTCCGCGATTTTGATGTTGGATCGGTGTAGGGCTACTCTATTACTAAGGTTTTTTGTAGCGCCTATGTAGGATTTATCGCATGCTGGACATTTTATTACATAGATCACGTTTTTTGAGGTGCAATCTAGGTTTTTTTTAATTTTGAATGTTTGTATGGGGTTCGCAAATGTGTATGCGTTTCCCTCTAATATTATGTTGCAGACTCCACATCGTTGTTTGTTGCATTTAAACAACGATGTGGAGTCTGCAACATAATATTAGAGGGAAACACATACACATTTGCGAACCCCATACAAACATTCAAAATTAAAAAAAAACTAGATTGCACCTCAAAAAACGTGATCTATGTAATAAAATGTCCAGCATGCGATAAATCCTACATAGGCGCTACAAAAAACCTTAGTAATAGAGTAGCCCTACACCGATCCAACATCAAAATCGCGGAAAATAGACACCTACATGTATCACAACATATACACGCATGCAGTGGAGGCAGATTCGAGATAATGCCCATCTTCCAAACTGACAACTACTTCTACTTGCTAACTCAAGAAAAAAATGTCATAACAAAGTTTAACCCCGCCTTAAACGTCTCTCCATAATTATACACATAAATAGACAAAACACAAAATACACTTACGCGCATGCATGCTTGGGTAGGTGTACACCCTCACACACGAAACAACAAAAAAGCACAATAAGGCACACGCAAACTTTCGCGGGTGCGCGCGCCCATACCCAGTACAGTACCATTTCTCTTAACTAAACAAACAACTAGAAATTAAACGTATGTATGTGTGCGTGCACGCGTATGTGCGTGTGTATACGTGTATGTGCGTGGGTGTACACATATGATTGTGTATGCGTGTGTGTATAGTTATATATCATCTGTTATCTATGCTACATCTTGTTTGTATGTATACGTGCACTTATGTTTGGGTGACCGAATCCATGTATGCATATGTGCGTGGATTGGAAAGGAAACTTCAACCAATATATGCATAAGGTGGGATGTATGAATATGTGTGTCTGTGTGGGATTGTGAGTGCATGTGCCCATATATATATGGGTGGATGAGTGTATACACATCCGTATGTATGTGTGTGTATGCATGTATATATACATATGTATGCACATGTATGAGTGGGTAAATGTGTTCGTGTGAATATGGATATACGCGTATGTGTGAGCCCCTGCATATGTCTGTGTGTGTGCATGTGTGTGTGTATGTGCCTACATAGTATGTGGATGTTTGTGAGTGTATGTGCACATACATATATGTGTGTACATATATGTGTGTATGTGCGTGTATGTGTGTGTATATATATCTTCTACCTATTATTCTCCATCTTACTTGTGTGTGTGTGTGTGGGTACGTGTACGTATGTCTGAATGATTAAGCGCATATATACATGCGTGTTTTGGTAGGGGGGAAAAAAAAAGTGTGTATATATATATATATATATATATATATATATATATATATATATATATAAAAATAAAAAAATAAAAATAATTGTTAGCGGTGGATGTATGCGGGTACGTGTGTGAGTGTGTAGGTGGGTATGTATATGTGTATATATGTATGCTCCTACACATATTTCTATGTATGTACGTGTGTGTATGTGTGTGTGCCTGTGTGCGTGTGCATGTGTACATGTACATGAATATATATGTATGCGTATGGGATTGTGTGTGAGTGTATGCTATACATGGGGAAAGAAAGTCTTTAAAAAAGAACCCTAAAGAAGCCATAAAAACCTTCACCATATGGACTAAAAAACACTCTTTGAAACTAACTTTGACCGGTCACAGTGAAACACTTACAGCTGGAGACAGAATGTCTAAACACTGAACACACGCATCGCACCAGTCACCACTATGAAAAACATATTTAATATCAGCGGAGGCATATCCACAAACTCCCATTTTAAAGAAAAACTTTTTACGAAAATATCTGAAGAGAGCACACCCTAAGCTCGAAACGCGTTATAAAAATATTTTAAAATAAAAATATGATGAAAACCTTTAAAAAAAACCCACAATTGTTGATGGCTACACTCTTTTAAATATACATTTTTTCTCTCGTTGGAACTACACAACCATCACTTTAAATATATATATATATATATATATATATATATATACTTTTTTGATTTTAAAATTTTCTTTTCAAAATTTTTTTTAAATAAAATAATATATTTTTAAATTCAGATTTTGTCTTTTATACTGTCCCAGTTTATAAGAATTGTTTTCCTTCTTTGTATATAATTGTACATTATTCGCGCCGCATATTAAAACAGCTTATTCCTTGGTTGGGAATTGCTTAAAAGTATAGTATTTCTCCGCATTGCAAAGTGAGTGCAAAGTGTAAATTCTGGTGAATCTGTGAATTTGTGTTCAATGTTCCTCCAATTAATGGTAAAAGTTATTCCTTTTTCTTTAAGCTCCCACGCGTCCCTCATTTTCGCTCTAATAGAAGATTATATGCAAAAAATATTTTACTTAAATGAACGTTGTGCAATCCCATGTATTTGTAAGTCATGTTTGTTGACCTTTCTTGTTAGGGTAGGTTCGTATACACGGAATTCAGCTTAACAATTACCATGAAATAAGTACTCATTTTTCGCTCTGCAAGAGCAGCCTGCGTTAACAATCTTCTTTGGTTCTCTAGAGACAAACTTAATCGATGGTGTTGTCGAGTAACTTATATAGTGTTCCTATTATATATAATATACAGAAAATAATATATATATATATATATATATACTTTTTTTGATTTTAAAATTTTCTTTTCAAAATTTTTTTAAAATCAAATAATATATTTTTAAATGAACGTTGTGCAATCCCATGTATTTGTAAGTCATGTTTGTTGACCTTTCTTGTTAGGGTAGGTTCGTATACACGGAATTCAGCTTAACAATTACCATGAAATAAGTACTCATTTTTCGCTCTGCAAGAGCAGCCTGCGTTAACAATCTTCTTTGGTTCTCTAGAGACGAACTTAATCGATGGTGTTCTCGAGTAACTTATATAGTGTTCCTATTATATATAATATACAGAAAATAATATATATATATATACTTTTTTTGATTTTAAAATTTTCTTTTCAAAATTTTTTTTAAATAAAATAATATATTTTTAAATGAACGTTGTGCAATCTCATGTATTTGTAAGTCATGTTTGTTGACCTTTCTTGTTAGGGTAGGTTCGTATACACGGAATTCAGCTTAACAATTACCATGAAATAAGTACTCATTTTTCGCTCTGCAAGAGCAGCCTGCGTTAACAATCTTCTTTGGTTCTCTAGAGACGAACTTAATCGATGGTCTTGTCGAGTAACTTATATAGTGTTCCTATTTAAGATTTTATGTAGTCTGCGTATTTTTTGGGGAATGGTGTTTATCCAAAAGCCCAAGGAAAAAAATGCCATACTCAAGTTTTAGCGTTTAGTGAGAATCAAGGTGAGAACCAAATTATATTCTGCCTCTTATTTATTTTCCTGTTAATTATGTGTCTATTGGAATTTCATGTTCTCGCTGAATCCACTTTTATGTAGTGCATGGTTACAATGTGGCACCCTCTGCTGGAACACGTCGTCATTCGAAGAAAGCCTTGGTATTAATTTGTTAACATAAGCTATTTTAGAGTACTGTACATGTATATATTGTGTGTAAGTATATATGTGTCTGACTATATATGCATACGTTTACGTTAGTTTATATATATGTGTGTAGGAAGGCTACCAGATTCTACACTTTAGCCTTCCTCATTCCGTAGCCTTGGACTCTACCATTGGCCAGCATTTTGTTAACAATCCATGCTGTGCTGAAAAATATAAAATACAATGGTTCAAGGTCCTACACAGAGCAGACTCCAAAAACCATTAAAAGATTTTGGCGTCTGTCTCTATTGTGGTTCGAAAATCTTCTTTATACCGGCAATAGAAGACAACGAAAACGTTATTTCTCTTTGGGGAACTTTGATCCGTTTTCCCCCGTTTTGCCCCCTTTCACCTCGTTGTACCAAGGTTCAGTTTCAATCGTTTTAAACCTAGTAATTTTAGATTAAATCTTTCTTATAATCGTTTTTTTTTCTTATTTCTGGCACATTCAAATGTGTATGTGACTACATGTGTGTGTGGGGGTGTATTTTTAGTAACAGTAATATGCATATAAACTTCTACGAAAGCAACACTATATTGTCTATGTTCCATCGATAGCCATTAAAATAAAAATCCTATATTGTTTTAAAAGAAGCTAAGGTTTAATTGCTCATATTATTTATATATATATATATATATATATATATATATATATATATATATATATATATACATATTGCGTATAGAAAGTTGTTAGATTAGACAAGTCATTGGTAACGTCAGTTTCAAGCTCGATAATAAGGGTCGTTTAAAATATCCTTATCAAGCCCTCTTCAGCCAATATTTTCTATGGGTGAATATTGGCTGAAGGTAGTTTGATAAGGATATCTTAAACGGTCCTTATTATCGAGTTTGAAAGCGACGTAACCAATGACTTGTCTAATCTAACAACTTTCTGTACACAAAATATAAATACGCGCTTACATTTCGTATTTTCCTTTTAATTGAGCACTCTGGTGGATCCTCCCACCCAAAAAATAACTAATCATATATATGTATATATATATATATATATATTCATATATATATTCATATATATAAATATATAATATATATATATATATTATATAATCATATATACATTCATGTATATAAATATTATATATATATAAATAAATATATATATATATATGATACAGTAGACTTCTATTTATAGAGGTGTATATGCTGTGCGTGCGCGCATGCGTATTTTTCCAAAGAACAAATTAAGGTTTTTATTTCCTAGAATAAATAAGCAACTCTTTCAGATTAAAGCTATATGAAGAAAGAAGAAATTGCTTTTCTACAGGAAATACTTTCATGCAAATTGTATTTATTTAAATCTAATAGAGAATATACATCTAGAATATCACGAATTCTCCGTAGGCTTTTCCCTTTTTTTAAAAACTTCAATGAAAAATAATATTATTACGCGCAGAAACTTTTTCAGTTAATTTGATTTGATTTCTCTCTCTCTCTCTCTCTCTCTCTCTCTCTCTATATATATATATATATATATATATATATATATATATATATATATATATATGTATATATAACATTCTCGATATAAGAATATATGATTCGTGGAATCACATGCAGAAAAGTGCAGGTTATTATTTTGTTGTCGAAATGATGAGACATACAAAAAGTTTATGTTTACTAGCAGGCCGACTGGCATTGCCCGGATATACAGTACGCTTAATTATTATATTTTGATTAATTCAGAGTTCGTATTAATTAATATATTATAAAGGAACGAATATATAGTTATGATTTTAGAAGTTTTATTTTTTTTTAAATGACTCGTGCGCCACTGTTAAGAATCGAAACCAAAATGCATACATTTAGATATAATTTTTCCTTCGGCGTTAATGTCTTAGTTATGAAAACATGTTTGCTGCAAGGTTAAAAATTAAAAAAAAAAATGAAGCAATAGGTATTACGTTACCCATTCATATTTCTAATGATGCCGTTCACTCTTCATGTTTTTTTTAATTTGCACACTTTTACACTGATTTTCTCCGGCTACACCTCAAATATCAGGTTTCACATGAGTTTGAATTCCTTATATATGAAGCTTTATGTCTGTAGACGAAATATGGACGATGAGTTTTAGAGGCAAAACTGTTTAAACAAACAAACACACACACACACACATACATACATACATATATATATATATATATATATATATATATATATATATATATATATATACTTCGTGTCAAATTATTTACGAGATAACATTTTTTACCAGCTTCTGAAACTTACCGGTAGTTTCGTATCAAAAGCTTCGGAAGCGTTGGCAATGCTGAACTGCGCGTACTCTGAAACTTTTGTACTGTTCCGCGCAAAATAAACAACTTGCCATCGTAATTGCTGAATCCACTGTATTTGAGGTGTGTCAAATTATAAACAAGACCGTGTTTTTCGTCAATAAAATAGGTCGTAAATGTGGATTGAGTAATTCAAAAAGAGTCCTATTAGTGAACAGCTAGTTAACACTACCCTTGAAATATCGAAAGTTATAGGAAGATACCATCAACCTGCGAGAACTTTGTCAAATACCCTACAAAGGTACGTAAGAGAGCTGATAAAGTTCTTTCACGTCGTTCTCTACTCCAAATTAAACGTGAAGTTGTTAAGAATCCTGAGCAGAGTAATCGAGAAATCTTTGACCAAACCGGATTAAAGAATGTCTCGAAAAGTACTCGATGTCACTCTCTGAAATAAGTGGCAAAGTCGGTTTAACCGTGACAAAGCCTCCATTAAAGCAACATATCATACAAAACTTATAAAAATAGACAGAGGACAACATGAAAACGGAAGTTTTGTTCACGGATGAAGTGCATGTCACTCTTGATGGGCCCCGATGAGTAGGCGTATGAGAATTTTTGTAGGAATTTTGTAAACCCCTAACACGAAACTGCGAATAAAATATAAAAATATCGTAATTTCTCTTTAAAAATTGGGTTGTTTATTTTCTTTATGAATTACACTTCCAAAATGAACTATTAAAGTTCTATAAAATGTAATAGAAATATTATGTTTTTATTTAAAAAAAACAGTAATGAAATCAGTTGAATTTTACGAGCTAAGTATTTTTCAATTTTTAAACTTTAAAAATCTATCAAAATATTTCTATTATTTCTATTTTTTCGATACTTTCAGGGTCAATGTGAAATTTTATGTTCTTTCTAATAAACCGAATATAATATTTTAGACAAACGTTTTTTTTTTAATTCACGCCCCCTCCCATTTTGAAATGTCTATTAAAAAGTAAATAATTAATTTACTCACCAAAGTTTCATATATCGCAAATTGAAGATAAATGACCAATAAATAATATATTCAAATTTAAAACAAAAAAGTAGTCTTTTTTTTAAATTGACCTGTAAAGTCGGAAGTTAGAACCCGTTTTTTTTAAACCAGATTATTTGTTTTTTTTTATTTTTTTAAATGACACTTTGGTCCTTGCTCCTTTAATTGAAAAAAAAATTAGGGGTTGAATTACATTTTTCGATCAGTTATGACCTTGGAAAGACAGGGGGTCAAATAAATTCACGCCCCCCCATTTTGAAATGTCTATTAAAAAGTAAATAATTAATTTACTCACCAAAGTTTTATATATCACAAATTGAAGATAAAAGATCAATAAATAATATATTCAAATTTAAAACAAAAAAGAAGCGATTTTTAGAAATTTACCTGTAAATCCGAAGTTTAAAACCTTTTTATAAAAACCACGTTGTTTGATGTTTTTGTTTTTTTTTCTAAATGAAACCTTGGTCCTTGCTCCTTCAATTGAAAAAAAAATAGGGTTTGACTTACATTTTTCGAGTAGTTATACGCTTGGAAATACAGGGGGGAATTATTCAATATCTTTCACGAAGTTTCTGACACACCTACCAGATGGTTCCTAGATTGCGGACTTCGTCATCAGCGTTTAAGGCGCCAACAAGATGGTGGTGGGATAATGATTTGGGCTGTGATTATCAGAGGTACTTTAGTTAGCCCATAGAGAGTTCCAGAACGCGTAAAAATGACGACAAATGTTTGCATAGCTTTTATGAAGGAGCACTTTAAACAATAGCTGAAGAAGCACAGGTTGACGTTCAGAAGAATAATTATTTTTATGCAGAATAATGCTCCCTCGCATGCAGCAAACAAAAGCAAAGAGTATTTGCAACAACTGGGTTCTCTGGGCGACGGAAGATGGAGTTGTCTGCAAATTCACCAGATTTGAACCGAATTGAGAACATCATGAAGCGACGCCGCTATGCCATTGGACGCCAATTTAAGAGCAAAGATGAGATGTGGGATGCTCTTTTAGAGGTATAGCGAGGAATAACTTTTGACAAAATCACCAATTTTACTACTTCTGTGGGCCAACGTATTTACCAATCATTCATAAAAAAAGAATAGCATATGCCCTACTACTTATGTCACCGTAGAACTTGCTATGTAGTTATTGTGTTCTGAGGATCTTCCCTAGTTTATGTAATGTTTTAATATTATTTCAATAAACATATTGTGGGTATATTGTGTTTATTATTAAGCTCATTAATAACTTGACACGCTGAAATCAACAGATATTCCTATGTTTTGCCATAGTTTCGCTTATACTGCTTCAAATACTATTATTTTCGGACTGGAGTAGCTGAATAGTAGCTTAAAACCTTTCGCAAAGTTTAATGGATTTTTATTCACTCGTTCCTTTAATATTGAAAAAAATGGTAACTCGTTTATAATTTGATACGCACTGTATATAGAAAGAATTTTGTGTTTACTATAATCTTTTTACGCACATATTACGCAAGTATAAATCATGTAGAATATCTGCATGAATATAACTACACATAATAGTTAACTACAGGTGTTCATCTTACAGGAAACCGAAAAAGCTAATAGGGAATTAATTATAAAGAATGTTTAAAAATATATGCAAATTAGCAAGATCTTTTGCATATGCATGTAATTCCCCGACTCATGTATAACAAAGTTGAGTTTTCCTTTTAAATAAACAGAAAAAAGGGTTGCTTCTTTTCTTCTTGGCTTTCAGGCATTGATCTTTTTTCTGTTATGAAAATGTAGTATCTGCTCCGGCAGATACTGCAATCAAAGATATGTGGAGGCAACCCTACATATCAGACCATTGCTCTTGAGCAATCAGTTTGGTCAATGTAGGAGAGACCCGTCATACCAATTGTCACAATCCTGTTCCCTGTCGAGGGAACTAGTCCCTACTCTCCCTACTACGTTACAAATTAAGATCAGCAATAACGTTTTTCCTCTCTCGATCTGTCTCTTTTTTTCTCTCTGATTACCTCTCTCTAGTTCGAGGGACGAGACAGAGATGTTTCCAATTTCCTTTCTCCTTCTGACTTGGGCATGTTGCAAGAAGAATCTCTAAAATGTCATTCTTTTGGAGTAAAAAATAAAGAAAAATATATGTTTACACTTTATCTATTGTGGGATATGCACCATGCATTACTCAGACAATTTAGTGTTTGTGATTCCCTCAAACATTATTAAATAGGTTTTATGTGCTAATAATTTGATGATTACTTAGTTTGCAGTTATACACATACATGCCATTAGCAAATAATCTGCAAAAATAACCTTTAGTTCAATGAAACAGATGAGACTCTTACACGCGCTAAACTTCGAGTTGGAGTTTACCTAAAAGCAGCTGCATATAGAAAACGACTTTACATGTTCTAAATTGGCAAGTAAGGGTCTCACTATTAGATTAAAGTAATATTAAACATGCTAATCCATTAGAAAATTAGATAACAGACAGAGTAATGTTTACGGAGGAGTGACCTCGAATTATAAAAGACCTCAAATTGGAGAGTTACAACCGGATGGTATTTAAGGCCAGGAACTGAACTGTAAAATGGCATAAACCACTGCTGATTATCGATCATTTCAGTTATCATCAAAACGAGAAAAAAAAAGTAAATGTCTACATCCGTCACTATAAAAGCGTAGTAATTAAACTGTTTGAAAATGTGGCATAACATGTAGAATCATATAAAGCAAATGATAGATACATTGGAGAGCGAATTGAAACAGCGGAGAAAAGAAAATAAAGAAGGCCACACGTATATATTGTATAATATCGTTGGCCTCCTCGGCGATATTTTCGATTTGCCTTAGGCTATTAATGCCCGCAGCTATGCGTTATTGTTCATATCGTCTCTGGCATAACCAGGAGCTACGTAGGCCTTAGGCTATAGTGCTTGTAAGACCCGCAGGCGTCATATGTAATAGGTGGGATTTTGAACATCAGGGGAAATAAAGTCTGAGACAAGTAAAAGAACAAGAGGAAAAACAGATGGGAAAAGTTATTTTCTGGGTGTGTGTTTTGGTGGGTGGTGAATAGTGGAAATCATTACAAGGACTAGAATTGAAAATTTGTTTGGGGCTAGAAAATAACAATGAGTAAAAACAACGAGGAAGAGTAAAAAAAAAAAAGGCATAGTTCGTTTCGACTGGTTCGATTGCTCTTCTGTGGATTAGAACAACAGAGTCAGTTTAATTCGGTTGATAGGCGAACCTGTACAATTGCAACAAAATAAAACAACGGGTCACAGACAGAAACGAACAAGAAGTTATCAACCGGGAAACGCGCATCACTGTGCGGTTCAATTCATTTCAATGCATTTTCCGCAGCTGGTCGTCATTGTTTTCCCCCTTACTCTGTACGAGGATACAGAAAGTGAAAGGCGCCATACATATTATAATAAATCAATTGAAGCATCGATCTCAGGTTAAATCAAACGTTTGTATACATTCTACCAGCTTATGCACAAGTAATTATACACGCATACAGAAAGTATATAATGAAGATAGTGTGAACACGTAGGTATTCATATTATAACTGCTGTTATTGTATTATAAACGATTATATAAGAACAAGTATTAAACTTCTCTGTCGCCAAATTTTAGATATGAGGATTAATAATTCGCAATATGTTTTTTCGGACTACTCTTTTCATCTTTACCGTTATTTTAACTATGCGAATGTAACCTTCAGCCTATTAATGTGTATCTTGTTGGCCCCGGGATACTTTCTGTCGAACTAGCGTATCTGCACAGAATTTTGAACAAAACTCTTTATTTAATCCATATGGGTAGCATGTTCTCATGTCCTCAGACATGACTGTGTAGAAATCCTAAGTAAATCGCATAATCGAGTAATTCACTGACAACAACCGGTGGTGGTCACAGAAGTTTAATTGACTACAAAACTCCCAACATTTCAAGTATTTTTAACCTCTTTCGATAAACATTGCAAATGAATTGCGTTATCTCAACAGCCGTATGACATTGAAATCTCGATGGTAATGACCATTGGTCTTCACTGGAATTTGGGTGGCAATTTCTCTCCCCAAGGTCCCAATCCCTTTCGCATTCATCTAGTTGAGGCCTGGTTAGTGCTTTCCCTCCTCGTTTATTTCCATCCTTTTTGTATTTTCTCAACGGTTTGGTTTCCTGACTAGTCTAATTTTTCGGGAGGTATTATTATTATTATTATTATTATTATTATTATTATTATTATTATTATAACAACAACAACAACAACACATGCCATTATCGGAGTTACTCACTGATTATACTCGTAGATTCTTTCTGAATTTTGGATGACAAAATATCTGCCCAGATTTTCAGTATTCCGTACTTATTTTAATTGCGTTATCGCAACAACCATTCCTCATTGATTTTTGCTGTAAATGACCATTGCTATTTATTATTATTAGTAGTAGTAAATTATTATTATTATTATTATTATTATTATTAATATAATATGTTATAAAGAGAAAAACAGTGAGAAAACGAATGACGGAAACGAAGTAGCATAGATATAAAGTATAATTCATTGGGGTTTAGCGTCTGCTTACATAAATACTTTTTTATGATATATTTTTTTACTGGAAGGCAAAGACAAGGCCAAGTGTCGTTGGATATATAGAACTATCATAGATATTTTTATACTTATTGGAGCCATTAGGACACAAAACCTATCTAAGAACGCTCTCCCAGACACATAATGTACAATTGTGTAGAATAAAAACAAGATCAACCCAGCAGTTTAGGAATCCGTAAGAGAAGATCCTTCACGCACATAAACGCACAAATAGATAGACACACCCAAACACCCCCCACACAAACTATCATTTTTTTTTAATATGTAAGTATATTAGCGCATTCTGTTACAGTTTACTGTTTGATTTCATTAATAACGTCTTCTAGAGTGTTATCTCGTCCATCATAAAATAAGCAGTGGAATGTGTTCTCCTTTTTTGACTGATTGACAAGATGCGTCGACTCAGATATATTAAATCAGAAAGTCCTTCTTGTAAAATATTTGGCGAAGAAACAGTCGAAAAGGAAAATCCCAGCAAGGTCGGTCCATATATTACAACCAATACCTTCAAAGATTTCCGGGAAATATGTAATATATTGCCTATTAAGGAAGTCCGTAAAATAATCATTCCACAAAAATGAAAGAAAAAAGAAGGAAATGATTCGAATAGTAAAAGGAAAAAGAAAATGATTTCGAAAAGTTAAAGAAAAGAAGGACACCGTCAAACATTTTGCTGGCTTCCCATTTGTGAATTACTTCTAAAATGTTTCAAAGTCTGATCTCCAGATTGTAATGCATTTTCTATGGCATCAACCCCGCGAAGATATTTATTAGTTTAAACATTAGCATGGATACAGGAAAATAGATGGCTTGATTCTTGTTTTGTATTTCTCATAAAAAACATTGCGCAAGGCTCGCACTGTCACATTTGCGTAAAATGCTACAATTTAGCCTGGCATACTCTATACGAAAGTCGCTTATGTATGTAAGTTACGAAAAAAGTCGTAATTAATAAATAGTGTTTGGTTAGAAGTCGGTTATAGTAAGGGCGTTCTGTAGTTAAAATATCTCTGAAAGAAACACAAAGAACCCCTGCAAACGGTGTTAACGTTTTTCTGTTTATATATATATATATATATATATATATATATATATATATATATGTATATATATATATATATATATATAAGTTTGTACATTTACAACATAGGACTAATTGCCACGGAATATACCATTCCCAGATTTAACACTGATTCTCAATATCTATTCTTTTATCGATAAATTACTTTACACAATGTAAAATTCAGAGTGAACTTGCCTATCTCCTTTGAAAATCCATTTTGTAACTATCCTTTAAACGTCTCGCTGAGTTAATGCTTAAATATTAAAAGGTTTAAAATGCTCTGGAGAAGGTTTTTCTTTTTTGAATTTCGCTGCTCCTTCTGAAATAATTCAGGCTTATGCTATTTCTTCCCTTTGGACAAAAGTTAAAAATATAGATAAAAATTTCACGATGAGTTTCTCAAACTTATAGATAAAATAAATAAAAGTAAGTTTTAACAATGGAAAAATATCTACATTCAAATGTAGACGCACTCCCTATGGAATAATGTGATTTGGATAGCTGATTGCTATCAGAACAAAATAGAGGAAAATAAATGTTACTAATGTAAAACACTTCTACCTACCTGTATAGCTTTATATCTGTTTAACATTATTTTAAGGCGTGTTTTTAGCTTAAAACCATCCTTAGTGGTCACTCTTATGAGTAAGAATAAAATAAGCTGTTCACAATAATAACTGTTAAAATCGAGAAGATAACAAAGGCTTCCAGAAACATATCTCATTATAATGAATGATCGAGCGAAAATGTTATGTACTGCCAGTCTTTTCTTTAATCCATATTCTTGAGCGATTAAACCAGATTAAACAGTGATTATGGTATTGCATGAAATGTTTGTGCAAATATACTAATTCAAAATAATTGTTGTGTTTTCATTACGTTACGTAATCATCTAAACAAAATGGAATCTTATTTTGGGGGAGCGATTAAGCAAAAAGGGTAATGTATTCGCCATTATTATATATAATAGCCTAGATGTCCGGCGTTGCTCGGGTGTTTGAAAGTGTGTGTCAAGCAAAAAAAAAAAGTGGTAGTAGGCAGGGAGGCTCGAACCCGTGATGCGAAGGCGGAAAAGAAAGTGAAAGAAAAGCTGACGTCTTACCCCTACTCCATGACGCGAATGGAAGTCTAAAGGCTTCAAATTTATTCAAAAGAAAAATATGACTTGGAGAAATGGCGTTCCTTTAAATCTCCCATGAAAGCAAATTAGAGGCAGGGTCGTTTTTAATGTGAAGGGAAAACCAGCTTCCCCCAAAAGTGGGCATTCTGGCAGTATTCAAATAAATATTGACTGTCTCAGCATGAAGGATTCCTCCTACGTTGACCAAGGACCAATTACAGAGCAGATACTAACGGGCGCGAAGGGCAGGCTGTTGCGTTAAATAGTTTCGCTTTATTTATACAAGAAATACAAACAAATACTGGAGAGGACGAAGCGGTGGGATTTTTTTTTTAACTCGATCAAGAAAAGGACAAGAAAGGATGTCCGTTTGCGAATGAGAGATATGACGATCTGGGAAGTATGTAAAAACTTCTTGCGGAATCTGACTGACGCGATGATGCCCGATGCAAAACACCTTTTGTGGACATACACAAACGCTCACGCCCATTTTGCTATTTACAGATTATTATTATTATTATTATTATTATTATTATTATTATTATTATTATTATTATTATTATTGT
>NC_136482.1:123575814-123603314 GCF_053919585.1 Euprymna scolopes | reverse complement strand
ATATATAACACTATATATATAGCACTATATATACATACATATGAAATATATATATTTCAATATATATATATTATACATATATATAATATATACATATATATTATATACAAACATATACATAATATATGCATATATATGCATATATATATACGTATATGTATATATATACATATATATATATATGTGCGTATATATATGAATATATAGTAATTATAAAATATATCATTCAAACAGGGTAGTGTTTGAATATATGATTAAGCGACAGTTTTAGTAATTTGGAACTGCTTAAAAGCTTCAACGCTCACATATTATTTACCAAATTCTAAACAATTATTTCACGTTCTCAGCTATATTTTGAAAAAAAAATTATACTTTCGTTTCGTAAAACAAATTATTAATTTTGTGGTGTTAAAAATTATAAAAATATGTAAGGAGGAAGGCGACGTTTTCTAAAAGAGGTTTCTATAGCAACCACATCGCTTCAGCGACTACTGTTTCTACTAATTAAGTGTTGTCGTGGAAAGAAGAGTAACAATTCAAACAGAGAGAATTAAAGCTTAAAATGGATATAATTTGTGAAATTTTATTGAGAGCAGACGAGTGACGTACATTATTATTACATATGCTGTTATGGGGGCAAAAATAAAACTGATATTAACCAAAAAAACAAGTGAATTCATTAGGAGGACTAGTTTTTAAAACTGGAAATAAAAAGGACAAGATATTCCATAAAAACACAATAAATTTATAACTTAAACTATTGCAGCATAAAGGGTTTTTTAATTCAATTTATAACATTATGTAATCAATTCTTAATGCTGCAATATTTTAAGTTATACATTCATTATATTTTTTACTTGAATATCTTGTCATTTTCTTTTCCCGTTTTTACAACTAGTCCTTTACTTTTCCAAGTTTAAGCTTAACCATATTACTTTCCATGCTCACATTTTTCTATTGTAATATGACATTAATATTCCCATATATATTTACATATCTTACTACCTAGCTCTACCTGTGTATTGAGTACTGTTGAAGTTGATATTGAAAATTTACGCATAAAATTATATTTTGTATATTAATTTATGTTATCAAATTAAGTATATATATATATATATGAATATATATATATTTAAATATATATATATATATGTGTGTGTGTGTGTGTGTGTGTGACTGCGATGCTATCAGTAAGAATCTAAACCAAAACATAGCGTTCATCCTTAGTTGTTATGTTCCAAATGTTTTCTAAGAAAGACGTCATTACCCAAATATTTAAGAGTGTGACGTATTGTATAATTCCCAATACATTGTAGTTCCTCACTGGAGTAGACTGATCAAAAAATACATTAAATATACATAAAAGCATAGAAATATATCTAAATTCATTTAAATTTAGTAGTTATTAATATATAAACAATGGGCAATAAGTCCATTATATACCCAATACATAGTTGTAATTTCAAATATTAAAAAAATACTTTGGGTGCAATCAGACAGAATAAAAATAAAAGCATAAAGCGCTCGAACCTTAGTCGCTAAGTTTGAAAATTTTGAAAGAATTGGTGTCTTTACATTAAAATTTAAAACGGGAAAAAATAAATTCAGTGAAACATAAATTGAAAACATAACAACAATTAGAAATAACGAAAATATCAAATAACAAATAAAAAATAACAAATGTCCGTGGCTAACGGATGTATATATATATAAATATATATATATATATATATATATATATAGATAGATAGATAGATAGATATATGTAAAACCATTTTGAATGAGTCAGATTTATTATATTTTCATAAAATATCAATAAAATATCAGAATAGTCTATGATCAGCAATAGCGAATATCATCGTACGTATTAACATAGTTTGATAAAAACCTTCAGCATAAATGAGAAATATAAGAGTGAATGTGATATATATATATATATATATAATATATATATACATATATAAATATATATAGATATATATATATACATACAGATATACATATACATATACATATTTATATGAATATGTATATATACATTACGAACTAGAAAGTAATTTGTGTGTTTTCTTTGTTTTTTTGTTTTTTTTGTGTTTTGTTCAGATTTAACCTGTCTTTTTAAACTACATTTTTGATAATTCAAACAATCGGAAACAACTTAATGTGTGATTCCGCGGGCTACTTTTAGACAAAGACGCACACAGAAAACACAATATATATATATATATATATATATATATATATATATATATATATATATATATATATATATTATTTCTTTTTTCTTTTTGTCTTAAAAACAGCTTTTTTCTAATGCCTAACAACCACTTTTGCTAGGTCTGACGAAGCTGTCGGATCGTAAACATGGTCCAACATCGGAAACATATGTAGCTAAACAGATAAAACAGTCATAAAAAAACATATTTGCTCTGCAATATGTAGATATAAAGTATATATATGTGTGTATAGAACACGTATATATATGCATATAAAACATATATACATATATATATATATTTATATATGTGCAAATATATATACATGCACACGAACACACACATACACACACACACACATATATATATATATATATATATATATATATATATATATATATATATAATCGACACGAACTGAACATGTGTTCATTTTATATTTGTTTTAAATATCGCTCTTTCAGTGTTTTCTATTATCTCAAACTCGACAATTTTCGCTAAAGGCACACGGCAGATATTATCTCTTTTGTTTTGTCTTAGTTTTTGTTTTGTTTTTTTTTTGTTTTTTATCTTGTTAATAATTTGTCCACGGAAGATCGTGCGAATTCACGAAGTCATTTTGCTTTCAAATTTTAAATACGTTTTCAATGAAGTTTCGCGTCTGTCTGCTCCTCCGTTTTAAGATGGCAGACAGCTTTATCTGCGAGTCCGAATCGAAATTAAATGGCATCGCAGTCTGTTACTCGCAGCCATTCCGATTGCTCTCAGAGAATTCGAAAGCAATGTTAACTACGCCTACCTGCGTCTACTCGTATATATCCTGTGTTTATAGCTTTCGTTGATCGGTCACGTTTTCCGTCTAAAATTGCATTGAAATTACGTGCCACATATCATTTTTAATACAGTTGCTCTATCATGATCAAACTTCAAATATCAGTAGCTGCGAAAACGCACTTATTAATGGTTGCTTCACGAGTTATCTCTATGCATTGCTATGCATAGTCTATGCATTGGTGAAAGGGACCAGAAATTCCCAATATCAGGATTAAGATTCAGAAAACAGTATTACCGCCTCCGTCATATATAATTTTAATGTCTTTTATTCATAGGCGTACCAATTTTTTCATTTGAAATACCCTCTTAGTTTTTCTGACATGTTTGATATAAAATTTCCATCACTAAAACGCATGTAGAATATAAAACTTTCTTTCAATGCATTCACCTATAGAATACGCCATGTTCTGACGATATACGTCATTTCTTTCATACAGCCGAAAAAATAATATTAAACTGAAGCAATACATTTATTAAATAAAGGATTTCCTACATAAATATTAAATATAGGATTTTCCACAAAATTATTCCTTTAAAAAAGAGGCATATTAGATCCATTCATATTCTAAAGACTGTTGAGTCCTTAAAATTGGCAAATACCATTGCGTATTTCAAGCTGAATGTTCTAAAAATTCGCGTACCGATGACGATGACGTTATAACATGTAGTCATTTTAATTATCCTAGATTTTCTGTATTGGGAAATCCTAATCTTACATCCTAGATAGACATATGTGATTTTCCGATATACTAAAATAATAATACATTGAAATATTACCTTTATAAGATAAAATAGTCAATCGATACTTGCTTCACTGTCTGTTTATATAGTACGAGCATTTAGCCCGGCGTTGCCCGAGTGTTTGGAGATATATGTTGAGTAAAAGAAAAAAAGGCGGTCAATTTTTTTTAAAATTTGACCCCTATTATGACCCCTTTACATGTATTGTTTTGAGCTCAAACAAGTTATTAAGTAAGATCCATGCCCAAGTATATCTAAAATTTCAAGTGTTTAGACCAAAAATTGACGGAGGCGTGCGGTAGAGTTTTCAAAAGTCAAATCGTTGAACTTTGACCCCTTAACAGCCAAATTTTTGGCCGAAAACGGATTACAAAGATTTTCCCAAATTTCATTACTCTGTATATAAAATTTCGAGTCTGTAGACTGAAAATTGAGAGAAACATTTTGTAGGGGAAATGTACACAGACAGACAGACACACACAGGAACGTTCACTTTTATAGATATACTAGCATGGGTGCCCGGCGTTTCCAGGGTGTTTGAAGGTATATGTTGAGTAAAAAAAGGTCATTTTTTTTTACTTTGACCCCTATTATGACACCTTAAAATGTATTATTTTGGTCTCAAATCCGGTTATAAAGTTAGATCCATGTCCAAGGAACCTATATCAAACATTTCAGGTGCGTAGACCCCAAATAGTCGGAGTAGTTTGGTAAAGTTCTCAAATGTCAAATCGTTGAACTTTTACCCCTTAACAGGAAAATTACTGGCTGAAAACCGATCACATAGATGTTCCCAAATCTCAGTACCCGGTATATCAAGTTTCGAATCTGTAGATTAAAAATTGACAAGGTATTGCGTAGGGAAATGTACACAGACATACACACAGACAGACAGACAGACACACACACACAAACACGTTCGTGTTTATAGATATATAGATAGATAACATAGTATTTATTTTAGTTTATAGTAATCATAATTTCTGGAATAAGGTTACAGTTGAGTAAAACATAAAATTATTTGATTTTACTTACCTCTTAAGATACACACGTATATTTAATAACACCATTAATGTTTCAGTATTCATATGAATTACTCTAACTGTGATATCATTTTTCATAATTTGTATCGTAATTTTTTAAATCAATTTTTAAACCAAATTTAAATTAAATTTTAACTCACGCTATGGTAATGTATTTAGAATTTGAATTAAATAACGCAGTTTTAAACCAGATGGTTGTTTTTTCTGCAGATTAAACTCATCGATCCTAATGATGGAAACAAGTAAACATTTGAAGAAATAAAATTCATTCTAAAATGCAACGGGAAGCATGAAAACGCTGTTGAAGTGCACTGACGGTTTAGGAGTGTCCTACACACACACACACACGCACGCACACACACACACACACACACACACACACACACATATATATATATATATATATATATATATATATATATATATATATATATATATATGTATGTATATTCCGTTTTATCTGTTTGGCTACATATGTTTCAGGTGTTGGACCATGTTTACGATCAAACAGCCTCGTCAGGCCTCGCAGAAGTGGTTATTAGTTATTGGGAAAGAAGTGTTTTTTTAAGAAAACAGGACGAAAGAAAAGGGGAGAGGCGGGTGTTGACAATATTTCAGATATTTTGCTACCCCCCACACACAATACAATCGAATGTATCTTTCACCTTCAAAACTGAAATCTTGTCAACACCCGCCTCTCCCTTTTTCTTTCTTTCTTTTTTATTTTTCTTAAAAAACACTTTTTTCCTAGCAACCAGTTCTGCGAGGCCTGACGAGGCTGTTGGATCGTAAACATAGTCCAGCATCTGAAACATATGTAGCCAAACAGATAAAAACGGTAAGAAAACATATAATACATATTTACTCTGTAATAGTATTGAGCACTCTCTTCAAGTTTTTACTAATTACCAGTTTTACCATATATATATGTATATGTATATATATACATATATATATGTATATATATACATATATATATATATATATATATGTGTGTGTGTGTGTGTGTGTGTGTGTGTGTGTGTGTGTGTGTGTGTGTGTGTGTGTGTAAGTATGTATATTTTTGTATTCCTTTGCCCGGTGTTAATCGGGAAGAGGTATTTTCTGAATTTGAAATCCTCAATTCCCAAGCGGAGAGACTTGCACCAGTCTCTGAAACCAAAACTATGGATTTCAAAGCAAAATTGAATGACCTTGCTCACAGTTACGCCAGTACACCAGTGTCGCATTCTGAGGTTAAATGGCGCAAATAGCATTTTGCAGTTATTAAAACTCTGCGACAAAATGCATCGTTAGTCATTACTAGACCAGATAAAGGGTCAGGGGTGGTTATACAAAACATCATGAGTACGTTGACAAAATGTCAGTAATACTATATGACAAAGACAAATTTGAAAAATTGGGCCCTGTCGGAACTCATCATTACACCGCCTCCTTGGAAACCAAATTTCAAAAGAAACTGGTCAAGTGGGTCAAAAACGGTGTACTTCCGACGAACGTAACTAGTGAGATAAGACCCTTTGGGTCTATCCGCCCAAGATTATATAGTCTCCCTAAAACCCATAAAGCGAATATACCATTAAGGCCCATTCTCTCCATGGTAAGGTCATCGCAACACAAGGTCTCAAAATGGATATTTTACATTTTACAACCTGTTTTACAACATTATAGTAAATATTGTCTTAAAGATTCATTTTATTTTGTGACTTTATTAAAATGTCTAAGATTGTTAATAGATTTTTGTGCTCTTATGACATTGTGTCCCTGTTTTGGAAACTATAGATATATGTGCAGATTTTTTTATATCGGGGCCGGATATCACCACCTCCCATTCCTGAAATCATTTTTATTGAACTTATGAAATTTGCCACGACATCTGCGGAATTTAGTTTCAACAATATTATGTATCGACAAAAAGATAGTGTGGCCATGGGGTCAGTACTTGGACCGACCATGGCGAATATGTTTGTGGGGTTCTATGAAGATCGCTTACTATCTGGACCCATAAAACTATTAGTGTACTTCCGATATGTTGACGACACATTCTGTTAATTTAATAACCAAGCGGAAGCAAACACCTTTTCCTCCTTACTCAAAGAATGCATCCCTCGTTAAAGTACACCTATGAGGGAGAGTGCAATTCATCCATAGCCTTCCTTGATGTATTGGTAACAAAAACACCATCTAGTTAACTTACATCTATATACCGTAAACCAACATTTACAGGATTGTACACTCGTTGGGATTCATTTTGCCCTAAAAAAACGTAAGATAAATCTAATTTGGACCCTAACACATCGCGCCCTTATGATTTGTTCCAAGTTAAAATTAGATGAGGAATTGGAAACAATTACGGATACTTTATCCAAAAACGGGTACCCACTAGATGTGATTAGGTAAGTTATTCAAAAGAAAATGGGCTGAATTCTCTCGGATTAAAGCGAATGTAGTGGCCAAATGTCTAATTTATCTTCGTTTGCCTTGGTTGGGTACAGTAAGTGAGAAATTTTCCAAACAAATAAGTTCAGCAGTTAATGGATGTTATTTTGCTGCCAATGTGCCTGTTGTGTTCTCTACGAGATCTTTATTACCATCTTCTCGAAAAGACTTCTCCCCCACCCCACCACCATAATAGTATCGTTGTTTACAATTTTGAATGTGGTTGCGGTGCCAACTACTTGGGTCGAACGACATTTAGATTAGATGGAAGAATCCAACAACATGTACCCAATAAAATCAGGAATGGGACCTACCGGGAAACGTTCGTTGTTACTAACGCATACGGGTCTTCAATTACTGATCATTTACTTAAAAGCCTGTCTTCTGCAGCGAACTTGAGCACGGACTCTTTTTTTATTCTGAGTTGCGCTCATTCACTATATAACCTTAAGATCTTGGAGACTATTCACGTTTGACTTAGAAAACCTTCCCTTTGCTCGCAAAAGGAATGCCTCCTGGATTGAACGTGATTACTCTCTCGGGTATTCGACTATAACGCTGTTTTCCCACTTTTTTTCTC
Source organism: Euprymna scolopes (assembly GCF_053919585.1). NCBI lineage: Eukaryota > Metazoa > Mollusca > Cephalopoda > Sepiida > Sepiolidae > Euprymna > Euprymna scolopes. Next base: position 123,595,461 of record NC_136482.1, on the reverse strand, counting down.
CGCGTAAATTGAATAAAACGCAATTTTAATCGCTTTTCCATTCTTTGTTTAAAAATTCCCTCTATACAGATTGGAGAATCGAGGGTCGAAACCGGTCAGCTCCCTCCCCCATTTCTCTTTCTTTCCTCTCCTGTTCTCCCTTTTAGGAGAGAAGATTAAAGGAATGCATATATATATATATATATATATATATATATATATATATATATATATATATATACAAATTTACTTTTAATCATGAATCATAAAAGTTTTCCCTTCCTAATTGCAATATATATATATATATATGTGTGTGTGTGTGTGTGTGTGTGTGTGCTAGCATTTCAGACCCGCGTTGCCCGGGTGTTTGTATGTGTCTGTTGAATTAAAAAAAAGCAAACAAAAAAAAGCAAAAAAAAAATGTGGTAGTAGGAAGGCAGGCTCGAACCCGTACCGCGAAGAAGGAAAAGAACGGAATAAAAACCTAACGTCTATGATGTTACGACCACTGCTAAACCGCAAGTGACATTTTTTTAATTAAGGATAGACAATCTAAATGAAAGAATAACTTTCAAAAATATTGGCGAAAAAAATGCCCCCCAAAGTGCCTAGTTTAAGGGGAAGATATTAATTGTTTTAGCCAATTTTTCGATATTTGTTGTATGATATATCGAACTTTAAAACGATACTGATCTTGGTAAAATCCGTCGCCTCTATTGAAAGTTTTAGCAGACATGCAAACATACATACATACATACATACATACATTTATATATTGGTAACTAAAAATTTTCGACCATAGCCGATGTAAAAAGCTTGCCCTATCTATGAATACGCTTTATGTAAAATTTCAAATATTTACACCAGAAGAGACCGCAGAGGTCAATTTTATTTTAAATTTGACCCCTATTATGACCGCTTAAAATTTATTGATTTGGGCTCAAATCAAGTTATTAAGTTAAATCCATGTCATAGAAACCTATATCTAACATTTCAGGTGCGTAGACCCAAAATTCTCTGAGGAGTTTGGTAGAGTTCTCAAAGGTCAAATGGTTGAACTTTGATCCCTTAATCGCCAAATTTCTGCCCAAAAACCGATCACATCGATTTTCCTAAATCTCATTACCCTGTATATCAAATTTTGAGTCTGTAGACTAAAAATTGACAGAGTTATTGTGTAGGGAAATGTACACAGACACACAGACACACATACATACAGTCACGTTCACTTTTATATATATATATATATATATATATATATATATATATATAGAGAGAGAGAGAGAGAGATGTTATTTGTTTTTGCAATACTTCTTTGAATGAATTATACGAAAGTGCACTTTTACCTTAATGCGATTTAGGGATAATTTTCCTTTTTACCAATTTGGTACCCCCGAATCGGGGGCGGCATATGTATTAATTTACAAAATATTATTATCCACTGACACGTGTTTCGTCGTCTACGGCTCATCACGATGGCTGAATATAGCGAGATTTTGAATAAGGACTCCATGGAAATAAGCGCGAACCCCTAACACTGGGCTATCTCGCAGAACTGATGGAATGTATCTTCTTTTATGTAGATGTTATTTGTTTTTGCGATACTTCTGTAAATGAATGATACGAAAGTGTATTTTTACCTAAAGTTGGGAATAATTTTCCTTTTGACCAATTGTGTGAATAAAATGATTTTCGCAAAAAAATCGCAGCATATATATATATATATAAGTGAACGTGTCTGTGTGTCGGTCTGTCTGTGTGTCTGTGTGTCTGTCTGTCTGTGTACATTTCCTTACGCAATAACTAAATAAATTTGAAATACCGGGTACCGAGATTTGGGAAAATCGATGTGACGGGTGTCAGCCAGAAATTTGGCTATTAAGGGGTCAAATTTCAATGATTTAACCTTTAAGAACTCTACCAAACTCCTCCGACAATTTTGGGTCTAGACACTTGAAATTTTAGATACAGGTTCCTTGAACCTGGATCTAACTTAATAAAGTGATTTGAGCCCGAAACTATAAATTTTAAGGGGACATAATAGGGGTCAAATTTTTAAAAAAATTGACGTCTGCGGTCTATACCAAATTACTCAGACAATTTCTGGTCTAAACATTTGAAATTTTACATAAAGTGTATTCAGAGATAGGGCAAGCTTTTTAATCGGTTTGAGTCGAAAATTTGAGTTGTCAAGGGGTCAAAGTTCAAAAGATTTGATATTTGCAGTGTCTAGCAAATTACTCGGCCAATTTGATGTCTAAACGTTTGAAATTTGTACATAACGAGTATTCAGGCATGCTGCAAGCATTTTAATCAGTTTTGTGGCGAGCATTTGGCTGCGAAAAGGTCAAAGTTGAAAGAGTTTACTTTTACAGATTCTACCAAATTCCTCCGCCAATTTTGGGTTTAAATACTGGAAATTTTGCATGTAGGTAACTTGGATATGGGTAAAACTTTGTATTTTGATGTGGGACCAAAATATTAAATGTTAAGGGTTCAAAATTGGATCAAATTTAAAAAATTTATCTCTGCGGTCTCTACGAAATTACTCACCAAATCTCTTGTGTATATATATATATATATATATATATATATATGTATATATATATATATATATATATATATATATATATATATATATATATATATATTGGTTGTATGGTTTCAGTTTCCCAAATATAAATCCACCCAATCTCCTATGTTTATCAAAAAGTGCTCGGCGAATGGTCATGTTTATTTATAAAAACATTATTGGCTACATATGCGCACACCTGTTTTTGCAAGTGAACGTGTCTGTTTGTCTGTGTGTCTGCCTGTGTGTCTGTGTATTTTTCGCTCTGTGTACATTTCCCTACGCAATAACTCTGTTAATTTTTAGTCTACAGGTATTGAGATTTTGGGAAATTGATGTGATTCGTTTTCGGCAAGAAATTTGGCTGTTAAATGGTCAAAGTTCAACGATTTGACCTTTAAGAACTCTACCAAACTCCTTCGATAATTTTGGGTCTAAACATTTGAAATTTTAGATATAGGTTTCTTGAATATGGATCTAACTTAATAACTTGATTTGAACCCAAAACCTTAAATCTTAAGGGGTCATAATATGGGCCATAGTTAAAATAACCCTTTCTTACTGTTTTTGCTCAGCATACACCTCCAAACACCCGGGCAACGCCGGGCTGAAATGCTAGTATATATATATATATATATATATATATATATATATATATATATATAATTCTGCGAATTTGTTGCAAAAATCATTTTTATTCACACAATTATTTTCTACGAATTTGACAACCACATATCTGGCTTTATAATATGTATCTTTATGCCTTAACTCTGTAATATTGAGATAGCTGGGTTACATGGAAAAATCAGAGCTAGAGGCATCTAAAAACAATTTTCAATGAAAATATGTAGAGTAGATTAACCTATTTTTATATAAAACTTTTAATAGTAGTGTTCTATGATATATTTTTTTTATAAGATTATACAATTAAATCGTTATGTTAACTTCGGAGTAAGGTTTTATCAACAAATTAAACGACGACAATCGTTACCTAAATTTGGCATAAAACATTTACAAACATATGTGCGATAATTTGGAGACTGAATAATTACCACTCTTCTCATTTTCCCCTTTCACATTTGATCTTCACTTAGCGGATTCATGATTTCCGATCACATAACACATGCGGGCATTCTGAAATAATATAGATAACGAAATACAACTTCATTATAACTGATTAAACCGGCGTCAACCGGCGTCAAATTTCTTACATATTACATGCCTAGACGCTTAATTTTATGAAAAGATCCCCAAAACTTTTTTTTCTTTTTCTTCCATTTTAGTTTTAATTTAAGGGTGGAATACTGTTGCCATATCTGGGCAGGAGTTGCTAAAAACAGCCTATCCTGCCTTGACAGAGTCCAAAATAGACTTCGTGGCTTAGTGGGGGATGCCCTTTTTCTCTACCCTGCAACATCTCTCCCACAGAAGAGACGTTGCGAGCCTATCCTTGTTTTATCGTTATTTCCATGGCAGGTGCTCGTCTGAACTCCAATCTCTGGTCCCCTCTCGCCAATCTTTCACGAAAAACACCCGTCTAGCTGAATCCACTGTGAAAAATTTCCCCCACTCTATATCTGTGCCTAAATCAAAACGCGGATTCCATGAACAAAGCTTCTTTCTTAGAACTGCACGCCTATGGAACTCTGTTCCGTCTGCCTGCTTCCCACCGGACTACAACTTGGATGTCTTCAAGTCCAATGTTAACAAATTCATAATGAACCGTCCCCTTAAGTAAACAATTCATCAAATCTCCACACTAACGTAGTGTACTTGCAATAACCCTTATCCCTGAGTGGCTTCCGGGCCTTGATAAGTGCTGATCACGATGTAAAAAAAAATTCTTTCTATGTTAGCTATTTTTCTATTCGTTTTTCAATTTCATGCAATAACTAACCTCAGGTAAAACTAATGGCACATTATCGCTTGAAAATATCTTTCAATGACTGAAACAGTGAACATTTGAGAGCGACTTATGGTCATTTTGTTTACTAAAAATAAAGCTTGGTTTATAAACGCCTATTGACTAATGCCTATGCTGCCTACATAGTTTTATCTCACCAGATACATAATAAATATGTCTTTGCTTGGAATTATTTTTTAATCCATTTTTATTAGTCTAATGTGTCATAGTTTCCAATTTAATCAACGCCTCATCGATTCCTTATAAAGTTTTTCATTATTATTCTTACCCTACTTACTCTATGTAATATTCCCTTCTCTGTCCTATATTATACATTGTATACTACTCTCGCTTCCATCACTCTACAACTATCTCAGATTATTCTCGGTCACATGTAATAAAATTACACTATTAATTAACTAAAAATGCATAAAATAAATTATCAATATTAGCTATATCATTTTACCGTAACTGGCATTGGAAACATACATGAAGATTAAGAGAGATAGAGATAAATGACATATCCAGATAGACTGCCAAGTTTGTGAGAGATCTTAAAAGAGAAACAAAATATATTAACATAATAGAGTTCATTAGTAAAAAGATACACAGCATACCCCATCTGTTTTCTGTTAATTGTTTTGTTTTGTATTTTTTGTTTTTGTTTTGTTTTGTTTTGTTTTTTTTACTCTTTCTCAGATTCATTTCCGTCTGTGCGTATTTGTGTATGGAGGAAAAACAGTTTGTGGTGATGTATATGTTTCCGGGTTTGTTCACAGATTAGAATACATTGGTCGCACGTATGATGCCACTGTCACATTCGCGACTTAATACACGTACACACAGACGGCGTAAGTTTCGTGGTAATTGCTTTCGCGATTGGGAGAAGTCGACTAAATGTTTCATTTCATTTCGAGGCTTATCGACTCTTTTGACTCTAGCTTCATTTCAACTTCAATTTACACGTATTTGATCCAGGTTAATAGTTTTGCTAACATTCCCCCACTGTCATTTCGCAATCACTACCCTAACCCTCTCATCAAGTAAAATTTCCACAAAACATTTTTCATTTCTATTTTTTTACAGCTTTTAGTTTGTTTGTTTGTTTGTTTGTTTTTTTTTACTTTAATTTCGTACTTCATTTTTTATCTTTTGTTTTAATATTATTTTTTTATTCTTACGTGTGGTTTTATTTGGAATATTTTCTCTTTCTTATTTTCATGATATTATTTCATTATTTATTATATATTTCTATAGTTTGCATCATTTTTTGTCCGTAATTCGTGTTTTTGTTTATTCCATTGGATGTTTATATGTAGTTATGGATGTTCATGCATTCCTGTATTTCGTCTGTTATTTTAATCGTGTTTATATCATATTTTAATTTGCTATTTTGTTTTATTCGCTAATTATTTTAATACATTTTAATACATTTTTCTCACATGTTTTTACCTTTTCATTTATTTACCCCAGAAGCGTTCTCATTAACGTGTTTATGTTCCTACAATATCCACCAATCAGCAGTCGCCATCTCATTTTATCCGTTATTAAACCAACTTCCTCTCTTCCGTATTGGAATATTTTGCTTGTGTCTGTCCCTCTTTTGTATATCCCTTATCAGTTTTTTTTGTCATATTTTTACTTTTTTCATTAGTTTTGTTAATCCATTACCCGTTAATTGTCCAGGTTGAGCGTTTTCATTTATCCAGCCGTTTATTACATACCCACGTTAATATTTTTAACTTAGGGGTGATTCCGCAATAAGTGTCATTGGGTTTGAAGGCTACTACGTTGTATTTAAACTGGAAGCAGTCCAGCGAAACATTGTTCCACTTGCACGCAGTTCTGGAAAAAGGCTTTGTTCATGGAATCTGTATTTAGATCTGTACACAGATAGAGTAGGGGAAATCGTATACAGGGATTGTAGCTAGTTGAGTATATTTTCTGACAGTTTGACAAAGGGTGACCATAGATTGGTGTTCAACCAAGCACTTGCCATGAAAATAAAGATAGAGTAGAGACAGGCTTGCAACGGCTCTTTTGCGGCAAAGAGGTTACAGAGAATAGATAAAGGTATCACCTACTTGGTTTCGAAACTAGTTTTGAATTAAGGCTGGATATTACGGGGCTAGCAGCTTCTATCTGCAGCATACGCACTATTTGAAAGGGGAAAGCGTTTCTTTTATCAAATATTTTATAAAGAAAAATCCGATCCTCAATTTTTACATCTAAATCCAAAAATGTAGCCTATTGTCCTCTATGTTCACAATTTAATTCTAATTCCTTTGGATATGTAAGATGCTTATTTTTTTCGGATTCATCATTATCGTTTATACATATAAGATCATCTATAAATCTCCTACCCCCATGACAATTATATGTTTTAGGTATATCAGTTTTATTAGTGATTACATATATATATATATATAAATATATATAAATATATATATATATAAATATATATATATATATATATATATATACTCGAGTCTACGTAAATACAGATTTGCCCAAAATGGTGCAGGATCCAATCCCATAGGGATACCTACCGTTTGGAGTAATATTTTATTTCTTATTTGAAAATAGCATTATTTAATAAGATAACTTATAAGTATTTTTAAAATACCTTTACTAACGCTCGTTTTGCTATTTTTATTTTTACACCAGAAAGCTTTAGAGTTAGAAAAGTCTATATATTTACCTTCGCCACCTTCAAAAGCTAAATCTACAGTATCATTTAATTCTTTTGTGAGATTTCGTGCGGAATTTTAATATATAGCGTACTAAAATCATAAGTAGCTATAGATTTTGCTTTTATTCTGGAATCTATCTATCTATATATATATATATATATATATATATATATATATATATATATATATATATATTAGCAGGAAGAACAAAAATTGTCTTTTATCGAATGAGGATTGGCAAATGTTACATCTTACTATACATATATTTTTATCATTCAAACATTAGTGAACTATCCTTTTTTATTATCAAATTACTTAATTGTCAGTTTAATCAAAGTTAAAAGTACAAAAGTCAAGTGCCTCTTTAAAGAAACATTCTACGAAACAGAAAAAGGAACAATTTTCCTGCTAGACGATTAATTTCATTTTACTATCATGCTTTATTTTATTTATTCATAGTCTCTACATCCATCAACACTACGGAAAATTTGTGATGAAAAAGTTTTCGCACATAGAAATACACACACGCTCACACACACAACGCACATACACACATGTTCATATACACCCGTACTTTTAAACGTATGTAGGTTAAGGTTTTATGAATAACATAATAACAATTTAAAGTAATATTTTGTCAACTATATTATATGACACTTACACCTATTTGATAATCCCATATAAATAAACATAAATGGTATTCAATATTAGCTTAAAATGAATTAGTTTTGTTAAAAAACTTTTTTTTTGTATTTTATCTACCACCTAAAGGAACACCGCTTGTATTATTTGTGCTCTCATATAAATATTAAGCAGCATATTTTAATCTTACTAGACACAAAATGAAAGTATCTAAATCAAAATGGAAATAGATATATTACGTAACGTATGAAAGTGTCAAGTATAACCAGTTCTAAGTTACTTTCTTTAGTGATATTAATGTACGATTTCCGGTATGAGCGATGCTTAGAATGCAAGTCATCAAAGCATCTACTTATCATTGCTGACGGAATGAGAACAAACTACTCTTGTATATTTATTCAATATTAACGTTCAAAGTTCCGTGCAAATATAAGCATTCTCAACTTTGACAGCATGTATGTTTTGAACGTCGACGATTATTTCGACTCAAGCCATAATCTAAATTGAAAATATTACTAACCCAAATCTGGAACATGTAGAACCATGAAATTTACATACGTATGTACTGTATAAATATTGACTATAAACAAGCTTCAGATGAAATAATTTATTAGTTAAACATTTTTACACCTGTGTGAAATGATTATTGTTAGCACGTATAGGAAGCGTATTTGTAACTGTCGTGTGCGAGACGTATACTTGTCTCCGATCAGCTTTCTTTCGTAAAGTTACTACTGATAACTATTGTAAAGTTACTACTGATGAATGTTGTAAAGTTACTTATGATGAACGTTGTAAAGTTACCATTGAAGAACGTTGTAAAGTTACTACTAATGAATGTTGTAAAGTACCTATTGATGAATATTATAAAGTTACTACTGATGAATGTTGTAAAGTTACTATTGATGAATGTTGTAAAGTTACTATTGATGAATATTATAAAGTTACTATTGATAAATGTTGTAAAGTTACTATTGATGAATGTTGTAAAGTTACTACTGATAAATGTTGTAAAGTTACTATTGATGAATGTTGTAAAGTTACTATTGATGAATGTTGTAAAGTTACCATTGATGAATGTTGTAGAGTTACTATTGATGAATGTTGTAAAGTTACTATTGATCAATATTGTAAAGTTACTATTGATGAATGTTGTAAAGTTACTATTGATGAATATTGTAAAGTTACTACTGATAAATGTTGTAAAGTTACTATTAATGAATATTGTAAAGTTACTATTGATGATGTTGTAAAGTTACCATTGATGAATGTTGTAGAGTTACTATTGATGAATGTTGTAAAGTTACTATTGATCAATATTGTAAAGTTACTATTGATGAATGTTGTAAAGTTACTACTGATAAATGTTGTAAAGTTTCTATTAATGCATATTGTAAAGTTACTATTGATGAATGTTGTAAATTTACCAATGATGAATGTTGTAGAGTTACTATTGATGAATGTTGTAAAGTTACTATTGATCAATATTGTAAATTTACTATTGATGAATGTTGTAAAGTTACTATTGATGAATATTGTAAAGTTACCATTGATGAATATTGTAAAGTTACTATTGATGAATGTTGTAAAGTTACTATTAATGAATATTGTAAAGTTACTATTGATGAATGTTGTAAAGTTACTATTGATGAATATTGTAAAGTTACTACTGATGAATATTATAAAGTTACTATTGATGAATGTTGTAAAGTTACTATTGATGAATGTTGTAAAGTTACTATTGATAAATGTTGTAAAGTTACTATTGATGAATATTATAAAGTTACTATTGATGCATATTATAAAGTTACTATTGATGAATATTATAAAGTTACTATTGATGAATATTGTAAAGTTACTATTGATGAATGTTGTAAAGTTACTATTGATAAATATTGTAAAGTTACTATTGATGAATATTATAAAGTTACTATTGATGAATGTTGTAAAGTTACTATTGATGAATATTAGAAAGTTACTATTGATGAATGTTGTAAAGTTACTATTGATGAATATTATAAAGTTACTATTGATGAATATTATAAAGTTACTATTGATGAATGTTGTAAAGTTACTATTGATGAATATTAGAAAGTTACTATTGATGAATATTATAAAGTTACTATTGATGAATATTATAAAGTTACTATTGATGAATATTATAAAGTTACTATTGATGAATATTATAAAGTTACTATTGATGAATGTTATAAAGTTACTATTGATGAATGTTGTAAAGTTACTATTGATGAATATTATAAAGTTGACTATTGATGAATGTTGTAAAGTTACTATTGATGAATATTATAAAGTTACTATTGATGAATATTATAAAGTTACTATTAATGAATGTTGTAAAGTTACTATTGATGAATATTATAAAGTTACTATTGATGAATATTATAAAGTTACTATTGATGAATATTATAAAGTTACTATTGATAAATATTGTAAAGTTACTATTGATGAATGTTGTAAAGTTACTATTGATGAATATTATAAAGTTACTATTGATGAATATTATAAAGTTACTATTGATGAATATTATAAAGTTACTATTGATAAATATTGTAAAGTTACTATTGATGAATATTATAAAGTTACTATTGATGCATGTTGTAAAGTTACTATTGATGAATATTATAAAGTTACTATTGATGAATATTACAAAGTTACTATTGATGAATATTGTAAAGTTACTATTGACGAATATTATAAAGTTACTATTGATGAATATTATAAAGTTACTATTGATGAATATTATAAAGTTTCTATTGATGAATGTTGTAAAGTTACTATTGATGAATATTATAAAGTTACTATTGATGAATGTTGTAAAGTTACTATTGATGAATATTATAAAGTTACTATTGATGAATATTATAAAGTTACCATTGATGAATGTTGTAAAGTTACTATTGATGAATATTATAAAGTTACTATTGATGAATATTATAAAGTTACTATTGATGAATATTATAAAGTTACTATTGATAAATATTGTAAAGTTACTATTGATGAATGTTGTAAAGTTACTATTGATGAATATTATAAAGTTACTATTGATGAATATTATAAAGTTACTATTGATGAATATTATAAAGTTACTATTGATAAATATTGTAAAGTTACTATTGATGAATATTATAAAGTTACTATTGATGCATGTTGTAAAGTTACTATTGATGAATATTATAAAGTTACTATTGATGAATATTACAAAGTTACTATTGATGCATGTTGTAAAGTTACTATTGATGAATATTGTAAAGTTACTATTGACGAATATTATAAAGTTACTATTGATGAATATTATAAAGTTACTATTGATGAATATTATAAAGTTTCTATTGATGAATGTTGTAAAGTTACTATTGATGAATATTATAAAGTTACCATTGATGAATGTTGTAAAGTTACTATTGATGAATATTATAAAGTTACTATTGATGAATATTATAAAGTTACTATTGATGAATATTATAAAGTTACTATTGATGAATGTTGTAAAGTTACTATTGATGAATATTATAAAGTTACTATTGATGAATGTTGTAAAGTTACTATTGATGAATATTATAAAGTTACTATTGATGAATGTTGTAAGGTTACTATTGATGAATATTATAAAGTTACTATTGATGAATGTTGTAAAGTTACTATTGATGAATATTATAAAGTTACTATTGATGAATGTTGTAAAGTTACTATTGATGAATATTATAAAGTTACTATTGATGAATATTATAAAGTTACTATTGATGAATATTATAAAGTTACTATTGATGAATGTTGTAAAGTTACTATTGATGAATATTATTAAGTTACTATTGATAAATGTTGTAAAGTTACTATTGATGAATATTATAAAGTTACTATTGATGAATATTATAAAGTTACTATTGATGAATATTGTAAAGTTACTGTTGATGAATATTGTAAAGTTACTATTGATGAATATTATAAAGTTACTATTGATGAATATAGTAAGTTACTATTGATGAATATTGTAAAGTTACTATTGATGAATGTTGTAAAGTTACTATTGATGAATATTGTAAAGTTACTATTGATGAATATAATAAAGTTGCTATTGATGAATATTATAAAGTTACTATTGATGAATATTGTAAATTTACTATTGATGAATATTATACAGATACTATTGAGTAATATTATAAAGTTACTATTGATGAATATTGTAAAGTTACTATTGATGAATGTTGTAAGGTTACTATTGATGAATATTGTAAAGTTACTATTGATGAATATTATAAAGTTACTATTGATGAATATTGTAAAGTTACTATTGATGAATATTATAAAGTTACTATTGATGAATATTATAAAGTTACTGTTGATGAATATTGTAAAGTTACTATTGATGAATATTATAAAGTTACTATTGATGAATATTACAAAGTTACTATTGATGAATATTATAAAGTTACTATTGATGAATATTATAAAGTTACTATTGATGAATGTTGTAAAGTTACTATTGATGAATGTTGTAAAGTTACTATTGATGAATATTATAAAGATACTATTGAGTAATATTATAAAGTTACTATTGATGAATATTGTAAAGTTACTATTGATGAATATTATAAAGTTACTATTGATGAATATTGTAAAGTTACTATTGATGAATATTGTAAAGTTACTATTGATGAATATTGTAAAGTTACTATTGATGAATATTGTAATGTTACTATTGATGAATATTGTAAAGTTACTATTGATGAATATTATAAAGTTACTATTGATGAATATTATAAAGTTACTATTGATGAATATTATAAAGTTACTATTGATGAATATTATAAAGTTACTATTGATAAATATTATAAAGTTACTATTGATGAATATTATAAAGTTACTATTGATGAATATTATAAAGTTACTATTGATGAATATTGTAATGTTACTATTGATGAATATTGTAAAGTTACTATTGATGAATATTATAAAGTTACTATTGATGAATATTGTAAAGTTACTATTGATGAATATTGTAAAGTTACTATTGATGAATATTATAAAGTTACTATTGATGAATATTATAAAGTTACTATTGATGAATATTATAAAGTTACTATTGATGAATATTGTAAAGTTACTATTGATGAATATTATAAAGTTACTATTGATGAATATTGTAAATTTACTATTGATGAATATTATAAAGTTACAATTGATGAATATTATAAAGTTACTATTGATGAATATTATACAGATACTATTGAGTAATATTATAAAGTTACTATTGATGAATATTGTAAAGTTACTATTGATGAATATTATAAAGTTACTATTGATAGATGTTATAAAGTTACTATTGATTAATATTATAAAGTTACTATTGATGAATATTATAAAGTTGACTATTGATGAATATTGTAAAGTTACTATTGATGAATATTGTAAAGTTACTATTGATGAATATTATAAAGTTACTATTGATGAATGTTGTAAAGTTACTATTGATGAATATTATAAAGTTACTATTGATGAATATTATAAAGTTACTATTGATGAATATTGTAAAGTTACTATTGATAAATATTGTAAAGTTACTATTGATGAATATAATAAAGTTACTATTGATGAATGTTGTAAAGTTACTATTGATGAATATTGTAAAGTTACTATTGATGAATATTATAAAGTTACTATTGATGAATATTGTAAAGTTACTATTGATGAATATTGTAAAGTTACTATTGATGAATATTATAAAGTTACTATTGATGAATGTTGTAAAGTTACTATTGATGAATATTGTAAAGTTACTAATGATGAATGTTGTAAAGTTACTATTGATGAATATTATAAAGTTACTATTGATGAATATTGTAAAGTTACTATTGATGAATGTTGTAAAGTTCCTATTGATGAATATTATAAAGTTACTATTGATGAAAATTGTAAAGTTACTATTGATGAATGTTGTAAAGTTACTATTGATAAATGTTGTAAAGTTACTATTGATGCATGTTGTAAAGTTACTATTGATGAATATTACAAAGTTACTATTGATGAATGTTGTAAAGTTACTATTGATGAATATTATAAAGTTACTATTGATAAATGTTGTAAAGTTACTATTGATGAATATTATACAGATACTATTGAGTAATATTATAAAGTTACTATTGATGAATATTATAAAGTTACTATTGATGAATATTATAAAGTTACTATTGATGAATATTATAAAGTTACTATTGATGAATCTTATAAAGTTACTATTGATAAATGTTGTAAAGTTACTATTGATGAATATTGTAAAGTTACTGTTGATGAATGTTGTAAAGTTACTATTGATAAATGTTGTAAAGTTACTGTTGATAAATGTTGTAAAGTTACCATTGATGAATGTTGTAAAGTTACCATTGATGAATGTAGTAAAGTTTTCATTGATGAATGTTGTAAAGTTACTATTGATGAATATTGTAAAGTTACTATTGATAAATGTTGTAAAGTTACTAATGATGAATATTATAAAGTTACTATTGATGAATATTATAAAGTTACTATTGATGAATATTATAAAGTTACTATTGATGAATATTATAAAGTTACTATTGATAAATATTGTAAAGTTACTATTGATGAATATTATAAAGTTACTATTGATGCATGTTGTAAAGTTACTATTGATGAATATTATAAAGTTACTATTGATGAATATTACAAAGTTACTATTGATGAATATTGTAAAGTTACTATTGACGAATATTCTAAAGTTACTATTGATGAATATTATAAAGTTACTATTGATGAATATTATAAAGCTTCTATTGATGAATGTTGTAAAGTTACTATTGATGAATATTATAAAGTTACTATTGATGAATGTTGTAAAGTTACTATTGATGAATATTATAAAGTTACTATTGATGAATATTATAAAGTTACCATTGATGAATGTTGTAAAGTTACTATTGATGAATATTATAAAGTTACTATTGATGAATATTATAAAGTTACTATTGATGAATATTATAAAGTTACTATTGATGAATGTTGTAAAGTTACTATTGATGAATATTATAAAGTTACTATTGATGAATGTTGTAAAGTTACTATTGATGAATATTATAAAGTTACTATTGATGAATGTTGTAAGGTTACTATTGATGAATATTATAAAGTTACTATTGATGAATGTTGTAAAGTTACTATTTATGAATATTATAAAGTTACTATTGATGAATGTTGTAAAGTTACTATTGATGAATATTATAAAGTTACTATTGATGAATATTATAAAGTTACTATTGATGAATATTATAAAGTTACTATTGATGAATGTTGTAAAGTTACTATTGATGAATATTATAAAGTTACTATTGATAAATGTTGTAAAGTTACTATTGATGAATATTATAAAGTTACTATTGATGAATATTATAAAGTTACTATTGTTGAATATTGTAAAGTTACTATTGATGAATATTGTAAAGTTACTATTGATGAATATTATAAAGTTACTATTGATGAATATAGTAAGTTACTATTGATGAATATTGTAAAGTTACTATTGATGAATGTTGTAAAGTTACTATTGATGAATATTGTAAAGTTACTATTGATGAATATAATAAAGTTGCTATTGATGAATATTATAAAGTTACTATTGATGAATATTGTAAATTTACTATTGATGAATATTATACAGATACTATTGAGTAATATTATAAAGTTACTATTGATGAATATTGTAAAGTTACTATTGATGAATATTATAAAGATACTATTGAGTAATATTATAAAGTTACTATTGATGAATATTGTAAAGTTACTATTGATGAATGTTGTAAGGTTACTATTGATGAATATTGTAAAGTTACTATTGATGAATATTATAAAGTTACTATTGATGAATATTGTAAAGTTACTATTGATGAATATTGTAAAGTTACTATTGATAAATGTTGTAAAGTTACTATTGATGAATATTATAAAGTTACTATTGATGAATATTATAAAGTTACTATTGATGAATATTATAAAGTTACTATTGATGAATATTATAAAGTTACTATTGATGAATATTGTAAAGTTACTATTGATGAATATTGTAAAGTTACTATTGATGAATGTTGTAAAGTTACTATTGATAAATGTTGTAAAGTTACTATTGATAAATGTTGTAAAGTTATCATTGATGAATGTTGTAAAGTTACCATTGATGAATGTTGTAAAGTTACCATTGATGAATGTTGTAAAGTTACTGTTGATGAATATTGTAAAGTTACTATTGATAAATGTTGTAAAGTTACTATTGATAAATGTTGTAA
Organism: Euprymna scolopes; assembly: GCF_053919585.1. Taxonomy (NCBI): domain Eukaryota; kingdom Metazoa; phylum Mollusca; class Cephalopoda; order Sepiida; family Sepiolidae; genus Euprymna; species Euprymna scolopes. The sequence goes on along the minus strand of NC_136482.1, from coordinate 123,579,363 downwards.
AGTTACCATTGATGAATTTTGTAAAGTTACCATTGATGAATGTTGTAAAGTTACCATTGATGAATGTTGTAAAGTTACTATTGATGAATGTTGTAAAGTTACTATTGATGAATGTTGTAAAGTTACTATTGATGAATGTTGTAAAGTTACTATTGATAAATGTTGTAAAGTTACTTTTGATAAATGTTGTAAAGTTACTATTGTTAAATGTTGTAAAGTTACTTTTTATAAATGCTGTAAAGTTACTATTGATGAATGCTCTAAAGTTACTTTTGATAAATGTTGTAAAGTTAATTTTGATAAATGTTGTAAAGTTACTATTGGTGAATGTTGTAAAGTTACTATTGATAAATGTTGTAAAGTTACTATTGATAAATGTTGTAAAGTTACTATTGATAAATGTTGTAAAGTTACTATTGATAAATGTTGTAAAGTTACTATTGATGAATATTGTAAAGTTACTATTGATAAATGTTGTAAAGTTACTATTGATAAATGTTGTAATGTTACTATTGATGAATGTTGTAAAGATACTATTGATGAATGGTATAAAGTTACTATTGATAAATGCTGTAAAGTTTCTATTGATACATGTTGTAAATTTGCTATTGATGCATGTTGTAAAGTTACTATTGATAAATGTTGTAAAGTTACTATTGATGAATGTTGTAAAGTTACCATTGATTAATGTTGTAAAGTTACTATTGATGAATATTGTAAAGTTAATACTGATGAATGTTGTAAAGTTACTATTGAGGAATGTTGTAAAGTTACCATTGATAAATGTTGTAAAGTTCCTATTGATGAATGTTGTAGATTTACTATTGATGAATGTTGTAAAATTACTATTGATGAATGTTGTAAAGTTAATACTGATGAATGTTATAAAGTTACTATTGATGAATGTTTTAAAGTTACTATTGGTAAATGTTGTAAAGTTACTATTGATAAATGTTGTAAAGTTACTGTTGATACATGTTGTAAAGTTACTATTAATGAATGTCGTAAAGTTACTATTGATAAATGTTTTAAAGTTACTATTGATGAACGTTGTAAAGTTACTATTGATAAATGTTGTAAAGTTACTATTGATAAATGTTGTAAAGTTACTGTTGATACATGTTGTAAAGTTACTATTCATGAATGTCGTAAAATTACTATTGATAAATTTTGTAAAGTTACTATTGATGAATGTTATAAAGTTACTATTGATGAATGTTTTAAAGTTACTACTGATAAATGTTGTAAAGTTACTATTGATAAATGTTGTAAAGTTACTGTTGATACATGTTGTAAAGTTACTATTAAGGAATGTCGTAAAGTTACTATTGATAAATGTTGTAAAGTTACTATTGATGAATGTTGTAAAGTTACTATTGATAAATGTTGTAAAGTTACTATTCATAAATGTTGTAAAGTTACTATTGATAAATGCTGTAAAGTTACTATTGATAAATGTTTTAAAGTTACTATTGTTAAATGTTGTAAAGTTTCTATTGATAAATGCTGTAAAGTTACTATTGATGAATTTTGTAAAGTTACTATTGATGAATGCTGTAAAGTTACTATTGTTAAATGTTGTAAAGTTACTATAGGTTAATGTTGTAACGTAACTATTGTTAAATGTTGTAAAGTTACTATTGATGAATGTTGTACAGTTACTATTGATGAATGCTGTAAAGTTACTATTGATGAATATTGTAAAGTTCCTTTTGATAAATGTTGTGAAGTAACTATTGTTAAATGTTGTAATGTTACTATAGATAAATGTTGTAAGGTTACTATTGATTAATGTCGTAGAGTTATTATTGAATAATGTTGTAAAGTTCCCATTGATGAATGGTGTAAAGTTACTATTGATGAATGTTGTAAAGTTACTATTGATAAAACCTAGGAAAACATAACTCTTAATCCTTGTTTGTCTAAATAATCCAAGAAAACAAGTCCGCTTTCAATGCGCCTGTAGAAATTAAAACTGTCTGATCGACTCAGTTTAGTTCAAGATATTCCTAACGTCGAACTTTCGAGGATGGCGGTTAAGAATGGAAATGCGGCAGGGGTTAACGTTGCGATGCATGCCAGATTGTCGTTGGGTTAATAGCAAATATCAACGGGATATTAGACTGAGGAACATATGGAAGTAAGCTACCAGCTAAACAACAATCATCTGCATTAATGGCTATTACAGACGAAAATAATGTCCATTACACCATCGGGGGGGGGGGAGATAACTCTCGTTCATTTGTCAGATTAAGTGACGTCGATATTCTTTGACTCCTTTACGTTCGGTAGTCTAACACATGCGTGAAGGTGGGAGAAAAAGCGTGTTAACTTAATGTATTATTTATTATTTAACCGTTTCTATATATTTTCATAGTAAATATTCGCTATATTCAGAATATGTATACAAGTTTTAAACACCATATAAACTCAGAAGAAATTCATTTTTATATATTTCCCCACCAATGGTCACACTTATTGTTGTTTGATTTTCATACCAGCAGAGGTTTTACTTGGCATAATCTGTTGAGCTATTGATTGACTCAAACTATCAAGATTGGTTTATCAGATTGTGGTGTAGTTCGAACAGGCCCTTGGACGTTCATCAACACAGATATTACATCTTCCTTGGAGAGGAACGATTGGTATATTATATGTCGGTGGAAGCGTTTCTATCAGGTAACAAATGTCTACAGGTCTAGTTTAGGCTATTTTGATACCCTTTAATAATTTTCAAACTCGGTACAGCGAGTTATACTCTCTTCGGCATTGTTTTTCTTAGGATATTGAAAAATTGCCGATATACCCCTATCGCAGAATTTTGACGGTTCTATTTATTTGTGTTTTGTAATATCTCTGGTTTTCCCTTGATAGAGATTCGTCTTGTCACCCTCGATTTCGTGTAATATCTTCCTTTTGTAAAATACGAATAGGTAAAACCTTTTATATTTTACAATAGTGTTGCTTAAATTACCATTAGCGAGAGCAGATGCATCATCGAACAAACACTGCATATAATACCCAACACACTTCTAAATTATATATCTACATGTAGCTTAAAATCATATTATTTCCAACAATGTATACATATAGTATGTTTAAACAGTAGGATAAAAGAGAGGAAAGGGTTAGTTATTTCAAGCGCAATGGCTTCTTTGAAAAGGCTTTATCAGAGAAACAAATCACATGACAACATGACATAAAGCTATGAATGTGTGAGTACTTGTTATAAGCCGCGAATGGGAAATGTCATTTAATTGAAATTTCTTGACATAAATACATCACAGATAACCGTTCTCGCGTTAATAAAGTATTTCGATTTTTTACGTTGGAGAAATAACGTTGTGTCATCTAATTGTGCTTTTCTTTCTTTCATGTTTGCATATATTAATATAAATCAAATAATTTTACCGCCGATCAGGTAACTTTTTTTCAAATCAAATATTTATTCCAATATTGAAAAAATATAAATAAATATGAGTTAAATCGTTTGCACACATGCTCTTCAATGATTACACATACACTTTATATGCATGTATATTATATATA
>NC_136482.1:123570814-123573314 GCF_053919585.1 Euprymna scolopes | reverse complement strand
ATGTGATTTTATTGTGTAATGATATTATACGTATATAATTTTATGGAATATAATTCTATAGAATATAATTGTTATATTAGTTTACCTATATATACAAATAAGCTTTTCTTTCTATGTGCGAAACAGTATCTATTAAATGACACACTTGTTATAAGATCTATAGAGAACTCGGGCTTATTGAAATAATTGAATGTAATTCATAATAGGAAATATAGTTGCTAAGGTTGCAAATTTTAAACAGTTTGAACTTGCGTAAGTCGACTTAAATTATAACACTAGACATAAGCAAATATACATTTATACGATGGGGTTTGTTAATTTTTAATGTTTTGTCGTGTTATTATTGTTAGCTGGTAAAGAATAAGGCTAGCTCGTTAAATGATTTGATTAAAATTCATTCTGCTCGTACCCAAAGAAGCTTTCATAAAAATTTGTATGAATTAGTATATATTGGGTACAATATAACTATATTTATATAAAGAATTGGCTCGATAATAATAAATACAAAATTGGTATGAATTAATATATCATACGTAAGCGTATTTTACGATCAGGAGTCGCCGTGAGTTCTGCGTGAATCATCGTTAATACACACATTTTTGTGAGAGGACCCACATTAATATACAGATCCAATGGAGGAAACACATGAGATAACACTTCATATGATCATATATAATGTATATGCAATAAAAGTTCATATGTATATACAAACATAGTATATGTATAAATGTACGTATACATATGTGTGAGGTACCGCCTAAAATGGCCGCAAAATCAAGTTGTTGTTGTTTTTTAAAACGAAATTACATTTATTAAAATCCATTATTTCTGAGTAACTTTTTTTTTCCAGAAAGATAAAACCCTGAATTTTATCATATAGAAAACAGAATAATGTAAAAGTTTTTCTACTATTTTTAATTAAATTTTAAATGTTAAACTTTCCGAAAAAGTTAACAATTTACATTTTTTGTCTTGCACAAAAAACGTAAATAAATATTTAAAAAAAAGGTTTTTGAAATATTTAATTTATTTATTTATTGTCTAACTAAGATTTAGGATGATTTCCTAAGAGAATATGCAAAAATATTATAATATAAGTACCTGGATTTAAAATAATTCCACTTATTCATATAGGTAACCAGTTATTTCGCGTCGATCTAGAGTCTAGATCGACACTGTTTACGTTTACGTTTGATAAGAAGCAAACTATGGAAGACCAAACAGGCCAAAAAAACTTATTTTTCAGTGACGAAAATTTCAATGTATTATTAAGCTGAGGCTGGCCAGTACCAGATGGGTGACCATTTGTATGAGTTTGGTTTTTAATGTGTATGTGTGTGGGGGCAAGGCTCCCCAAAATGGGGGTGGGGGCAATTTAAAGCAGAATAAAAAAAAAAATATTTCAGCGCGTTTAGTCCACCGTAGTCGAAAGGCGGCAAACGTTTTCAAACGGGATCGAAAAAAATGATGCTATTTTTAACACAAAGGACACAATATTTATCGAATTTTTTTTTGTATCGATTCTTCAAAGCATGTCCTGTTTAATAATGGTCATGCATTATTCGGCTCGCTAAAAAAAAATTGTTAATTTATTTATCAAAGATTTTAAAATGTTTTTTTTCATATAAATATTAATTTTTTTTTTTTGTCTTGCTTAACTTAAATGAACTATTTTACTTAACATATTCACCGAATTTCACACTTCAAAACTCAAAAGCGGGATAATTAAACACAATCGAAGTTCTGATATTCAGACGTCAAAATAAGGTATGCAAACATTTTTTTTTTTAATCTATAATTCTGTCCCTTACAACAATACAATATGTTTTGTTCAGTTTCAAATGATTATTTTAAGTATATTTGTTCCCACTTCAAAACAAGGGGGGTTTGTAAGCAATATGTATATATATATATATATATATATATATATATATATATATATATATATATATATATATATATATATATCGTTTATGAAAAATAAGTACACTGATATAAAGTTCATTCTTCTCTAAATAATCGCTGAAAATTTCGTATTGATCGGATAATTACCTGACTTTTGGTATATTTTTAAAAAGACGGTCCGTCAAAAAGTACTGACCACCTGCCCCCCCCCAGTTTTGGCGGTGCTTAGTGTGTGTGTGTGTGTATATATATATATATATATATATATTTTAAACATTTTAATTTAAATGTTCATTACGTCAGGCAGACAGTGATCAAATATATATATATATATATATATATATATATATATATTTGATCACTGTCTGCCTGACGTAATGAACATTTAAATTAAAATGTTTAAAATTATATATATATATATATATATATATATATATATATATATATATATATATATATATATATATTTGATCACTGTCTGCCTGACGTAATGAACATTTAAATTAAAATGTTTAAAATTCAACGCTATTTTCACACGGTTAATAGTAGCCGAATGGATACGGTCTCCGCTAATCGAGCCAGAGATGTCTCGTGT
>NC_136482.1:123550814-123565814 GCF_053919585.1 Euprymna scolopes | reverse complement strand
TCTTATACTATTTTCCCATTCCGCCATTTTGAATTTTAGAAATAAAGTCACATAAAGCCAACTATTCGTACTAACATGTTCTATTTATTTAGGAGCATTCTGCCAAACTTTTCTATTTAATAATTAGTAAATTTATTAATTCTAATTAATGTATGCATACTTATGAAAATAATATCCATAATTATAAAGTATTACACATGTTTGAATATACGAAACTAAACTCAAAAACAGTTTACCATTTACGGTTATATTAAGTTATTTATTAATTTGAATTTGAAACCATATATAATTAATCCACTTAACTGTTACAATCAATTAATCACTATTTTAATTATAATTGTATACCTATAATTACGTTAGCTTGAGATTTATAATTTCGTTAAGTAATCAATAGCATACCTTAAGTGTAAAAAGTTAAATTTAATTTAATTTAAACTATTATAGATTAACCGCCCTTTGAAAACAACCCATCGATATAATAAGTTACTTATTTTAACATTCATTATTTTATAATACATAACCCATTTCAATCCATATACCACTAATCTATATATCTATAAAAGTGAAAATGTCTTTCTGTCAGTCTGTCTATGTACATTTCCCTACACAATATGTCTGTGAATTTTCAGTATAGATTCTCGAAAGTTGCTATACAGCGTACTGAGATTTGGGAAAATCCTTGTTATTGGTATTCGGGCAGAAATGTGGTTGTTAAGGGATCAAAGTTCAACGATTTGGCCTTTCAGAACTCTACAAAATTTATCCGACAATTTTGGGTATAAAGACTTGAAGTTTTTGATATAGGTTTCTTGGGCATGGATCTAGTAACTTTATTTGAGCACAAAACAATAAATGTTACGGGGTCATAATAGGGGTCAATTTTTAAAAAAATATTGACCTCTGCGGTCTCTACAAAAGACAATTTCTGGTCAAAATATTTGAACTTTTACATAAAGGGTATTCAGAGATAGGGCAAGTTTTTTAATCGGTTTGGGTCGAAAATTATATGAATGTGTGTATGTATGTTTGCATGTCTGTCTAAAACTTTCGACAGAAGCGACGGATTTTCACAAGATCAGTATCGTTTTGACGCTCGACCCTTCAGACAACAAATGCCGAAAAATTGGCTAAAAACATTAATTATTTCCCCTCAACTGGGCACTTTTCTACAGGAAGAGTCGCTTTTTTCGCCGATATTTTCGAATGTCATCACCTCTTTTCTATTGTTTAGCCTTAATTTAAACCTACGTCATTCAAGTTTGCCAGTGGACATAACACGTCACGGTTTTCCCCGTTTTTTCCTCCTTCGCGGTAGGGATTCGAGCCTGCCTTCCTACTAGCACTTTATTTTTGCTCAACACTCACCTCCAAAAACCCGGGCTATGCCGGGCACCCATGCTAGTAAATAATATCCATACAGTTCTAATGTCTTTCAGTTAGTATTATTGAATGATTAATTCAGTGTATATTATAAATTGATTAACTAATCCATTTAATATAAAATGCTCGTATTAAAACTATTTCAATCAATAGTCATAACTCATTAAGTTATAATTCATTTCTGCTCAATATCTTATAAGTTTATTAGTTCTTACATTTACCTTTATTTTTATTTATTTTTATTGGTTTATTTTATTATTATTATTATTATTATTATTATTATTATTATTATTATTATTATTATTATTATAGGTTATTTTGAAAGTGATATTTTATAGTTACATTTCGCATATTTTTACTGATTTAAAATTCGAAAATATAATATTAACTAGACTACCCGTGACCCGTTTGGGTCAGTATGTTATATTAGCTATGGAATTCATGTATTAGCGTGACACTTGTGACGTAATGAAAATAGTTTGTTTTTTTTACATAACAAGCGCATTTCTATGAAAGTATATTAAAATGAAAAAATAATATAGATAGATTTCTATGAGTCGTTCTGTTTATTATAATTGATCATTTAAATTACGGTTACTGAATTATAAGTGGTTGACCATACTTATAGGTAAATGTGCACTGAACAGATACCATAATACTTATAATTAAATTCAAATTTTGATATATCTGCCTTTTTTTTTACATCGTTCATTTCTGTATTTCATTTAAGTTATTTTAAACCCCACTCTTCCCATGTTAAATAATAATTTCGGAATAATAACGTTAATATTTCGGTGTCCCAATTGTTCCTGTTTGTTTTGTTTTTTTTTCGCGTTTAAATTATCCAAATAAACAATTGTTAATACTTTCGTCTTTTTTTACATCGTTCATTTCTGTATTACGTTTAAGTTATTTTAACCCCCACTCTTCCCATCTTTAATAATAATTTCGAAATAATAACGTTAATATTTCAGTGCGCAGATTATGCACGCATGCGCAACCGGATGTCGTAAAACCGGAAAGTGGGTTACATACATCGTTACAAGGTCATTTGAGTTTTATAATTATATAGATAAACATTTTTTAAACTAGTTATTTAGTTAAGTATAATTTTAGTTTAATATTAAATAGGTCCTAATTCCCTAATAATTAGGTTTCAGAGTTTCCTAATCTCATAATAATGTTCTTTTTGTTTTAATTAGATGAATGTATATTTAAGTGAAATATAATCCTAATTTTACTTTAAGGTAATTAAGAATTATAAATCTTATTAAGACATAATCTTATAGATTATGTTTACTTCAGATTCACTTTAGTCCCTCCTACCCTACGCATTTCATTTTTGTTTTGTTTTTCACTTTAAATTTAACTGATAATACGAAATAAATTTACGGACGTTTAATTAGTAAATATTTATATTAAAAATATTAAAAATATATAGCATATCGTAATTGGTGTTCAATAGATATACCGTAATATCACTATATAAAAATATTGTTTTTGCATCCCCTCTAACAATTAACACAGTTGGCTCGTATATTTGAGTCCACATATCAATCGAATAATAATCACTTGTTTCGAAATATACAGTTGATTTTTAGATCAATATTTGGACTTTGATTACTATAAATACATTTGTAATATTATGAGTATTACATATCAAAACGCACTTTATTTCAGTTTGACGGATTGATTGTCGCTATTAGTTCAGGGCAAAATAAATTCACTGATTAATAAAATAATTAAGTGATTGATTTTGCGCTACGAAACAGATATTGTCAAGAATGGTAAATGTTTACTAAATTAAAGAAATAAATTATAAGATGGTCAACATCATAAACTTTGGAATACAGCCGTTTGTCATTTTTTAACTATATTTCCCTGTAATTGCATTGAGCTTCTTAAATAATGATTGGTATACTTTGCTAAGAAATAAAATATATTTCCACAGAAATATATATATATATATATATATATATATATATATATATATGTGTGTGTGTGTGTGTGTGTGTGTGTGTGTGTGTGTGTGTGTGTGTGTGTGTGTTATCTTGGTAAAATATGCATGTTTAACTATATTTCACTCTTTGTATACACACCTGTTTGTCTAAAAGCCGGATATACATACATATATATATATATATATATATATATATATATATATATATATATATATATATATATACACGTGTTATTTCTACTTGCTTTACACGTACTTACAATGTCAGAACTAACTTTACATATGTATACAATGTCAGAAATAAGGGATTTTCTAACTAAGGGATATACAGTTTTGGTTCTACAGTTACACAGAGTTTCATTTTCTATGTTCTACTGTGTAGCTGCTACTGAGTCCGCTTTCCTTAATCGCCATATCTATTTTTGTGCTGTAAAAAAATGTTATAGTTGCCGCTAGTTTAAAAAATATCGAGAATGCTATTTTCTGTATGTTTATGTATGAGCTTACTTAAGTTGCAACAATTAGGGAAGTTCCTATTAAGAACGTTGTAGAATTTCTTTGGCAAATTCATTTTGATGTGCGCAAATTGTATTATCTAGCGTTTCTTTCTTTCTATAACAAAGATTTCTTATTTTCCTGGAGAGTATATACCCTAAAAGAGATACGCACGAAAAGAGACGGTATAGATCCGACAGTTTGTTTCTGCATAACAAATAGAATCTGTAAAAGATTATCGAAATTTTAACATGTTAGAGGAACTATCCCGATTGTTAAATATATATTTGTATTGTGCAATGTAACTTTATATATATATATAGATAGATAGATAGATAGATAGATATATGTTTAATATGTTTAAGTGTTTATGTTAAAGATGCCTTGGCATCTTATTAATGCATTTTATTATCACTTATAATTACATATATACATGTATATATATGCACAAGTATGCATATATTCATGCATATTATTATATATATATGTGTGTGTGTGTGTGTACGTTTACACACACAAATAGACAAATAGTTGACATTATTAACATATCCAAACTATATACATATAAAATATATTTATACGTATATTATCATACACCAATGTATATATTCACACATATAAACACACACACACACGTGTGTGTGTGTTTATGTATAATTTATATTTGTATCGACCGATTAGCTAATCTACGCCAGCACTTTTGTCGCAATAATCACATTGTATATATTCATACATTTAATATGACCTTAACAAAAAAGTATATATAGCAGGTATATTGTATTTTTACTTCTTTAAGGATATCTTTTTTTAACATTGATTCATCCATGTATATTCTAAATCTTCTAAATAAATAAACTTTACTCTTTTGCTTAGCAAACTTTATTTCTGTATTTACAATTGAAGTATATTACAAATGTATACTTGAATGCTTATAAAGATGAAGAGTCCATTCGCTGAGCATTAGAAACATTCACCGTGGACAGAACGTAAATGCCTGCAAAACACAACCCTCGGGTGTCTTTGTCTCTCCTTATATAAAGATACCTTTTCTCAATAATAAGCTAGGTCTAGTATTCAAAATCAGATAATATTCGAGGCTTAACTAAAACTCTGTCGGTTATTCTAACCAACACAGACATTATACAGAATGCGGCGCCTTCTCCAATTCTAGTTACATTAAGTAACAACACGAAGCTAAGATACTCCAGCTGACTAAACGAATTCTTGTCATAGAATCTAAGAAGATTAAAAGACCACAAGAAAGATATAGTATAACATAGTTTAATAGTAACTTGGTAAGAGAAAAATAATTTTCTCAATTTCTTTATTCTGTGATTAAGAGGCAAATGAGAACTTTAATGCAATATTGGAATATTTATGTATCTCATATAGAGATCAAGTCTCAGCCTCAAGAGAAAGTGTCCTTGATTTCTGAGAACCTTTCCTGGCGTAAAATTAATCAGGAAGTAGTTTTATTTTTTTTTTTTTTTTTACAGGAAACTAGACAGATACCCGTTCTTGGATAGGTAAAATATACTCTCAAATTTTTTTCAGAAACCCTCTGATGATTTTTTTTGTTTAAATTCGATATTTTAATGTATCTAAATACATAAATACACCTAAACCTCACCAATATTATATAACGCAATGCCTCATCGTCTGCCGACGAATTCTATCTCAGTATAATCTGTATTCGTTCGCTTACATCAACATTATAAACGCCACATAATTATCTTCCCTTTGCTGTGATAATTCTTGGTGGCCTGGGGGTTAGATACCAAACTTCCTGTACTGATGATTGCGTTAGAATGGACTACTAGTATGTACAACTAAAAGTATTTCTGAAAATAGTGTATGCATATATATATATATATATATATATATATATATATACATACATATACATACTTACGTTAGCAAGATCTTACATTGATATACGTACATTATAGAATATTACTCGATGATGCTCATACATATGATGATGATAATAGAGAGGAGACATATTACAGAATATCCCTTTTATCTTTGTATCCGTGTGTATGTCTGAATGTGAATTATTACTTAATTCTGAAACTTCAAACTGTGATTTCAATTATTCGGCCATCCAAAGATGACTTAGTTCAAAGGCAAGCTCCAAGTGAACTCCACTCAATTTTTACCTTATTTCGAATTTTAAATCTAACGCGAGATCAAATTTAATTTGCCCTGTCGATCTTTGAACCACATCACGTTGCCTCTCTCAAAAGGAAAATCTTAATAAGTGTCGCCTGCTCTCATCCCCTTCCAACATAGCAAATTCGCCGCAATGGGATTCATTTTTGCATATTTCGCTCCATCTCGACGTAGACTGACGTCTAACTAAATCAATTTCCCCATCATTTACATAATAACCGTATAAGAAACTAAGCTAATTAATAAGTTTTGAGATGCTTAATAATTCATTTTTTGAATTATTTCAACTATATATGTGTGTGTGTGTGTGTGTGTGTGTGTGTGTGTGTGTGTAGAAACACAGATTATAATTTCTATCAAAATGTATATTTTCTACTTTGGGGCATGCACCCACAAAATACAGATATGCGAATATACATATATGCATATAAACACACAAGGGAAAATAATTCTAAACTCGCATTTAGCTAAAAATGCACTTTCGTAAATAATTTAATTCATTCAACACGTATCGCATCGCAAAAACGAAAACAAATAACATCTATATAAACACACAAATATATATTCATCTCTCTCTCTCTCTCTCTCTCTCTCTATATATATATATATATATATATATATATATATATATATATATATATATATATATATATATATATATTAGTGATGGGCCGATTCCAAAAATTTTCCGATAGTGTTTCAATTACCGATTTTAGTTTAAATCCCGATTCCGATAAAATTACTGATTCCGATTCAGATTCTTTTTTAAGTTCTAAATACTTATTGAATATTTGTTTGTTTTTTTTAAATTTTTTTTTGTTTTGTTTTTGTTTTTTTGAATTACTGTAAAACTTTCATGTTATGTCTGCATACATTTTCGTAAACATAAAAAATGCACTTGATGGGAGAGGCGTATATTACAGGATTAGATTTTTTAAATATTCTTCTTAAATCTTTTCGTTGTAATCGATTGAATATAGTGAAATAATTAAAAACTTATTTCTTTTTCAAAATGAAGGCTTTATTTTTCAAAACATGCTTGTTTTTTTCTTGCTGACAAAATGATTTTGAATGTTTACATAAACCATTGAAAATAGTTGACGACTGCTAAGCAAAATAAAACGGTGTAACAACAGAACAGATAATATATTAAGAATGAGTTTTTAAATAACATGATTACTATCGAGGAAAACATTTCTGACCTGAGGAAAACAGAGCAGATCAGATTTTATGTTCGTTCTCTCTACCAAAGAATGTTCATAATTTTATCCTAAATTATAAAGACTGGTTTGGTTATTTCTACTCTTAATATGGCAAATATATAGTAGATTAGTTTATTTGAATGCAAAAAGAACCACATACAGATAATAGTAATACCACTATTACTAATATTATCCCATTTGAAAATTAACTCCCTCAGATAAAAATGAAATTTTTGCGTAGTTTTTGGTGATTTTCCTTTAGTTTTATGTTATTTCATGTTAGTACCTTGAAAAAATTGGCGGAAAGATAACATCAACTATAATGTTAGAATTTAGACAAACAGTTAAATTCCATAACAAAAGTTAATGTAAAATGATCATCATTTATAGAATATTCGAATTTTGTAGGGATGTTCATTTAATTTTTCGTACTAACCCGAAGTTCGAGTTGAAAGCTCGTAACGTCCCCTAAAAACGCATAGAATTTATCTCTAAGATAAAACTAATACGTTTTGGTTAACTGCTTCAAAAGGCTACAACGTCTCAGAAATGAAACTCAGTTTATGATAAAATAATATGTGAAGCAGATCCTCACTCCTATATTCTTAAAATATTGACTTGTTTGTTTTTCCTCTTACCATATTTTCACGATGTTAACACGTAAGCGCATAAAAGGGTTGAATCTCGTTTTATTTAGGAGAGTTATTTAGCTTAGTGTTTTAATTTACAAATAATAATAATAATAATAATAATAATAATAATAATAATAATAATAACATACAAAAATGCATCTTCCAAGGAGATTCACTATCACCATTACTGTTTATCTGAGCCATGATGCGCCTGAACAATACAGTGAGAAGGTGCCGGATACAAGTTCCCTTATACAGAGGAAAAATTGAACCGCCTGATGGACGATCTGAAACGTTTTTGCAAAGAGCGGAAAGGAACTAGAGACACTAAAAAACACTACCAGGATTTTCAGCCAAGATATCCAAATTGAGTTTTGTATGGAAAGTGTGCACTATTAGTTATAAGAAAGGGAGATACCGGAAGGCATAGAACTACCAAACCAAACGGAAATTAGAGCCCTAGAGTATCAAGACGCCTATAAATACTTGGAAGTTCTGGAAGAAGACACCATCAAAGCAAAAGAAATGAAAGAGAGAATTGTAAGGAATATCTCAGGAGAACAAGAAAACTCCTAGAACCTAAATTATATAGCAGAAACCTAATAAAAGGTATAAATACATTAATAATATCACTAGTAAGATACTCTTGACCGTTCACAGGGTGGACTAAATATAGATTGAGACAGTTCGATCAGAAAACTTGGAAACTCATGACCATAGACGATGCTCTACATGCAAGGGACGATGTTGACTACGTGAAAAAGAAAGAAGGCGGGAAAAGACTAGTTTTACAGAAAACTGTGTGAATTACATAATAAAAGAACTAGGAACATACATAATGCAGAATACTGAAAGACGAGAAAGAAAAAAATGGGAGGAGAAACAACTACACGGAAGATTCAGGCGAATGACAAAAGATTAGAATAAAGAAAACACTTGATCATAGATGCGAAAGTTCGCGTAAACCGATTACAAGATAACTCGATAAGAATCATACTCATCAAAGTAAACATCGGCAAAACACAAGAAAGCAGCAAATGAAAACTCTGTGAACAAAGAGACGAAACGATAAACCATATAGTAAGCGAATGCAAAATCTGGCCCGAAACGAATACAAGAACAGACAAGGCCAAGTGAAGAAAGTAGTAGACTGGGAATTATGCAAACAACTGCATCTCAAACAGACAAATTGGTTCAAGTATAAGCCGGCAACAGTACTTGAAAATAAGAATCACAAAACCCTATGGGGCATGGACATACTAACAGATAACCCCATCCAAGCAAGAATACCGTATGTCGTAATACATAACAAGAAAGAAAACTCCTGTCTAATCGTAGAGTTTGCTGTTCCAGCTGACCACAAGGTGAATATCAAAGGAAAAGAAAAACGGAGTAAATACACAGAGCTAGCCAGAGAGCTGAAGGGGATAAGGATGATGAAGAAAATCAGGATAAATCTTATAATAAGAGTACTAGGAACAATTCCGTAAAGCCTTTAAAATTAAATTGGGAGAAATTGGAATCAGAGGCATTGTTTGGAAGATACAACGAATAACAATAATGAATTTATTCAGATTGTCGGACTGACTTCCTCATCTTGGTTGGTATAGTCACAACGTTTCGGCCGTTTTTCCTTCCGGCCTTCATCAGGTGTTTTATATCGAACTGAGGAACCGTTTGTTAGGAGTCTCGAACCCAACCCTTTTTATTATTACGAGGGTACCGTGTTCGGACTCCAGCTAGACTCTGGAACATACTTGCCATTTCTCTGTTTTTGAATGTTACTTTTCACTGCCATCGTTCAGGATTGAACTCAGCACCTTTGGGTAACTGTAAACTTTGATACAGTGTCTAGGACCACTCGGCCATATGTCACTAGGACAGTCCTTTGTTGGTTTTTGTTAATGTTAAACCTATGTTGTTATTCAAGGTTTTCTCTCTCTATTAGAGGTGTCCAAATTGCATTCAGCTCTACGCTTGGTTTGTTCAGTAGGTTGTTATGTCCGAGCATGTGAGCTGTTTCTTTAAGTTTTCCCACTTTCCAGTGGGTCTCTCTGTTTATTATTTTTTACATCATACCATAGGGGGCGGTTGCCCCCCCTCTCCATCCAGACATGGTTGGTTATACCCGATTTTTCCGTCTCCCTTTTAGTTACCGCTTAGCCAAAGGTGCTGAGTTCAATCCTGAACGAAGGCAGTGAAAAGTAACATTCAAAACAGAGAATCAGCAACTATGTCCCAGAGCCTAGCTGGAGTCCGAACACGGTACCCCCGTAATAATAATAAAGGGTTGGGTTCGAGACTCCTAACAAAAGGTTCCCCAGTTCGATACAAAACACCTGATGAAGGCCGGAGGGCCGAAACGTTGTGACTATAACAACCAAGATGAGGAAGTCAGTCCAACAATCTCAATAAATGAAAACACCTCATCTCAAAAATACGGAGAACAATAATGAAAACAGATAAAATATTAAGGAAACTAATACACATGAGCCACATGAGCGGAGCAGACACACTGCTGCAGAGGCAAAACACGAAAAAGCGTTCCAGGAAACCAATAAAATAAAAGCCGCATATCAATAAGTTCTATTTCCCCATCTACGCTCTCCCATAAATAGCCGAAAAGGGTCAAGCGGGATGATACTGATCGAGGAGATAGCACTAATCAGACCTCCGCTGGATGAGTGGGAAGAGAACTGAGAACTTGGGAGGCTTATTGCTACTTTAATCCCAGTAGAGACCAATGGCCGCTACCAGCAAGAAATCAATGGTAAGCGGCCGTTGCGATATGGCAAATTTATCTGCAAATGTTATAGAAAGAGGTGAAGAGTACTGGAAATCTTGGGAGATTTGTTGTCACTCAGCTTCCAGAGAACACCACAGGTTGCTTTCAAAGAGAGATCGTTTATGACCTGCGTGAAATTTCCTTGTGAGCCAAGTATAATAATAATAATAATAATAATAATAATAATAATAATAATAATAATAATAATAATAATAATAATAAGTTCGCATATAATCAGAATGAATCTATTTAATTTCTACGAAGATTCATAAAATCATAAGTTTAAATATGAGAAATTATTGGGAAAATCTTAGTAATTAATTTTTAATTCATAAAACACAATTTTAATGTCTTTAGAATAATATTTAAAAATACACCTACATTTGGCAAATTGTCAGTGGTTCACGTGGGGTCTAATTATTGGAACATTTCTGTGACAAATAAACTACTCAAAGGTTTCAATAAACTAAGAATATTTTTTTATTTGTAGTCTCGATTTTTTTTTACTTTCTCTATGCACCTCAAACAATCTTACCTCATTGTTCTTTTAATATCATTGCACAGACATGTGATAGGGAGATGGATCTGCCTTCAGGCTAATAACGATGGATTCCTTTGACTGTCTAAGGAGCCATAGGAATTACTAAGTCTATTTGTAAGTAATACAGACAGAATCAAAGAGGATTTGACGCCTTATGTTATTTCACCGAAAGTATACAAATTCACGAATTGATTAAATTTAAAGTCAACCTTTTCTCATACGTTTTGCCCTACTCTTGTAATATTTGTAAATACTAGATAAGTGATCGGATAAAATCTAACTGACAGAACTTAACTGGGCAAAAGCTGAGAGCATAAAATAAGTAGCTAATAAGATTAAAAACTACTTTTTATATTTCACTTTTAATTTAATGATCAATAATATTTAATAGCATTTTCTAAACAAAAGTATTTTGTTGGACTTTTAAAATATGTTTTGAACATTGTAAACAAACTGCATTCTTCTTAAGTGTACTTTTACGTTTAATTTTTTCGTAGAATTTCAATTTTTGTTTGTTTATTCCCCGATAATAAAATACATGCACATCGTATTTTTATGTTATGATTTAATAAGATGTTAATCTTACTAATTGTGTAAAAACAGTAAGGATTTATCAATAGTACCAGCAGTGGAAACTTAACATTTCAAAAAATGCATAGAATCGTTTTTTGAATAGGAATTAGACTTATTTTTCCCGATTTCGCTACCAATTCCGGTACCCCTAATGTTCCGATTTTTTCCGATTTCATTTGTTTCCATCATATTTTCCCTCTTGGCAATGGTTTCAACCATTTGTTTTATTAAAAATTCGATAATATGCGTAAGCGCTTACTTTCTTAAGTGGTCTTATGGTTTTGACCAGGACTGTATATATATATGGTTTACATCTGTTTTGCTATTCATTATTTATTGTATATTGATATAACACTAAGTGTGATTTATCGCTACAAGCCTACACATCCGTGGGAATCTATTCAATATAATGTTTTTGTATGCGTATCCAGCATTATTATTTGCTTGCCTTACTAGGACGTAAAGATTATAATAAAGCTCGTTTTCTAATGTAGAGAAAATTAAACGCTTTAGAAACGAGCATTGTAGTTTGGAATATGTATTACTTGTCTCAGTCCTTAGAAGTCCTGTTTCCCTGACTAAGCAAAAAATAGATTAAGTATATCAACAGAACAGATATTACTCTTCATTCCGTGTCGAAAAGCCCGATGTTCAACCGCCTGCTAAGTAAGCTCTTTCACATCGAATGCTGGAATTATGTAACGTAGTGTGTCATTGTAATGACAGCATATAATGTCATGATACAATCTAGTCTATTACTGTATTATAGTGAATACGCTACTAATATAGTGTTTTGTATTGCGTCAATGATTGGGCATGTTGCAGTGATACAATATTGTGCATTACTACCATGAAACGCATATTATAACGCTTAACATTTAGATAGAATAATTTTTAATCCAGAACATGCATAATTTTGATTCTAAAAAGAAAGGAAACAAATAATAAACGTGCATATTCCATAATTACATTATGACGATAGAAAGAAGTTGCTCTATTAAAGTATTCATTATTTAAGGATGCACCTCATAATTTCTTCATAGTTTGTTTTTAGTTCAATGTGATTTTTTTATTTATTAATTTTTTATCAGTTAGGTGAAAGCGCATTAATGATTTACCTAAGATAATAGCCGTGGGCTCTCTGGCAATCCCTGATAATTTTCAAGCGATAAGTTTGCGGAGAGATGAAAAAATAAAACTAATATCTCTATAGTGCGTAATTACATATCATGTTACTGAGATTTCAGTGATTAGCTTCCATCTTCTTTAACCTTAAGTGCTTTCTCAAATTGGCAATTTAGTGTGTGAAACCTTAGTAGGGTCAAAGCATGCCTTTCGAAAGCGAAGGTAATATTCGTCTGATGATTTCAACCGAAAAACTACTTTCATTCGAAATTAAATAAATCAAATTAAGTCACCACATAACGACATATTTGCATTTTCTTACAATTTCTCGCCCTAGACTTAAATCTACTGCACAATATAAAGCAAACTAACTTATATATATATGCCTCTGTAGAATGGAAAGAATTTGGGCTAACACTTACTTAAAATGCCTATACCTAGTCCTGGGACAATGCTGTAGGTATATACAGGAGCAATCCTTAACGTGACAACAAAATCTAAAAAATATGTTCTATATAAATTTCGCATGTAAAAACCTGTGAACTCCATAAAGTGTTCCTTGACATTCATTGCATCCGCAGGCGGCCCACGTGTAATCCGTTTATCTTAAAGCAAGAGTCGTTTCTCTGTTTAAAAAGAACAGAGCGGATTTTTTTTGTTTAGGTCTTTTGTAAAATTCATTTTACAAATAAGAAAACGCCTCTCGTATTTGCTTCCGTTGTGTAACAGTAATTGTCTCGCTTTTTACACGATTCTGCGATTTACTAGCCCCTTTTTACTCGAGTATCAAAACGGCATCGTTTTTGTTTTTTTTTAATAAGCTCTTGTTTTTGTCATTCCGCGTCAGATCTCTGATAAATGTTGGTGGCTCAATTATCAAGTACTAATTTCTATTCTTTTTTGTCAATTTTGCTTTATTATTTGCACACATCTTTGAAAATGAATGCTTTTGGCGTACCCCTTTTTTTAAAAGACAATTCTCGTTGCAACTCAATTTCATCCGAAAGTGACCCAGTTTTAAACTGTTATCTGAAGGCAAGCTAGTATTCATATCATAAATTGCGTAGGATTTTTTCGTGGATTAGAAATAATAATGTAGTGTAAGTAAATGCAATACGTAACTAAATATGTTCTATAGTCAGCCCGGTATACATAGCAAATCGGTTTCTTTCAGATTTAATTACAAAATAAATATCAAAATTATGAATCATGAAAAACAAAACGTAACACATAGCGGATACAAATTTTATTTTGACCATACCTAGTCACTTTTAGGTTTGTACTATTTCTTAAAATCGAAATAGAATTATAGTTTAAGTTTTTTATGATAATAGGTGACCAGTTTTCAAGTTTCGAATGTCATTCAATGGAAAAGTATCCATGAGATTATCAGTTGACGTTCAGCAATACTATCGGAGAACCTAGAACTATGAGTAGAATAGTCTGAATTTAATTATTTTAAAATGCATTTCTTAATCTTGGGCTTAGAATAGTCATGCCGTATATAGTGGAAAGCAGTCTAATTGAAATGTTTGCAACAAATCGGATTTCTAGTAAAATTATTTAATTCATGGAAATTTAGTTTAGTTTTGCCTTCAGAGAGGGTTGGTTTGTTGTTTTTGTTGTACGGCATATTAACCCTTTTCAGGTTATATAAGGCCGAATCCATAGATTGAAGAAAAAACTTTTTAATAGAATATATTTGTTGTTTTCAAGTCGGTTTCTATTTAACCCATAGTTGGGACCCTAACAGGTACTACCACTCCGGGTCCGAGTGGATCTGGGAGCAATGGCAATTAAAGGGTGGCTCAACACTCCCAAAAGCCCATAAGCTAGGGCCTCACCACTGGATATAGTTTAAGGTCATATCCAGGATCATTCAGAGAGGGAGAAAGCGAGTTCTGCCCAGTGAATGTCAAAGAAAAGGATAATAATCTTTACAGAGGGGGGGGTAGAGATTGGAGCTCAGCCGAGCCTATGCGTATTATTTTTTAAAATTATTTTTTTATATATTAATATTCGCTATACAATTTAAATATGTTGAACTGTAAAGTTAGGAATATAACGTGGGAACGAATGTATCAAAATATTGGTTTGTTCTCTTTGACGAGATTTCGTTAAATTAAGAAAGCGCA
>NC_136482.1:123458314-123545814 GCF_053919585.1 Euprymna scolopes | reverse complement strand
TAATTATTTAAATACATTTAATTTTATGTGATATGTTAATGGCGGAAAATCAATGAATGTAGATGTGTTTTGAAGAATGCTATATATATATATAGAAATAACGCATAAAATATAATGTCTCCTTTGACAGAAGTATCCTATCATGGGTTTTAATATTTCTTGACCCGGAGAGGTGTACACACATATCGCCGTTATATTACTTTGAACATGGAGAGTTGTCCACATAGACAAACACACACACAAACTCTACTACTTTATATATATATATATATATATATATATATATATATATATATATATATATAGAGAGAGAGAGAGAGAGAGAGAGAAAGAAAGAAAATCAAAAGAATAATTATACTCATCCTAGCTAGTTCAGATTTCTGCTAGCATGCATTTGAAAGCATATTGAATTATTTTCCCGTGTTTACCGGCAAATATAACAAATATCTATATAGACATATATTGAAGCAGACGTTATACGGATTATTACATTACGATATTGTTTTTATCTACCTATTGTCTTATGTACGCCAAGTAATGCATGATTTCCTCATGTCACATACGCGTGTTCCTCTCACAGCATCAGTCCAACGCAATTTATTTCTTCATTTTAAACTGCATTCCCCTCCATCTTAAACTCAACCAATTATTGAGATTCATCCTCCTGAACACAGCTAAACAATCAAACATTACATGTTTTGCTCTTAGACTTTGTACTGCAAAAACACATATATATTTGTGGACCCTCATTATTTTAGGATATGTTATGTACTTTGTGACTTCATACATTCTTAATTAATCAGCATATAATTCGCTTCATATATATATATATATATATATATATATATATATATATATATATATATATATATATAATGAAAATTACAATTGAATTTACCAAAATGATCCAAGATGGTAAAATTAAAGTAAATAATAAATATTAAAGAATTAATATTTATAAAATTATCTCAGCCAGATATAAAAGCTCGATAAAACCAAATAGGAAATAGAGCTTATAATATGAGCAAACAGTTAATAAAATATGTTAAAAACACTTTGAAATGAGTTAAAAGCATATTTAATCAGAAAAGGAAACACTTGATAAATGGATAGTCCTTAATACGCGGAGTTTCGAAGGACACAAGGAAAAGATTAAATACAACAATTATGCTCCTCCATCTGTAATCACACACAATATGACTCGTAAGAAACCAGTTCAAATAACAAGATCTGCCGCTATCAATAACAATGAACCAGTCTACATTTATAATCCAAACCAAAATACTAATCGCAATGCCTCTAACCCACCCAGTCGCATCAGAAGACAGAAAAATATTTGGTGTAATCCTCCATTTAGCCTAAATGTCAAAACTAATATACCTAAGGAATTCTTATACATTGTACAAAACTCTTTCAAATACCCACACAGATATATTCCTATTTTCAATAAAAATTCAATCCGGATTTCTTATTTAACAATGCCTTATTTAGCACAAAGAATCTTTACATCTAATAACAAAAAATCAATTCAGCCCAAAAAATCCCTTTCCCTATTAAACCCAAAAATAACTGTAATTGTAATATCAAACATCTTTGCCCACTCAATAATGATTGTATCCATAAAGATGTTATATATTCTTGCACTGTTACTGAGCTCCCACGCAATCCTCCCATAACAGACACTAATATTTCGTCTTCAATTATTCTTCTTCCCATCCTCCATCTGCTATAGTTACTAATCCAATACACCATTCGAGCAGCCCTTCCATCTACAATCATACAATAGTAATAATGATGATAATAATAATAATAATAATAATAATAATAATAATACTGATGAGAATAATAATATTTCTCCTAACAGCCATCCTAACACTAACAACACTCATTATCCCCTCAAAATAGTCCTCATACAAACATTGTCCCACCATTTGTTGACCACTATGAACAAAATTCAAACTATTTAACTAATCCAAATCAGCAAATTAATATTAATACCAGACCTCGAGCTTTTAATAAAGTACATACATATATCAGCGCTACTTCAACATTAATTAAGAAAAGAATATCAAACCACATTTCTTCTTTTAACAACCATAATTCTAATAATAACCAAGGAACTTCTCTAACCACTTTAATTAAACAAAAATTAACTCTAACAATACTTCCTTCTCAATCAAATGGACTATTATAAAAAAGTTAAGTCTTATACTCCAGGCTCTAAGTCATGTCGCCTCTGCACAACCGAAGTCATAACTATAATTACTTCCCCTCAAAGTAACAATATAATAAATTCTAAAAATGAACTGATCTCTTTCTGTAAACATAAGTCCAAATTTAATTATGGCAATTTTGAAATTACATAGTTATTACTTTTACCCTTTATATAGATATAAAATATTTTTTCTTTAACTTTATCGTTTTTCGACATATTTCTTAATACTTTATAATTTAATAATCCTTTATTTTAATTATTTATCTTTTCTTTGCATGGTCGGTTTTTTATCTGCATTTTCTGTTTTATTCTTTAAACTTTCCTATCTATCTAATATATCAATCTACCCACACTTTCATATCTTGTATGTATATTTACTGAAATTTTACTATATGAATTTACTTACTTTTTTTCCTGAAATTTCAGATACCGGCCATCTTCTCCCCTTAAATAATTTTTATTTTTTTTATTTTTATTCTTATTTTATTTTATTTTATATTATATATTATATTTTATATTTTATTATATTTTATTCATTTATTTATTTATTCTTTATTTTCTATTTATTTATTATATATTTATTTATTTATTTATTTTTATTTTCCTTTTAGTGTCGTTTAACAACTCTTGCTGACATTGTTTTAAGTGATGACCTGTACATTTCAGTTGACCTATATTATTTTGCCCTATATATATTTTCGAGCCTTTAACATTTCCTGTTTGGGTCATTTTGACGTTTGTTTCCCTTTATTTTATATTTTATATTTAACTTTGTCATTTTTTCTCTCTCTCTCCTTTCTCTTCCCAGATCATTTTATTTATAGTTATCTCGGAAGTAGAGTGAAAAGCACATCTTATTTTTTCTTTTATTAATATTATTTTTCCTTGTACACATTTTTGTGAATTATTCCATGGATTCCTGCATTTGGATTATTATGGACCATCTTCTTCCAATTACGGGATTTCCTTGGATTTTACTAGTACAAATGGAAATTCTTTTAACTTTCTTGAAGTTTTACATTTGGATTTTACCGTCACTGGATTTTTTATCTTCCACCAGACTATCCATTCATGTGTAATCACCTTTTTCTTTACCATATTCCCTCTGCTTAACTTATTTTGTTTTCAAGTAAGATCTTTGACTTACTTGTTGTTTCATGAAATACTTCTGCATGCAAAATCCGATCCCGCGTTTTGCTGATTCCTACCCTCTGATGTGAAGGAGAGTATTTCTTCGAAACTCCGCGGATTAAGGACTATCCATTCATCTAGTGTTTCTTTTTCAGATTAAATATGTTTTTAACTCATTTCAAATTGTTTTTTTAATATTTTATTAACTGTTTGCTTATATATATATATATATATATATATATATATATATATATATTAAATGTATGTCCACCAATATATATATATATATATATATATTTATTTACATATAAATACGTATAGTAAGTTAGGAAATATATATGGCAATTAAGCTGCACAGAATATTTCGCGTTTCATTCTCGTGAAAATTCGTGAGGCTTACTACCTAGCTCTTTCTTTGTATCGAGCAGTGTGGAAGTAAATACTGAAAATTTTCCGTATAAAATTTTATCTTCGTATATTAATTCATGTGAATAAATGAAGCTATCATATATATATCTATATATCTATATCTATATATCTATATATATATATATATATATATATATATATATATATATATATTAATATATATATATATATACATATATATATATATATATATTAATACACTAGCAGCCAAAAATCTAGTACAGTTTAGTTTTTTTTTTTTTCAATTTCCCCAGAACATACCGGGGATTACAAGTAAATTTACAACATTTAACATATAGCTTAAGTTAATACACTGCATTTATTACACTTTATTATAAAGGATAGAATAAAGCTATGAGCATTTCAAATTGTTTGAGGGGATTAAATTGGTCGAAACCGTGGGACAAAGCAAATAAAATAATTTATTGTAGACTATGTAGTCAGTTTTTCAACATAACTTAGTACGAAAATGAAGAATAAGTCGATTACGTCATTTGTAGTCATTGCAGCCGGTTCCACCATTATTATGACACCTTCAGTTGATAATTCCGTCAAAAAATCAATTAATAAACTTCATGGGTAAAACCGTCCAATACGAAAGATATCTGAAGACTTGAAGCTATCGAAAAGTACCGTTGGTAGAGTTATAAAGAATTTCAAGAATACTGGGAAAATTCTATCACTGACGAAAAATGACACACCTCGAATAGCTTCTCCTAGACATGATCGATTGATTAAGAAGATAGCACTGAACGATAGGTTTCAGACAGCTGTCAGAGTTTCTCGTGAACTACATGCCAATCATGACCTCAAACGTCAACAGTATCAAGACGCCTGAATGAAATTGGTCTGTTTGCGAGATCACCAGCTACGAAACCGTTGATAAACAAGAACAAGAAACTCATAATAAAGACTTGCTCAAGAGCATGCGTTGTGGACAGATGATCGGTGGCGAAATGTATTTTTTCTGATGAAAGTAAGTTTGATGTATATGGATCTGTCGGAAGAAATTTATGAGAAGGTTTGCTGGAAAAAATGTAATAGAAAATGCGCGAAGAAAATGGTTAAGTTTTGTAGGGTTTGGTGGTGTTATGAATTATTTCTTGAGAAGGAACGGCTGATCTGGTCCGTCTAAACACCCGAGTTAATGGAACACTATATAAGAACTTGTTGGGAGATCATCTCATCCCAATCTATCTATTTTCTTCACTCCTATAAATTCGTTTTTCTTTTGTGTGTATTGATATTCATATTAAAGATACTCTTTCATATTTATTTAAAAAGAAATTACAGTTTTCTTATATATGAGCTGTGGAAGTGCATTCACTAGCAAAAGATCTAGCTAATTTACGTATTCTTTTAAACATTCATTTTAATTAATTCCTTATTAGTTGCTTCAGTTTTCTTATGGAATGATCATCTTTAGTTAACTATTACGTGTAATTATATTCATGCAGATATACTACATGATTTATACTTGCATAATATTCGCATAAAAAGTTGATAGTAAACACATAATTGTTTCCATACATATTCATGTGTAGGTATATATTTTTGTTTTACAAATTTTGCCTACCAAACTCCTCCTAGAGTTTTTGGTCTACAGACATGAAATTTCATATATAAGTTAGTTGAATTCATGCAAAACTTTATGTTTGGGTTTTAGCCCGGAAAAATCGGTGCAAAAGTGTGAAAATGAAAAACAAAAAATTAAATTTGCTAAATGAAGGCCGAACGTCGGTATTACGAATGCATGACGTAGTAGTTATTGGTTCATATTTTAATTTTTAGCCTTGTTGTAAACATGTTTTCATAGCCCAGTGATTGACGGCAGAGGCAAAATAAATCGTGAGCTAAACATTTTGGTTTCGATTCTCGGTGGTGGCGCATGAGGTTTTTTTTTATATACTTTTTAAATCATTACTATATATTGTATCCAATCTATCTATATATCTACGTATCTATAAAAGTGAAAATGTCGGTCTGTCTTTTCTCTATGGTAGTTAAGGAAGACTATCATACAGAAAGGCATTACTTAACATATTCATACTTTTTAATTTATACATATCCACATAACCTTATGAACAGTACATAGGACTCGAGCAAAGCCGGGTGGAACTGCTGGTATATATATAAAAGTGAACGTGCCTCTGTGTGTGTCGGTGTGCGAGTCTGTGTGTGTACATTTCCCTACGAAATAACTCTGTCAATTTTAAGTCTACACACTAGAAATTTTATATACAGGTTACTGAGATTTGGGAAAATCGTTGTGATCCATTTCCTGCAAGAAATTCGGCTGTTAAGGAGTCAAAGTCCAACGATTTGACCTTTGAGAACTCTACAAAACTCCTCCAAAAATTTTGGGCATAAACACTTGAAATTTTAGATATAGGTTTCTTACACAGGAATCTAACTTAATAACTTTATTTGAGCCCAAAACAATAAATTTTAAGGGTTCATAATAGTGGTCAAAGTTTTAAAAATTTTTACCTCGCGGTCTCTACCAAATCACTCAGACAATTTCTGGTCTAAACATTTGAAATTTTACATAAAGGGTTTTCAGAGATAAGGTAAGTTTTTTAATCGGTTTGGGTCGAAAATTTAAGTTTCTAAGAGGTCAATGTTCAAAAGATTTGAACTTTTCGGTGTCTAGCAAACTACTCTACGAATTTTGGGTCTAATCATTTACAATTTACACGTAACAGGTATTCAGACAGGCCTCAAGCATTTTAATCAGTTTTGGGGCGAAAATTTGGCTGCCAAAATTTAAAGTTGAAAGAGTTGATTCTGCGAAATTTCTCCGCCAATTTGCCGATTCTGCGAAATTTTTCCGCCAATTTGGAGGTTAAAGACTTGTAATTTTATATGTAGGTAACGTGGACATGGGCAAAACTTTATATTTTGATTTGAGATAAAAATAATTAATGTTAATATGCCAAAATTAGCACCCAATTGATAAAAAAGTTGACCTTGGAGAACTCTACCAAACTCCTCCGACAATTTGGTGTCTAAACACTTCAAATTTTAGATATAAGTTCCTTGGACATGGATCTGACTTAACTTGATTTGAGCCCAAAACAACAAATGTTAAGGGGTCATAATAGTGGTCAAAGTTAAAAAAATGGACCTTTTTTTTTTTTTTTTTTTTGCTCAGCATACACCTCCAAACACTCGGGCAACGCCGGGCACCCATGCTAGTGTATCAATCAAAGTGAAAGTGTCTGTATGTCTGTGTACATTTCCCGACACAATAACTCTGTCAATTTTAAGTCTACAGACTAGAAATTTTATATACAGGGTATAGAAATTAGGGAAAATGTTTTTAGTCCGTTTTCAACCAGAAATTTGGCTGTTAAGGGGTCAAAGTTCAACGATTTGGCCTTTGAGAACTCTCCCTATTTCCCGCGCCAATTTTGGATATTAACAAATGAAATTTTAGATATAGGTTCCTTGGACATGGATCTAACTTAATAACTTGGTTTGATCTCAAAACAATAAATGTGAAGGGGTCATAATAGGAGTCAAAGTTTAAAAAATTGACCGATTCGGTCTCTACCAAATTTCTGATTTAAACATTTGAACTTTCACATAAAGGATATTCAGAGATAGGGCAAGCTTTGGGTCGAAAATTTGAGCCACAAATATAGATAAAAATGTATTATGTTCGCATGTCTGCCTAAAACTTTCAACAGAGGCGACGGTTTTCAAAAGATCAGTACCGTTTTGAAGCTCGACCCTTCAGACGACAAATACACATAAACATTAATTCCTTCGCCCTCAACTTAGCACATTTTACAACGAGGGGTGGCTTTTTTTACCGATATTTTCGAAAGTCATCCCCTCTTTTCGATTGTATAGACTTAATTTAAACTTACGTCATTTCTGGTTTGGCAGTGGTCCTAACAGCAAAGACGCCATGTTTTTCCCGTTCTTTTCCTCCTTCGCAGTACGGGTTTTATCTCAATAGACATATATATATATATATATATATATATATATATATAGAGAGAGAGAGAGAGAGAGAGAGAGAGAGAGAGAGAGAGGGGGGAGCGAGGCGGAGAGAGAAAAGACACAGGCACAGAAGGGAGACATAGAAAGAGATCGAATCTCTCGACAGAGGCAACCTTTCTAGGGCAATTGCTCTTGACATATCAAAGGCCTTTGATAGGGTATGGCATAAAGGTTTACTTCACAAGATCTCCAGCTATGGTATTGCTGGAAATGTCTTCTCAATTATTAAATCATTTCTCTCTGATAGGTTCATAAGAGTAGTAGTTGATGGGCAAAAATCAGAAGCTCACAGTATAAATGCTGGAGTCCCTCAGGGGTCGATCCTGGGCCCAACTCTTTTCCTGATCTACATTAATGATCTTCCAAATCACATCCTTACATCATTCGTAGACATTTTTGCTGATGACACTACCATCTATGGTAGCACATCTAAGACAGTAAACGACCAAGTTCTCTCCGATTCTCTCTCCTCTGATCTTGATCACGTTGTACAATGGGGAAAGGAGTGGCTGGTTACTTTTAATTCATCTAAAACCAAGCTTCTCTCTTTACATCATCTACGTTCTGATCCCCATCTGGCATCAATTGAAATGAATGGCTCTCGTCTTGGGGAGGCCTCAAGTTTTGACAGGCTTCTGGGCTTGACCTTTACTCCTGATCTTAAATGGAATACGTACATCAAATCTGTTGCCAAGGCCGCTGGAAAAATGGTCGGATCCTTCTATCGATCCAGTAGATATCTCACTACTGATGCAATTCTCTATCTATATAAGAGCCAGATACGTCCAAGGATGGAGTACTGTTGCCACATATGGGCAGGAGCTGCTAGAAAAGACTTGTCCTGCCTTGATAGAGTTCAAAATAGACTTCGGGGCTTGGTGGGAGATGTCCATTTCTCTTCGCTGCAACCTCTGTCTCACAGAAGAGATGTTGCGAGTTTGTCTCTGCTTTATCGTTATTTTCATGGAAAGTGTTCAACTGAGCTTCAATCTATGGTCCCCCCTCGCCAAACTTTCACAAGAAACACTAGACTAGCTGAAAACATTATCAATAATTTTCCCCACTCTTTATCTGTACCTAAACCTAAACATAGATTCCATGATCAAAGTTTCTTCCTTAGAACTGCACGCCTGTGGAATTGTCTTCCGTTTTCCTGCTTTCCAGCTTTCTATAATATGGTTGTCTTCAAGTCCAACGTGAACAAGTTTCTGATGAGCCGTTCCACTAAGGTTAACAAATTTACCGAACTTCCATTACTATCGATTACTATATTGTCCTTTTGACTACTCTACACTCTTTAACCCTTATCCTTGAGTGGCCTATCGGCCTTGATTAGTGGTGACGTCTATGTAAAAAAAAAAATATGGATAAACAGAAAGATAGACTAATTGAGAAACAGGGGGAGATAAACCAGAGATATTCTTTTTTTAATTATATAGATGTACAATTTTAAGTGCATGGAAATGATTATTGTACAAGTAATAGGTTATTTAGTTCATGTTTCCTTGCAGTTACACACATTCGCACAATATTATCATATGGCAGATAAATTGATTATTTAATTATATTTTTATCTCTATTCTGCCAATCCCATCTTACGGCTGCATGTGTTTCTAACTCTTTTCATTTCTCTTCCCCCTTCTCTCTCTCCCTCTCTGTCTCTCTGTCTCTCTCTCCCCCTCTCTGTCTCTCCTTCTCTCTCTCTTTCTCTCTCTATATATGTATATTCTACTCTACTATTATATAAAAAGAACTTTATGTGTCTATGTATCTGCGTGTGTGTAAGTTCTTTCCTTATGAATTCGAACACGGCTGAGTCAATTCTATAATGAAATTTTACACGAACATACTTCATGCACTCAGCAGTGTTAGATGTTCCGTCGGAATGTCTTCGATAAGTATCGATAATCGATCATAGAAATGATCTCATTAAAGAAGGAACGGGCGATTTTGCCCACAGTTAGTATCTTTCACAGCCTTATATCAAAGTACATTTGATAAGTTTCCTAACTACACAAGTCGAGAGGCCAAGCATATAAAATTAACAGTAGCTTCTTTAATATAACTGGGGCGCATTCGACGTTAATGTTTGCATTTAAACACAATTTCACAATGATACTGGACTTTTTTTTACATTTTATACTTAAATTCAAGCTATTATAACAGCACATCTCGTAATACCAAGCATATAAAAGCAACAGTATTTTTTTTTATATGACATTGGCGCGTTCAGAATGAATGTTTCTCCTTAGAGAACAATGGAAGCGTGATACTTGACTTTTGCATTTTAAACTTTAATGCAAGCTATTATGTAAAGGATAATTTCATAAAACAAACAGTAGGTTCTCTATAGTGCAATGTAAACTACAATATATTGTGAACTTTGCACTACAAGAGGCATGTGAAGCTTCCCTTAGGTGCATCGCGATAGGTCCTCAATTAGAGCATTTAATCAATAGATTTATTTGGAACATGCGCTATTTTATCCATTTTGATGGCAAGAAAAATATGGGAGGGTGAAATATTCTTTGATGATCATTCAATCCTGAGCAATGTCAGCTCACTCTGCTATTAGTGTATATATATATATATATATATATATATATATATATATATATATATATATATATATATATATATAATATATATATATATATATACACACATACGTTTTATTTTTATTACCGTATCTTTCTGTAAAGTTATATTATTGTTTCGGCTACTCGGCCGTTTTGGGGGGCCGTCTGTAGCGTACTTAGACTTTTACAGAAACGTAAAAGTCTGAGGACGCTACAGACGGCCCAAAAAAAACGGCCGAGTAGCCGAAAAAATAATGTAACTTAACAGAAATATACGGTAATAAAAAATAAAACGCATATTTGCTCTACAACAGTATTGAGCACTTTCTTCAGTTTTTATTAATTACCATCTCCATCTCCACTAAATATATATATATATATATATATATATATATATATATATATATATATATATATATATATATATATATATATATAATTATTTTTATTATTATTATTTGTGAGGCGGTGAATTTCTTGAGAGGAGCCGGGTATCTAATATAATTTTGATAACTATGAATGTTTATAGTGTTTTTATTATTATTATTATTATTATTATTATTATTATTATTATTATTATTATTATTATCACTGTTGATATTATTATGGCAGTTCTATAAAATTATAGAACAGAGAGTTCTATCGTTTTCTCAACTGTTTTTACGGAGTGACTGGTGATCAACGAATGTTTCACACTCCCATATTAATATTGTCATCGAAATCGCTCGTTTTTTTTCACTTAGATCGAGGGATTGCCTGCTATAGATTGGGGTACCCCTTGGTGCACCGGGAATAAGCTTTCCTTGCCTCTGCACAGTGATTTAGTTATTTTTGCACCAACCTACTAAAAGAACCTACTGTGTATTTTATATCGTGTTATTTGCATTTGTTCGATGATAATTCCTTAAATTAAAGTTTTAAATTGTATATATGATGTATCATTCAGAAACAAGATACAGCAGCATGCCCGGAGACATACAGACCGAACTTAAAACCAATGTTCTAATGGAGCTCAATAAAGAATATCCGCCTTACTTACTACGAAAATGCTAATTTTATTTGGTGTCTTAAAAGTCTCCTCCCCTTCTACTTTTGCAGATGAAAAGATTACGTTCGAAGACAAAACCTTTGCCAATTATTGTCAATAATTATTGTCAATTTAAAAGAAATCAATATCGTTTCTGAACTGATCGTACACTGAAGTTGATTTTGTTTGTTTTTTAAACTGATTCATAATTTACAATTGTTAACTTTTCTACTCAATATTAATAAAGCTCTAGGATACATATACCCCTTGATCTTATTTTATATCTAAAGTACTATGGGCACTGTTCTTTCAAAATATTAATACATTTATTAATACATTAAAATAAACATTTCTCTTTATTTCCCTCTATAAAATAATTATATATAATATATATATACATATATATTAGAATAGCAACATTTTTTAAATGATGACGCATTAAGTTCGACCTGTCTGTTCTCGAGTCGCTTGCCATCAGTTTTAGGTCCCTTACTTTGTGTAAGCAGAGAAATCTTACAGTTGGAACAATTTAGCAGGACACATTCAATCTAAATATTTTTTTTTCGTTTCTGTCCCTTTTTGCTTATTATTACAATATTTCTACAAAAGAAACATTTCTGTTCCTTCTCTCAGACTTATATCCTTGAAAGGTCCGTCTGATGAAAAGCGGTTCGGGTTTTCTTACTGTTGTGGTTGCAAGGTTGAACAATAATTAGTAAGGAAATACAATGAAGACGCAAACAACAAGATAACGCAATAATAAGTGTATTAAAGAAAAGGTATATTTACAATATGTACAAATGACGGTGTCGAGTCAGAGAGTCTTGGTGGGAGGACATGTACGCTCTTCGGCGTCACTTCCGGTGACATTTGAGTAAGACACACCAAGGCCAACCTAGGCTTGCCATTTATAGTGTTATGTTATTCGCATGTGCAAATAAGTGGTTGCCACCACAACACTTACATTTCGTGATTTTTTTTCTAATCGACTTATTTATTTTATAACATCCGAATAGTGTTTAATTTCTTTTTGGGTTGTATTACATTTCGTATTTTTTAATGCCTTATTTTTTATTTTATAACATCCGATTATGCTTCACTTTTTTCTTATATATATATATATATATATATATATATATATATATATATATATATATATATATATATATATATATATATATATACTATCTGCACGTCCGGCATTGAGGTATGCAGATCAATCCTCTATTAGTTATTATAGATTACGAGCAATAATTTAACCGATGGACTGATTTTCAAACAAACATAAAAATCAATAATAATCATAATGTCGTTCATCAAATCTTTCACGTCAACTGATATTTGGGTTTGACGAGTAATGCCACTTCATTTATGTTTAGTTTTAAAATGGGCAAACAAAGAAATGATTTGCAGCGATTTTAAATCGTCCTTTTCATTTTATCATAAATTTACCTCATTAATAAAACAAAATAAATCGTGAGGTGCACCCGGGCTTGAACATGCGAGCATTCGATCTGTAGTTGAATTCTCTACCATTGAGCTACATCTTCAGATGACAATAAATCTGTTTTTCTTAGGAAGACATGATTTGCTGAGATTTTATTATTTTTCTTAATCGGTGTAACGTAAAGTTTATTCCTTATTATCTATAATAAATAGGGGGGGGCTATTTTATGATCGGATTTTTACGATTTTCGGAAATGATTTGACTTCATTATCTCCCTTTACCGATGTAACATAAAATATTCCCCGGGGGGGAAAAAATCTTCTTTTTATCGATAAGAAAGAAACATTTCTTTTAAGATCGGATTTTTACGATTGTCGATACTTATCGGATCAATTTTTGTACAAAATATTTCTAAGAACACTGCCAGACATATAAGTACCTTTGTGTTAAATTTGCAAAAGATAGGCTCAGCCGTTTCAGAACCTATAAAAATAGAACTCACGCATACAATCAAAGTGCCTTTTTTATAATAGTATATATATATGCATTATTATTACAAACTGTATATATGTATATATATAATATTGCATAGTATATATTATATGTATATATATATATATACATATATATATACAGAGAGAGAGAGAGAGAGAGAGAGAGAGAGAGAGAGAGAGAAATAAAAAGGAACAAACCGTATTATATGTTCATCAACGTTTCGTCTTTATTTCGAAATAAAGACGAAACATTTATGAACACATAATACGGTTTGTTCCTTTTTGTTCCTCTATTTTGTCGGAATACTATGTCCATTATGTTCATCATATATATATATATATATATATATATATATATATATATATATATATATATATACATGTGTGTGTATATATATATATATATATATATATATTGTATTCTTCCGTCAACTTTTGCGTATGAAGTTCACACAACATTTAAGTTGTCCGTAATCCACACTGATTATTTATTTATAAGTATTTAGTCTTGTGTAGTATTTAGTCTTGTGCTAATTGCATGCCGCGAAAATAACACACAGTAGATATTAGATTTTATATCAGAGTTTTTCGTATCTTAAATGCATGGCTTAACGAAGACTGAGGATGTGATTCTCCTAGCCGTTGTAAACACCTACTACAATACACATCTGAAAATATTTACGTCCAGTCGCAGTACATTCAGCGCCTAGTATTTCCAAGTGCTCACCCATCTCCTTCTCTCTAAGCTCATTGTTTCCTAATGTTGGTGATCTAGCGAAAACCGATGTGCGCACATGATCATACCACACACACACACACACACACACACACACACACACACACACACACGTAAATATCCACACGCACACACACACACGTAAATATCCACACGCACACACGTACACATGCACGCACATATTTATATACATATATGTATATATAGAAAGAGAAAGTTAGAAAGAGACACACACACACAAACTTAGAAGAGTTAATTAAAATATATTTATATATATATATATATATATATATATATATGATATTTATTATTACACGAGGTTAATTCACACTAAATGACAAATAATAAAGAAATTTGATTATTTTAAATCTTTCGTTTTAATTATAATCTCTATCTTTACTATTATATGAAAGGAACAGTGTGTGTGTGTGTTTATGTACGTGAGTGTGTACATGAGTTCGTTTCCTATTAACTCCTAAATGGCTAGACTGATTTTTATAATTTCCCACAAATCTACTTTATGTATATGCCGGCATTGGAATATCCTCGATAAATAATGATTATCAATAATCGCCAAAATAAATCGTAGAAAAAAGAAACATACGATTTTAAGCAAAGTTAAAACCTTATACACCTAAACATCACAAATGGATTTAGAGAAGTTTAATTACCGCAGAAGCAGAAAGGTCCGGCATATATTTTTTTTTCTCTGTGTTGACAGGGGCTCGTTCAAAATGAATGTTTGTGATTAGATCAAAATTGCAGCATGATACTAGACTTTTCCGTTTTAAACTTTAATTCAAGCCATCGTCACAACACTGGTAGAATAGGCTGGTAGATAAAATCAACAGTGGGGTCTTTGATATGACAGGGATGCGTTCGAAATGGGTGTTTCTGTTCCTAGCACAATGGTAAAATGATGCTTGCTATTTACATTTTAAACATTAATTAAAGCCATTACATTCAATAATAGGTTGTCTACAGTTCAATGTAGACTACAATGTATTGTAGACTAATCAAGCGATATAGGATTAATGACAATGAATTATGGTAAGGTCAACCATTCGTTGATCGTCGCATCTCCCTGCTCGTATTAAATGTTTGCCAGTTTTGACAAAACATGATTCATGTTCGAAAACATTTAACATTTGTCAACCCTATATTAAAGGAAGTTCATAATGTTGTTACAACAAAAGTTTACTTTCACAAAACATCCGATTTGCTGATGTACGGAATGTGGTTTTCATTTTTATATTTTAGCGATTTCGTAGTGAAATCGGGAATAAACGCTTACTTAAGGTTTGTGTTAACTTCATGAAAAAGATGCTGAAATAAAATGTTTTATTTTTTAACTTATTTTTAACCGAAAAACCCATGTACATGTTTCTATGTTTTACAAGAATAACCATATATCAAGGCCCTTAGTCCACTCAAAAATAAGGGTTAATGAATGTACAGTAGTCAATGGGAAAATGTCCTAGTAGTCGTTAGTAGTGGAAATTTGGTAAATTGGATTAATTTAGGGGACGACTCATCAAGAACATTTCACAATGAACTCGAAGGCGACCATATTGTAGTCAGTTGAAAAAAAAAAGGAAAACGGAACAGAGTTCCACGGGGCTACAGTTCTCACAAGTAAGATTTATTCATGGAATCTACGTAAAGGTTTAGAATGTGATAAATTATTGATTTCAACTACATAAGTGTGTTTTCTTTTGTGTGTGTGTGAAAATAAGGCCGAGGGGCAAAGACTGGAGCTCGAACGAGCACTTATCCTGAAAATAACGATAAAACAGACTCGTATCGTCTGTTCTGTGGGAAGATGTTGCAGGCAAGAGAAAAGACCAGCTCACGTTAGGTTACGAAGTCGATTTTGAACTCTGTCAAGGCAGGATAAGCTGCTTCTAGAAGCTCCTACTCAGGTATGGAAACAGTACTCCATCCTTGGACGTACTTGGCTCTTATACAAGTAGAGAATTACATCAGCAGTGAGGAAAAATAAAGGTTGGAATGGACATTTTTGGAAGCTCTCCTAGTACCAAGAAAGATAAATCAGGGACAGAAACAACATTTATACCTAGTCTAGAGCACTAGGGCAAGAACGTGAATATTGAAAGCATCATTCGAGGCGGATGCAGGAGCGGACATATTAAAACACTTAGTCTCACCCAAAACCGCCGATTTGGAAGCCAAGGAGACCTTCATCGGTTTGTCAGTAGATCAATCTCCAAGGAACCTGCCAGCCGCTTAAGTAGGGTGAAGAGATCAAAATAAAATAAGCAATTAGTAAAACATCAGACAGAAGAAGACAAAAGGCTATTCAGACATAATGCAAGTGGCTATGAAGCCTATAACGTCGCCAGTCAAGTCGGGACCAGGCTAGGCCACAAGTTTACGCTCTTAGGATAAGAGGATTTAAAATGGATAGATATTTAAACGCTGCCCACTTCAGTATTATGTGACACAAGGTCGGAAAAGTAGGGTGTCAAATAAACTTCCCTAAAAGAGGGCGTTCTGTTAGAGAATAGCTGGTCAAAAGCAGTAAATTATCTGTTTATCTATCTGCATATCTATTTATTTAATTGTATGTACACAATCTGTGTATATCTCTTTCTATACGTATGTCTGTATATATAATTATGTATCTATCTAGCGATGAGTGGGCAATAGAGATTTGAATCATCATGTTTTCACTGACCGGCCAAGTTTGCAAACGGAGACTGAAACATGTCACGTGTTCCGGTTTGCACAAGAATAGTTGAGAGTTGGATTAGAGACACCGAGAAAGACAGGTGGGCTGAAACCAGGTCTTCCTATGAGGGAGTGCGGGGTTCTAAGAATGGAGAGAGAGACCCCCCCAAGCCAATGATCGTCGATAACTCCCTTCAAGTATAATGAATACCTGGGATTAAAAAATACATAAAATCTTTCATTTTCTTGGGACCTGTTTTCAAATTATTCCTTTAAACAGATTCCAGCTTTACAGAAAACAGATGGCGAACCTCCCAGAAGAAACAATAGTAAAAACAGGTATGTCGTCATGTATATATTATATGCATTTTATGTTCTGAGACGCACGCACCAACACCTAGATCAGTCACGAGCTAAAGTCGACATTTAGTATGAAGACAACAGTCTATACACAATAAACACAACGTACATAGTTACATGCATATGATCATCAGTTTTATAACATACGTTTAATTTCGTGCCGTTCTGTGACACAAATACGTCACACACACCCAATACCACAACTATTGCCTATAAAAAATGTCCTGGCCACCAGCGTCGGAATTCCCCTCAGGTAGCAAGCAATTAAATTATTCCACCCAGAAGCCGGGTGGCCAGGCCTGTGAGAGTGGACCTCGTAGATGATAACCAGACAGCGTACCTTACAGCCCGACAAGTACGCGGCCAGTACCTGTGGGGCTGAATGTCAAGAAATAATTTTTGACTGGTATTTTGTATACGGGGTCTCCAATCAACAGGAGCGGTAAAGAGGCTCTATCCAATTAAAATGCATATATATATATATATATATATATATATATATATATATATATATATTCCTCACCAATCCAAATCGTTCCTCACCAATCCAAATCATTGTATCTTTCCCCTGAGCCCTTCTACTGCATATCAAGTATTCAGAATGCATAAAAGCATTTTCGCAGTACATTTTGGTTACATGTTTCCCAAGCGGTGGAAATGTCTGTAAATGGTTCTAAATGTCTTCACGGGTGTGTTCCAACCCTACCTTTCTTGTTGGGGGTCAGGACATGGTCATTGCTTTCTTTTGTTTTCCATCTCTTTTCTCCTTTTACTATTTTTTATTTGTTCTTTTATTACTTGGGTGGAAGTGAGGGCCGCGTTGGTACTTGGTCAAGTGGGTGCGTGGGGGAGTGTGTTTGTGTATGTGTGTGTGTTTCCTTGTATTGGTTTGTAGAATGTATGTTATATGTCTAATAGTTTTATAACATTATAAATTTATTTGCTTTCCTAAGAAAGCAAATGTGATACGTTCGTGTTAATGTGTGTGGGTGGGGGGACAACCTTCTCTGAAACAGGGGTAATCGGTAGGGATGTTTTCATTTAATTGTGATTTTGATTTTTTGGATTTTTAGATTTTAGTTTCTTTCTATTGTGATTTCGTTTTAATCTTAGTCCTACGGGGCATTCATAATATTACGTTTGTTTAAATAAAAATATTTATTTATAATGAGACATAGGGGATTTTGTTTGTCTCCCCATGTGGGTAGGACCAGATCCAGGATCGCTTTTTAGTGTGGGGGAAGATCTCGCTCCCCAGGACGGAGGTGACAGCTGGAAATTCACAAGTAAAAGAATGGGAATTATCTCAGTCATAAAGGATTCCTCCTCCACTGATTGACGGTAGGAGGGGTGAGCGCAGTGTTGGAACAGATACTACACTGTGGTTCTAGGTATATTTTAGTGTTGTAGGTTTCGAGGTAAGTTTGTATTGTTTAATGTGTTATCCTAGAGATAGGAGTGTTGTGCCTGTGTGTGGCTGAGTGTGTGTGTGTGTGTGTGTGTGTGTGTGTTATTTTTAATGTATCGGTTCTGCTTTAAGTGTGGGGATGTACATCTGTATGAACGTGCGAGCGTGTGTGTTTTTCATTTCATTCCATTTGTTTGTGTGTTGATATTAAGCTCTGTTTTATTCGGGAATTAATCTTGTTATGAATTTATTTTTCCTGTGTACATAAATGAAAGTAGTTGTCTGTTTGAAAGATTGGCAAGAGACATATTATATATATATATATATTTCTATGATGCAATATATATATATATATATATATATATATATGTATAAGCATATGATTGAAATATTATATATATAAGTATATGATTGAAATATTATATATATATATATATATATATATATGATTGAAAACATTATATGTGTGTGCGCGTGTGGGGTGTGGATATATGTGTTTGTGGAATATTTGAAATTTCATATAAATGCGTAGAAATATAGAGTACAAATTGATTATATTCGGGAAAGGAAAACATGTGTAAGACCAGAGAGTACAACAGCCAAAGCTTTGTGAGATGTAAATGGTGTCTACATAGATAAGGAATAAATTGTTCGAAACATGTAAACAATGTATATTTCACAAAGTTATTTTCAATTTTACAGAATTCTTTTTTAACTTATCCTAGTAAAAGTGAATGTTGTACCCACTACGTATATATTTCTTGTTTGTTTGTTTTTTTATAAATTTTTGTCCACTGTTATGCTGCAGTTATACTTTCGAATATGAATCACGAGAGTTGACTTGCGGTCGATTAGTAGTGATTTGACGTGGGTTACATGTTGTCTTATCATGATTACGGGCAAGGTGTTTTCGACATTGCTGATAACAAGAAACGTAGGACTGGCATTGAACGGTTGTACAACATAAGCGAACAAATTCATTCTTATAAAAAATAAAATTATTTTATTGTTAACTGCTAAGGAGCATTTATACCTCTGCGACCAGACCAAAAGCCGCTGTGACCGCCGAGACCTACGATTCGTCTCGGCAGCTGTCCCGATTCAACTGTTCAATATAATTATTCTCTCTTTAAAAGAAAGAGAAAGATAGAAAAGCGAACGAAAGGGAGGTCGAGAAAAAGAGAGCATACATGCATTCCAAAAATAAAGAGATTAAAATACTGCCATTGTCTGAAAAACCTGACAGGGTTAATCGTTCACCACTTGTCCTCTGATAGCTTTAACTTGGTTAAGTTTTATAAGCACTCTGAGTCAAGTTGATATTCGTTGATATTTTGAAATACCTGCATATGCCTGTATCTGCACATTTCCCTCATGAGTACGGAAAAAGTTGTCTACAAGGTTTAATCATGCAGAAGCTCGAGGCCTCCCCAAAAGGGTGCTTCTTCGTTATGCCACAAAAAGACAAGCCACAGACTCGGAACCAGGTCATCGCTATATCCACCTCTATTCACATGCGAAAAATTATAATTGCTGCATAACAGTGACATATAAAATAATTAGCATCATTGTCAGCCGGAATGTTCACATATTGGGTGTATTCTCACAATGTTGAACCGTGATGAATAATGTACTAATTAAAAATTAAATTAAAGTGACTGCCTCCTCGGAATTGAAGCCCCATCCCTGAGTACATCTGATACTAAATAATAAAATTAGAAATTACTTACGACATTTATCCACTCGCAGTTTACGAAACAAGAGCAATCAACTTCTTGAATTTAATAAAGTACAGAGAGACCATTTGGAAATAATGTATAGATACCTGACTTTG
Organism: Euprymna scolopes; assembly: GCF_053919585.1. NCBI lineage: Eukaryota > Metazoa > Mollusca > Cephalopoda > Sepiida > Sepiolidae > Euprymna > Euprymna scolopes. The sequence goes on along the minus strand of NC_136482.1, from coordinate 123,525,452 downwards.
ATTAAAAAAAAGACTCCCGAGTTCACCAAGACCTATTTTGAGATAGGCGGAGATTACATTCGCCGGGACATTGTTTTAATAACACCCTAGATGAGAATAGTCGTCCAAATAATCTAAATAGCACAAATAACAGCAACTAAAACCACAATAACAAAAATCAGATAACAAAGAAAGAATTGTAGCAGATAAAGAATCACTGATGATGCCGATTACAACGATGATAATAACGATGCTGCTTATGTTTAAAATGATGGATGCTGATTGATGCCACTGATTTGATGAAAAAAAATATTCTTTACAATAAAACATAAAACATTTCCGAAAAAACATTCAGTACAGAATATCTCGAAAAATAATTATTTTCTCTTTCTTCTGCGCTCACGCCTTCTCTCTCTCTCACACACACACGCACAAACACGCACACACACACATACACTCATACACACGCACGCACACAAACATATACATACTCTCTCCATCACTTTCTCTCTAATTTCCATTCTGATTAGGTGCATTCCGCAATTAAAATCCTTTTCTATCTTTTACTTGCTGCCTCTCCCCCATCCTATCTTTCCTCCACTTTTGCCAATTGAAACTACTTGAAAACCTCACCTTCATCAACCCTGTTACCAACAGCGACACGTTTACTGTCAACGATTACCTCCATCCTACTCCTCGTCTTCACAAATCGGTTCGGCCTTCACCACAATCCGTCATCTCAGTGTGGTTCCTTTTTGCCTATCGACCCTCTCTTTGTTTTTCATCTTCATCTTCTTAATTCTCATCTTAGAGCCATTTTCTGTCCTGATCGATGGCAACTCCACCCTACTCTACCCACCAAACCACTCATTCTGCCGAACTGTCAATTTCTTCTCCAGAATTCGTTTTTGCTCTCCTTTCATTTCTTCCTTCTTTTTCTTTTAAACGAACATTTCTCCTACCCCTAGTACTACTCACCCCTTCTCTCTTCACCCCATCTTTATCATCTTATTATACCTTCTTCTTTTTCGCTTTTTATCCCGATCCGCCGACCACGCTCCGGCCTATTTTGAACAGCAAACGAAATCGTCGCTTCGGGCTACCAATTGTTGCAAGAGCTCGGTTAGTTCAGTCTGGCAGAAACTGCGCAGTCAAATCATTTGCGCGAGTTAAGTTCGCTTGAAAACTGCTCGCTTCCTGTCTACGGTAGGTGATGTGAGGTGGGATTTGCGGGTGCCCGCGGGCTGCGAGCTACTGCCAAGTATGGAGGCCAAGGAGTGACATAAACCCTGGCAATTTCCATATTTGCGTAAATCGTTATTTTGTGTCAGCCTCGCTGGTATTGTTCCCAGAATTTCTTTGATAATACAAACAAAGTGCTTATTTATATCGACTCTCTCGTCGCCCCGACAATTTAGCACCGAATACTGCACTGACAACTCGCATGCAGCTTCATGGATGCGTGAAAATAACATAATCCACGTCCTCCGCCAGGCAGATGATTTATGTACAGGTATAACGTCCACAGCATACAAAATATTATGTAGGCATGCCAACCAGGCTGGTCTGATCGTCGGATATATCAATATAGAAAGTAAAATATTGAAAACCGATGCGTTTAGTAAACAACAGCTGATATTCAGATGATTAACGTGACAGAAGAGGAAACACGTATACAGACTGTGGTATTCTATTCCTAAAAAAATAAACCATCGTATGGAAAATATTAAAAAAAACTGAAAGCACTACGCCGGTGTAGTTATCGAATCCACGTACATCAACCGGTATACGTGTTAAAGTGAGTTTGATGATTCTCATTTAAATAAATAAATTTTTGTTTGGGCTGAAAAAAATGTTCATCTGAATTTGAATGTTTAAAACCGCAAGAACTTTCTTGTCAACCTGATATTAATAATTTCACAAGATAAATGCATGATTTCGGTGCCATTAGCTGGAAATCAAAGCTTTCAGCGCCGCAGTCTTAGACGTTATTAAGCGCTACAGCCTTCGTTATTACTGCCTAAGCTATCGCTAAGCTAAAAATGAAGCAAATTGAAGGAAAAAAGATATATATGCACTAATGTTTAGAAGTAAGTCGATTTATTTCTTCCAATATCAACTATTTTCTTTTAATTTTAAACCTATGGCAGCTATCCGTACAAGCTAAAAAACGAAATCTGTAAATTAAATAACCAGAGAAGAGTTTGCTAGAGACTTCTCACACACACGAAAAGCCGTTATATATATATATATATATATATATATATATATATATATATATATGATATATCTGTATGCTAGAATGTTTCCATCCTAATGCCACGCAATTATGCATGATGTGAAAACCATGCATAAAAAGAATTAAAAAGAATAGTTAAATGAATCCTATTATCTCATAAGAAAAAATAGTAAATATTTTTTTTGAAAAAGGATATGCAAATTTGTTGACCTTTATGAAGTTGGCTGCGTGGCCATGACTGAATATTTTAAAAAGTTTGCTTTAATAATAATTACCAAATAGAAAAATGGACTTATAATATTAATGTCAGGGCGACAAAAAACCTTGACTGTATGGATCTCGATAGATTTAGCAAATGTGACATACACTTATGATGATGGGTGTACCTTATTATTAAATTCCTTCTCCTGATATTATTATTATTAATATTATTATTATTATTATTATTATTATTATTATTATTATTAGCAGTAGTAGTAGTATCAGTAGTAGTCGTAGTAACAGCAGTTGCGAGAGCTGCTTTCTCAATCAGAATTACTGGATCTTCGAATAGTCTTTCAAGTGAGGTAATAAATGCACCAACAACGCTACAACTAAAGGTAAATTTAGACAGGGGTTTAACTACTGTATACTCTCCTGTGTAAGTTTCTACCAACCTTTTCTCTTTCTAACTGTTAAAATCGCCTGATTGTATTATATTTGTCAAATAAATCGAATTGAATTGAATAATATCACTCATTTTCTGTATTGACTAAATGGCCAACCTGGGCGTGTCAAGTTCGTTTGAAAAAAAAACTAAAAAAAAACACTTTCATCGAACCCACAACCAGACTTATGTCATACCTACTAGTGGCGGTAAATGAAATAACAAATGCAGTTCCCCAGAGTCTGTAAACCGGTAACACGATATAAATGTTTGAATTATACTATGAGTCGGTTACCTATGATTTCTAAACCATATCGCATGTGTGTGGCTATTATCCCCATCTCTTCCTAATATGCCAGTACTCTCCACTCTTTCTCATGTAAGATGAAGTATTTCTGGCAGTTTCAGTTCGATTGAACTTGTGTAACGTAACCTGATTTAGATCTTTTGTCAAAATTCTATTTGAACGTGTGTGTGACTGGCCGGCGTTATTTTGGCATGTAGGGTAGTTTTTGCATTTACAGATAGTCCTTACAATTTTGGCACTTTACTGCAGTGCCGGGTGTGTCATGGTGCCGTTTATTATTATTATTATTATTATTATTATTGTTGTTATTATTATTGTTGTTGTTGTTGTTGTTGTTGTTGTCGTTGTTGTTGCGTTGTTTTTGTTATTATCATCTATATATCAATACCGTAATTCGCTTAGACCATTATCATCTTGGCATTCCTTAAAAGGATAATGGAATATTCTCAATGGCTAATAATAAACAAAAACACTTATATATTAATATGTCGAAAAAAGTAAATCATATAGTGCATTTATCGTTTACTGAACCTTCACATCTCCGGATTTCAGGTGAAAACATTATTACCTACGTATATGTCATGGTGAAATTAGTAAAAATTCTAACACACTTAAGGTGAAAACATTATTACCTACATATATGTCATGGTGAAATTAGTAAAAATTCTAACACACTTAAGGTGAAAACATTATTACCTACATATATGTCATGGTGAAATTAGTAAAAATTCTAACACACTTAAGGTGAAAACATTATTACCTACATATATGTCATGGTGAAATTAGTAAAAATTCTAACACACTTAAGGTGAAAACATTATTACCTACATATATGTCATGGTGAAATTAGTAAAAATTCTAACACACTTAAGGTGAAAACATTATTACCTACATATATGTCATGGTGAAATTAGTAAAAATTCTAACACACTTAAGGTGAAAACATTATTACCTACATACATGGCATGATGAAATTAGTAAAAATTCTAACACACTTAAGGTGAAAACATTATTACCTACATATATGTCATGGTGAAATTAGTAAAAATTCTAACACACTTAAGGTGAAAACATTATTACCTACATACATGGCATGATGAAATTAGTAAAAATTCTAACACACTTAAGGTGAAAACATTATTACCTACATATATGTCATGGTGAAATTAGTAAAAATTCTAACACACTTAAGGTGAAAACATTATTACCTACATACATGTCATGGTGAAATTAGTAAAAATTGTAACACACTTAAGGTGAAAACATTATTACCTACATACATGTCATGGTGAAATTAGTAAAAATTCTAACACATTTCAGGTGAAAACATTATTACCTACTTAAGTGTCGCTTTGGACGTCATAATCATGACAGTGGAATTCTCCAAATGGCTAATAATAATAAACACTATTTTTTAGGAAAAAAATTATCAACTTTATTTAAAGTCACTTCTGATTATTTATAAAAAATACCCTGGAAAAGTTACTTCTGATTAATTGTAAGAAACTATGTTGTTTTTCAAATACTATATTTATTATTACAAATTTTAACATTACAAAAGTGCTCTGGAATATCACTTCTGATTGGTGATACTAAAATGCACAGGAAAAAGTAACTTCTGATTAATTGACGTAATGCCTTGGAAATGTTACTTCTAATTAGTTATAAAAATGCCCTGGAAATGTTACTTCTAATTAATTATAAAAATGCCCTGGAAATGGTACTCCTAATTAATTATAAAAATGCCATGGAAATGTCATCATCCCCCCACCACAGCCACTGCTACCACCGTTTCCACTGCAACTACCCCTCCAAACCACCATTGCTGGTTTGGAGAGGTAGTTGCTGCCCTAAATATCGCAGCCACTCCACCACCGACACAGCTGCCACCACCGCTACCGCCTCCACAACCCCCATCGCCAAAACCGCCACCACCGCCACCGCCGCCACCGCCGTGTCCATCTCTACTGCAACTGCTACAACCACTGTCATCACAACCGCTTTAACTCCACATTAACTGCTATAACCACCACTATTGCTACCACAACCATTACTGCCACCACCACCACCACTAATACTATTGCCACCACCACCACCATTGCTACTGCCACATCTACCACCACTACAACCAGCACCACTGTAACTGCCTCAAACAACACCAACGCCACCACTTTCCGCACCACCACCACTGCCACCACCTCCATACTGCCACCACAACCATACACATCACCACCGGCACTACCACTACCATATAACGACAATACCAAAATATCACAACACAAGCACCATATACATCGCTGTCATAACTACCGCCGCCACCACCACCACTGTGACTATCACGACCACCACTACCTCCATCGCCACCACCTCCACATCAATTAGTTGTTGGTGTCCTGTAAGGGTAAACTATGCCCATTTCTGTTGGGCGGTGACTGTTTTTCCTTGATTTGCGATGATATGCAATTAATTTATAATAAAACAGTGTATTTCTGTATACATTTGGAAAACTGCAGAGTCATCTTCCAAAAACGGTGTCAATATTACAGTGGTGGTGGTGGTGGTAGTGGTGGGGTGATGAAGCCCGATTAGGTCCTCAGGAGATTTCAAAGGATTACCAAACCTTCATTTTAGGCAGGGGTAAGGAGAGCAGTATCTATTTTGTGGTAACAAGGTAATATCCTAAGCATTGTCTCCTCGGTTTTTGTTTAGGCAGAGGTGGGGGAATAGTGTTCGTTTTATTATTACAAAACAACTATTTAATGTGTTATCTTTTCCTTTGTTTAGTAATTGTTAACATATGTTATCCGTACATATATGTAAAAAAATACTCTTAACCTTAATGAAAAGGAAATTTAACGTGTGACGTATATAAGTATTAAACTGGAAACTAACGCCAAACCATCAAGTGGTATGGATTTTAAAAATAAATAAGGTGCTTCTAGAGTATAGTACTATATGAAAAACAAACTCTTAACCGTGATGTACGGAAAAGTTTTCACAGCCGAAAATTACGTAAAATAATCGAGTAGTTTTAATTTTTAAATAAGAAATAAGGTATTTGTACAGTAATCTACCACAAGAAATAACGTACTTGTACAGTATAATACCTCTAGAAAATTACACAGAAAACATTGTGACGTCCATAAAAGATTGTAACACTGAAACTCACCCAAATCATCGAGTAGTATGTCTTTTCATTATGATCTCATTTAGGTGAAATACTGTACAAGATCTTATTTCTTGAGTAGAATAGTGTACAAGTACCTTATGTTTCTCATATAATCACCAGCGGGTAGAGAGAACAAGCAGGGCATAAGGAATTAGTCACGAAAATATTTGAAGCAGTTTACGATCTGAAAATCATTTTGTTTAATATATATTTTAAGAGTGGAGTGTAGTGGGTAACTTCCAGTAATTGCTGAAGCAGTTTACGATTTAAACATCACTTTATTACATGCATATTTTAAGAGTGAGGGCTATAAGAAGTCAGTCCTGGAAATGGCTAAAGCAATTTCCGATAAAAAACACTTTATTTCGTCTAACAAATTCAAACATTCAATTTCAAATGTATTAAGAATATTTATCTCATGAAATATATATATATTTGCAAGTGTTGCCATATCATCTGCCAAAATCCTACACTTTTATTTTTTTCTTTAGCTAAATTCGACTAATCGAACTCCCTCCTGATTTATTTCATTGTTTTAGCACTATGAAAAATTGCAAACATGTTCCTATCAAATCTTATTACATGCCAAATTATCAGCTTATCTAGAGAAAATTGTGACATAATTATTACGAACATGCCTCTTTACAAGTTCGTTTACAAGATTTAGAAGTCGCTTTCATTAAATTATAATCTCTAGAAAAACTTAATATCTTACTATTGTTTTATTTCTTGCACAGTTCTCAATATTTGCTTAGTAAAATATTTATTGTTTTAATTTACGGTCTCTTCGGAACTAATATTACACTTATTATTCTATTGAAGGGCATTCTATTGTTTTCTTATGTGATGATATTTTCAACTACCATGAAATTCCCACATGTTCTGCTACTTACTATTATCGCTGTTGTTGTTGCTGAAGAAAAAGAAGAAGAACAACAACACCACCACCACCACCAACAACAACAACAACACCACCAACAACAACAACAACAACAAGAATCACGGCGGGTTCTCACAGAAATTGTTGTCGGTGACTGCTCATATGCAATACCCAGTTCTGTTTTCTGGAAAGTTAATGACAAATCTTTAAAAAAATTTCAGTGAATAGAGCGTCTTTGGATAACCGTTGCAAATCATTTTACCTTATCACACGAGCAGTTTACCATCGATTTGTTTCTAGATTAATTATTTTTATACTGATTTGTTCTTACATAGCTCATCATCAGAGATTCTCCATGACAGCAACCGCTGGTGTTCTATGAAGTCTCGGTGACAAAAGTCGCCTAAAATTTTCAGTAATCTCAATCCCTTTCAATGATCATTGGAAATGTATGTGTATTATTCCTACAGCTACTCGCCATTGACGTCTTGCTGGCAATGACTATTGATTACCACTGGAATTTTAGAAGCTATAAGCTCCCTCCTAGGTCTAAGTCCTCTTCTCATTAATCAAGTGGAAGTCTGGTTAGTACTTTCTCTCCTACTACATAATTTTGTGGGCAGGATGAATTTACTAACGATTATACAGTTTCAGTTTTCTTGGTTTTATATAGCGTTTGTCTATCTTTTTGTTTTACTTCTGTTGTAATTTCTTTATGATCGGATGACGATTAAAGCGATTGTATATTAGTCTTCAGATTCCAGGGTTTTCATTAATATTTAAGCCGTTTTCATTGATGATATCCTTTGTATCCTCTCAGCCACCCGCCTGATTAAATTTTCCTTTATTATTATTTAGAATATTTTCGAGGTTGTTCTCAATGCCTGTACAATTATTGGTGTCATAAGACTTTCTTCATCTTCCATATCCGTTCAGCTCTATGATTAGCTCCGTGTATTTCTTTCACTTCTTCGTCTCCTTAATATTCAATATACAGTCTGCGAGAACGGCAAAATCTACAATCGGACAAGATTTCTTTTCTACTTAGTATCTATTATGATATCTGTTGTTTCTACTTAGTATCTATTATGCTCTTGCTTGGATTGGGTTTATCTGTTTTACGTCCATGTCCCAGAGAGTTTATGTTTTCAACTTTCAAGTAGTGTAACGGGGTTGTATGTATACCATTTGTCAGGGTATTCAAGATTCAGTTGTTTACATAGTTCCAGTGAATTGTCTTCTTCCCCTGATATGATTATTTAAAATATGTTATTATTATTATTATTATTATTATTATTATTATTATTATTATTATACACTACGAATAGTCACACAGACCATCATCAAAGAATTTTCTTTGAGAACAACTTGTGATGTTCTCTAGAGTCTGTGTGACAACAGGTTTCCAGGAGTTTCAGTATTCTCCACCACTTTCGCTAAACTTTGCAGATTCGTTTGCATTATCGTAACATCTGCTATCCATTGATTACTCGTTAGCAGCGACCAGTGACTTGCAAAGAACTTTTTTTTCAAGGTAAGTGCTCAAGAGAAAAACCGGCTAAAATATAGTAATGAACAACGTCTAAGTGGGGCACGGACCTATAATACATTCAACTTTTAAAACAGGAGTAAAAGTGGCAGATGCTTGGCCACCCCTAGTACCTTCGTTGCACATCCCTTGCAGTGATCAATGGTCTTCACTCGAATTTGGATGTCTTTCCATCCTCCTTGACCCTCACTTATTTGGTGTGGTACTAGTTTATGGTAACACGAGATAAAAAAATGAAGATTAGCTTACATTTCTGCATTTTTGTTATCATTGTTATTAGTAGTAGTAGGAGTAGTAGTAGTAGTAGCACCAAATATTCATATATTATATAATGGATGGTATTATAGAAAGTACCAAATATGTGAGTATGTTTCCTTGTTCTTATTTAGATGACGACTTATATATGTGTTGTTGTTCGTGTTGTAACAGTCTTAGTGTGTTCATGTGTGTGATCACGTTTTATGTGTTCGATATTATATATATTCATTGTGAGTGTTCATATTGTCTTAGGATGTTCATGTTTGTGGTGATAGCATATTGGTGACATACACAGGGTATATATAAATAGAGAGACAGTTCTGTATATATATATATATATATATATATATATATATATATATATATATATATAATAGACAGGGTACATATTACTACAATAGCACCAAGCCTGTAATCAAACTAGAAGAGATTTTTTTAATATCTTGATAGATAGCCTGAGAGATAGTTTGACATTTACGTTTGACAGTTGTACGTATAATATAAACACATTACCTTTCTCGTTGTAATGAGGAACATAGAAGACGGCAGTTATAAAAAACATGATGATCATTTATTCTTCGACCGGTCGGAAATGATTCTGTATTTCAGGGATTCAAAGTTGTTACATGGTTATTTCTAAACACTTCCGTTTCCAGAGGCACCCTTGACTTTAACCGAGAATCGGTCTTAACCTCTCTGCTCCTCTGATCTGACTGATCTAACTCCCCTAACTAACTTCGAACTTTTTTCTTTATTGAGAAATCACATAAATGTCTGGTAAACGTGACCATAACTCGCGTGTTTCCAACATGCGCGATTTGCACGTTTTTGAAACCATTTCTGATGACTAGGAAATTTCCCATACTCTTTGTTGTTTTACAAAGGAATTTAACCTACTTGTCTAATTCTGTAACCCATATTTTATTATGCATTCTTTCTAAGAATGTAAATAGATTCCAGCCAAATTTGTATTTAATGAATATTTTAACGGAATCAACAATTTACTGGACATTCCATTTATAATAACATTCTGCGTTTATTTTAACTTATGATTGGAAGTCTCAATTCCAAGTCTAGCTTCGCAAGTTCGAATCCTTGACTATCCTATTTCATTTTTTATATTTAATTAATTCCCTATTTTGCTACTAAAATTAAAAGGGGGCAGCCCTTATTATGTAACATCAGTAGTAGTAGTAGTAGTAGTAGTAGTAGGAAGATCAATAGGAGGAGGAGGAGGATACACTAACTTTGAGATTTCATTTTCTTTATTATCAGTGAGTCCGGGTGAAGAGAAATCTCTCCTGATTTCCATCACTCTACGCCAATTTTGACAACCTTCGCAGGAAATTTTGTGTTACTCCAACAGCCGTTTTCTCCTGCTTTGTCATCGTCATAATATATCTTTTTCTTTGGGTTACGATAAAAGAATGTCCATCCTACTTCACCCTTTATTACTTATTTGTGTGACATTAGTCAATGTTTTCAGATCTGTGTGCCTATGTTTCTTGGGCGTAGGTTAGTTTAAAGGATTCTGATATTTTTTATTCAATTATTATTACTATTATTGCAATTATTGATAAACCAATCAAAACCTTTTGGATTCCAAATATTTTTCTCGTCAATAATAACCTTACTTCATACAACTTTTAAATAGAATGAGTTTTTATTTATACCGCAACGTAGCTAGGTTCGTAATAAAGCGGTAGCAACACATCGATAATATCATTAATGACACAATGACGATGACATTAACGCGGACTTTTCTGTCGCTTCTAAAGTAATTGTCTTTCTGATTATTTTCAAGTACTGAGTCAGAAAACCGTTATTAGCTAAAAGACTACAGGCCAAATATATTGTCAATTAAACGAACAATACTTCCAGATACAAACAAAAAAGAAAATATAAAAAAATGTATTATTTCCGTTTATTATTTTTTTTCCTCTCGTTTGTCGTAGTCTTCAATATCTCGTGATGACGAAATAAAATTACAAGCTAGAATGGATTTTATAAACAAGAGATTTATATTGGATACTAATTACATACATTACACACTCATTTTATGTGTATTTTTCTCATGTATTTTTATGTGTATGTATTTATATATAGTCTTATATGTGCATATAAAAGTATATATACATATTTATGTACATCTACTTATTTACATTTATCTAAATATTTATACAGTTTTGTATTCATATACATATATATATATATATATATATATGTATATACACTCAAAAGTACAGATTCTTATTTTTTTAACTATAAAATGAGAGGTGTAAGCAAACAGAAATAGTGGGACCATTAAAGCAAGCGACATGTTGTGCTATATTATGTATTTTTCTACATAGTTACCTCCATTTTCAATCGACTTTTGGGCCAAGAATTCAAGTACACATCTCTGTGTGTGACTCACATCAATTGCAGGGGTGCTATCCTAGACTAGCACACTGTCAATATTTGCAACAAAGATATAGAATGTTCATTTCTTGAATGCATAATTTCAGTCATCGTGATAATATTATTTGGAATTCCCTCTGATCAATTCGGGCGAAATAAAAATAGGAGGCATTACTTTTGGAATATATATATATATATATATATATATATATATATATGCTTACATACTCATGTATATTTACACACACACATATATATATACACTTTTATCCATAATCTTTCTATATATAAGGATTTAAATACATATGCATATATATATGTGTGTGTGTGTAGATATATATTGTATATCTATACATTTTGTCCTTATATATATATATACATATATATATATATGTATGTATGTATGCACCTATATGAATATGTATGCATACATGTCTATATACACTTACTTTTGTGTATATATGTGAATATCTCAATAATACATTGAATGCTTACTGGAGAGAATTTGAATGCCTAAAAGCATTAGCCTTTGGGATCTGAGATCTCTCTCTACATGCGTTTGTCAGAAAAAGCTGGCATGAGTGTTGGTTTCACTAAAACTAATCGCTGACTAGATATTTAAATTTGCATTGTATTCGCAACCCAAATAAGATCTCAGTATGTAGAAGCAATGGCGCACCTTCCTCGTGGGATGTTACAACACGGATCCTATTCCTAAAATCCAGAAAGACCAAGAGACTACAAAAGGGTTTTACTATAACATATTTAAATGGTCAAATGGGGGGGAGGAAAATTCTCAACTTCTTTACTGGAATATTCGATTATCTATGTGTCTCATATAGAAATCAATTTTTATCCCCAGGACGAGGACACTTTGTTTTATGAGACTTTCGACTTTATTCAAATGAAAAAGGCATATATATGTATGAACATATATGTGTGTTTGCATACAGATATATCTATATGTGGATAAATATAAGAATAACTATATATTAATACAAATATACAGGTGCATACATACGCAGGTATATACCTACACGTGAATTTATAAAAACACACACACATATATATATATATATATATATATATATATATATATATATATATGGGTGTGTGTGTGTGTTTGTGTGTGTAATATCGCTTAAGACACTTATTAATATCTAATTAGTTAGCTCTATTTCTATTGCAATTTCCATTCATCCAACTGCGTGAAAATTATATATTTTCTATCAGTTATATATTCCATTTAGTTTTCTTCGTTTCCGTCAGTTGTGGAAATAATGAACGAAAGGCAATATAAATATCACTGTAAGGACCTGAAATTTTTTTTCCATATGTAGTTGTTTATTTCCAAGCGACAGCGTATACAAAGCTAACATTTTTCATTAACGTAAAGTTTACTTAATTCGAACTTGTTTGTTATTAAGCAAGTTATTATTAAACTTTGTTTAACATATCTAGGTGCCACAAGCAAATACACCCAATAATAACTATATATTTCTTTTTCTATTTCTGGCAGCATAAAACTATTGACATACCACTTCTTGTTGGATCACTGGTTTAGATGTTGTAGTTTCTCTTTGAGAACGCAGCATTAATTTCAATTTTTTTTAAATTCAATTTTCACCCCATACAAGTAGTTAGTGCTACTTTGAAGCAGGGGGCTACTATCAGGAACTTAATTAGCGAGGTCATTATGAAGGGAGATGAGTAGAAAGATGTTTGTTAACATTACACTTGAACTTCTGCATATCAGTGCAGTTGGGAAAGCAGAATCCCGGAAGGGAGTTCCGAAGACCCGCAGTTCTGGGGAAGAAACTATTGGAGCAAAAGGCTTTCTTGCACCTAAGGATCTCTACTGTAAATGGATGAGACTTAGTAGCTTGTCGGGTTTGTCGGAGGTAGTTACGTCGGGGAGGTATACGTGTTTGATATAAAACGGTAGCCAGAAAAGTTTGTCCTTGAATTCTTTTGCCAGTAAAATCAGCCAGTACCTACTCGGGTGAGGTATTGGTAGTTATTTTTCAACCTTTTTCTCACAAGTATACGCGCTAATAACCTCACAGGGGTATCCATGTCTTTTGACTCTGAGGAAGGCATCTTTAGTAGCTGATCCGTTTCCCAATGTTGACCGGGAAAGTAAATGGACAAGAAATTCTAGGCTAAAACCATGAACTATTTATGTTTTCAGATTAGACTTTTGTCAGTCAGTATTGAAGATCTTTTATATCTTATTCAAAGATTTACATTGTTCACGTATGTTATGAGTACAGGGGATATTACATTCGTGTTGGAGTATTGCCATTGATTTATCCTGAAGTGATTCTACCTTCTCCTTTTTATAGTTATGATTAGTGTCTTACTTCACGAAGCTTTATGCGTAGTCCTCAGTGACTTCCAAAAAATATAATCTACACATTGTTTTCCGGTCAGACTGCAAACGCGCACACGCGTTTGATGTAAAACGGTAGCCAGAAAAGTTTAATAAATAAAACTTCCAGGATTAAATTTTCAACATTTTTGTGTATTGGTATAATCTACTTTCTAATGGGTAATGCCTTCATTCCTAATTCGATAAAGAGCACAACCTTATAAAAATAGATTAAAAATATGAATTAATCATTTTAAATAGAATTTCTAGCAAATTGTACTTCCGTATGGAAACGGTTGCTCATTAATTTGCTTACTTCGCCGCGGGATACCTTCATTTCGTTTGAACTATATCATAGTTTCCCCGTGTTTTTCTTATATATCATTATTTTCTTACTTTAATTGTAAATTCTGAAGCAATGTATACTTTATAAAATGTCATTGAAAGCCAATTATGTAATTGGCATTATTATTATTATTATTATTATTACTATTATTATTATTATTATTACAATCAGTTCATAGCTGTATTTGCGTACGTATATATATATATATATATATATATATATATATATATTAAAAAGTTGGACTCATGTACAAGTAAGCTACATTTAAAATTCCAAGTGTTTAAGCCAAAATTGGCAGAGGAGTTTGGTAGAGTTTTCATAGGAGACATTTTTCAGCTTTGACCTCTTGGCAGCAAAATTTTCGCCCAAAATCTGATGAAAAAGCTTGCCCTATGTCTGAATACCCTTTATGTAAAGTTTCAAATGTTTTAACCTAATATTGGCTGAGTAATTTGGTAGAGATTGCAAAAGTCAATTTTTAAAAACTTTGATCCTAATTTCGATCCCTTAGCATTGTCTTGGGCTCAAATCTAATTTAAAAGTTTGATCCATGCCTAAGTAACCTACATCTAAAATTTCAAGTGTTTAAATTTCAAATTATCAAAGAGTTTTGTAGAGTTGTCAAAGGTCAAATTTTTTAACTTTTACCCGTTTACAGCCAAATTTCTGACCGAAAACCGATTAAAAAGCTTTTCTCTAATCTCAATACCCGTATGTAAAATCTTGTGTCTGTAGACTGAAAATTGACTGAGTTGTTTGGTAGGGAAATGTATGCACACACACACACACACAGACAATTTCACTTTTATAGATATATTTAGATTATGTATAATGCACTGGAATTACTAGGACTTTATGAAAACCATAACCATAACCCTAACCCTAACCACAGAAATCCAAGAGAAGAACAATAGCGTTTGCCAGCGAAAAGTCAATGGCAAGCTGCTTTTGCGATAAAGCAAAGTCACTTGTGAATTTTATTGAAAGAATGGAATAGTATTAGATATGTGAGGAGATTTGTTGTCACTTGTTATTATCAGAAAATAATCACTGACAATAATCTATGTAAATAAATAATTATAATTACAAGAAGGGGGGCAGACATTAGCAAAAACAAAACGAACAAGAGTATTAATAAGAACAAGAACAGGAAAATTTATGGATACTTAATCTCTAATGAAACTCACCAAGGGCAAACACATAAACACACAGGAAAACAGCTATAATAACGATACGCTTAGGATCGCGCGTGAGTAAACGTTTCAGAGAGAAAGATTAAGTTAAGATACACGTGTTTACAAAAAGTTCTATTTTTTACTCCGATCATTTGCATTGTGCTTTACAAACGGCATGGTTAAGCTATTAAGGCATCATTGATAGCAAACATGTTTTTTCTTTCTTTTTCAAACACTGCAAAAATACGAGTAGAAGGAGACAAACGCGAAAAGAGGCGATGGAAATCGCAATCAGTGAACTATAACAACGGCACTTGTGTTTCTTCTCCATTCCCCGAACCGACCACCCCACTTTTTTTTTGATGGCCACTAAAGTGGTTCCTCTATAGCTAGGGGCTATTTGAAGGCATCAACGCACGCGGTAGGGTCAAGTGGGCGTGTCTAAGAGTCTCCTTTTCTCTTGAGTGCGTGCAAAAACTGCTTGGTGAAGGTCGACTGCGCCAGCCGTTTGGTTTCTACCTCTTGGAGAATTACTTGGCGTCGGTTGCTCATGATTGAGGTTATGAGTAATTGTAACGATGCCTGAAACGAATCCGGGATTAAATGCGTCCATTCTATAAAAATTAGAATATTGAAGCCTTAGTTTGTTTTTGTAATGTAAACCTATGATGTTATTTTGTTTGTTTTCCCAGCATACCAACATATATTTTACATATATCATTGCTATAATGAAAACTTAGCGTTCTAATGGAAACACATAAAATTTACTTGCACAAAATAGCAAAATGCAACAAGCTATTAAAAAAAATACGGAGATGTGTACATCTAAATTATATCTAAACATTTCCCCACGGCGACTTAAAATATAGCTGTGATAGTCATCGTTAATAATGTTTTGAGTAAATAGCTTAACCGACTAGAATGTTGTGTTTTATCTAATGAATACAAAGCTTCTATGATACATCTTTATTTATGATTTATCAAGAGCAAGACATGGTTCTCGCGGGGAAATAAACTATTCGAAAGGCATATTTGAATTTCGATTAATGCTTGATGCCAAAAGCACGCCCTTCCAGCCTTTCCAATGTTACGTGAGGGGTTAATATCTAAAGACCAACAGTTATAGTATACAGAGCGCAGCCCCGAACTGTCTAGACAATACAATGTTATTCTTTTCGTTTTTACGCGATAGTTTTGTTTTTTGAAGCTCAGCATGGATTGGACATGGGTTTGCATTGAATGGATGAGTTTGAATCTTTCAAGAAATTGGTATTGCATAAAATACCTGATATTCTCAAACAGTCAACTATTTAGTAATGGAGAAAAGTGTCGTTTCTTTTCAGTAAAATAAAATTATACACCGAAGTTGAAATTATATTCTTAAAGATATTATAGAATGAATATCACTGTGTTCTGAATTAGCTTTAAACGCAGTGAGAAAATAATCATATGAAACATCTAATGCAGTTATATACCTAAATTACGGTTCCGTAAAATATAAAGGAAAAATTTGAAGTATATAAATAGACAAACTTTGTATCATAATGAAATCTATTTTCTTAAAACAATTAGCCATTGCCATCGTGCCTAATTAAATTAGCTTTCTTCCAATGTTCGATTATTGCTAATTTACATCTAGCGAAAGCTAATAAATTTGTACTTACTACATAATATTTCCAAATATATTGTCCTGATTATGTCTTAATTACCGTACACCCTCCCTCTTTCTTATGTATATATATATATATATATATATATATATATATATATATATATATATATATATATATATAGTAATTTATAAAATATATATGGCGATTAAGCTACACTGAATATTCTGCGTTTCATCCACTCTAGGACTCCTCAGCCTTATGCGCATAAGCCTGAGGAGTCCTAGAGTGGATGAAACGCAGAATATTCAGTGTAGCTTAATCGCCATATATATTTTATAAATTACTAACTAGCTCTACTACGTATTGAGCACTTTTGAAGTAAATACTTAAAGTTTACCCATAAATCTATACTTTCGTATATTAATTTTATGTGAGTAAATTAAGTAGTTATATATATATATATATATATATATATATATATATATATATATATATATATAAATGTGGGTGTGTGTGTGTGTGTGGTATGACGATTCTAACATTTTTCCCGATTATGATACAATTGCTGATTTCCTTCTCTATTCCTCATTCCGATACGTTTTAAATGTCTAAATATAGTGTAACTTACCCATGTTTTAATAAGCAATTAGGAGAATATATTTTCGCAAATATAAAAATACACTAGTGCGAGTTATTAATATATTTATTAATACTGATAGTTTAAAATCAATAAATATGGATTGTGTACCCATTAATACGAGCAATGGAAAATTAATTTATAATCAAAAGAGTGGAATTGGCATCCGAGCGCATTTTAAACATAGTACTCACAAGGATTCTACTGGAAAAAACGCTGCCATACTTACAAAGCTGTTTAAATGTTGCCTTAAGCGGAAATGATTCACACCACCCTTGAAAACTTCATCAGCCTGTCCCGTATTTAATCATTCTTGAGACCGTTCATCTGCCTCTTAGTAGAGGCAATCAGTTTTCTTGTGCGTCGTGAGTAAATTGCTCTAATCTGTGATAAATGGGAAGTGGTCAACCACCACAGCAAAAGCAGTCTACTCAGTGACACGTAATAAGGTAAGACAATAAGGCTGTCTCTCCAGCTGATGTGCTTACTGTAGTATCACACATGATTAGTGGATTTCGCGACGGGGCTTCATTTTTAGAGCAATAGCTCTTGCCATATCAAATACTTATGGGTATGATATAAGGGTCTACTTCACAAGATTGCCAGCTACAAAATAGCTTGACATGTCCTTTGTCTCTGATAGGTTTATAAAAGTAGTCGTCGATGAGCAGAAATCAGAAGCTAGTAGTACCAACGCTGGCGTCCCTGAGGAGTCCATCCTGGGCTCAGTAGTTTTCCTGATCTTCATAAGTATCGCTGAAATCATATTCTTAGAGATGGTTCAAATGATAAATAACAGTAATGTTTGAGGACGCTCGGTCGTGTTGTTTCACTTAAACGCTACATATCGCCACCTGTTATATCCAGGGTTTCACTGCCTAACTCAGAACACGGATAATGTTTAGCATGAACCCCTAGCGGAGTCCATTATCAATAATTTATTGACCGTTACCAATAAACTCCTCGAATTGTTGGGTATACGCATTTAATGTAAGATGCTGCCTCGTACTCCAATCTTGAATGTTTCCGTTCTTTTCTAAATTTTTCTACCATTCTTTTACCAATACTAAGTAAACAGACGAGGATTTTTGCGTTTGTTTGTATTGAATTCTCGAGTGTCACGCATATTAAAATATATACACTACATATGGATATTAACAAGAGTCTCAGCCTGTGTTATTCTATGAAAACGCGTTGAAATAATATGAATTATTTTTTTTAAAAACTGTAAATTAAGCAAAGTAAGCAGACTACATTGATTTAATTGATAGACCAAATTTTCCGAAGAAATATGTTACATAGTCAATGCCTTTCAGAGATATTTTAACGGGTCTGATTGTTCAAGCAATATGAATTGCAGGAGGTTCTGCGTGTTAAATTGGGATTTATTCAGACACAAAGCTTACACGTGCGATTACGAGGTTACGTAAGATACTTCATATCCCAAAATTCCAATGGAAAATACAACGAATAACGTAAATGATATTTCTAAATTATGTAGATAACGATTTGTTATTCGTATCATTTGGATTTTTCGGACTACTGTTCTCATTTTTAGTGTTGTTTTTATTACTATGTTTCAGTCGATATAAGCGAGGAGCTTTTGCAGCAGTATCCGCAAGGGTCCGTGAAGTATTGGATAAAGTACTTGGTAAATTTCAGTTGTACATTACAATTAGGCGACACTTATAAAACAATGGCGAATTACGTCGATCTTCCATCCATTCATTGCTGACAAAATGAGAGCATGGTACTCTCACTGATTAAATAAAGGGGTCTGTGTGAAACGGCATGCAGATTTCTTAGTTAGACAGAAGGATTTTCTAGTTCGACAAAAGAATTCCTGCGTTCGACTGAAAAGTCCCGGTGTTCGACAGAATGGTTCCTGAGGTCGACTAGATACACATAAAGAAGGTCGAAATGTTATGATAATATCACAGCCTTCCGGAGAAAACAAATAAAACGAAGAGGGTCAATTTCGCTTTATAATTATTTAGAATTATAGATAACTTATTAGACAACCAATCCGATTGTAATTATTTGAAAATAGAGTTGATAAAATACTTTAAACGTTATGTAATGGCGTTACATTACAACATCCTTATCTTTACACTCTTGCGAAAAAGTGAATTCAACATGATAGACTATAAGGGGTCCGTATTAGGACCATAATGAAACTAAAGTGTTAATATAAAAGAATATTAAGCATATGTTTTTTTAATCATTGAATTTAACAAAGATTAATAAGAAATTAATCTTTGTATCTAAACACGTACTAAAATTTCCATAACTATCTAATTATCAAGTCATAAATTCAAGGAAAAAACATTTTTTTTCATAAAATGTTATTTTTAAAATTGTGCTAATAATTTTCTTTGCTGACACATAAAATTAAAAACAAATGTAAATGTAAATACAACAGAAATGTATATAAGAAATATGAAATAATGTTAAATTATATCATTTTTAATAAATGTTCGTAAGAAAATACCACATCACGGGTTTAAAAAATATTTGAACAAAAATATACAAGGTGATATCTATCTAGAACCGTAATCAATTTATTACATAATATATTCTTTCTGATTAGTAAATATTTTCGGCTAAAGGAAAATATTTTATCTGGTGACAACTTACATCGGTTACAAAAATGAAAATAGACGTTTCTTTGGGGTGAAATGTTACTTGAATGAGTAAACTGTAAAAGCTGCATATCCTCATGTAGTCTGAAATTATAAATCTAGTATTATATATATGTATATATATATATATATATATAGAGAGAGAGAGAGAGATAAATAGATAGATAGATAGATAGATAGATAGATAGACAGGTAGATAGATATATGATGAAGTCAGTCGCCATAAACGTTTTCCGTTGTACGAAACTAATATATAATTCTGGATAGCAATTTTATTTTTGTAATCATTAGTCGACGTTATTAAGAAAAATTAAATGTAAGTCAAGTTAATTATTTCAAAAACAGAATTCATCTGAAAGAAAATATGTTCTTCAAATAGCCTTTATTTAAAAGAAAGAGAATTACTACTGTATTATTCCAATCTCAAATTGTTTCAACTAATGCTTCAAAGAAACATAATATTTTGAGAAAGGGACGTGACTCTGTCTCCGGTCAGTACAGCTGTTCTTGCTTTAGAGCAGAAATATTACACGAGAATGAATAAAACGATCACATTCCAAAAGAGTAAATATGCAAGTGAGCAATATCGGATATATAGAGCTAGTTTTGTTATTTTTTAACATTGAATATTAATGAAAATAATATAAAGATTCCTGAAATGCGTTATGATGTTTAGTTAGTAATAAGTGTATAGTAAAATTATGTCTGAGAATTCACCGAAGGTAGCATATTATCTTAAGCCTGAAATATAATCGTAAAACAATATAAACATGACTGACGTACGTACAGCATACTCGGTGTTTGATGAAGAATGCTGTTAAGAAGGTTAATAGTTTTGCAATGAAAACAAGATTAGGTTTTGCCACACAGAAGTAGAAAGGGTGAGCCACCTAATATTCAGTTGTACAGAAACGGTTAGAATATTAATATCTTTCGGTTGAAATTTCTCAGATATGACCTTGTAAAACGTTAGCATCGTGAATTTAAACATGGCCGGAAGTCTGTGGAAACAGCTCCCGGACCTGGTCGCCCCCCCTTCTGCCATTGATGAGACACCTGTCCGTCAAGTTGAGTCTGCCATTTTGGAAGATCGGCGCATTACTATTCGCTAAATAGCTCAAGATGTAAAAATTAGTACAGGGTCTGTGGAAACTATCATTCATGACCATTTGCACATGAATAAGGTGTCTGCCAGATGGATTTCCAGATTGCTCACACCATTCCAGAAGCGAGAACGCTTCGAATGCTCGAGGATGAATTTGGAGATGTGCCAAGAAGATGAGTCAAAGTTTTTCAAAAGACTGATTACACAGGATGAAACCTGGCTCCATAACTATGATCCAGAGACCAAAGCCCAGCGAATGCAGTGGAAGCACTTGGACTCACCACCTCCAAAGAAGGCAAGGGCGCAGCCCTCCGCTGGCAAGGTCATGCTCACAGTCTTCTGAGACCAGGACGGAGTAGTGATGACAGATTTCCTGGTAAAGGGTACGACAATTACAGGAGCCTATTATGCTTCACTTTTGAGGAAATTAAGGGAAGCTATAAAAATCAAGAGGCAGGGCAAGATCAGCAAAGTTACCCTTCTCCTGCAGAACAACGCTCCAGTCCACAACTCGTATGTCGCCAGATCAGAGGCACGGACGTGTGGTTATGAAATCCTTCTCCATCCTCCCTACTCTTCTGACCTTGCACCCTCTAACTTTCATCTCTTCCCAACCATGAAGTTGTTTTTGAAAGGAAAGCGTTTCCCGGATGGTGTAGCCTTGATTTCTGATGTCACGTCGTAGTTGGAGGACCAACTTGGGGTGTTCTACAAAAACGGTCTCCAGAGCTGCGTGAAACGATGGGAGAAATGCATAACTATGGGTAGTTCCTATGTAGAGAAAGACTAATAAGTGTTCCAAGTTTCGTTGCTCTACTACTATGGGAAGTGGGTCAAGGGCATTACTTATTGCACGCCTCTCGTAGTCTAATACAATCGAACTCGAAACACTAAAAAATAAAAAGAACATATACAACGCACATCGTCATGGAATGTATTAATTATTTTTACAGGGATGTCAGCGTTTATCAAAACCTAAAGACTACTCGAGGATAAGGCTCAATTAGGAAGTTTTCGTTTATTTTCATTACTGCTATACCTGATAACGTTTACTGTCTAAGTGCAAAGAAGGCGACCCGTCAAATATATTTATTCTTCGAAATCAATTAAACATGATTATTAGAGTCTACTATTTAATCATTAATTCATGCAAACGCTGATGCTAAAAAATTAACACCAATTACTCTTAAATCTTAAAAGTCTTACCATAATTAATAAATACACACATATACATATACATGTGTGCGTTTGTGTGTTTGTGTGTGTGGACATAATTTTTATTGTTATATTTGGGGAGGGGTAGAAACAACCGTGAAAGTTCAATTGTTTATAGTGAAGCATTTAGCTAAATACTACTATAGAGTCAATTTCCGCACATTGTGCTTCGTACTCTATATTTGTGGACGCCTATATATAATTTTATTTATAAAATGAATATTTGCGAACGAGCATTTGGCTGCCTACAGCTTTTCAACGTTGCTGAATTATAAAAAGATTCGAAATCATATATATATATATATATATATATATATATATAATTATAATAATAATAATAATAATAATAACAAGAAATCAATGGTAAACAGCTGTTCTGATAGTGCAAATTAATTTGCAAATGTTATCGAAAGCGGTGGAGAATACCGAAAATCGGGTGTGATTTGTTGTCGCTCAGAGTCCAGGGAACACCGCAAGTCGTTCTTAACGAGAATTCTATGATGATGCCTGTGTGAAAAATCTTAGTGAGTAAATCACGCATCCAAGTGATACCAAAGAGCCTAGAAGGGTCAAGGAGGATGGAATGATCGAGCAGAGAGCGCTGACCAGACCTCCACTGGACAAGCGCGAAGAGAACTGGGACCTTGGGGAGGCTGTGCTACTCAAATTCCAGTATAACCAAATGGGCATTGCCAATGAGAAATCAATGGTAAATGGATGTTGCGATTACGCAAATTTATTTGCAAATACTATCGAAGCAGGTGGAGAAAGCTGGATGTCTGGGGGCACTTCTTGTCACTTCCAATCAGATCGGTTATTGACTTGTGTGAAAGCTTCATGTGAGCCAATAATAATCATAACAACAATAACAACTAGCGGGACCAGTGGATATTCCACATCAGCATGCTGGGCATACTGTAGAGGTTTAGCGTGAATGGAGAGCCCCACGATATTATTGTAACCCTTTTGTTCAAACTAATTCATGTCTGGGGTTAAGGTTAGTATTAGATGTTTACCAAAGTAGGAGGCCTCTTTAAGGAGAGAGCCACTCATTTCAATTCGGGCAAACTGAGGATCCGAGCGTTGGTGGTGAAAGGAAACGAGCTTGGTGTTAGACTTATTAAAAATAACCAATCACTTATAGATTTGATTTAAAAAGACATTTCTAGATATTTTATAGCTAGTAAGCTTGTCAAGTAAACCTTTAATCAAAACCTATCTCAAAGGCCTTTGATATGCCAAGAGTTATTGCTCTAAAAAACAAAGGTTTCGTCAATCAATAGACATAAAACAAAACAAAAGAAAGAACATCACCACACGAACCAGAGGGAACTGAAATTGTAATGAATTTTATAAACAACCTCCGTCCATCCCCCCAAAAAAAAACACAATTAGAACAATGTGATGACACAAGCTTCGTCTGATACTACACACAAAATGCCTAAGCATTTGAGTGCACATTAATGAGGCACTATGTAAAATGTTTTTTTTTAATCTACCAAGTTCAAGATTAGTAGATCTTCGTTTGAACAGTGTTGAAGCTGTGGTAAATATGAATGAAGGAAGTCTAACTAAATTTATTTCTGAAAGTAATAAAACTCTTCCTTTTGAAGTCAAAAGAGAAAAGTCCTGAGATGAGAAAGAGACTAGAGAGTAAAACTTATTTGGAAAGAAACAACATAGTTTATTCTTAAAGTATACTAAATTTAGACATAATAACATCTGGAATTGCTAGGTAAGAAGTGTTCTTAAAAGATCTACTGAGGGTTCTTTAATGGGAACTCAGGAACAAGTCAATCGCACTAGGTCTATAAAACACTAGACCGACAAAACTGCAGAATCACCAATGTGCAGATTGTGTAATTAAAAGGGTAGAAACATTAGCACCTATTACAGTAAAACCCCGAGATATGGCATTAAAAATTAGTAACAATTTACAGTACTGTATAAAATACACGTGTATATAAATAAATTACATAAATAACACGGCAAGGCAGGGTAAATACCGTAACCAGAGGGCGGAAAATATCGCATTTCACATCGTAACCTAAAACAAAACCGTGTCCTAGGGACACCGTATCCCGCGGGTTCTATTGTTTATCAGAAATCCCTAGAAATATATCAATATAAATCAATATAAATATATACATAAAAAAATATCTACGCAATATAAAAACTGGAGACACGACAAAGTCGCTCAGGTCCTACACTAGAATATGAAAACTCTTCGAATTAGGCCAAAATAATAAGTGGTATGAGCATAAATTAGAAGTTATACACGAAAGCGACAATGTCAAACTTTCTTAGAACATGCGCAGACAAACTGATAAGGTCCTTGGCATTCCAAATCTGACATATTTTAAAAAAAAAAATAACAAGAACAACAAAAAAAGCAAGAAAACTTGCTCAATCATTGACATAGTCTATCCTTTCGATAGAAGAGTGCAGGAGAAAGAACACGAAAAATAATTAAATATCATATGATCTCAAATGGGAATTAGACTATGGAAATGTAAAGAAGTTAAGATAATTCCCATGGTAATTGGGACATTTTGGACTTTAGCGAAAGTCACCATAGATGGCTTAATCAGACTGATGAGACAATTCATTTTCCAATTTTGGAATAATGGAATGTAAGCGAGAAAAGGCGAAAATAGTCAGGGAGATATCTCCTACAGGAAAACTTTGCTCATCCAACTAAAAGCATCCCAAAGTTGATGTTGACTACCATAAAATAATAATAATAATAATAATAATAATAATAATAATAACAAATAGACGGGACATTTCCAGATCATTTTGCAATCAATCAACCAGAAGGGACATTTCCAGAGCATTTTATACTTAAATCAGAAGGGATCTTGCTAGGGAATTTTAATAATGTTAAAGCTTTGTTGCATTAAAATAGTGATATAAAAACAACTCATCTTTATTGTCTTTGCATTAAAAGCAACACCATTTTTTGTCTGTTTGTTTAGACATATATTTGGAAATTTCCCACTTTTCTATTTGGAATATTCCACTTCCTTTCAAAGGGGTGGTCAGGATAATAACGGGCGTAGCGAATTACGATATTATTATAATATTATTATATTATAATATCTAGAGACACTAGTGTTTTTCGTGATCATCATTAGAGGATGACACGATAACTACCGGTCGGGAGATTCGAACTCGGCCACGAAGACATCTCTGACTCCATCCTGGAGAGACAAACATCACGGTCAATCGCAACCTCGAGAAATATCGTTGTAATTTAAAAATTTATTTTTTAAATGTCGTATTATCCGGCACTAGTGATCTAATGATTATAACATTATGAGCTATGCATGCGAACTTAGGTATATATATATATATATATATATATATATATATATATATATATATATATTTGTACATATATATATATATATATATTTGTACATATATATATATATTTGTACATATATATATATATATATATATATATATATATATATATATATCTCAGAATCCTGAGGCGAATAAGAACAAACATTAATGAATCCTGTGGTATCGAGTCTTACAGAATATTTTTAGAAATTAATATTATATAAGACAATCCCAGCCAAAAGAGAATATAAAGTAAATGAAATTTATATTTTTTTTTTATTTAAATTTAATTCAGAAAAATATAATTTCTCTGAATGAAATTATAATAATATATATGAGTGTGTAGTATATAAATTTGTAAGCGGTTTGACACGAGGTGCATATTATAGACTTTCTAAAATAACTAGAAAATACAGGCAAGTTATTTTGCGAATGATAACTAGGGCTATGACAACAACATATTCCTTTGATTGTTTATATCCGACACAGTTAGACACAATTAATCAACCGAGAAGCACATCACTCTACATAAAAACATATACGATATCAATGGATATACATCTGAGAATCAAAACAAGGAAAAGAATACACAATTTTAATAGCCATAATGATTATATAGGTAAAGAGATATATAAAGAAATAAAGAGGGACAAAATGGTAGGTAGATTGATATATCCTTTTTTTACTCAAGGGTTAACTATAAGCTTTTCCAGCGAAAAACTGGCAACCACTTAACATCTTTAGGTTTTTCAAGTAGATTCGCACTTATCTTCTTACAAGTACTTAGTAGTAAACTTGTAAAATACACTTTAGTAAATCTACCACTTGTTATTCTGAGACGTCTAAAAAAATGCTTGCACATACATCTTCCTACAAAATGGTTTCAGACAAAGTTTGCGTTATGAATATTTTCCATCGGTCGTAGACATGACTAAAGAATATCATTTTGCCCACTGTATTTTCTTAATGAACCACATTAACAATCGTCTTTTAATTGTCAAAGATAACAAACATCGTCTAATCCTGCGCATATAATTATCGTATAAGTTTATATATAGTAATTAAACATACTCCTGATCCGTCCGAGAGTTATTGCTATTGTTTATTCTACGTCGGTGTCATTGAAACATAAATTTAATACGATATATCTCTTTCGAAATTATTTACATAAGGATGACTAATTGGTATTATTTAGATTAATGGTATTGCTTTTTTTTCATGATTTCTATTCATACAAATGTTCGACCTATGAATAATCAATATTCTACATCAGGTTAATCTAATCGTACCCGATAATTTTTCTGTCGAGCTCAGGAATCTGCACGGAATTTAAACAAAACCCGTTATTTAAATGACAAATGACCCGATGAGTAACGGATAAAATCGTAGCTTAAATTCAGTTCATAGTAACGATCCTTTTCAGGTTGAAAGTACAATAAATAGTGTGGGTGGTAGTTAGACTATAACTGCGAATTACCAAAGATTTTTTACTGGTCCTTATTGACACATCGAAATCATACGTATTAAATAAAGGGGTCCTTTCAGAATTATCTTAACATTCACAAGATCGGCGCAGGGATTCCAGAGTTCGACAAAGTAAACGTAAAGTCGAGGGTCACCTAGGTTAACATTTTGTGATAATAAAACTCCAGCTATCGCATAAATCAAATGAGAAATAGAGTTAAGATGTTTTTTAAATAGAAAAAGTAAGTTGGCAGCTAAATATCGGCTATAAACCAATTAAAAATCTTCCCATATGGCTGAATACACTTTATGTAAAATTTCAAATGTTTAGACCTAAAATTAGCTGAGTAATTTGGTTAAGACAGCAGTGGTCAATTTTTTTTAAACCTTGACACCAACTTTGATCCCGTAATATTTATTGTTTTGGGCTCAAGTAAAATTAAAAAGGTATATCCATGTCCAAATATCCTATAGCTGAAATTCCAATCGGTTTGGGCCCAAAATTGCCGGGAGGAGTAGATAGATTCTTCAAAGATCAAATTTTTAAACTCCTTGAAAATCAAATTATGACTGAAAAACGATTAACAAGATTTTCCCAAACCTCATATTAAATCTCGAATTTGTAGACTGAAACTTGACAGAGTAGTTTAATAGGGAATTATATACACACAGAAACAAAGACAAATTAACCTTTATAAGTATAAAGATTTATGAAAATACTGAAAGCTAGCTGCGGCCTTGAGTGATCTGAGTGAAATAAAAAAATGCATTAAATAACTAATGAAACATTTTTACATTAAATAACTAATGAAACATTTTTACATTAAATAACTAATGAAACATTTTTACATTAAATAACTAATGAGACAATTTTACATTAAATAACTAATGGAATAATGTTTGCATACAATAAGTAATGAAACAATTTTACATTAAATAACTAAGGAAATAACCTTGATTAAATATCTAATGAAACTATTTTTCATTAAATAACTAAAGAGACAAGTTTTGCATAAGTAACTAATGGAATAATATTGAAGTAAAAAGTAATGAACAAATGTTTCATTAAATAACTAATGAAAAAATTTTGCATTAAATAACTAATGAGATTTTTACATTAAATAACTAAGGGAATATTATTGCATTAAATAACTAATGAAATAATATTGCATTAAGTAACTAATGGAATAATATTGAATAAAATAACTAATGAAATAATTTGCGATTAAATACCTAATGAAATATTTTCGCATTAAATAACTAATGAAATATTTTTGCATTAAATAGCTGATGTGGAAATTTTGCATTAAATAACGAATGAAACAATTTTGCATAAATAACTAATGGAATAATCTTGAAATAAAAAAGTTATGAACAAATTTTCCATTAAATAACTAATGAAATTATTTTGCATTAAATAACTAATGCAATAATTTTACATAAAACAACTAATGAGAAATTTTGCATTAAATTACTAATCAGACAATTTTGCATAAAATAACTAATGGAATAATTTTGCATTAAATAAATAATGAAGTAATTTTGCATTAAAAACCTTATGGGACAATTTTTACATTTAATAACTAATAGAATAATATTGTATTAAATAAATACTTAAATAATTTTCCATTACATAACTAATGAAATAATATTGCATTAAATAAGTAGTGAAACAATTTTGCATTAAATAACTAATGAAACAATCTGCCATTAAATAACTAATGATATAATTTTGCATTTAATAACTAATGCAATAATTTTACATTGAACAACTAATGGAACATTTCTTGCATTAAATAACAAATGTAATAATTTTGTATTAAATATCTAAGGGAAGAATTTTACCTTAAATAACTAATGAAAACATTTGCATATATAATTAATGAGACAATTTTTTGCATGAAAAACTAATAAAATAATATTGCATTAAATAACTCAGGAAACAATCTTGCATTAAATAAAGAACGGAACAATTTTACATTAAATTAATCATGAGACAATTTCGCATATCGTAACGAATGGAATAATATTGCATTAAATAACTAATGAAACAATTTTTGCTTTAAATATCTAATGAAATAATTATGCCTTAAATAACTAATGAAATAACTTTTGCATTAAATAACTAATGGAACAATTCCTGCATTAAATAACTAATGAAACTATTTTGCATTAAATAACTAATGAAATGATATTTGATTAAATAACTAATGAAACGATTTTTCATTAAATAATTTATGAAATAATTTTCGCATTAAATCACTAATGAAACCATTTTCATTAAATCACTAATGAAACAAAGTTTGCATTAAATCACTAATTAAACAATTTTGCATTAAATTACTAATGAAACAATTTTGCATTAAATAACTAATGACATAATTTTGCATTAAATAACTAATGAAACAATTTTGCATTAAAAAACTAATGGAAAAAATTTTCATTAAATAAGTAATGAAACCATTTTTGCATTAAATTACTAATGGAATAATATTGCATTAAATAGTTAAGAAAAGAAGTTTGCATTAAATAACTAATGAAATAATTTGTGCATTAAATAGCTTATGAAACATTTTTTTGCATTAAAAACTAATGGAATAAGTTTGTCATTAAATGACTAATGAAATAATTTTGGCATTATATAACTTATGAAACAATTTTTGCATTAAATTACTAATTAAACAATTTTGCGTAAAATAACTAATGAAAGATTGATATTCTCACATTCTTCTTAAGGGTTAGGAGATTTATTAAAATAAATTAAGAAACCATAATTTTTATCGTTGAATTAAAATTGGTTTCTTGTTTAATAACTTATGAAAGTTTTGCCTAACATTAGTTTTCTGTTGATTTTTATTAAGTAAATTCAATCAGTTCTAGACTTTTTGCAATTACCTATTATCGTCAGGAAATTGCGTAGCACGTGATTTAAGATATAAAAATAGAAACAGAGGAAATGAAAAACTAAACTTTGAATGAATTGACAAATGACAAAACATTTAATGTAACTGCTGAGAATAATTTGTTTCTAAATGTGTAGTTCATCGCGATTCAGGATTGAATTATTCGTGTTCCGACTGTGCGAAGCGTGTTAAATCCTGCTGTTCAATCAATATTTAAAGACACAACAACAACAATTCCAAATAAACAACGTAACTAGCATAAAAAATAAACAACTATATAATTAACGTATAGAAAGTTTAGGATTTTTCCTGTGCATGCTATTGTTGTTATGATTATTTTTTTTAATTAGTGCAATATTTTAATGTTTATCACGCTGTCCCTTTTCGTTTACAGACTGAAAAAGACAAGCACCAACATAAGAAAGTAGGGAGAATGCTGATTCTATATATAACACGTCACTATATACTGGTTGTTGAAACTAAAAAAGTGTAACATTGTAAGAAAACGAACTAATCAGTAAGGAGAAGAAGAAGAAGAAGAAGAAGAAGAAGAAGACTAAATACAGTATAACCCCGAAATACGGTGGTCCCTTGATATGTTTTTTCAAGTTACAATGTAGAATGCAATGTTTTTTCTGGCCCTTACATACTGTATGTACCCTACCTTAAGGTGTTATTCATGATGTTTTAGAATTATATACATGTGTAGTATTTACTCTACTGAATTTTGTTCCTAATTTTTAATATTACTGTAAGAAATTTTGCTTTGGCCCCGCCATACGGCCATTTCACCTTAAAAATAATATTAATTATTAAGTCCCTTATAGTTCATACTATAACCATCTATTAACTCCAGTTAATAGATGGTTATAGTTCAAACAATAACCATCTATTAACCACAGTTAATAGATGGTTATAGTACATACAATAACCATCTATTAACTACAGTTGCCAAGGCCGCTGGAAAAATGGTGGGATCTTTCTATCGATCCAGTAGATATCTCACTGCTGATGCTATTCTCTATCTATATAAGAGCCAGGTAGTTCAAGGATGGAATACTGTTGCCACATCTGGGCAGGAGCTGCTAGAAAGGACTTGTCCTGCCTTGATAGAGTTCAAAATAGACTTCGTAGCCTCGTAGGAGATGTCCTTTTCTCCTCCTTACTACCTCTATCTCACAGAAGAGATGTTGCGAGTTTGTCTCTGATGTATCGTTATTTTCATGGAAAGTGTTCAACTGAGCTTCAATCTATGGTCCCCCCTCGCCAAACTTTCACAAGAAACACTCGTCTAGCTGTTAACACTATCAATAATTTCCCCCACTCTTTATCTGTGCCTAAACCTAAACATAGATTCCATGAACAAAGCTTCTTTCTTAGAACTGCACGCCTGTGGAATTGTCTTCCGTTTTCCTGCTTTCCGGCTGACTACAATATGGTTGTGTTCAAGTCTAAGGTAAATAAGTTCTTGATGAGCTGTTCCATATAAGTTATTAAATTTACCAAATTTTCATTACTAATGATTACTATATTGACCAACTTCTACTGTACACTCTTTAACCCTTATCCTTGAGTGGCCTCTGGGCCTTGATAATGTGGTGATGCCTTTGTAAAAAAAAAAAAAAAAAAAAAAAAAAAAGTTAATAGATGGTTATAGTACATACAATAACCATCTATTAACTACAGGTTTCTGGAAAAAAGTAACGGAAATTGGCTGCTGCCTAGAGCTATCTGAGTAAAATAGGATATGGTAATTTATGATTGAATTCTTCATAGCACTAAGAGTGGATGGGCTTTGAAGTAATTAACCATGTTCCAAGACTACCGGATTAACAATATTAATTTAAGTCACATTTTACGTGCTTCGAAATCTTCTCATTTTATAGTTAAAACATAATTCAACTGTTGACTGTAATTTTTGAAATAAATGATAAAAACCTAATATTTTGTAAGTTCCTTAGTTAAACATTAACTTTTGAAACGAATACTTATTTTCTAAGAAAGTATGACAGCTGTTATTTGTTGACCCCTTGTCGGTAAAAAAAAAACAATTAATTTGATAAACGCGATGAATTAATTTAATAAGCTATGCACACTATATGTTACACAAAATAAAATTTGAACAATAAAAATTACACCGTCAAATGTCCCGTTTTCTAGAAACCATCCGGTATTATGTTAACGCAAATGTTTTAGGATGTTTAAGACGATGCCATTTTTAAATGTGAATATAACTGTAAAAATGTTTTCACATTTCATTTAGATTTTCTTAAATACTTGTGAGAGGTGAGGAAGAGCGATGCGTTATTTATCTATCTAAACTAGAAGAATAACGCTTCCAAGACGGGTAAATTATTTCTCGGAAGAGTAAATGTCTGCGCTAGTTTACATTCATTTGTAAATATGAAAATCAAAACGAAATACTATTGAAATTTAATTAAACAATGTTTATTTAAATTTTGCTCAGAATTCGATACATTATCTTTATTCTGAACATGTCTAAAGTTTAAGCTCTAAGCTGAAGCTAAAGTTTAATTGCTATCAACTTTATTATAAATTTTCCTAGTGTCTGTCTGTCTGTGTGTGACGCGGTTGATATCAGCGTAAAGGCAACACACTCAGGAAAGGAAGGTACCGAAATGAAGGTTATGACCCAGCGAATGTTTTAGTGATATTTATATCCTTGTTAATTTAATAAACGCGATGAATTAATTTAATAAGCAATGCACACTATATGTTACACAAAATAAAATTTGAACAATAAAAAATACACCGTCAAATGTCCCGTTTTCTAGAAACCATCCGGTATTATGTTAACGCAAATGTTTTAGGATGTTTAAGACGATGCCATTTTTAAATGTGAATATAACTGTAAAAATGTTTTCACATTTCATTTAGATTTTCTTAAATACTTGCGAGAGAAAAGGCAAAAATATGCAAAAAAAAAATGCAAAAATAATAAGGATTTACTAAACAACGTTTTATTTACTGGATATTTTCCGGTGAAAGGACTCAAGTTTGCCCAGCTGGGCAAACTTGGATTCTTGTAAATTAAAATTTGTAGATTATTATTGAAATGGTGTCTATGTTATTATATATTACATTCAACACAAGTCTAAAATATTTAAAAATTCAAATGAGAGATTGTAGTATAATTGCCTCTAAAACACTAAAATTCTTAATACACACACACACACACCCATATATATATATATATATATATATATATATATATATATATATATATATATATATATATATATATATTGAATTATATTTTGACAAGTTTCCCAAGCAACGGTAGGCCGATCGGTTGCCGAAATCGGTGTGTTATTTTTTCTTTTCTTTTACAAATGAGTCACAACTTATCAAGGCCGGATGCCACTCAAGGATAAGGGATAATAGGTATACATTCGTCAATGGGATTATAGTGTAGTAATCATAAGTAGTAGAAATTTTGTACATTGGATTATTTAAGGGGACGGTTCATCAAGAACTTGTTTACGTTGAACTTGGAGACTACCAAATTGTAGTCAGCTGGAAAGCAGGCAAACGGAAGAGAGTTCTACGGGCGTGCAGTTCTTAGAAAGATTATGGAATCTACGTTTATGTTTAGGTAGAGATAAAGATTGTGGGAACTTCTTGGTAGTGGTATTGGCTAGATGAGCGTTTTTCGTGATAGTTTAGCGAAACGCGGACCATAGATCGAAACTCAGACGAGCACTTACCATGAAAATAACGATAAAGTAAAGACAGGTTCGCAACATCTCTTCTGTGGAAAGAGGTTGCAGGGAAGAGAAAAGGGCATCCTCCACTAACTACGAAGTCTATATTGAACTCTGTCAAATCAGGATACGCCGATTCTAGTAGTCTCTGCCCAGATGTAGCAACAATATCCTATCATTGGCCGTACTTGGCGTTTATATAGATAGAGAATTGCACCAACAGTGAGATATCTACTGGAGCGGTAGAAGGATCCTAAAAAATTTTTCAAGAAACCTTGGAAACGGATTAGATGTACGTGTTCCATTTTAGATTAGGAGTAAAAGTCAATCCCAGGAGCTTGTCAAAACATGGAGCCTCCCGAAGACGAGATCCATTCATTTCAATTGATGCCAGATGAGGATCAGTGCGTTGATGTAAAGATAGGAGCTTGGTTTTACATGCATTAAAATGTTTCAAGAAAGGTCCCCCTTTTCTTGTAAGAAAAACATTAGATAAGTAAAAATGAGATTAGATAGACCGAGATTCGAACCTCGTAAGCAAGGTTCAGAAATAAGGTCAGAAATGGAAATTTAGCATTGTTCAGTTTTCACATAAAATAGTTTAGATATGTTGTTTTAAAAGTAATGTAATTATTCAATTCTTTTTTATGAAAACTGAATTAAAATAGATCAGTTAGACGAACGAAGAATAGCACATTTAAATATGTTGAAAAATGAGTTAGGCGAAAAATAGGTAGGAGAAAATTCATTGTCTGCGCAAGTGGTTTGGAAACGTGCCAAACAAAGTATGTTTAAACCACGTGAGTTCTCCACGAGGTCCAGCACGTTTTGGACATGTGTATGGCGTCATGGCAAAAATGAATTCTCAACATAGGAACTAGAGTCGAAGATGTGTTAGACAGACGGAAGACAGAGCTGACATTGGTCAGAAGAGGGTCCCACTTTGGAAGCGAAGGGTTAGAATGTTTTAATCATGTAGTCGACTTTAAATTCCTGGAACCATCATCATTGCAACCGGCCGAATGTAATAAAAGAACACATTATATTTTATAACTGCGTCTCCGTGTCGTCTTTCAACCAAATTGAAGGTAATGTGAAATAATCGTTTATATGAACTTTGTGTCCTCTCATCTTAATGAACATTGTCTCCATCATCTTTATAATGAACATTGTGTATAACTCATCTAAGTAATTTTCCCCTTCTCCATCTAAGTAATGACTGTTGTCGTCCCCTCCTGTGTCATAAGATCTGATAAACCTCCTCTCTAAATATATGTTATAAGTCCAACGACTGTAAAATGTATAAATGTCGTTCTCCTCATCAATATGAATGTCTCCTGTGCAATAAAAGTAACTAGCAGCCGCTTTCCCCATTGTACCACGTGCTCAATATCAGAGGAGAGAATCAGAGAGAACTTGATCATTTACGGCATTTGATGTGTTGGCATAGATAGTAGTGTTGTTAGCTTAAATGTCAACGAATGATCTTAGGATGTTATTGCGAAGATCAGTGATGTACATCAGGAAGTGAGTTGGGCCCAGAATGAACGCCTAAGGGACTCCAGCATTAATACTGTGAGCTTCTTATTGATGTTCATTAACTACTACTCTCATGATTCTATCCGACAGAAGCGATTTAATAATTAAGAAAACATTTCCAGCTCTACCATAGCTAGATATCTTATGAAGTAGACCTTTATGCCATACCCTACCAACCACCTTTGATATTTCAAGAGCAATTGCACAAGAAAGGAAGCCTCCGTCAAGAGATTTATTAATATTATGGGATATAACCGTTAAACCATCTGCTGTAGATCTAGCAGAGCGGAAAACATATTGCATTTCATTAAGCAAATTATTTTTGCTGTGGTGGTTTAATACTTTTCTATTTAACACAGCTTCCACCAGCACAAGCGACTAATTGGTCTGTACTCATAGGAAGATGACCGATCACTAGCAGTTTTAAATGACGGGGTATGCTGATTAGGTTTCTAACGTGTTGGAAAGCAATTCTTAAGACAACGCTTAAACAGCTTTGTAAGTATGGGAGCTACTTCTAGTTGAAGCTTTTTGACCACTATAATTTCAATGCCGCCAGGGCTAGTTGCTTTACTTGAATTAACGTTTTTGATTAGCTTGGGTTATCACGCACAGATATTTTTATGCCGCATAGCATGTTTTCTGATACAGGCGGAAATAAGTGGTGTTAACGGCTTTGGTCGCATAGAGTAGAATTAGTTGCAAAGTTCTTGGCAAAGAGTCTTGCTTTGTCTGATGCTGACGATCAGGGCCATTGATGATGGTTGGAATAGAGCACACGCTTCTGTTCAGACACTATTTTCTATTTGCCAAAACTGATGGGAACCAAGCCGCTGCTCAGCTACTTTGGACTTAACGGATTGAGCATACAATTCTCTCGCGTTTTTATTACTCTTTTGCAGTGATTGCTTGCAGTCCTGAAAGCGACCTTAGTCACAGTACATCAATTACGTTGGAAACAATGGAAAAAGTGATTTCTGTACGCAATTTCAGCAGTACATTCTGAAGAGAACCACGGCTGGCTGTTAGATTTTGCTGGAATATTTTGGAGGGTATAAAGCGGTCTATACTGCAATTAACACTTCCGTCAGGTCTCATATTATAGGGGGGCATATTATTTTTAAATATTTTCGATATTTGGGTGATATATTTGTCATATGTACAGATTGTACGGAAGTTTGGATTTTTTACGACATTTTATTTACTGAAAGTTGATCTTAGGTTTAAAATATGGGGTGAGGTTAATTGCTTCTTACCGTTCTTAGATGTCCGATATGAGTTTTTTTTTGTGTATGTTTGTATGCATTTATGTAAAGTGTGACAGGAAAAATTAATGGGTGTATGGAGTTTTAAAGGCAGTAAATTACCAGAAAGAAACTTGTTAATGGAGTCTGCGTTTAGATTTCAATACATGTAAAAAGTGGGCAAACTGTTAATGGTCGTTATAGCTAGCCGAGTGTTTTTTATGTAAATGTTTGGCAAGAGGGAAACATTGATTGAAATTCAGATAAACATTAGATATGAAAATGACGATAGAGCTGTGACAGGTTCGCAACGTGTCCTGCGAAAATGAGGGTGCATAGAAGAGAAAAAGGCATAAATTACTATGGACTGAAGCTGGTTTTAAAGTACATCAAGATAGGAGAGGGTAATCGGAAAAGCTTCCGCCCTGATATGGCAGCAGTACTCGATTTTAGGACGTGTCCGACTCTTATACAGGTAGAAGAAGTTAAATACAATCTGCAGCGGTAAAATGACGCAATTAATTTTTCTAGTGATGTTGACAACAGATTTCATGTAACTATTTCGTTTCATACCACTGGTGAATGTCAAACAAAGGATTTGGTAAAATAGGAAGCCTTTTCTAGACGAATCATATGAAGAGGACCCATTCATGGTGAGAGAAAGCTTAGTTTTTGATGCGTTAAAATTAATCAATCACTTTGTATCATATTGCACAACATGCCTATCGTTTGAGCAGAGAGACTCAAAGGGGTCTTGATCATCGTTTGCCTTTCAAGTGTTGCCATATATCGTAATGTCATTTGATCTGTCTACGAATGAACTTAGAATCTGATTTGGGAGATCATTGATGAATATAAGAAAGAGAGTGTTACCTTACATTGATCCTTGAGGCACGTCGGCATTGGTATTTTAGGATTGAGACTTTTGCCCATCGACGACTACTGGTATATATATATATATATATATATATATATATATATATATATATATATATATCAGAAAGAAAAGATTCGATGATTGAGAAAGTATTTCCAGATATATAGCTTGAAATCTTATAAAGTAGATCTTTATGACAAATGTCTTTGATATGGCAAGAGTTATTGCTTTTGAGAAGAAACCCCCGTAGATAGATTCACTGATCCTATGTGAAATTGCGTCCAGTACATCAGTTGCATATCACGTCGAAGAAAACTAAATTGCTTATCGTTGAATAGGTTGTTGTTGACTGAGGCGGTTGAAGTTTCTCTATTTGACACGGGCCTAAGCAATCTACTCATGAAACACGGACGACTAATTGGTTTCAACTAAGTGATAGAAAGTCGATCACCACGATTTTCATCTCCACCAACACAACAGTATTGTAGTATCTTTATACCACATCATGAAGCATATTAAATGATAGTAATCTTCATCATGAAAATCGATGAATTATAGTGAATGATTTTGATTCTTAAATATGTCTACATTTAAGGGACGTTAAAAAGAACTTAAAATTCTGCTATTCTTACGTAATTAATGTATAATGAATATAAATGAAATTTTATGAATACTACACATAAAATATTTTACAAATTATGTCATATATTGTTCATTAAAACACTTTGAAATACATAAAAAACGGATTTTCAGGGAATATTATTAATTTATGTCTGATTTGTAAAATAAATATTATTAAAATGTTACAAAACTCTAGAAACACTCTAGAAAAACTGAACAGATGTGCACTAATTTATATTTTATCAACATATATAACTAATCCTTATTTCCTGAACTCTGACCTATTTTAGAACATTATTCATTAAATTATTTCCATGATTTGTATATTAGAAAATCCAAACACTTTAAGTTTTAAGTGTTAACGGTTTTTAGATGATTAACATTGTTAGTTCGTGTCTAATGAGCCAGTGCTGAGAACGAGAGAAGAAACATACTTAAATAGGGGGTGGATAAACATACATACTAAAATAGGGGGATAAACATACTAAAATAGGGGGGATAAACAAATTAAAATAGGGGGGATAAAATATTAAAATAGGGGGATAAACATACTAAAATAGGGGGGATAAACAAATTAAAATAGGGGGGGGATAAAATACTAAAATAGGGGGATAAACATACTAAAATAGGGGGGATAAAAAATTAAAATAGGGGGGATAAAATACTAAAATAGGGGGATAAACATACTAAAATAGGGGGATAAACAAATTAAAATAGGGGGGGATAAAATACTAAAATAGGGGGATAAACATACTAAAATAGGGGGGATAAAGATACTAAAATAGGGGGGGATAAAATATTAAAATAGGGGGATAAACATACTAAAATAGGGGGGATAAACAAATTAAAATAGGGGGTAAAATTTTAAAATAGGGGGATAAACATACTAAAATAGGGGGGATAAACAAATAAAAATAGTGGGCGGATAAAATACTAAAATAGGGGGATAAACATACTAAAATAGTGGGGATAAACAAATTAAAATAGAGGGGGATAAACATACTAAAATAGGGGGATAAACAAATTAAAATATGGGGGGATAAAATACTAAAATAGGGGGATAAACATACTAAAATAGGGGGGATAAACAAATTAAAATAGGGGGATAAAATACTAAAATAGGGGGATAAACATACTAAAATAGGGGGATAAACAAATTAAAATATGGGGGGATAAAATACTAAAATAGGGGGATAAACATACTAAAATAGGGGGGATAAAATACTAAAATAGGGGGATAAACATACTAAAATAGAGGGGATAAACAAATTAAAATAGGGGGGATAAAATACTAAAATAGGGGGATAAACATACTAAAATAGGTGGGATAAACAAATTAAAATAGGGGGGGGATAAAATACTAAAATAGCGGGATAAACATACTAAAATAGGGGGGATAAAAAATTAAAATGGGGGGGGGGTAAAAATTAAAATAGGGGGGTAAACATACTAAAATAGGGGGGATAAACAAATTAAAATAGGGGGGGGGATAAAATACTAAAATAGGGGGATAAACATACTAAAATTGGGGGGATAAACAAATTAAAATAGGGGGGGATAAAATACTGAAATAGGGGGATAAACATACTAAAATAGGGGGGATAAACAAATTAAAATAGGGGGGGTAAAATATTAAAATAGGAGGGATAAACATACTAAAATACAAAACGATATCGAAAATTGTGAGGATTTTTTTGGATCCTCGGTTTAGAAAGTTCTTTTTGATAGCAAATTAACTGACTAGATTTAGAACGTCAAGAATACAACGTTTCTCGAGATATCATTATCTTTATATTCAAAGAAATCACAGAAAGTCTCATTATGAGAATCTAAGTAATATTCACAATTAATCATGTCAAAACTTCAGAGAATTAGCTTGACTGATTATTCACTTGTAATCTTTGATGAACCCCGGAAATGCACAGATATTTCAGCTCGACATATAAAAGATGTCAAGCTCCATAATAACGCAGAAATGGCGTTTGAATACGTATATATATATATATATATATATATATATATATATATATATATATATATATGTGTGTGTGTGTGTGTGTGTGTGTGTGTGTGTAAGAGTCCTGCAAGATAGTCTTTTTAACTAGGCACGACCAAAACCGAAGGAGGGAGTAAGTATTTTGGACGGATTCTTTTTATAAATTCTACCAAAAATCAAGTAATTATCCAACCAATAAGGAATGTGCACTGATTATTAAGTGAAGAATGGACTTTGTAACGCTGTACGTGTTTTTCATTATCGATATTTAGATATATATGTTTGCCTACAAATCGTCCTCCTTTATTTGTGGTTACAAATATGCTTAAATAGTCAGCCGAAACTGAACAAAATATATTATTGTATCGTAGGGAGACTGTAATATTAGATAAAAAACAACAACAAAACAAATGCGCACGTATCAGATTTTAAGGTTGAAAATTCGAATTTAGAATGTGTTTAATTTTGTATCTTTTGTGTATTGAAATGTAAAATTGTTAATAATAATTATTCTTGCAGATTGGCAAAAACATGTTTTTTCATTATTTTTACAAATAACACTACTTTGAAATATTTTAAAATGAATTAATAATTTTCTTTTAATGAGCCCAACATCGCTAATATACCATTAAATAAGAAATGCTTTGAAGAATTTATACCAAAATAAAAATCAATAAATAACTGCGCATTTTGCTAAAAAAATACGAAAAAAAGTTTCGTAATTTGTCGTTAAGTGATAATTATTCACCTATGGTAGACCATAGAGACCATATAGTTGTTTGTATTTACAAACAGTTGTTATCTGCCTCTTTTCCTTTTTGCTGTGACTTGCGCTTGACTTAGTTTTTTTTTATTGCATTTTCACCCCAAACAAGGCACATTGCCACTTTGTTGTAGTGGGCTACTGTCAGGGATATAAGCATCAGGGGTACTGTGTGTTTCTATCATTTTGAGGTCGCACTTACTTTTAGATCTACAGGATGTATTTATAGCATTTCCAAAGAACTTTTTTTTAAATAGGCATCACCACATTATCAAGGCCAAGAGGCCACTCAAGGATAAGGGTTAAAGAGTGTACAGTAGAAATTGGACAATATAGTAATCATTAGTAATGAAAATTTGGTAAATTTGATAACTTATATGAACGGCTCATCAATAACTTATTTACGTTAGACTTGAACACAACCATATTTTAGTCAGCCGGAAAGCAGGAAAACGGAAGACAATTCCACAGTCGTGCAGTTCTAAGAAAGAAGCTTTGTTCATGGAATCTACGTTTAGGTTTAGGCACAGATGAAAAGTGGGGGGAATTATTGATAGTGTTTACAGCTAGACGAGTGTTTCTTGTGAAAGTCTGGCGAGGGGGGGCATAGATTGAAGCTCGGTCGAACACTTTCCATGAAAATAACGATACATTAGAGAATAACTCGCAACATCTCTTCTGTGAGATAGAGGTTGCAAGGAAGAGAAAAGGACATCTCCTACGAGGCTACGAAGCCTATTTTGAACTCTATCAAGGCAGCCCAAGTCCTTTCTAGCAGCTCCTGCCCAGATGTGGCAACAGTATTCCATCCTTGGACGTACCTGGCTCTTATATTGATAGAGAATAGCATCAGCAGTGAGATATCTACCGGATCGATAGAAAGATCCCACCATTTTTCCAGCGGCCTTGGCAACAGATTTGATGTACGTGCTCCATTTAAGATCAGGAGTAATGGTCAAGCCAAGAAGTATGTCATAACTTTAGGCCTCCTGAAGACGAGAGCCACTCATTTCAATTGATGCCAGATGTGAATCAGAATGTTGATGATGTAAAGAGAGAAGCTTGGTTTTAGATGCATTAAAAGTAACCAGCCACTACTTACCCCATTGTACTACGTGCTCAAGATCAGAGGAGAGAGAATTGGAGAGAACTTGGTCGTTTACTGTCTTAGATGTGCTACCATAAATGGTAGTGTTGTCAGCATAAATGTCTACAAATGGTGTAAGGATGTGATTAGAAGATCATTAATGTAGATCAGGAAAAGAGTTGGGCCCAGGATGGATCCCTGAGGGACACCGGCATTAATACTGTGAGCTTCTGATTTTTGCCCATCAACTACTACTCTTATGAACCTATCAGAAAGAAATGATTTAATAATTGAGAAGACATTTCCAGCAATACCATAGCTAGAGATCTTATGAAGTAAACATTTATGCCATACCCTATCGAAGGCCTTAGATATGTCAAGAGCAATTGCCCTAGAAAGGTTGCCTCCGTCGAGAGATTTGCTAATTCTATGAGATATAACTGTAAGCACATCTGCTGTAGATCTAGCAGAACGGAAACCATATTGAGTGTCACTAAGAAGGTTATTTTTGTTGAGATGTTTGATTACTTCTGTATTTAACACAGATTCCAGCAACTTACTCATGACGCACAGGAGACTTATTGGTCTGTACTGGACGATCGATCTAATGTGCAATGTTATTTAAAAAAAGACAAATATTTTTGTAAGGAGAAAAAATGTGAACAAGTTTATGAAAATGAATATTAGAAACAATAACGAAAATGAAAGTGCAAAGTACAAAGGGCTGTGGAATGTAGAAAGTAAAGTCGTTATAAAACAGCCTTAGAGATCATTAGAAACTTATTTACAGAATAATAACAAGAATATATATTTTTTATCGTACGGGTAGGGAAAAGCAGAAAGGGTCTTTGTTATTTTTAGACTTTTTCACATAGGAAAAAAGCAGTCAGTTTCTTGACATATCTAAGGCGGGGATCTGACTCGCGATTGGTGTTCATTTTTATATCCAGAGAAGATCTAATAGACATATTTTATAGGATGTATAAATATAAAGATTGCCAAACTCCAAAGAAAGCGTGGATACGTAAA
The DNA here is from genome assembly GCF_053919585.1 of Euprymna scolopes. Classification (NCBI taxonomy): domain Eukaryota; kingdom Metazoa; phylum Mollusca; class Cephalopoda; order Sepiida; family Sepiolidae; genus Euprymna; species Euprymna scolopes. Next base: position 123,482,322 of record NC_136482.1, on the reverse strand, counting down.
CATATTTTTATACAAAATACAACCTATTGTCCTAGTATTTTTTTGGAGGGAAATATCTTGTTCGCAGCGTTTCACCCACCAGAAGCGACGCAAACGATAAAAGTGTGTTGCATTCGACTCACGAAAATATTTTAATGAATAACCAACGAATTAATAGACACTATATACGCACTAGTTGCTGCTAACAATTACATGATTACATGGACACGTGTTTATAAACATTTAGGAGTCTGTACTGCCCGTAGAGTTATAGATACATCACAGTGTGGATGTACGTAATACACACAATAGACGACACGGCTTGCATAACCATAAAAACACGAACTATTGATGTCATTTATACACTTAGTTTTGTTGATAACTTTGTATATAAAGCAACTATAGTTGTGTGTGCATTGTGTATAAAAATATATAGACGTTTATATAGACCGCTATATAGCTACATATTTTAAACTATTATACTTGATTGATTGGTATTGAAATTGTTGCATTCATATACAAGTTAACCATGAATTTACATTTTCATTGTATTGAAACAAATAAAGCATTCATATCTCATTCTTATTTCTCCTGCTATGTTTTTGCCCATAATGTAAGTTTGTATTTGTCTTCATGAATAGGATTAATCTATTGCATGTGGCTAAATAAAAAATAATAATAATCTACAATACCTTGTTTTGATTCCGTGAACTTTGCTTGACTTCGAGGTTGGTACGCCATTTTAAACGATTTAAAATATTCGAAATAAACTCAAATACGCAGGCTGTTTATATATTTATGCTTAACACTGGGGAACACTATTATTTTAACTTTCTGTTGCATTTGATTTTTTAACTGATTCTGCAGGATTTTTAGGCGCTGATTTAAAAGCTGAAATTAGTTTTTCTCCATAAGCTCTAGTTTTCATGCAATTTGAGATAGATGAAATAGTCTAAATATGAACTTACGTAACCCAAATTTAAGCATTTTGAGATTATATACATAGATAGATTCTAATATTTTTATATGTCTTCTTTTTTCCAGATCAAACGGCTTCCTCATCGAGACATCACTGTAGAAACAAGCCTGATGTCTTCTGTTACATCTGTGGTTGCTACACACTCCATCATCAGAGATGTAACATATCCTTGTTTGTGAAGCGAGCCTACAAGGCTAATTTGGAAGTTCATCTTGGTGACCAAGACCAGCAATGGGCTCCTCATGTTGTGTGCCACAATTGTGAGGAAATTCTCCGAAGCTGGACCAAAGGAAAACGCAATGTAACTGATTGCTACTTCTGCATGGTAAACACAGCGGGTGTGGGCAAGAAAAATAGACATAAGATCGTATATCTGAACATTTCCTCAGCTATTTGGCCTGCTCCGCATTCTGATGAAGTTCCTGTTCGAGTTTTCAAATGTTTGCCTTCATTAAACGATAAAGACATTGGACATGACACGGACGAAGAAGACAGTTGTGACAATGAATTACCAGAAACTGAGTGGGGACAACCCGAGGAATGTTCTTCAGAGACTGAATCTCCCCCAGTCCCCAAGCCTCTTCACCAAACTGAACTGAATGACTTAGTTCGGGATTTAGGTCTTTCAAAGAAAGCAGCTGAGCTTTCAAGATTACAAGGCAAAAAGCTTGTTGATCACACTGTTAAAGTATCATATTACAGAAAGCGTGACCAGTTTTTTTGTGACCTTCTATTCAGAAGACAGACAGTTTGTTTACTGCCATGATATCTCAGGTCTTCTCAAAGAATTGGGTGTTCCTCACTATGATCCAACTGAATGGCGGCTCTTTTTAGACAGTTCTAAGCGCAGTCTCAAGTGTGTTCTTTTGCATAATGGCAATGTTTACGGGGCAGTGCCTGTCGGTCATTCAGTTCATCTGCTGGAAGACTATGATGACATCAGAATAGTCATGGACTTCTTAAAATATCGTGAGCACAACTGGATCATTTGTGTAGACTTGAAAATGGTAAACTTCCTTTTTGGTCAACAGAAAGGTTTCACCAAGTTTCCACGTTACCTCTGCATGTGGGACAGTCGAGCACGAGACAGACACTGGATCCAGAAAGACTGGCCTGTTCGTGAAACCCTTGAAGCAGGCATGCCAAATATTACACATGACCCAATTGTTAACAGAGATAGGATCATCTTTCCTCCTCTGCACTTCAAATTAGGTTTGATGAAACAATTTGTCAAGGCACTGGATACCGAAGGTGAATGTTTCCAACACATCATCACAGCAATACCAGGGTTGTGGTTCGAGAAGATCAAAGCAGGTGTGTTTGATGGCCCACAGATTCGAACCCTCATTCGTGATGATCAGTTTGTTGCCAAGATGACCGCCTTGGAGAAGGCAGCATGGTTATCCTTTGTGGCAGTCGTTCGGAACTTCCTTGGAAACAACAAGGCAGAGAACTACAATGAACTTGTGAACAGAATACTACTCGCTTTTCGTGCTTTCAGATGCAACATGAGCATCAAGCTTCATTTTTTGAACAGCCATCTTGACCAGTTCCCTGAAAACCTGGGGGATGTGAGTGACGAACAAGGAGAGCGGTTCAACCAAGACGTAAAGATCATGGCAGAACGCTACCAAGGTCGCTGGGACAAAAGTATGGTGGCCGACTACTGCTGGAGTATTAAACAAGATTGACCAGATGAAGTGTACAAACGCAAAAGTTACAAACGCAAATTCCTGCCTGACTAAAATACTGTTCAGACAGAAAGTGATAAGCGTTATTAGATGTGGTTGACTCTTATCTCATGAACGTTGTCAATGAAGCTTATCTCACCTTGCGATAAAGACTGTTTTCTGATAAAGACTGTTATCTGAAGAACGTTGTGAATGACCCTTATCTCACGTTGCAATAAAGACTGTTTTCTGAGAAACTTTTCCAGAAAAACATATGGCACTTCTAACAATGGTGTACTTTAATCTAAAATCACATGTTATTGTTCCGTTTCTTTTGTCTTGTTAAATATACTGTTTTGTGGCTGACATTGCAATATCCTATAATAATGCTCATTTTTTTCTTTTTTAATAAAACTCAATGACTGCATAAAATCTGTAGCTTGCAGAATAAAACTAACTTAAGATTTGAACTCAGCACACTTAAATTGACTAAAAACAAGTCTTTCTTTAAATGCAACATATTGAGTATTCCCTTGTGTAATATATGTTCTTATAAATTCTGAAAAGTTAAAATCATCTGAACTTTCACGAAAACGTCCCATTTTTTCTCCATTTCTATTAATCTAAATGAAAACCAGTATAGTCAACATTTAAACTCCTTTCTCTTGGAGTCGTGTTACGAAATTTATAATGAGTCAAGGGGTGAATGCTCTATTTACAAAGGTGTAATATATAAAACTGTCCAACTTGATATATATATATATATATATATATATATATATATATATATATACATGTCCGACTTGATATACTCATGTGCGTTTGACTGCTAATATTGCTAGTTGACTTATTAATTCATGCTTCAATATTAAAATTATATTGGTTGAATTAATAACCAAAAATCAAAACTATTCTCTTCAACTGATCTTAATTTTCTAAATTAGCAACTCGGTTGATTGCTATTTAAACAATGTTTTATTCCCGTACAAAAAAAAATCTGTTTTCTTGCATTGCGTTCTTAGCGGCAAATTTAACTTCCACAAAAAGAGTGATTCTTCTACCTCTGGAACACATTACAATATGTCAGCTTTTCTGCTGATTATGACTTAGTCGTTCTTAACCATAATGTTAATAAATTTCTTCTCAGTAAACTGCATATTTATTGAAACATAGTTCACACAATTGATCTGTGTAAATACTTCAAAAGCGTGCGTCATATTTCAGCTGAAAAGTTTTCCGGGTCGATAGCTATTTCTTGTTGAGTAGTGTTGACCTTAATAACTGATCATGACTAGTAATCTTGTTAAAAAGAGATTTTTAGTGGTATTAACCTTGAGGGGTCAGCCATTCAAAGAAAGAGAATAATACTTATAAAGACCATCAACATGACCGGACGTATCCTTTTGGTGTCTACTCGATAGGCTGACTCCTCAAATAAATAAATAAAAAGAACCAGATTAAAAGATAATAAAAAACGCCAAAAATCAGTCTGTATATTACATCGAAATGCTAAGAGATTTAAAAAAATTATTTTAATCATTTAATAAAATATTTCATAACTTTTTTTTTCGTTTTCTAATATTTTCAAAGAAAATATTTATGTTCTTTAAATATTATATTTGAAGATGTTTTATATTTAAATATAGTAAATACTGAACTTGTAAACAGCTGTATTATTTCATAACTAAGATAAAATTACCAGGAAGTTGGGACGATTTTTGTTGACTTTTCATTTAGGAGAAATGTTGATAATAAATAGTCTTCATAGACAAAACCAATAAAAAAGGAAATATGTTATAGAAATTAAATACTCAAGTATCCTTGTGCCGTTTTTGATCCTGGCATATGGTCATGCATTGTAAAAAAAAAGAAAAATATCGAATGAAACAGACGTATCACGGCTTGCTGAAAAAGCAAAGCCGATAGCCATTAGTCGCGTACTCTCGTGTAATGAATGAATGCGTGAATGTGGGATTGGCATGAAATTCTTAAAGATAAACGAAAATGACCGAAAAATGGGCGGAAATGACTTAAATAAATAAAAAGTAAATGACTTAGAAAGACTTTAATGAACTTAAGGATGAATTGAATGAACTTAAGAATGGCTTGAATACTGAAAACATAACTGGAATCTGTTTTGAATGAACTGGAGAATGACTTGAATGGCTCTGAGACTGACTGGATGTAAAGTGGGTGACCATTTTACATTATATTAATACATAAAAGTGATCCCCCACTTTATATTACAAAGTAACAAACATAAGTACAGCATGTAGTAAGAACAGATACTTCACTTTGAGATATTAAATCCTTTATTCATGTTAAAAACACAGTGAAAACCAACAAGGAACAAAAAACTTAGGCACTTTGCCAACACAAACGGGTGGATTGTGGGGGTCGTCGGTCATCCTTGTCACTCCAGAACTAAATAAACAATTTGATCTTGGCCAAAAAGGCCAAGAAACCGGTATTTATTTGCTCCCCCATCGATTTTTAATGTTAAGAGTGGAAGGGAAATGGGGGCCAACTCCCCAGGGAGTAGGGGAGCTGGATAGTGACAATTAGTACGAGGGGTTTACCCTACATAAACCAAGGTCTTATACGTGAGGTTGCCGCCACATATGGTCTTTGCTTGCAGTATCTGCCGGAACAGACACTACACTTTGATCCCGGCCAAAAGCCCAAGAAAAAAGGTATTTATTTGCTCTCCCACCGAGCAAATTAGGCACAAGGCCGATTTTTAATGTGAGGAGTGAACGGGAAATGGGGACCAACTCCTCGGGGAGTAGGGGATCTGGATAGTGACAATTGTTATGAAGGGTTGCCCCTACATTTACCAAGGTCTTATATGTGGGGTTGCCCCCACATATAGTCTTTGCTTGCAGTATCTGCCGGAACAGATGGTGTTTATTTGCTCCCCCACCGAGCAAATTAGGCACAAGGCCGATTTTTAATGTGAGGTGTGAAGGGAGGGGGAAGGCAAAAAGGGGGCCAGCTCCCGAGAGGTGGGAAATGGGAGCTGGTTAATGGTCAGGCATGTGGGGTTGCCCCCACATCTGGTCTTTGCTAGTCATAGCTTGCAGTATCTGTCGGAACTACACTTTGTTCTTGGACCGAAGGCCAAGAAAAGCTAAGAACAGTATCCATTAACAACAGACCTTTTATCTTAACCAGAAAGGGCAAGCACAAAAGTGTTACGGACAGACCGACCGACGAACCGACTGACGGATCGACAGACCGACACACCGATCGATAGACCGACCAACCGACGGGGTGACTTATAGAGTCGGTTGAACGCGACTAAAAAAAGAAGTTGTCTTCCTAGCTATTTTTTCTTTTTCTATCGTGAAATCCCTGCCGTTTTTCGTTTGTTTTAAGTAAGTCTCTTAGACGGACAAATCATATCCATTATATCAACACTATGTAAAAATAAATGCATGAATCTGATATATATATATATATATATATATATATATATATATATATATATATATATATACACACACACACACAAGAAACCGTTTTGAATTTATTTTTTCATTCCTGCGTTGGATTCACGTATTTTTCCAAATAAAATATCAACCAATAAAAAGTCTATAAAATATATTACAAAAGCATAGTGATAACTGACCCATGTGTATGTTATAACACGCAGTAAACCTTTTGTTACCAGTGCGTATAAAAGCCAATATTTTTTTCCGATTGTTGCATCGTAAATCTAAATTCGCCTTTGGTTGTTAGTCTCGCGCTCATTCTTGCATAAGTTGCAATCTCACGGTTTTTCACGGCTCCATGGACTGCCAATGAGGCCTGCAAATGTTCTTGATTTGCCCAAACTGCCACAAGCTAATCGCTATACAACTGACGTCATGATAAGGACTCTAAATGAACTTGCACATTTTAATGTGTGAGTGTTTGTATTGAAAGCGTCGGGATCTGGCCCAAATGCTACACTAGATTGTTTAGTTGTGTACATAACATTAGATGTATTTCCAGATGTTTAGATGTTTATTGAAACTTTAATAGATGTTTAATACTACTCTCTGGAATAGCCACTCTATCGCCTATTCATTACAAAAAAAAATGGTTTCCAAGATTTCTATGATAAAACTATGTACAATAGTGCTGACACATTTAAAGTTATGCGTCACATAAAGCTCAATTTGTAGGAAGTAAGCATTATAACAGAGCCGTAAAATGCTAAAATTTCCAAATTGTAGAAATATGCATCTAAGATAGTTTGTTGTTTTTGTATGACTAATATTTACTTATGATTTCTTAATATATCGCGATTTTTGTTCCCAACGGGCTTCCGCTTATCAAAATCCAAAAGCCACTAAAGAATAAGTGGTAAAAATAGTATCCGCTAAACAATGATCGCCACTACAAGAGGAATGGAAGATTACGTAAAAGGGATTGAATTAAATTCGTCCAAGAAAAACTCAACAAATATTTGTTTATATTAGACCTGAAAACGGGCATGTTGTAGTAAGTTGTGAATTATGCTCGTAGTCTTTTTCATATATTAGATTTATAATAAACTAAACGTCCTCCATAGAAGTTCCGATTATCTTATTCTACAAATATAATTAGGGAAAGGTGGAGAAAATTTATTTTCTCTAGTGAAATGTAGATGAGTTCTAGCTGTGAATATTTTAATAGCGCCTAGGAATGGAGTTTAGCTGTGCATCTTACATGAAAATACTGATACAAAGAAGTCGACCTAGAACTATGCCTTCTATGCAAAAACAGTGTAAAGAAGGCATAATTCTCCACGATTTTTTGTAAGAAGGTGCACACAAACAGTAAGGATGTGCACATGTATACAACAAAAAACTATTCATAGAGAAAGTTTCTGTTTCCTTCGCCGACTGCCAGTAGGCGGGGGCTGTACAAAGCAGCCAATAAAAGTTACAAGCAAAAATAGTTTACATTAATTGAGGGGCTTGTCTCACAATACCATATACTGGCATTTAAATCTGATGCATGTCAAAAATCATAAGCATTCTCACATCTTCAGATAATCTATTCAAAACAAATGGCATGTATATATATCTAATAACTACAGCAGTATTTCGATCTATTCAAAACAACTAATAACTACAGCAGTATTTCGATTCATTCAAACACAATCTAAATTAATCAAGAAAAAAATAATATAAAAATAAGTTGAACGATATTTCAAGCATTTCATAAAATTTATTTCGCATATTAATTATTATAAGTGCAAAATAACTCCAACATAATGCGTAAGTTCATTATTCTGACCTTTCTGATGGATTGATTTACTTTTTCTTGTGTCACGTTTCTCGTTTCTATGTCTAAATACGTAAATGTTTGCGAGTCAATTCCAAAATACATAGTTAGAACATATAATTATAGAAAGATCTTTATTAGCCATTTTTCATGACTTATTTCGATATACAGGGGCAAAATATACCGCTATTTTAACAACGGATGCTGTGCTAATAATAGACATAATCTTATCTGAACGCATGTCATCAGTTTTATCATCAATGTCGGTAACAATTAAGACAGTCAACACATGTCGAAAATAAGAATTAATTCCGACTGGCTTTCCTGTGTAATGGAATTACATTAAAGCAATAAATTCTGATTTAAATTTAAACTTGATTTCTTGATTAGAAAAACAATACACTGTATAACATCATATAGACTATATTTTTGGAACAACATGCCCCGAGGAAAAGAAAAGACCCAAGACAAAATGTTTATATGCGTGAAGATTACGTTGTATCAAAATGTCGTTGATTTTAGATAATTAACTATTTCTTAAAAATATTATCACGTGGTATCGACTTCTTAAGCTTACACACTCCAGTATATATATATATATATATATATATATATATATATATATATATATATATATATATAATAGCAAGATAGACAAAACAAAGCCAAATATTGATATACATAGATTGAGTGTCGATGTAATGAGAAAAAAAGTTATAAATGGGGCATGTTTATCCTTTTTATACCTAGGTATTTCGAAACTAATGCTTGTCATAAGAAGTTAAGCAAGGGGCCAAGTTGCTAATATTTCAATACGACATCATATTTAAGGATCAATAGGGGATATTAAAGTATCTAGTGTATAGGATAGTGACAGACGAAGAGTGTGCTGGGAATCTGAGAGGAGTAATGAAGAGAAGATACAAAGGGAAAGGGCTCTATAACGGGGTAAATGTTTTATTCAGTGAACAAAGGGATTAGATAATAAGGATTGGTGAATATATAAACAGCCGAGAAAAGATAATAAGCAAAATTAATAATAACTATTATATAATCATATATATATATATATATATATATATATTCTAGAGGATGCATTGTGTCCCATTATCATCCCAAGTCTATGCAAAACTGGTAATGAAATGGCATGTTCATAGATATGTAATTAAAGCCACTAGATATGAACAAATTTTAACTTGCAATCGTATAGAGTTCGCTAATTTATACCGGCCCCAATCTATTTATTAATTCATTTTCACAGATAGTAATCTCTAATCAAGTCCCTGGAACCATTAAAAAGATAAAGGTTGATGAGTACTGTGATGATCGGTGATGATGAACATTGAGTTATTTGATTCAAGAATATAACTCATCCGAAATTTTTTTTATGTTCGATTTGAAAACGATCATGTTATAGTCAACTGGGGACGTTAGTTTTACGCACAGATAAAGAGTAAAGAAAACTACTTATAGTTGTCGGGTATATACCGCGAATGCCTTATGGCGAGAATCACAAAGTGAGGCTCTGTCAAGCATCTGTCATAAAAATACAATAGAGCAGAGATAGACACGTAATGTACATTCTATGAGGAAGAAGTCGCAGGAAGGATAAAAGACGTCACTCACCAGATTTCGAAGTCAGTTCTGCAACCTATCTAGGCTGGCAAAAGCGCTCTCTGCTGCTCCTCTTCGGCTATTGAAGCATTATTCATCTTTAGACGTATTCGAATGTTATACAAATTGGAAGCTTGCATCAGACGTGAAATAACTTCTATACCGGTTAAAGATCAAATAACATATTTGGCAACAAATCTGATGTATATGTTTCATTTTAAATCAGGAGTAAAGGCTATTCCCCGAAACTTATTATAGAATGGTACTTTCTGAAGAGAAAAAGCCTTTCATTTCAATTGAAACAAACTGCGGACCAGACCGTATGGAATTGGAATATAGAAGCTTTATTTTTGATGCATTAAAATTAACCAGCTATCAATTTCTAAGTTAAATCACATCTGCTCCAGGTCAGAAGAGAAAGAATCAGAAATATGTGGATCTTTGTCGGCGTTCGAGGTGCTGGCACAGGTGGTAGTGCTGTCCGCATAAATGTCTATAAATGAACTAACACTGTTTACGATCTCAAGATTACTTCATTTTATATATAATCTTAGGATCTATTATTTTTAATTTCAATCCATATAATTTTGAGAAAGTCGGTAGATAATAGAATCAGCTCTATTCAAGGATGTTACTGTTTTGTTCTGTTTGCGGTTAGAGCGAACGATACATATGAGAATACATTATTATATTTGAAAAAAAATTGCTCCAGTATCTGAATTATATATTTTTTAAGATGGAAAGACAAGTGAGAGAGAGAGAGAGAGAGCAATGAGTGAGGCGAAAGCTACTAAAAGTTTTACAGATAAAGACGGTAAAACGGAAATATAAAGATACGCTATGAGAGAGAAAGAGAGAGAGAGCGATAGAAAATTTAATGTAAATATATAACACATGATTTAACTTCTATTTTAATTCATATGACTTTGAGACAATCAAGCGATCTGAAGTAAAGAAAAGACGGAGGATGAGTACAGTTCAGTGCGAGATAAAGGAAAAAGGTATAGGAGATATGCAAACTGTCCTCCAGCGTTAGGCACATTTATGGGTTCGTTATTACCTAGTATTAAATCATATACAAGCAAGAAATCATAATAGAACCTACCTCCGTTATATATCTTATTTGAATGGAGTAGTCATTAAGAATTTTAAATATTGAATTCTCCACAGACATGAACGTTGACTCAAGGATAAACTAACAGAATACGGTCATTTTTATCAGAAATATACTTAAAGATAAGAAGTCAGCCTTTATGAGGACCATAGAGGGAAAATACGAATGCAGTGACATGAATAAGCGCTACTCGCAAGCATATAGAGGGTAATTTAGGATTTTCCTTGGAAATGCTCCTATCATTGTGAAGGGCATCGTTAATGTAGGCATATATTCTATATTTATGACGATCTTGAGCGTCAAATTTGGATATTAAGTTGTTGTATTCTTTAATCACAAAATGAACAGTTGATATAATTGCCAGTTTAGCATAGGAACAGCAGAACCGGTTTGCTAATCGGTAATGGGAGTTCAACTTCTGGAAGGCTGGAATGTAGACCGCTGATTTCTTCGCTTATTTTTTGCTTTGATTTACCCCCCAACACACACACACACACACACACCTCTAAACACCCAGGCAACGGAGGGCAACGCCGGGCACCCGCGTTAGTAAATAATAAAAACAGTAAATCGATATCTAAATGATTGTGTGCACGTGTGTGTGTGTAATCTAATTTTGTGGGTTTTCTATAAAAATTACGGTTATAATTATACATAACATCTAAAAGTGTATATTTTAATATAAGATATACTGAAGAAAGAAAAAAACATCTGAAAGTTAGCTAAATCTAGCTGGTAACCTAATGCAGTTATATAATATCTTAATAAACGTCAAATATGTCTTATTCTGATTACATTCACATTATACGTGTACACTTTTAGAGAATACAATATGAGTTGTTCCACAAGTCTAAGTGCATTCTTGACAGACCTATGGCGGCAATATCTCATTTAAAATTACAACTATATCCTATTTTGATGAAATGTATATCATGTGTATAAAATCTCTGAGGAAGACAATGGATGTGGTCCTGTCGCTCATATATACCGAAGATATACACGCTCCAGCTCTACGTGGTCCATGGGAAGAAAACCACAATTAAAATACGTATATCCTATTATGATGAAAGTTGATACGTATAAGATGCTAATTGGGAGTATTTACAGCATTTCAGCTGTCGCCTATATTAAGTGGCGAAACGGCACGAGGGCAATTGTAATAAACAGAAAAAGATAATATAGTAGTTTTAGCATATTAGAAAAAGTACATATCAGTGATACTAATTCCATACATCGCAACAGTAGGTCTTCCAAGTGATTATAAATAAAATAGAATATCACCACAAGTCGTAAAGCTATTATAGTCATAATTATAGCATGAAAGAAAACAGATGGGGCAACATAGTCAATAAAATAGTGTTTTTTTTTTATTATTTTGCCTCCGTACGTATTTATCGAGCACTGCTAAGTAAGTTTATTCAAACTAAACTAAATTGGTGCCCCAACGTGTCATAATCTTTTTAGCGATATGTTATAACTGGCAGATTATAAGCTACTACAAGCATGGTAAATTATGAATCGACTTAATACAGGAAGTAAAGAGTAATGTATACTTATTAAAAATATTTTTAATGTTTAAGGTTAAATACAGAAAGTGGTTTTACAAATATGCAGCAAATATTACACATTAGCCGGTAGATTAGATACAAACGAAATTCATGGTGTCCATAATAGTTCCCTATAAATCATTCATTTTTTTTTACTTCAGAAAACTAATTAGTTATTGAAGCTATAAACTTCACCGGACTTGTTTCACACATTATGGGTGACGTCGGATGTCGAATAAATTTGGTAACTGAAAAGATGCAAGCAGCAGAAGCAACCATTTCCCAGATATTGGGACTTAGTTACTACTAGCACGACTATCCGTCGTTTTCCGGTGTTATAAAAATCTAAATAGAAGTTTTAATATTATGTGTAAGATCTTTAGATAAAACGTCTCTCTCTCTTTCTCTCTCTCTCTCTCTCTCTCTCTATCTATCTATCTATCTCTCGCTCTCTCTCTCTTGTCGGCTCTTTATCTTTTCCCCTTCTCCTGTCACCCATTTCTCTAATATTTTCCTTTATACTCCGTTTAACCTCTGTCTAACCCATTATTCTCTTTATTTTAATATTGTGAAAAATATACAAATAATGAATTTCATTTAATAGAGCTTATCGTTTTAAATATAAATAGTTTGTCTAAATGTTAGATATAATATATTTAACGCTAAATATGAAAATACAAACGTTCTTGGTTTTTGGTTGGTAGTTTTGGGATTTTAGCTTCCCATACACAAAAAAAAATCATACAAACGTAATGTTTTATCTAAGAAAAAATATGTTTTACTTAGACAGAATTTACTGAATACTAAAACAATATTATACTTTAACATAACTTGTTGACAGAGAAAGTTGCTTCAACCTTTATGGAACATAATTGCAGAGGATGATTTTGTATTTTACTATAACTCGTTGTACGAAGTACTCACTACATATGAAGTTCTAAATGCCACTTAATGATAAGCGTTAAAACCGTTATGTGGCCAATAAGACTAGACTTAGATAAAGTATCATATGATTTATACAAAATAATTTAATGATACTAAACAACAACGACTGCAACGACCACCGTCACCAACACCAGTAACATGATTTACTATTTTGACAAATGTCAGATTGCAGTGTAAGGAGTCTCCCAAACATATGCGTACTCAAGTATCGTAATTAATATGAGTCGATTTCAATTTGCTGGTTCTAGCGCTGCTAATTATTAACATATTTCTTCTTACATGTATGAGAAACTAGCGGGGGGTTGCGCCCGTAATTTCCCGGTCGACATTTTACATATTTTAATTTATGCAGATTACGTATCAATTACCAAAGATCCAATTATCTATTGAATATTATAGTGTACCTAATGCACAGTACTGATTTCCAAAGATGTTTTTTTAAAAGACGACTTGGATCTCATCCGATATACGTGAAACTAAAAGTTTTACCGCTTTAACCGCATTCCTTGCTGTCTGGGCTATCGACTGATAGATACTAAAGATTTAAAGAAAAACAACTTCAAGCTATGGATGAATTTAGGCATGCGCAAAAGTAATAAAAAATATGTCGGTAAGTTGAAGTGCATTTAAACTTACCGACTTCGTTCCTCGCGCTTCTATCCGTTATAAACCATTCTGGTGTATGATAATTAACCTGTTAATTTCAGTGTTACGTGGTCAGTAGTTTAAGAGTTTATCGGTTTAATATTTTCATACATACATACACATTCATACGTTTCCTGATTTGTTTATATAGAATATCTGACTTTGCAGACAGGCTATCGCTTTGTAAAGTGTATCTCTTGAAATACACGGAAGATTCATTTTAAATAATAAATATTTAATTCTCAACTTTGTTCTAAATAGGAAGCAGATTCCTTCACATGTATTCATATGGATAGATGCAAGTAAACATTTTCGTAATTTGGATACAAATTTATTTTTTATTTTAATGTAATCATAAGTTACAAAAAAAAAAAACTAGAAAAATCAATATGGATTTTATTTGAAAATCTAAGAATATATCGGAACTTTATAAAAGTCAGTTCAGTGCATCATCCTGGAAAATCTTATCAGTATGCCCTGTATTTAAGAATTCAGGTGATCGCTCATCTCCCTCTCAGTACAGGCTAATAAGTCTACTGTTCATCATAAGTAAGTTGCTGGAATCTGTGTAAAATAGAGAAGTAATCAACCATCTCAACAAAAATAACCTTCTTAGTGACACACAATATGGTTTCCGTTCTGCTAGATCTACAGTAGTTGTGCTTACAGTTATATCTCATAGGATTAATGAATCTCTCGACGGAGGCAACCTTTCTAGGGCAATTGCTCTTGACATATCAAAGGCATTTGAGAGGGTAAGGCATAAAGGTTTACTTCACAATATCTCCAGCTATGGGATAGCTGGAAATATCTTCTCAGTTATTAAATCATTTCTCTCTGATAGGTTCATAAAAGTAGTAGTTCATGGGAAAAAATCAGAAGCTCACAGTATTAATTCTGGAGACTCACATGTGTCCATCCTGGCCAATTTTTTTCCTGATCTACATTAATGATCATCTAATCACATCCTTATATCATTAGTAGACATTTTAGCTGATGACACTACTATCTATGGTAGCACATCTAAGACTGTAAACGACTAAGTTCTCTCCGATTCTCTCTCCTCTGATCTTGAGCATGTGGGACAATGGGGAAAGGAGTGGCTGGTTACTTTTAATGCATCTAAAACCAAGCTTCTATCTTTACAGCATCAACGTTCTGATCCCCACCTGGCATCAATTGAAATGAATGGCTGTCGTCTTGGGGAGGTGTTATGTTTTGACAAGTTTCTTGGCTTGAACTTTACTTCTGATCTTAAATGGAACGCGTATATCAAATCACGTTTACTCATTTATATTCACGTTTACTCAAGGCCGCTGGAAAAATGGTGGGATCTTTCTATCGATACAGTAGATATCTCACTGCTGATGCAATTCTCTATCGATATAACAGCCAGGTACGTCCAAGGATGGAGTACTGTGGCCACATCTGGACAGGAGCTGGTAGAAAGGACATCCTGCCTTGATAGAGTTCAAAATAGCTTCGTAGCCTCGTAGGAGATGTTCTTTTCTCTTCCCTACAACCTCTGTCTCACAGAAGAGATGCTGCGAGTTTGCCACTGCTTTATCGTTATTTTCATCGCAAGTGTTCGACTGAGCTTCAATCTATGGCGCCCTCGCAAAATTTTCATAAGAAGCACTCGTCTAGCTGAAAACACTACAATAATTCCCCCACTTTTTATCTGTGCCTAAACCTAAACGTAGATTCCATGAACAAAGCTTCTTTTTTAGAACTGCACGCCTGCGGAACGGTCTTCCGTTTTCCTGCTTTCCAGCTGACTACAATCTGATTTTCTTCAAGTCCAACGTAAACAAGTTCTTGATGAGCTATTCCACTTAAGTTAACAAATTTACCAAATTTCCATTACTAACGATTACTATAGTGTCCAATTGACTACTGTACACTTTTAACCCTTATCCTCGAGTGGTCTCTGGGTCTTGATAAGTGGTGATTTCTATGTAAAAAAATCTAAATAGAAAAAATCCTCTTAACAAAATGATAAATATTTGTCCAGGAACTTTAAAAAATGTTGCGAAATAAATGTAGTTGTATTAAAATAAAAATAACAATTTCATTCTTTTAGCAGATTCACGTTTACTCATTTACATTTACGTTTACTCATTTAAATTCACGTTTACTCATTTATATTCACGTTTACTCATTTATATTCACGTTTACTCATTTATATTCACGTTTACTCATTTACATTCACGTTTACTCATTTACATTCACGTTTACTCATTTACATTCACGTTTACTCATTTACATTCACGTTTACTCATTTATATTCACGTTTACTCATTTACATTCACGTTTACTCATTTACATTTACGTTTACTCATTTATATTCACGTTTACTCATTTATATTCACGTTTACTCATTTATATTTACGTTTACTCATTTACATTCACGTTTACTCATTTACATTCACGTTTACTCATTTACATTCACGTTTACTCATTTGTATTAACGTTTACTCATTTACATTCACGTTTACTCATTTACATTCACGTTTACCCATTTATATTCACGTTTACTCATTTACATTCACGTTTACTCATTTATATTCACGTTTACTCATTTGTATTCACGTTTACTCATTTACATTCACGTTTACTCATTTACATTCACGTTTACTCATTTGTATTAACGTTTACTCATTTACATTCACGTTTACTCATTTATATTCACGTTTACTCATTTATATTCACGTTTACTCATTTACATTCACGTTTACTCATTTATATTTACGTTTACTCATTTGTATTCACGTTTACTCATTTACATTCACGTTTACTCATTTATATTCACGTTTACTCATTTATATTCACGTTTACTCATTTGTATTCACGTTTACTCATTTGTATTCACGTTTACTCATTTGTATTCACGTTTACTCATTTACATTCACGTTTACTCATTTGTATTCACGTTTACTCATTTATATTCACGTTTACTCATTTACATTCACGTTTACTCATTTGTATTCACGTTTACTCATTTGTATTCACGTTTACTCATTTACATTCACGTTTACTCATTTACATTCACGTTTACTCATTTATATTCACGTTTACTCATTTACATTCACGTTTACTCATTTATATTCACGTTTACTCATTTGTATTCACGTTTACTCATTTACATTCACGTTTACTCATTTGTATTCACGTTTACTCATTTACATTCACGTTTACTCATTTATATTCACGTTTACTCATTTATATTCACGTTTACTCATTTGTATTCACGTTTACTCATTTACATTCACGTTTACTCATTTACATTCACGTTTACTCATTTGTATTTACGTTTACTCATTTACATTCACGTTTACTCATTTACATTCAGATACCGTGAGCTTCGTCGAGCCAGTATCCTGAAGAGCTTCAGAAATATAATGCTAACATACCCAATTCACTGACCGGAAGAAAGAAATTGTTATATATTCTCTAAGTCTACATAATGTGATGTCCTGTGCGTACTTCTAAAGAGATGTGTCGATTTCCCGCTTAATTTATCGTTACAAGGAAAATGTCCGCTTTTAATCATAGTTTTATGCATACGTTGTAACAATGCTACAGGTTGATAACGAAAGGCCGCGCCTTTCGGGTAAAGCACTTCATTGAATGATGGCTGTTCTATTTATTTACGTAATGCAAAGTCATTTGTAAATAAAAATGTAAACAAGGGAGGGTTGACAAAGTGTTTACATTAATCGGCATTTGAGACATCACTTACGAATGCGTCTTCTGTCGAGCTAACGACAACAGCTGGCTATCAACTCCATGGTTGAAGGTTCACTCATTATCTGCGAGGGTGTGCTCGTCTACTTGCAGTGAAGGGCCGTGATACAGTCAAACAATACATATAGAATGTCATTTACAGACAGATTGACAAGAATATTATCTGTTCCAGAATGAATACAATTCACACCCGATTTGCAGCAATTTTATATTCCCTTAAGAAGATGAAAATCAAGATAAATATTACTCATTCTTATGTCTAGAGTCTTTTTATAAGTTTTTGTAATTGTATGATGTTAATTCAATGAAATATCTCAGTTTTTAATATTAAGGTCTTAAAATAAATTCATAATTCAAGGATGTGCCCACATAGCTCACGATTTTTACATACAAAAAAAAATTCCAAACTTTTACAAAAAAAAAAAAAAACAGCCGACGGGCTACAACCATTATATACGATTTAACTCACTCTTTATCTCTATCTGTGCCTAAATCAAAAATCAAATTCTATTAACAAAGTTTATTTCCCAGAAGTGCTCGCCTATGAAACACTTTTCTGGTGGCCTGCTTCACGATTGAATACAAATAGTTGCCGCCAAAACAATAAAAACAGGTGCTTGTGTAACGATCCCCATCAATAATCAAATTGTACCAAATTAACTCCAGAAATGATTACTACACTAGCATCTGATATTTATTAACTCTTATCCGGGAATGACATTCGGGCCTTGAAAAGGGTTGATTCTGAAATAAAATAAAAATATTGTAATTTCTAGAAGGCTTTTACTTGATATGTATTATTAAAATTTTACAAAAATCAGAGATATTTAAATTTTCAGGAAAGAATTTGCAATCCTTTCTTGCTCTCCTAAATATAGCCAATGTTGTCAAGCCTAGCACTTTTCTTCTAACATTTAGCTTCGGAGTGAATGCTGTATCAACTAATATGTATGTATATCTATAATATGAAACTGAATGTATGTGTGTGTGTGTGTCTGTGTGTGTGTCTGGTCACGAATACGCTACTATATGGTTGACTATTTTAAAAAAACTGATTGCATATAATGATAGACGATGTATTGAGACACAGGAATGGGTATGTTTGATCTGGCAGAACGGTGGTTCATTAAAATCGTGGGGTCTGCGTTCGCACTTGGCCCACAAAGTATGGAAATAAAAAAATTAAACATTAAAAAAAAGTTTACAAGTGTTTTTAATATACATGTACATAATAATACTTCGATAAGTATGTTTTAACTTAAATAGGGATAGTATAAAAAAAATTGAGGGTTCTGCGTTCGCGCCTAGCCTCCATAGGATGGAAATAGGCACAAACTTTAATAAAGACTTTTCATATCTATCTACGTAAGTATACTTTGATAAT
This sequence comes from Euprymna scolopes, assembly GCF_053919585.1. Classification (NCBI taxonomy): domain Eukaryota; kingdom Metazoa; phylum Mollusca; class Cephalopoda; order Sepiida; family Sepiolidae; genus Euprymna; species Euprymna scolopes. The sequence continues at coordinate 123,463,442 of NC_136482.1, read as the reverse complement.
TATGTTTCAGTTTAAAGAAATATGGTATAATATAATTATGGGGTGTTCTTTTTCGCCTGACCTCTATAGAATGGAAATATGTCACAAAGTTTAACAAGGTTTTTTAATATAGATCCACAGAATATTGTGATAAGTGTTTCAGTGTGAACAGGTATGGTATAATAAATTATGGGGTTTATCTATTTTATTTTTACTTTCATCATATTTTGCTTTGGTTTTGATACACCCAAATTCGAAGCGATCTCTTTACAACCCTTCCTTTTCATAACCTATCATACTTTGATAAATCAGAGTCCATTTTCCGTAGGCTGTTTTTGAACTCAGTCAAGGACGGGTACTTTTGCTAGTATATATATATATATATATATATATATATATATATATATATATGTGTGTGTGTGTGTGTGTGTGTGTGTGTGTGTTCTGTAAATAATTCACGCGTATGCATTCGTAAAACAGTTGACAAACATAAAATTTCCACGACACCCACGTGCTAATTTATAAATTTTGACCCCTTCGCAGTCATTTTTTCTGATTAAAACCGATTAAATTTTTTCACATCTATGAATACCCTATATACCAAATTGTTACTCCTTAAATCAAATATCGTTGAGTATGTAGATTGAGAATTCTCGTCAAACACATGGTCATTATTATATATGTACACATATATATATGGGTGTGTGTGTGTGTGCGAGTGTGTAAATGTCTCATATATGTAGTTTTCCTACTTGGGATAGTAATTACATATAATTAATAATACAAAGTTCTTCTTAAGATAGAGGGTTATACATAGTTTTAAATAGATAAAAAGGTTTAACTATTTCTTAAATTTATTACATTACATAGAACAAACCCTCATTTCGTTGCTAATTTTCAAACTGTTAGATATATATTGAAAACAACTTGCATAGTATTATAGTATCAAACTCTTGGCATGTACATCTATTTTAGTTTTTTTATTATAATTTTTCAGTCATAATTAATGAACTATTATATAATTACTCGTATTTGCCAAAATTCGGCTGATATAATTGCATGCAAGTTTTTACTAATAAAAGCATTACATTTTAAAAATGTATAATATGAGAGGCTGTTCCTTGTAAAGTTGTAATATTACGTACTATATATATATATATATATATATATATATATATATATATATATATATATATATATATATATATACTAGCATGGTTGCCCGGCGTTGCCTGGCTATTTGAAGGTGTATGTTGAGCAAAAAAAAAAAAGCGGTCAATTTTTTTAAAATTTGACTCCTATTATGACCCCTTAAAATTTATTGTTTTGGGCTTAACTCAAGTTATTAACTTAGATCCATGTCCAAGGTACCTATACCTAAAATTTCAAGTGTGTAGATCCAAAATTGTCGGAGGAGTTTGGTAGAGGTCTTAAAGGTAAAATCGTTGAACTTTGACCCCTTATTCGCAAAATTTCTGGCTAATAACCTATCACATCGATTTTTCCAAATCTCAGTACTCTGTATATCAAATTTCGAGTCTGTAAACTTAAAAATTACATAGTTATTGCGTAGGGAAATGTACACACAGAGATACACACACACAGACAGACACGTTCACTTTTATAGATATACTAGCATTTCAGCCCGGCGTTGCCCGGGTGTTTGGAGGTGTATGCTGAGCAAAAAAAAAGAGTAATTTTTTTTTTAATTTGACCCCTATTATGACCCCTTAAAATTTATAGTTTCGGGCTCAAATCACTTTATTAAGTTAGATCCAGGTTCAAGGAACCTATATCTAAAATTTCAAGTGTCTAGACACAAAATTGTCGGAGGAGTTTGGTAGAGTCCTTAAAGGTCAAATCGTTGAAATTTGACCCCTTAACAGCCAAATTTCTGGCTGACACCCGTCACATCGATTTTCCCAAATCTCAGTACCCGGTATTTCAAATTTCGAGTCTATAGACTAAAAATTGACAGAGTTATTGCGTAGGGAAATGTACACAGACAGACAGACAGACAGACACGTTCACTTTTATAGATATATAGATATATATATATATTAGCATAGTCAAAGATAAAATCTAAATGCTATTATTGATAATGTTACGAGACACCCAAAAGCGCTATAATAATTAAATATAAAAAAAAACATAACATTTTTATTGCCAATTAACTTTCAAGTCTTGACGAGAACGAATAATTAATGAGGTGTCTTCACTGTTAAATAGAAAAGAAAGTTATAGAACTCGTTTACTCGAAATTGTTTTACGTGAAAAAAAAAACAAGCAAGAAAAATGGTTTTGTTTAACGAGAATGTGAAAAAAACAATTCGGGAGAAAGAAAACAAAATAAATGACAACAAATAAAGACGTAAATAAATTAGATGTTCCTATTCACCATATGCGTTTATGGTGGAAAAATGCATTTCGAACTTACGCCTTACAGACAAATTAACCTTCATTTGGGAACGTCGGGAGTGGGATGAACATTCGAATTTTCATTTACGCGTGAGAAATAGACGAAAGTACAATTCCAAACAAAGCATTACATTATCCTGATCATAATGGTTTACGGTCATCTTCGAGAGAATGGATAACACCGTGTCATGTAACTTAACGGGTAATTGTGAAACTACGGATCACACATGCGTCGACACTGTCTGATTCCAGTCTGAGACGACTGCGAACAATGTCGAGATAAACAGAGCTCGCATACACCAGCTGGTATTCCCAAATAGTCACCCATCTGCTACTAGCCGGGCGCATCCTCGCTTAAAGTTGGGGATCTTACGAGAACCGGTGTGTGAAGATGATGAATCCATAAAGCATAACATGACTTATGCAATCATTTACTATATGAGAGTGAAACACGTCCACAGATGAAGTACAACTACCATTACTGTTTTCTTTGAAAGATTATAAAATCAATTTCCCAATCAATGTAGTTAAAACTTCTTATATTTTGAACAGCCGCTATATCACACGAGTAATACAGCCATTTTGTTCGTTATTCTATCGTGTTTTTTTCTGCGAACGCTGTTCGACCGAGATTCAACCTTCGGTTCCTACTATTATGATATTCATAACAGAACTCGTTTTCTTACCACAACTGAAAAGAATCTTTCATCGGTTCCTTTTGTGTGTTTACCGTGAAAACCCCTCTGAACAGTTTCTTTCCAGTCACCTATCTGTTTAATACGTTACCAAAGATGTTTCCTTGCAGGCTACAACATGGTCATCCCTTTCAAATTCAATGATAAAAAAATGTTTGTCATAACCGTAAATAATTATCAAACTTCATCTATTGCATGTTCAATGAATTCATTGAGCTTTTCACTAAGACCAAACTGTAGTATCTGTTTTGATACCCCACTTAGTTTATTCTGACCATGCTCGGTTAAAGTGTTGAATAACGGAAATATTGTTTGTTTTTTTAACTGTTGTTCCAATCCAATGTGCCCCTTATAATTTTACATAAAATACACCGTTGTGTCCAACGTTGCCTCCATAGAATTATGTTCATGGAAACTCACTGACATTTCGGCTGAAGAATGAATTGTAGTATTTGTTCTGATTTTACACTTAATCGATTATGTCGTCGGTCAGTGTAGAAGTCCTTCTAAATCGTGACAACTTTTATTTTTTTTCGAATCCCGAATTCTCGTTTCGTGGTTGCTCAAAATCCATACAGAAAACACTAACCTTTTTCTAACATTGCTCTCGTGGTGAGTTCAGGAAATACGAACATATAATATTCTGGCTAATTCAAATGAAACATTTTCCCTTTCACCAACTGTATTACTGACTGACTTTGGAAAGTGGCGACTAATAAGTAAGAAAATAGACACACCAGCCGAGGAGCAAATCTTATTATTGAAATGCTAAGACGTATCTGACCGAAGACGCGTCCATTAAATCCACACGTTAAGCAATATAAAATTATGTTTAAAATTGAAGCGAGATAGACGTAGCGCCCGCTTCTACAACGGAGCGATAAACCAGCAAAGCCTCCTCTCATACGAACGCAAGAATTTATCTCAAAAAAATAGAAACAAAATACGACCGGGAGAATTTAAACATGGCTTTCAAATTTAGTTGAAGAAAAAAAGATGTTAGTGAAAACGTAATCAACTTAAGGTTTTAATTTAAATTGTCCGTTTAAGTGAGATGAATCATTCCAGTCTTCGTTCATATTGAAATTAAATAAAAGTAGACTCGATCAAGATGTTCGCGTCTGTCAGGTTTCAAAAAAGTACGGTCGCTTCCATTACTCGATGTTGGTGGCGGGCCTGGTTCGAATCTTGTTGATACCATAGATAACTTCCTTTCCAGATGTTTGCAACTACAATTACTTTATATTTGCTGAACCAGTTAAGAAAGAAATTACTACACAAATAAGCATATTTTCAATCTAAACGCTTATTCTTATATTCTAACAAATAAAAAAGGATGTAAGTAGCTTTCAATATCATAGGTTATTTTATATAGTGCAGTAAATCGCACGGAACATAATAATATAGTAACGTTTTAGTTTCGGGGTTGTATAGAGAAAGAATATTAAAATTATTAATTCAGACACACATTATAACTAGGGCTATGACAAGAGAATAATCTTTTCATTATTTTGATTCTCGAGTATGTATCAGTTAATATCGTATATGTTTTCAGATAGATGTTGTTCAACTGTTTTCGGATAGATGTTGTTCAACTGTGTCGGATATAAACTGGAGATTCAAAACAATAAAAGAATATTCTGTTGTCATAGCGCTTGTTATAAAGAGCAAACACATATTACGCAACACACAAACAAGTACGGTCCCAGTACCTAGGAGTATAGAATGATAAAGAACGAACATAAAATATATTAATCTCAAAAGTAAAGGTATCATGACCACAGCCTTGTAACCACATTACCTTTACCGAAAAAGTAAAAGTTAACGCGTAGAATATCATGACAGCAGGCGCGATCTGAAATTATCACTTATCACTCATTAATTTAGTATTAAAATAACATTACTCTGAAATAATATAGTTAAACGAATTACCTATTATATAATAGTAGTAATAAAAGTTCTGCATAACATATAAAAATAATCGCATAGTTTCCGCTCCAGATTTATCTCCAAATTTGAAAGGGAGTATGTTAACA
>NC_136482.1:123450814-123455814 GCF_053919585.1 Euprymna scolopes | reverse complement strand
CCGAGATTGTATAACGTTATGTTCTGGCCGGATGACCATGTCAGTCCATAAAACGGCAATAAACTGGACATTGTCCAAGCGAAATGTTTTGACCATAACGAAGATGATGATTGGGCCGTCCGTCTAGCATTGCCTTCAAAACCCGCTTGCTGACAGATTTCCCTCTTTATTGTTTTGATTATTATTAATAAAAGATGCCTAAGGTCTACGTAGATGCGGCCTACTTATTATATATTATCCCGAAATAGATCGAAATGGACAGAGGAGATAAAGGATGGGACGGTAGAGTAGAGATTAGGATGCTGAAAACTAGTTGTAAAGTTCTAGTAAGATTGTCAGTCTCTGGAAGTATAAGTATGATATCGATAAAGTTAAAGAAAAGCGTTATAACAAAACTATTATATATCTACATCTATAAAAGTGAACGTGTCTATGTGTCTGTCTGTCTGTGTGTATTTCCCTACGCAATAACTTTGTCAATTTTTAGTCTACAGATTTTAAATTTGATATACAGGGTACTGAGATTTGTGGAAATCGTTGTGATCGGTTTTCGGGCAGAAATTTTGCTGTTAAGAGTCAAAGTTCAACAATTTGACCTTTGAGAACTCTACCAAACACCTCCGACAATTTGGGGTCTAAACACTTGGAATTTTCGATATAGTTTCCTTGGACAGGGCTCTAACATAATGACTCCTTTTGAGCCCAAAACAATAAACGTTAAGGAGTTATAATAGGGGTCAAATTAAAAAAAAAATTAACCGTTTTTTTTGTTTTTTTTTTTGTTTTTTTGCTCAGCATACACCTCCAAACACCCGGGCAACGCCGGGCACCCATGCTAGTATAATATAAAGCTGAACGTCTGTGTGTATGTGTGTGTGGGTGTGTCTGGTCACGAATAGGCTCCTATATGGTTGACTATTATGGAAAACAGATCATATATAATGATAGAAGATGTATCGAGACACAGGGATTTAAAAAAAAAAAAAATTTATTACATTTTCACCCCAAACAAGGCAAATTGCCACTTTGGTGTAGGGGGCTACTATCAGGGGTAACAACTACTGGGGTACTATGTAGGGATTTGGGAAGCAAGATGTCGGTTCACGTTACACTTGAACTTCTGCACGTCAGTACTGTTGGGGAAGCAGGGACCAGGAATGGAATTCCAGAGTCTAGCGGTTCTGGGGAAGAAAATATTGGAGTAAAAAGATCTTTTATATCTAGGGATTTCTACAGTGTGGGGGTGGGATTTAGCAGCCTGTTGGGTTTGTCGACGGTGCTCACGTCTTGGGGGCACAAGTGATTGCAGTTCGTCAGAGCATTCACCACTAAAATACTTGTAGAAAAGGCAGAGGGATGCAACATTTCGTCGATGGGACAGAGGCTGAAGCTTATATGCCAGTTCAGGGCCTATCAGGTTTGCGACTCTCTTTTGAACCTTGTCAAGGAGCGAGAGACTAGTAGCAGATGCACCAGCCCAGATGTGGAAGCAATACTCCATACATGGGCGAATGGTGGCCTTATAGAGGTACAGGATACTTTCGGGTGTTAGTAGTTTTCGAGCACGGTAGAGAGAGTCCACCTTTCTTGCAGCGGCCCTGGCAATGCCGTCAATGTAATTGTTCCAATTCATGTTTCCTGTGAACGTTAGGCCAAGGAGTTTGAAAAGGGATGGGTATGTTTGATCTGGCATAATGATGATTCATTAAAATTGTGGGGTCTGCGTTTGCGTCTGGTCCACAAAGTATGGAAATAAAGAGATAGTATAATAAAATTGTGGGGTATGCCTTCGCCCCTGGCCTCCATCGAATGGAAATAGGCACAAACTTAATAAAGACTTTTCATATCTATCTGCATAAGTATACGTTGATAATTATGTTTCAGTTTGAAGAAATATGGTATAATAAAATTATGGGGTGTTCGTTCGCGCCTGACCTCCATTGAATGGAAATATGTCACAAAGTTTAACAAGTTTTTTTTAATATAGATCCACAGAATATTGTGATAAGTATTTCAGTGTGAACAGGTATGGTATAATACATTATGGGGTTTATCTTTCTTATTTTTTATTTTCATCATATTTTGCTTTGTTTTTGATACACCCAAATTCGAAGCTATCTCTTTACAACCCTTCCTTTTCATAACCTCTCATACTTTCATAAATCAGAGTCCATTTCCTGTAGGCTGCTTTTGAACCAGTCAACAACGGGAAATTTTGCTAGTATATACACATATATATATATATATATATATATATAAGTTAATCATTTAGTACAAACGTACTCTGTCTGTATATACCAAGCGTACTGGCTTTAAAAAATCTTTCTCATATAGTTTTTTTTTATTATAAAGAGATCATTGTTCATATAATTTTTTTTTAATATGTAATATATAATATAATATATAATAAAATAATAAAATATATAATATATATAAATCATATATATATATAGATAGATATAATGTATAATATGATATATATATATAAATATATAACATATAATATACATATATAAATATAGGTATACACAGACACACAGACATATATATACATATATATATATATATATGTGTGTGTGTGTGTGTGTGTGTGTGGGTGTGTGTGTGTGTGTGTGTGTGTGTGGGTGTGTGTGTGTTTGGACTCACAAAATGAAAATTAATTATTTTACACATTTTAGAATTTACTATAAAAAAGTTTCTATTTTCTTTGGAGTTATTGAAATTTAAGACAGCTGCCTCATTTACGTTCAGCCATCTTGGCTAGGTAATATATGTGACTGATTTGTCAAATATCACTTGCTGTTTAACAGTGTGATTTTACATCGAATACTCGTTCTGTTGTTTTTCATTTCTTCAAGGTACATGTTGTTCTTACTCTTAATAGATGTTTACCACCCAGACACCATAATAACTCTATTGGTTCTTCATTTAATTGTCCTGTTGTTTACACTACATAAGCCAGTCATCGCAAAGGTTGGATTTCTGTGTCATAATCAATCCAAGATTCAACACAAAATCTATTCACCATGAGATGGTTTGAGTAATTCTTAACGTTCGGCTGTCTTTAACCATCTTATCAATAACCGTGACTATGCTTTAAAATTGTATGCCGATATGTTCTCCGTTATGAACATATCACACTCTCTTTTTTAGTTGTAAATTTTAGAAAATGTTACATTAAATTTTTGAGAGCCTCGCTATGCAGCATTAATATGTTTTAAAATGTTTAATGCGGTTTCTATTCAATATTTTTTGGTCACCCTCCATATTTTCATTTCCATATAGCTTTTAAAATGTAATTGTACCTCGATTTAGCTCTTTTGGGCGAGATACGAAACCGGTCAGCAAGCGTCGTCATCTTTTAATTTTTAATTCATTATATTAATTAATTTGGTTTGTATATAACTCTTATAAAATTACTTACACGAAAGATATATATATTAATACTCCTATACATTTTTTGTTTTCTTTTGTATGAAAATATATTCATATTAAAAACTCGTTTTGCTTTTATTTGTAAAGAAATTACAACTTTGTTATATATTCGTCGGGGAATTGCACTCATCTACAAATGAGCTAGTTAATTTGCATATTCTTTAAAACATTCATTTTACTTAATTCCCTATGAGATTTTTTTTTCTTTTTTTTGGGGTGAGGGGTTTTTATGGGATGATAATTTTTACTTAACTATTACGTGTAATTATATTCATGCAGATATTCTACGTGATTTATACTTGGGTAATAATTGCGTAAAACGGTTATAGTAAACACAAACCTCTTTCTATGCATATTTATGTATGGGTGTATGTATTTTTTTACAAAAATTACCTATCAAATTCCTCTGTCAGTTTTTAGTCTACAGACATGAAACTTAATTTATATACTATTGGAACCCATGCGAAACTTTATATTTGGGTTTTAGTCGGGGAAAATTGGTGCAAACGTGTGAAGTTCGAACGACGGCATGACGAATACGCATGCGTAACCTAATAACTATTTGTTCATGTTTTAATTTTGCAGCAAACATGTCTTCATAACTCAAGTATTACCGCCAAGGGAAAACGTAAATTGTAAGCTTGACGTTTTGGGTTTTATTCTCGTTGGAGGCGCATTAGTCCTTTTTTAACTTTTTAAGTCATTACTATATATTGGGTCAAATATAATATAATAAATACGAAATCTGCATTGATAAAATATCATATTTAAGCGTATTATACGTCCTGGCAATGCCAGGCGGCCTACTAGTATATATATATATATATATATATATATATATATATATATATATATATATATATAAAAGAAGGAAGTACTATCTTGACTAACGTTAACACTTTGTCACAACCTAACATCACAAGTGCACTTCAGAACTTTTAAAGGAACAATCTGTAAATAATTTTATAAGTCAGGGTTACGTTCCAATTACTGTTGCTTTTTAGAGCACAATGAAAGCAGGGTACTTGATTTTTGCATTTTAAAATTTAAGTGAACCATTATTTACAGATAATTATATAAAATAAACAGTAGTTCTTCTACAGTGCAACGTAGACAGCTATGTAGTGTTGATTAAAGGCATGCAAAGCTTCTTCCTTGTATACTTCGGGGCTTTCTAACAAGAGTAGTCAAACAATCTATTTGATTTTTAAAAAATGGGCGATTTTATTGATTTCGATGACAATAAACGTATAGCAGGGCTGGACATTTGTTGATTCTCATTCAATCCTTAACAGAGTCGGGTCTACAATTACTTATATTACAATGACACAAACGTTATTCATAGCTCAATAGTTTAGGATTTATGATTATTTGTTGGTGAAGGTAAAAACCTTTCTCCGTGGAGGGTGTCGCATTATCATTTTATACGTTAGTATTGATAACGACTTAATCAAGAAAGAAAAAATGCGTACATTATAAGCATGATAAGATCTTCCTAGTTGTCCGAAACAATAGTGTAATTCAAATGTATACTAAATATGATTTTTAATTGATTTAATTTAATC